>NC_081168.1:28112669-28731835 GCF_012432095.1 Onychostoma macrolepis
ACAATGCAATTTCAAGAGCAAAACTCAAGTACAAGAAAGATGTTTCTTTCTCATGAAATGACATGTAATTTGCAATGCAGAAGACAGATTTTCATGAGTTAGAGCTTTTTTGCTGAGAAAGTTATGTTAGAGCTTCAATGCTCAGAATCGCTGTTTTGGAGCTTCTGAGAGCACTAAAAGCTGTGTTAGTGCACCTAAGCAAATGAAGAGAATCCTAGGCCACAGATGCTGAAAAGCTTCTTTCTCAGTGAGAGAAAGTTGCTCAATACAATTTTAAGAGCAAAACTCAAGTAAAAGAAAGATGTTTCTTTCTCATGAAACCGTTTTACTGCAGCTTTTTCAAGATAAGGTACATTATTACATTTTAGAGAGCTATAAAGACCCCATTTCTAATAAGTAGAAGAAATGAATGGTCCATTCTTATAGGGGACGTCCCATACTATATGCACACCTCATATGAAACCATTTTACTGCAGCGTTTTCAAGATAAGGTACATTATTACATTTTAGAAAGCTATAAAGACCCCATTTCTAATAAGTAGAAGAAATGAATGGTCCATTCTTATAGGGACGTCCCATACTATATGCACACCTCATATGAAACCGTTTTACTGCAGCTTTTTCAAGATATGGTACATTATTAGATTTTAAAGAGCTATAAAGACCCCATTTCTAATAAGTAGAAGAAATGAATGGTCCATTCTTATAGGGACGACGCACGTACACACACACTCTCTCTTACACACATACCCACCATTCATATCTGCTTATTGCAGTTGTTTTTTAGTTTAGTTTTTTTTTTCCGTTTTGATTTTATTTACATTTATGTAAAAAAAATAATTAATTTTATTTTACTTTTTGGATTGAAATAAATAAGTACCTGCAATCAAGTTTTAGTCACAACTTGTGTGGCATTTCTGCAAATTTATGTGGCATTATTGCAAAAGCGAGCACTTATACTGTTTTTAATGTATTTTATAATGTTTAAATATATAATTACAAAATATATATCATAAAAGTTGTGTATTTTATAATGTTTAAATATATAATTACCAAATATATATCAGAAAAGATGTGAGAGGAGCAGTTGACCACTTCCAGAAAAAATGAATGGCTCTCTATGGGCCTCTGCTGGATATATATGGTCATTACACTATTCTTTCAAAAACTGTGATTTCTACAAGTTTTTCTCTAACCACCAGATGGCAGTATTGTACACCTAACACCTAGATCAATATCCAGAAACAGTTTAAATTAAATTTAGATCATCATTTAAGAGATTGCTAGGCGGTTGCTAGGGTAACCAGGGTGGTTGCTAGGCGGTTGCTAGGGTAACCTGGGTGGTTAATAGGGTGTTGCTATGTGGTTGCTAGGGTATCCAGGGTGGTTGCTAAGGTGTTGCTAGGGTACTCAGGGTGGTTGCTAAGGTGTTGCTAGGCGGTTGCTAAGGTATCCGGGGTGGTTGCTAAGGTGTTGCTATGCGGTTGCTAGGGTACTTGGGTTGGTTGCTAGGGTACCTGGGGTGGTTGCTAGGGTGTTGCTAGGCAGTTACTAGTTGTCACTGATTGTTACTATGGAGTTTTATAGAGTTCTTAGTTTGAATTAGCACTTAGCTAATCACTATTAGCATGTAGCTATTCACTGCTAGCATGTATAGCATGTTTGGAAGTCCTAATTGTTAGCATGAGTCAAAAGAACCAACTCCCAAGTCTATACGACATTCTGATGCAAAGATATAGGACTTGATAAATGGTTGCTAGGGTACTCTGTTTGGTTGTTAGGAAATGGCTTGGCAGCTGCCAATGATGATACTCCAAAGGCTGTTTGCCAGTATGAATAATATAAACCAACCCCCATGTCTCTATGACATTCAGATTTGAAGATTGGCCTGTTTGGGTTGCTAGGGTACTCGATATTGGTTGCTAGGGAGTGGCTAGGAAGTGTCTATGGTGATTCATGATTGGCTGTTTGCTGCCCCAAGTCAAACGAGCTCACCCCCATGTCTCTATGATATTCAGATTTAAAGATATGGCTGTTTGGGTTTGGGTTGCTAGGGTGCTTGATAATGGTTGCTAGGGCGAGGCTAGGAAGTGTCTATGGTGATTCATGATTGGCTATTTACTGCCCCGATTCAAATGAGCCCACCCCCATGTCTCTATGACACTGTTATCCAAAGATATCCATCTGGGCTTTTAACATGGCAGTCTATGGGATCAGTTGCTAGGGTGCTATAAATGGTTGCTAGGGCGTGGTTTGATAGCTTCATAATTATCCTGAGAGTCTGATTGGTTGGCTGAGTAAAATGAGCCTTCCCCCATGTCTCTATGATATTGTGATGCAGAGTTATGTTCAATGCAAATTCCTATGTAAATTACCATAGTAGGAAAACGTGTGCTGTTTCATGGGCCGTCCCTCACCATAGTATGTCAATGGGGCAATTTTGGGCGCTCTTGTGCCCCAGGGTACAATTTATACCCCATTGCGGGTATGTTCTCGCACAGCTTGATAGCCTCTCTAATTATGGTGATTCATATGTTTCTTGAAATTCTCGCTCTGAGCTACGACTCGTCAAAGTTGGCCTCAATGTTAAGTCTATGGGATTTTCGCCGATTTTTCGTCAACTGTACGATTATCGTCGCCCGATCGCTTATAAAAGATATAGCACACCATTCCTCAATAAGCCGCACGATTTGACTCCTCTTTCATGGGTCTGTGACAAACGGTGCAGGAGGAGTAGCGAACAAGTTTTGTCCAGAAGAAGAAGAAGAAGAAGAATAAGTATGCAAGAGAATAATAGTGATGCCTTGCCTTTGGCATGCACCACTAATAATAAGTATGCAAGAGAACAATAGTGATGTTGCCTTTTGGCAAGCACCACTAACTAGAATGTACATTTCCTGAAGAAAATGTGAGTGGTGCTTGCAGTGGCAAAATTCGCGAGGGCAGATACTACAGTGTTCTGCGATTGTAGAGAGCCAACTCCCATGTCTGTATGATGTTGTGGAGCTGAGATATGGCTTCTTTATGTTGCTAAACGGTTGCTAGGGTTCTCTATGTGGTTGCTAGGGTATCCAGGGTGGTTGCTAAGGTGTTGCTAGGGTACTCAGGGTGGTTGCTAAGGTGTTGCTAGGCGGTTGCTAAGGTATCCGGGGTGGTTGCTAAGGTGTTGCTATGCGGTTGCTAGGGTACTTGGGTTGGTTGCTAGGGTACCTGGGGTGGTTGCTAGGGTGTTGCTAGGCAGTTACTAGTTGTCACTGATTGTTACTATGGAGTTTTATAGAGTTCTTAGTTTGAATTATCACTTAGCTAATCACTATTAGCATGTAGCTATTCACTGCTAGCATGTGTAGCATGCATGAGGGAAGTCCTGTTTGCGATCACGAGTCAAAAGAGCAAAACCTGCATGTTTATATGACACTTTTATCCAAAGATATCCTTTTTGATCTGTTTTCAATGGAGGTCTGTAGGGTGGTTGCTAGGGTGCTGTAAGTGGTTGCTAGGGTGTGGCTATGAAGGTCATAGGTCATTACTTATTGGTTACTTAAAAGATGAGTCAAATGAGTGTGTGTGAGTTACAGAGAGAGAGAGAGAAGGGGTTCTTAAGGGCCTGCTTGTGTGTGTGTGTGTGAGAAAGTGACAGTTGAGATTCAAATTCACGAACATTCCGCAAGTCAATGGGATTTTTTGCCTGCTTTTTCATCTGCTGTGCGAACATCGTAGGTCCGATCACTTAGACAAGATATAGCCCACATCTCCTCAATGAGCCGGTCGATTTGACACCTCATTCATGGGTCTGTGACAAACGGTGCAGGAGGAGTAGCGAACCAAGTTTTGTCCAGAAGAAGAATAAGTATGCAAGAGAATAATAGTGATGCCTTGCCTTTGGCATGCACCACTAATAATAAGTATGCAAGAGAACAATAGTGATGCCTTGCCTTTGGCAAGCACCACTAACTAGAATGTACATTTCCTGAAGAAAATGTGAGTGGTGCTTGCAGTGGCAAAATTCGAGGGCAGATACTACAGTGTTCTGCGCGATTGTAGAGAGCCAACTCCCATGTCTGTATGATGTTGTGGAGCTGAGATATGGCTTCTTTATGTTGCTATACAGTTGCTAGGGTGTCGCTGCACAGTCGCCATGGTGATACTTACAGACTGGTTTTTCAGCTCGAACAAAAGAGGCCACGATATCTATACCACTTTCTGGAGCTGAGAAATTGCTTATTCATGAGTTTGTTCAGTTGCTAAGGTACTCTAAATGGTAGCTATGGTGTGCCCATACAGTTTATGGCATGATATTTAAAGACTATTTGACAGTCTGAATCCACTGAGCCCAACGCCATGTTTCTACAATGTTTTGGTGCTGGAAAATTGTTTGTTAATGTCCTTTTATGGTTGCTAGGGTGCTGTAAGTGGTTGCTAGGGCATAGGTATGAAGTTGTCATGTCAGTACTTATTGGCTGCTTGATAGGCCGAGTCAAAAGAGCCCTCGCCCAAGTCTCTGTGATCTCCTGATCCAAAGATATAATCTCACTAATTTTGTGCCAATGTTAAGTCTATGGGACTTTTTCGCCCAAATTTTTTCATCCATCAGACGAACATCGTACACTCAATTACTTATAAAACATATAGCACACCTCTATAACTGGGAGGTTACTAAGCGTATTGCTAAGCGGTTGGTAGTTGTCACACATCATTACTATGTAGATTTATAGAGTTATTCGTATGTCCTTAGTCTGATTTAACACTTAGCTAATCACTATTAGCATGTAGCTATTCACTGCTAGCATGTGTAGCATGCATGAGGGAAGTCCTGTTTGCGATCACGAGTCAAAAGAGCAAAACCTGCATGTTTATATGACACTTTTATCCAAAGATATCCTTTTTGATCTGTTTTCAATGGAGGTCTGTAGGGTGGTTGCTAGGGTGCTGTAAGTGGTTGCTAGGGTGTGGCTATGAAGGTCATAGGTCATTACTTATTGGTTACTTAAAAGATGAGTCAAATGAGTGTGTGTGAGTTACAGAGAGAGAGAGAGAAGGGGTTCTTAAGGGCCTGCTTGTGTGTGTGTGTGTGAGAAAGTGACAGTTGAGATTCAAATTCACGAACATTCCGCAAGTCAATGGGATTTTTTGCCTGCTTTTTCATCTGCTGTGCGAACATCGTAGGTCCGATCACTTAGAAAAGATATAGCCGACATCTCCTCAATGAGCTGGTCGATTTGACACCTCATTCATGGTTCTGTGACAAACGGTGCAGGAGGAGTAGCGAATCGAAATTTTTGTCCAGAAGAAGAATAAGAAGAAGCAGAATAATAAGTATGCAAGATAACAATAGTGATGCCTTGCCTTTGGCAAGCACCACTAATAAGTATGCAAGAGAATAATAGTGATGCCTTGCCTTTGGCAAGCACCACTAATAATAAGTTTACGGATTTCAGTAAGTTGGCTTTCTCAAGCCAACTTAATAATAATAATAATAAGCTTAAGTAGCAGATCAGTAGGTTGGCTCTCTCAAGCCAACCTAATAATAATAAGTATGCAAGATAACAATAGTGATGCCTTGCCTTTGGCAAGCACCACTAATAAGTATGCAAGATAACAATAGTGATGCCTTGCCTTTGGCAAGCACCACTAATAACTAGATAGGAAAGTTTGTCGAGACAAACTTTAAGTTGGCTTGGGAAAGATGGACCAGAAAGTTTGAAAAGTTTAAAAAGTTAGAAAAGTTTAAAAAAAGTTTAAGAACTTTAAAAAGTTTAAGTTTGAAAAATGTTAAAAGTTTTAAGTTTGATGGGTTTCAGTCTGAAATAGTTTGAAGTTTAAAGTAGTTTTAAAAGCTTAAAGTTTGACACATAGATAGATAGATAGAGTCAGATTATAGATAGATAGATAGATAGATAGATAGATAGATAGATAGATAGATAGATAGATAGATAGATAGATAGATAGATAGATAGATAGATAGATAGATAGATAGATAGATAAAGTCAGATTATAGATAGATAGATAAGAAATATTAGATAGATGAGTTTGAATGGATTAGAAATAGTATTGGGATCAGTATGACCCCAATCAACTTTCTTTAGTTACAATTTTTTTCCCTTTATCTCAGTGGAATAAGATTTTGTGACTTTTCAACATTTTCTATCTGTATTCACATAAAAAAAAAAGGGTCTTGATTCGGTTGTTCTGAAGGTATGTATTTTTTTTTTACTAATATGGTCTTTGGGGTCAGTATGACCCCAATTGAAAATGAATGGGAAATACGAAAAAATCTATATATATTTTTTTAATTAGTCAAAAAATAATAATAAATCCAGCATAGGTCTGAAAATTTTCACACCGAAATGAAAGCCTGGTACTAGATCACAAACGCAATGTAGAAAAGACGTGCGCACACACATGTGTGACTGCAACAAAGAGCATTTTTATATAAATTGGCAAATAAAATCAATAAATTCTGCATAAAGCTGAAAATGTCCACACAACAAAATTAAAGCCTGATACTAGAGCACAAATGCAATGTGGAACGAGCATACTCACTCACGTACGTACACACACACTCTCTTACACACATACCCGCCATTCATATCTGCTTATTGCAGTTGTTTTTATTTTAGTTTTTTTTTCGTTTTGATTTTATTTACATTTATGTAATTAAATTTATTTTACTTTTTGGATTGAAATAAATATGTACCTGCAATCAAGTTTTAGTGACAACTTGTGTGGCATTTCTGCAAATTTATGTGGCATTATTGCAAAAGCGAGCACTTATACAGTTTTTAATGTATTTTATAATGTTTAAATATATAATTACAAAATATATATCATAAAAGTTGTGTATTTTATAATGTTTAAATATATAATTACCAAATATATATCAGAAAAGTTGTGAGAGGAGCAGTTGACCACTTCCAGAAAAATGAATGGCTCTCTATGGGCCTCTGCTGGATATATATGGTCATTACACTATTCACTAAGTTTTTCTCTAACCACCAGATGGCAGTATTGTACACCTAACACCTAGATCAATATCCAGAAACAGTTTAAATTAAATTTAGATCATCATTTAAGAGATTTATTCATAAAATGTAATATTTCACATGCAAGCTAATGGTATAGTTGAGGATTTTGTGGTAAACAGGTACAAAAGTACTTCATATCTCTCAAAACACAGCATTAATGTATAGATGAGAAGTAAACATGTGATAGATAGATAGATAGATAGATAGAGTCAGATTATAGATAGATAGATAGATAGATAGATAGATAGATAGATAGATAGATAGATAGATAGACAGAAAGACAGATAGATTTTAGATAGATAAATAGATAGATAAAGTCAGATTATAGATAGATAGATAGATAAGAAACATTAGATAGATGAGTTTGAATGGATTAGAAATAGTATTGGGATCAGTATGACCCCAATCAACTTTCTTTGTTAAAAAATGTTTCCCTTCATCACAGTGGAATAAGATTTTGTGACTTTTCAACATTTTCTATCTGTATTCACATAAAAAAAAAAAAGGGTCTTGATTCGGTTGTTCTGAAGGTATGTATGTATTATTATTATTTTTTTTACTAATATGGTCTTTGGGGTCAGTATGACCCCAATTGAAAATGAATGGGAAATACGAAAAATCTATATATATTTTTTTTAATTAGTCAAAAATAATAATAAATCCAGCATTGGTCTGAAAATTTTCACACCGAAATGAAAGCCTGGTACTAGATCACAAACGCAATGTAGAAAAGACGTGCGCACACACATGTGTGACTGCAACAAAGAGCATTTTTATATAAATTGGCAAATAAAATCAATAAATTCTGCATAAAGCTGAAAATGTCCACACAACAAAATTAAAGCCTGATACTAGAGCACAAATGCAATGTGGAACGAGCATACTCACTCACGCACGCACACACACACTCTCTTACACACATACCGCCATTCATATCTGCTTATTGCAGTTGTTTTTAGTTTAGTTTTTTTTTTCGTTTTGATTTTATTTACATTTATGTAAAAAAATAATTAATTTATTTTACTTTTTGGATTGAAATAAATATGTACCTGCAATCAAGTTTTAGTGACAACTTGTGTGGCATTTCTGCAAATTTATGTGGCATTATTGCAAAAGCGAGCACTTATACAGTTTTTAATGTATTTTATAATGTTTAAATATATAATTACAAAATATATATCATAAAAGTTGTGTATTTTATAATGTTTAAATATATAATTACCAAATATATATCAGAAAAGTTGTGAGAGGAGCAGTTGACCACTTCCAGAAAAATGAATGGCTCTCTATGGGCCTCTGCTGGATATATATGGTCATTACACTATTCACTAAGTTTTTCTCTAACCACCAGATGGCAGTATTGTACACCTAACACCTAGATCAATATCCAGAAACAGTTTAAATTAAATTTAGATCATCATTTAAGAGATTTATTCATAAAATGTAATATTTCACATGCAAGCTAATGGTATAGTTGAGGATTTTTGTGGTAAACAGGTACAAAAGTACTTCATATCTCTCAAAACACAGCATTAATGTATAGATGAGAAGTAAACATGTGATAGATAGATAGATAGATAGATAGAGTCAGATTATAGATAGATAGATAGATAGATAGATAGATAGATAGATAGATAGATAGATAGATAGACAGAAAGACAGATAGATTTTAGATAGATAAATAGATAGATAAAGTCAGATTATAGATAGATAGATAGATAAGAAACATTAGATAGATGAGTTTGAATGGATTAGAAATAGTATTGGGATCAGTATGACCCCAATCAACTTTCTTTTGTTAAAAAATGTTTCCCTTCATCTCAGTGGAATAAGATTTTGTGACTTTTCAACATTTTCTATCTGTATTCACATAAAAAAAAAAGGGCTTGATTCGGTTGTTCTGAAGGTATGTATGTATTATTATTATTTTTTTTACTAATATGGTCTTTGAAAATTGAAAATGAATGGGAAATACCAAAAAATCTATATATTATTTTTTTTAAATTTGTCAAAAAATAATAATAAATCTAGCATAGGTCTGAAAATTTTCACACAGAAATGAAGGCCTGGTACTAGATCACAAATGCAATGTAGAAAAGACGCGCACACACACGTGTGACTGCAACAAAGAGCATTTTTATAGAAATTGGCAAATAAAATCAATAAATTCTGCATAAATCTGAAAATGTCCACACAACAAAATTAAAGCCTGATACTAGAGCACAAATGCAATGTGGAACGAGCATACTCACTCACGTACGTACACACACACACTCTCTTACTCACATACCCACCATTCTTATCTGCTTATTGCAGTTGTTGTTTTTAGTTTAGTTTTTTTTTTTTCTTCGTTTTGATTTTATTTACATTTATGTAAGTTTTTTGTGGCATTATTGCAAAAGCGAGCACTTCAAAATACATCAAACAAACAAAAACTAATTCTAACCTTTGGGAAAAATACTGTTTTTAATGTATTTTATCATTTTTCAATATATAATTACAAAATATATATCAGAAAAGATGTGAGAGGAGCAGTTGACCACTTCCAGAAAAATGAATGGCTCTCGATGGGCCACTGCTGGATATATATGGTCATTACACTATTCTTTCAAAAACTATGATTTCTACAAGTTTTTCTCTAACCACCAGATGGCAGTATTGTACACCTAACACCTAGATCAATATCTAGAAACGGTTTAAATTAAATTTAGATCATCATTTAAGAGATTTATTCATAAAAATGTAATATTTCACATGTAAGCTAATGGTGTAATTGAGGATTTTTGTGGTAAACAGGTACAAAAGTACTTCATATCTCCCAAAACACAGCATTAATGTATTAATGAGAAGTAAACAAAAAAATAAAAGATATATTATTTGTATGATTAAAAATTTATAAATATTTTACAATTACTCTTTCAATTTTGGGGTCATATTGACCCCAAAGGACACAGGTGTAAACAGGAAAAACAGGTCTTATGAGGGTTAAGAAATAATGCTAATGCAAATAAATGCAGTGTATATATTAAAGCTTCACATTTTCTGTCTATTTCTTGTGTGCGTGTGTTTGTGTGTGTGTTAAATAGGGAAGGTATGTTTGTTTGTGTGTGTGTGTGTGTGTGGCGTGCGTGCGTGCGTGTGTGTGTGTGTTAGATAAAGAATGAATGGAGAGTGAATGTCCTTTAGATAGATAGATAGATAGATAGATAGATAGATAGATAGATAGATAGATGAGTTTGGGTTAGAAATAGTACATAGAAGGGAAGTCTGATAGATAGATAGATATATACATAGACTCCAGACTCTGGGACCTTGATTTCCAAATGAAATGCAAGATTTACTTTCATCTGAAAAGAGGACTTTGGACCACTGAGCAACAGTCCAGTTCTTTTTCTCCACAGCCCAGGTAAGGCGCTTCTGACAATGTTTCTGGTTCAGAAGTGGCTTGGTAGACCTTTTCCTGAAGTCTGAGCGTGGTGACTCTTGCTGACTCCAGCTTCAGTCCACTCCTTGTGAAGCTTTCACAAGTGTTTGAATCAGCTTTGCTTGACAGTATTCTCAAGCTTGCGGTCATCCCTGTTGCTTGTGCACCTTTTCCTACCCAAATTCTTCCTTCCAGTCAACTTTGCATTTAATATGCTTTGATACAGCACTCTGTAAACAGCCACACCTTTCAGTAATGACCTTCTGTGACTTACCCTCTTTGTGGAGGGCGTCAATGTTGGTCTTCTGGATCATTGCCAAGTCAGCAGTCTTCTCCATTCAAAGAACAAGAGATACCCAGAATTTATACTGTAGGGATGGTCATTAATTGAAACTCAAATGTAAATATTCTAATATTTTAAGATACTGATTTTTGACTTTCATGAGCTGTAAGCTCTAATCATCAAAATTAAAACAAAAAACTTTTGAAATGTTTTACTTTACATGCAGTGAATCTAAAATATATGAAAGTTTCACTTTTTGAAATAACTTACAAGAAAAAATGAACTTTTTCACGTCATTCTAATTTATTGAGATGCACCTGTATATAGCGCTTTTAACAATACAGATTGTGTCAAAGCACTTAACAGTATCAAAAAAGTATCAGAAAGTGAAGTTTTTCTTTGCAAAGCAGATTGTGTTTATTTGCAAAACACTGGATTTGTTTGTATAATTTTGTCACAAAATTTGCTCCATAGGCTACTGTCGCCAGCCGGTGTCAGGCTAGTATAGTTCTAAGCCTTTTGATCTGTGCAGTAGGTGGAGAGCAACTCTCGCGCGACTGCACAATCCTACACAGTTTTTTGGCACACGTCAACATGACGTCAGAAGAAGTTGGACACTTTTCTAACTGGCATGAGTCTCGCGGTCATTACCGGTGATCGGTTCTGCGCAGATTTTGGTCATCTCAGACAAGCCAAACCTCGCGGTCGCGGGCGGGGCCCTAGGCAACCGCACGTACCGCCTGCTGGACGGGCTGGCATTGGGTCCATACCAATAGGCTCGTTTGACATTTGCTATTTTATTTTTATTTATTTATATTGTCACAAGGAAGAAGAAGAAAAAAAAAACCGGTATGAATTTCAAACGAAACTTGAATTTCAAACGTTTCGAAAAATAACTCCTCTATACCTTTAGATGGTGAGCCTTGGTTCTGATGAATATCATCCCAGTTTATTGAATAATTATCTCCATAAACATAGATGCTACCTAAGTATGATTATAACTGTACAACGTTATGAAAAAATGCTGCTGTCTAAGTAGGCAGTTCACTAGGTTTTGAGACACAGCCAGTGTTCTCTTTTCTTATTGGCTCTGTTCTCCTCATGCTATGCTAATTCCTGTATATGTGTTTAACTGAGGATTAACTAACCTACCCCTCAAAATAGGCATTGAACTGAAGGTTTACCATTTGCGCTAATAAGTGACTATTGGGAAGATTTTATTATTAGCGGGTCCGAGCACTAGTTGTGTACTGGCTAGTTAACAACAGTTAGCCGGTTAGCATTAGTGTAAAATCAAATGATGGAGGATACAGACACAGGGGTGGATGCTAAACTAAATCACTGGATTAAATCACAATTGGAATGTTTTCATGTGGTTACAATGACAGGTAAGTCTCATCCTGTTGTTATGTTGTCACGTGTAATGTAATTTATACTTAAAGACTATTTGTATGTAGCAAAGCATTGTAAAACATTCTTCTGCTAATTATTCGTTTGTCATTTTATTTCATAGACTATACTCGTAGTAGAGATTCAACCTAAGCCTACTTTTCCTTTGAGATGAACAGGTAAACTCTCAGATTTACTATAATTTTTTTACTGTCCATATCATCTTTCTAATGTGTATTTTATTTGTTGTCGAGGAGGGATGTTGGTTAGAGGTGGAAATGGCTCACGCTTTCGGCGGATCACAGGAGGGACAGACTGACACCAAAACAAACACACATAAGCTAGCAGGTGCCACGTTCACCTTTTAATCTTTTTGTCCTGTGGCTTATTGTCTTGAAAAGAGGATACTGTCACTAATACCAACTTTATTAATGTTAACAGGCTTTTTATTTGTTACTTGCCGAAATGGAATTTTCTCTATTATAGATCAGTGACTTTTCTTCGTTTTCTTTGGCTTCTATTTAAATTATAGGAGGCACTTCCGGTTTGGGAAGTTCCATTCGAAAAGACTGATACAAATGATTATGACTCAATGTTAATGAACATTTTTGATTAAGTCAACATATGTTGCGTAATATAGACATATATTAGGCTACTGCTGTGATATTTAATATGTCTGCAATATTGCTGAGGAAATACTTGAGCTTTTTGGGGTTATTCATGGTAAGCTAAAAGTAGTTTGTTAATGCTTTTACACTTTTAAAATTCCTTTCAATTATTGATGCTTAAAGGGTGAGTAGAATAATGTCACCCTGTGCTCAAAACTCTTAACTCATAACCTTTCATTGATTGTTTATAGTGCAACAGAAGTTACTCGCAATTTGCGCAAAACATCATTGGATGTAGGAAAAAGGTGGATAACTGTAATGGCAATGCTGAATTTTTAGCGGGCATTACTCCAGTTTTCAGTGTGACATATGATCCTTCAGAAATCATACAAATATACTGATTTGGAGCTCAAGAAACATGTCTTGTTACTACCCGTGCTGAAAACCGTTGTGCTGCTTAATGTATTTGTAGACTAAAAACATAGGAAGAAGTTTTTAAATGATGTAAAAAAATAAAAATAAATAAAAAAAAAGTCCCCAAGAAGCTCTGCTTCGTGTTGTGCCTAATGCTGCCTCTTAGGTCTTCTAAATTTACTGTAAACCACAGGGCTTATTTGCTTTCATAAAACAGTTAGCATGCCCTTAGTGGGCTATTCACAAAATTCACAAAGAAGATCAAAACTTTTTAAAAACAATTTCTCTGGCTCAGTAATAGTGATAGCAGAATGGTTGCCAAGCAAATACACAGACGTGTTGGTGCAGTAATACTGATGTAATGAGGTAACAGATGTATGTTTCTATATAATTTACAATGGCTTCGAATTGATTGATTGATTGATTGATTGATTGATGAAAATTTAGCAATCAACCAAAACCAAACCTTACTGACCCCAAACTTTTGAACAGTAGTGTACTCATTCTTCATTATTACAGTATTATGTTTTTCTACATTTTGGAATAATTGTGAAGTCTATGAAACCTATGAAAGACCACACTTGGAGGTAGTGACCAAAAAGTGGAGGAGTAGAAATCTTTTTCTCTCTTTTCAGCTGCTTTTCCTTTACTGTCCAGTCTAACTCATCCTTAAAAAAAAGATCAGTTTCATTAAGATTGCGCTTAATTTTTACACTGTACTTGTTACACATCTTACTGGTACTAACTGGTAGGAATAACAGTAAATTATGCTAAATAACAAACAACTAACCCTCAACTAAAACACTAACTTTTATCATCATGTAGTAAGTGCATGTTGTTAATTAATATTAATTTAAAATAAAGTATTACCAATAACAATGAATAAATAAGAGAGTTCAAGCATGTAGGCAGAAGCCTTTTGATTAGGGCCCGTATTCACAAAACATTTGATCTTAACATTAACAATTAGTGAATATGCATATAATTATAATGCTATTAATAAAGCTCTAAACTAAAAAAAAACTATAAACAGCCTTCTAATTAATAGACTGGAATAATCATAACTGATAGTAATACATGTAAACGTAAAAGAAAACCAAACTGGACGCAAAACAGCTGTTAGTTCTTGCCCAACTTGTTAATGAAAACAGGGATATAGTCAAAGGAAAATCTGGAGTTGGGATAGCTTCCAAAACCAAAAAAAGGTGCATGTGAAAACGTGTGCTAATAAATGCAGCATGTTCGTAAAATGTTTACATTCTGAGGCAGATTGTTTGCAACAGCCATTTTAGGATAGTTTGTGGCTTGGTCTTAGTGACTTGGGAGTCATCTTCATTACTCCTAATGTTTCACAGATTTAGGAGCTAGTTTTAGCGCTAAAACACTTTGTCACAGAAAGTCTTCTTAGTTGCCTTTTTCTCTATCACGTTTTAGAAATCATAAGAAATTATATATCAATTGAAAACTTAATCTCAAAATCTAAAAATTCATCCTTTGAAACCCATTTTAAAATCAGACATTGCATTATCATGGAAATGGTACATCAAAATCATCTTACAAAATGTTTTCATTCATTAATTATAAAAATTTAAGTTTGGATAGTGCACTATAATGTCTATGTTCAAAACTGTGAGTGACAGTTAAGGGGTTAAGATGTTTCTTGAATACGGGCCCAGAAGATTAAAAATTAATATCATTCAAATGTTTCACTGTTAATGTCAGTTTATTGTATACCAGAGTGCAGAATTAAAATGATTAAACAGGATCAGGAGAATTTCAATAACATTGAAATTTCAGCATTTGCTTGTATTCTGATATTTCTGATCCCAAACAGAAAAAAAGGACAGTTCTGTTGGTGACAGTCCTGAAAATCAATGTTCTAATAATGAACAGGTGAGACCCAATGACTCATATTTTCATACACACCAGTGTATTGCTGAAATAATTTACAGCATGTTATTTGCCATTCTTCTCGTCACTGCACATCGGTGAACTTTGATGTAAATTTCTTTCAATCTTTCTAGAATTAGAAATGAGGAACCAAGGTTTCCTCACTCATATATATATTTTTGCTAATCTTTTTTTTTTTTTGCTGTGTTTTTCACAGAGGATTCAAAGTGACTGTTCAGAAATACTTCCTGAAGAATATATTTCAAATTACAAATATGATGGTAAGTTTTGTGTTTAGCCTTCTTGAAAATTCAGTAATGTTACATAGATATATATCACTTGAATGCAGAGGTCATGACTCTGATTATCACTCTGCTAATAGCCTGCTGCTGGAATGTGTTAAAAAAAACCCTGGAAATTAATGACCATTTTTGCACTTCTAGTTTCACTGTCCCAAAGTCAGTGTTTTTTTTTTTTTAATAGGTCTTTGGTTAAATGTCTAAAATAAGCATGGTTAACACAACCTCAAGATATTTTCATCTTTCATTCTACATAAAATAAATTAATAATACTCCAATTTAAAAAAAAATAAAAAAAATTGTGTCTTGAAAAATAAGTGGCTAAGTAGGACAGTCTACTGTAAACAGGCTACCAGGGCACCATACAGACTTTATCAAAGAATTAGCTTCAAAGTTCATAAGAATTGTCTTCATTTGTGAAGATTATTTTACAAACAAAATATGCAAGAATCTAAACCTTTTATAGCACATTATTAAACAACTAATGGCACATTCCATAAGTTGGGTATACAATGGACTCCAATTTTTTTAAGCAATAGAGGCAAAGAGCATTTTAAGCATGTTTGATATTTTGAGACAATTTTAGAACACATATTAGCTGTGTCTGAAACCACTCCCTGTCCCCTATATAGTGCAGTACTCTCTGATTTCGAATGTACAACTGATGTGCACTCACTGAAGCACTATTTCCCATAATCCAATGTGTACAGGACTGACGAGCTGGAAGAGATACTGGGAGCGAGTTAGTTTGAATGAGAGATGCCACAACTTTCTTGTTTCTGATTTAACATTTATTTCATGGATTATTAATATTAAAATATATTATTTAGGCATTTACTCAGTAATTTACTGAGGTGGTGGTGTTGTTAACTTGCAAGAGATGATAGAGATGTGATGATAATTTGGTGGATGATTTAAAAAAAAAAATATTCGTTAATCACAGCAGGTAGCGTATTCATCCTAATGTGAAATTAATGGTCGCCTGAGGAAGTTCTACGACCATTGTCATCTTAGTGCAAAATAATGCTCGGGAGAGTTTCAAGATACTAAAAATAATAAATACATAAAATTGATGTGTTATATGTGTATATGTAATATGTGTTTAATTTTTGTTGCCAGTATTTTAATAATATTTAATTATTATGAACTTAAGCATTACAAAACAATAATAATAATAAACTTGCCCTGAGGTACGTATAATTACAATATAAAGTCATTGTGAGTGTTATTGTTGTTAATATTATTTCCTAAAATAAGGTTCACGTAGGGGTGGGCGATATGGCAAAAATATAATATCACGATATTTTTAAGAAAAATCACGATTCACGATTTTATCACGATTCTTTGTCATGTTGGTTTTACTATTTTGCAAGTTGTCTGAGCATTACAGCCAAACTAATTTCCCTATTTTAAAGACAAAACCTTTCAAGGTAACAAAAATATAAAAAAAGAATGGATATTTAGGCCAAAGTGTAAATAATCTTTGTCATTATTTTATCTTTGTTATTAAAAAATGAGAACAAAGATACACATTACAAATACACATACTATACAAATAAAACAGTGTTTTATTTTCAGGTACAATAGGTGTATTTAGCAGGAGCATTCAATAAATTGAATCAACAAATATAAAAATAAAACACTATATAGATTGATTCCTATTAAATCAACTGTATTAACGTTTTTCAGTCAAGAGTAGTGAGTGATTTTTATCTTTGTGTTTTGGTGTTTTATTAACATTGAAGGAATAATTAACCCCAAAATAAAAAGTTTTATATTTATACCATCATTTACTCACTCAAAAGTTTCTTTAAACCTGAATGAGTTTCTTCTGCTGAACATAAATGCTATTTTGAGGAACATGGAAAACCAAACAGTTGCTGGTCCCCAGTGACTTATTCCATAGTATTTTTTTTTTCCTTCTATCAAAAGTCAATGTGGACCAGATACTATTTGGTTACCCACATTCTTCAAAATATCTTCTTTTGTGTTCAGCACAAGAAAAAAAATTATACAGGTTTGGGACAACATGCGAGTTAGTAAATAATGACAGAAATAAAATTTTAAAGGGTTAGTTCGCCCATTTAAGACATGAAGTTGTATGCAATCCTTACCAGCACTATAGTGCATACACACTGACCCACCCTTTAGTCACCTCCCTGGTCAGAGTTCTGGCCGCTGGAAGTTTTTCAAGATAGTACTCCCGGTTAGTTTCCGGGGCCTCAAAACTGTGCGTTTTTACGTGAAAAAATTATTTGCGTTTCAAAGCTTGATTAATTTACATCACAAAAAACACGCCTGACAAAATTCATACCTCAGTTTTAATCGGCACTATTTTCTTTCCATTTCTATCAATCTGCGCTGCTGTCAACGCCAACAGTGCGCACGTTCAGATCAGCTGTTCCATAGTGTTTACACAATCGAATGACAACGACATAAAAAGTATAAAATGAACAATGGTGCGAACTTGTAAATTCCCAGGCTGTGACCACAAGAATGTGCCGGGATCACCGTTCAGATTCCATCGTTTTCCAGTTTCGGATATAGCTACGAGACAGCTTTGGCTGGTTGCCATCGGCTACTCTGCGGGAGCTAAAATATCGAGAATCAAGGATTTCCGTGTGTGCAGTGCTCACTCCAGCGAAGACGATTACATCCCCAACCAAGGAGGAAAAAGAAAAAAAAATGATTTTAAAGAGTTTTGCTGTACCAGTACCACGGGTAAGCTCTATTTAATAACTTTATGATCCAATGTCTAAACTGTACGGTAAACAAGCTGATAATTACTTTCATCATCATCTGTTCCGTCTGACATTGTGCTAAAATTGGTTTCGTCATCAGAAGTTTCGTAGTCAGACATGTTGTCAACAGCTGATCTGAACGTGCGCACTGTTGACGTTGACAGCAGCGCGGATTGATAGAAATGGAAAGAAAATAGTGCCGATTAAAACTGAGGTATGAATTTTGTCAGGCGTGTTTTTTGTGATGTAAATTATTCAAGCTTTGAAACGCAAATACTTTTTCACGTAAAACGCACAGTTTTGAGGCCCCGGAAACTAACCGAGTACTATCTTGAAAACTTCCAGCGGCCAGAACTCTGACCAGGGAGGTGACTAAAGGGTGGGTCAGTGTGTATGCACTATAGTGCTGGTAAGGATTGCATACAACTTCATGTCTTAAATGGGCGAACTAACCCTTTAAGGTGAACTATCCCTTTAATGACAGTCGGCAGCATGTTCAGTACTGCCCCTTTAAGACATGCACGGATCTAATTTACAGAGGCACCCATCCGTTTTCTCTCAGCTGTTTACTTACTCATTTTAGACATAAGCAACGGAGTCTATACATAAACCTTGTGTGTTTTGACAGTATTAGTGCACAAGATAACTTAGTTCAGTAATCAGGCGCTTTTTGACAGGCTTTAGCACGCGCGCTTCGGGTGTACGGGCTCAGAAAAAGCGCACGTCAGACCGACATGTGAATAAAACATTTAACCGGCAAGGCTTTAAAGCAGATCCGAATAATGTACAGTATATTGAGACGGAGGAATAAGAACTGCAGCTGATAGAATGTGCGCTGTAGCACGATACTATGATATTTCTTCAAAAGCAGATCGTGGAGACATTTTTATCGTCCACGATCAAAAATCGTCATATCGCACACCCCTAGGTTCACGTAATAAAAGTACGTATTTGATAAAGATGTTTCTGTGACAGCTCCAGCTCTCTGTCGTGCAGCGTATACGTCAGAGTCCTGATTCATTCACTTTATTTCGTTCACTCCTTTCTGATATAGTGCACTCAACTGCCGTAGGGATTAGTGAATGAGTGAGCGATTTTGGACACAGCTATTGTTTTCATTTGTTTTGCATCTCCTAGTAATGAGGCAAATATTTCTGTATGAGTTGATGTTAAGGTCTGGTAGTGTATAAAAGTCTTGTGTTATTTAGTGTATGATGCCCAGTTTTTCTTGTGTAACCTTTTACAAAGTCTGCAAGTGAATGATGCCTAGTGTTTTAAAATCTGTTCAGATTTTAAACATTGTTTAGTGTAATCAAGCCTTCACTGAAAGAAAACGGATTTTTTTTTTCTTGTTAGAAGTATATTCAGCCATTCATTCATTTTCCTAACCGCTTTACCTATGTAGTGTAGGGACAGTGGGATACTGGAGCCTGGACGAATGGCCAGTCTTGGAAATATGTTATCAGTATTACTACAAATTGCCATTTGATACTTTCAGACCTCTTTTAAGGGACAGCCTAATTTAGACTAAATCTGATACTTGCCACCATTTTTGCGCATATTTATTTTCTTTTAACCTTGAACATTTAACCTTCAACAGGTTGTAAAAATTGGGAACCTCTTAAAAAATAAATGTAAAATAAAGTTCCACATATGGTATTTAATTTGATTTCAGAGAGTTATATAGGTCCTCCCTGACGAATTTCAGAAAAAGGACAAAAAAGATGACTTTAGAGGTGTAAACCCTGTTTTATATGAGTTTCCACTGAAACATTTTTAGTTCATATTTTGCATTTCTGTTTCCTCCCAGCTTCCTGGTACCAAGGTCCATTCACCAAATCCCTCCAGAGGGCAGAGGCTCTGTTTCGCAACCGTTTTAACCCCAGTCTGAAGTGGCTTATGGGGCAGAAGGACAAAGATTGCAGTTGGGACTCTGAGAGTGAGAGCATCACTTCCTCCTGTTCCTCCAGAAATATCCAACGTCTTGGGCAAACTTTACAGAGCCTCAGCTCTCAATGCCATACACTCCGTAATCCTGCATCAGGAGGCAGGCTTTTTGGCTGTGTCATAGGTCTTTCTTCCTCTGAGGAAGATGATTTTTACCACCACCATCAGTTTGCAGCCTTCAGCCAGCATTACTCTCAGCTACAACACCTGATGGACCACAGAGCTCAGCTGCTTTTCCTCCATGAGTACAGCCGTCGCACACATGTGGCCACCTGCTTTGTGGTGCAACTGGACTCAGTGTTGGAGAAGACGCATCTCCTTCTGGCTGACAGGGGGCAAGTAGCTGAGCAGCCCAACTCCACATGGAACCTCAGCCTTAGAGCTTTGTGCCAGGAAATGCAGGTTCACATCAACCATTGGGATCTGCTCTGGGCCAACGCTCAATCTGACTTCCGTCTCCGCCGTGTACTTTTCAGCCGTGTGAAGACCCTTGCTTCCATGCGGCAAACTCTACACTTTCTGGGCTTCCAGGCCTTGTGGCTGATGGAGCGGTGCATCCACACTGCGCTTTCTGCTTTGGCTGCTGCCCAGCTAGACCGTGTGCCCAGAGATGCTTTAGTGGACCTGCTGTGTGCGGTTGAGCTGTACAACCAGATCGTAGAAGACAAGTGGATCCAGGGTACAACATCTGCCTGTGACTCAGAGCTCATGTTCAGCTCATACGGGCCACAGCTAGGATCTGTTTTGCTTCGAAACAGAACTGGTCCTAAAAAATTCCCAATTGAGCAGTTGATGATGATTCTGGCCCAGAGTCAAGCTCAGAAAGCAGCCGAACAACTTTACACATGGTCTTCCCAGCAGAGTAACCTCCTCCATATGGCAAAAAAACCCAACAAATTTAAGAGTCACTTTGCACACCCTAATCTCAATAGTCAGCTTTCATCTTCTCCTGAAATAAACATACATACAGTACAACTCGAACCTCAAGCTGCTGTTAATGAGGTGCCCCAAAAGCCTCTTCACAGCCTCTGTTCCTCGAATCTTCCATTCTCTTCATTTATCTCGAGAGACAGAGAGTGTCTCGACACCCTCTTTCAAGTCTTAGTGACCTCAACAAATCTCTTAGCTTCACTTATTCCCAAAAAACCTCTTTTAGACAGGACAGCTGATTTGGAGGACTATGTGTTGATTTGTCATGGGGCCAGTGAAGGAGAAGAGAGACTGCTAAACAGGCCCAGAATGACCTCCAGGACCCACAACGTGGCCGCGATGGATCTCAGGAAGTCTGATGCATATATGAAGCTCTTTTCTTATTATAAGAAGCTGCTGTGGAGGGAATATCGTAAAGCAGTTGTAAGACACTTTTATTGTCAGCCATACAACAGCACTCTGGGAAGTATCAACCAGTGGAACGATGAAATGGTGCTTCATTTTGTCACATGGCTCAAACATTTCTATATTGAAGGTACTGATGTGCAGGTGGGGTTGAAGTATCAAATGTTAAAATAAAGTGTATAATGTGTTTAGAAAAGATATGTAAAACTAATGGTTGAATCTCACAAAGAAATGTCTGGATCATATTTCACCTCAAAAGAAAAAGAAAGTATCTTTTTTACATTAAGTATAGTCATGATGTACGCAACCTTTCAGAAGTTTGCTCAGTGTTGTGCTGCTTAATATTTTTGTGGAAACTTGATAGATTTTGTTCAGGATTCTTTGATGAAAAGAAAGCACAGCATTTATTTGGAATAGAAATCTTTTGTAACATTATAAATGTCTTTATAACTTTTGATCGATTTAATGCATCCTTGCTGAATGATCCTTGAAGTATTAATTTCTTTAAAAGAAAAAAGATCTTACCTGATTCTCTTGAATGGTATTGCATGTTTTCATTGTATTTTACAAATAATTAAATGTAAGATCTCAAAAATCTTAGACTTTCTTTATGTAAAGTATTTACTTTTGTTTAAGCCAATAACAGATTTAAAGAAGTCTCTTCTATGCTTGTTTTTGGGCATTAAAACATTTACAGCTCTTAAATGTTTTTGAGACTTGCCATAGAAAGTATTTGCTAATACCTATAAAGTTACTGGTACTGTATATTGTGCATCTCTAGTATTTTAAGCTCAAGTGCTCTTTCCTGGATTCTGACTTTTCTTATTCTGAAGCTAAAGAGGGGTTTTCAAGATTTTTTCACAATTATTTTTCATTCCTTTTTTTTGTCTTTGTAGACTTCATTCCACAGGAATGTAGAGGAAATTTGAGCAATTTCTGCTCTTATATTTTATCTGTTGCTGCCTTCACACAGTGGGATGAAAGTGAGTTATAATAACCAAATTATGACTATTCAGTGAAATGATTGACGGTTGAAGTGATGTTGGTTTTTGATTGTGTCCTGTTGTATTGTAGTGATGTGTTTGTCGCTGGGCTCAGGGCTAAAAGAGAAGTGTGTCCCTGGATTTAAACAGGAAAGATGTGCAGTGAGGACCGCCACTATGGATCTCATTCTCCAGCTCTTCCCACCTCTGCATATTGTTCTTCAGCTACTGCAATGCCCAGATGTAGAGTCAGGTACTCAACTTTACAACTTTGTTATTGTCAGTATGTTAAATAGAATAGGGTTGTCATCATTTGATTAGTTGGTGCTACACTGCCGTTTAAAAGTTGAAGTTGATACACCAAAAATACACCATATGCTGATTTGGTGCACAAGAAACATTTCTTTTTATTATCAATGTTGAAAACAGCGCTGCTTAATATTTTTGTAGAAACAGTGATATGTTTTGTTTGGTTTTTTTTTGTAATAATGGAAAAGTATTTACTGTCATATTTAATCAATTTATGTGTTCTTTCTGAATGAAATATGAATATGAAATATGATTTAATTGTTTCTTTCTTTCTAAAAAAAAAGTTCTGATCCCAAACTTTTGAATGGTAGTTTATACTCAGTTTCACAGCAAAAATAAATTAAGTAATAAAAATAATAATATAAACAATAATTACGAGCAATGATAAAAAATAAAATAAACTGAATTACTGCAGAAACTGTCTAAATGTGTTAATTGGAAAAAATTTTCATACATTTTATATTATTAATATTTACTTTGTAACAAAGTACCAGTACTTTTATATCCCTACTTTGGACACTGTTCAAGGTACATAAGATCACATAACCTCATCCTGCTGCTTAATTAAATGTGTGATGTCTTTCACTAGTTGACAGTGGATCCAAGAGAGTTAAGAAAAATCATTTGGGATTGCTATGTAGATCTGTTGCAACTGTCCAGTCCTCTACTGTCTGGGTTATGAGTAAAGCCTACCAGTTTCTGGCCTCCTGGTCCCTTACTAAGTTCCTGCTGGTCACACAAGGAGATCTTAAGGTAAACTGACCTTTTAAACTTTACTGAAATACCTCCATGCATGTATATGCATCTTTTTGATGCAGGATATATTCTGATTTTGAACATTTACTTGTCTTTGAATTAAGGATCTCAAGGAGTCAGTGGAGGGCCTGGTCCACCTCACGCAAGCCGCTGGCAGAAATTCAGCTCACCCTCTGATAATTCAGGAGACAGCCTCACTCTCTAAGGCACTTACATATCTACAAGTGAGAAATTCTATCATCATTACACAATTCTTGAGTAATTATTCTTTAATTAGTTCTTTAATTAATTAATTTTTTTACTTCACCCAAAAAAAGAAAAGAAAATTCTGTTATAATTTTCTCACCCTTATGTAATTTAAAACTTGTATGATTTTCTCTCTTCTGTGAAGATGAAATGAAGATGTTTTGAAGAATGGTGGTGTCCAAACAGTTTTGGTGATTATTGACTTTCATTGTATTGACACTGAGACATTTCTTTAAAACATCTTTTATGTTCCACAGAAAATAATGCAGGTTTGTGCGGAGCCCTTAAAGGGACATGGTGGTGGAAAAAAATCGGGGTGGGAGGAAAAAATATTTTTCAAAATATTTGCATTCTCTCAGTTAACTTTGCCTTCTCTTGCAAAACTTTTGTGTTGGAGGACCAAATTAGGTTTTCATAATTACTATCAATACTAATAACACTACCTTATTAATAATATTACTATTAATAAAGCAGAAAAGGCCAGAATATGAACGCATGATTGAATATTTCTCCGTCATAGAAAACCGTTATAGAAAATGCTTAAGGTATGCTAATGGACAAAGACGGTAATATAAATAGACCAAATCTGGTATACAGTTTATTAATAAAATATATTGCGCATGGGAAAACAGATGAGCCCAAAATATGAACAGAACAAGCAAAGTTTCACGTGTTTTCTCCCCCGTAGAAAAAAAAACATTAAAAAAAACTCTTAACATGGCTTAATGCAGAGGTCCCCAACCACCGGGTTGCGACCCACTACAGGGCCGTGGAAGAATTGCTACCGGGTCGCAAGAACGTTCTGGGAAAATGTGTAGCCTATAGATATGATCATATGATACACTGTTATTTATTGCGCATTAATGATTCTTCTAATTATTCTGTATTTTCGTTGTATGCGACTGATATGGAGTAGCGATTTGATGATTTCATGTTAAATTAGTATATGATAGATTGCTCTGAACTGTCATAGTCTATATTAGGGTTTAAACAGAGCGCAGCTGATCCGTGATTCGTACAGACCAGACCCCACTGTTCGGCACGCAAGTTATTTCAGGATTAATTTGCCAATTTACAAGTGCAAGCAATTTTAAACCACAAGAAGAAGAAACGAAAGAGAACTCAATTCGCTACTCACGCGCTGTTCTCACACACAGCCAAACCGCACACAAGCATAGAGACGTGTTTCAGACAGCGCAGAAATACCGAGTTGATTCCTCTTTCGTGTCTCCCTGCATTTAAGATATCAACCCGTTCTGTAAAGTCATGTTATTTATACGCAGACTGATGAGAACGGGTTGAAGATACATAGGCTACACATAAAATTGTCAAAAACCCTTCACGGTGCTTAAATAATTTTTTTTTTTTTCGTGTCTCTTGCTCATCTGAAAAATCATCTGATCTGTGACTCAAAAACCTATAGGCCTATACATATACATATATAAATCCCCCCTTCACCCGGTCCGCGAGAATATTTTTAAAACGTAACCGGTCCGTGGTGTAAAAAAGGTTGGAGACCCCTGGCTTAATGGATTAGCGTGTTGCTTGCCTTTACATACTATATACAGTGCCCTCCACTAATATTGGCACCCTTGGTAAATATGAGCAGAGGCGGCTGTAAAAATAAATCTGCATTGTTTATCCTTTTGATATTTCATTCAAAAATTCACAAAATTCTAACCTATCATTGAAGTAATAATTTTTTCTGCAATGCATGTTGGCCACAATTATCAGCACCCCTAGAAATTCTTATGAGTAAAATATCTCTGAAGCATATTCCCATTCATATTTACATTTTTCCTAACACACCGGGGTAACTAGGAGCATGAAATTGTCCAGCCATGAATTCCTGTTCCACAGGATTATAAATATGAGGAACACAAAGGTCAAATTCCCTTAATCATCCATCACAAGGAGTAAAACCAAAGAATATAGTTCTGATGTGCAGAACAAGATGGCTATAAGAAAAGAGCTAATGCATTGAAAAGCTCCATTTCCACCATCAGGCAATAATTAAGAGGTTCCAATCAACTAAAGCTGTTACAAATCTTCCTGGAAGAGGATGTGTATCTATACTGTCCTAATGCACGGTGAGGAGGAGAGTTTGAGCGGCCAAAGACTCTCCAAGGATTACAGATGGAGAATTACAGGGATTAGTTGAGTCTTGGGGTCAGAAAGTCGAGAAAAAAAAAAAATAAATAATAATCAAACAGCCCCTACATCACCACATGTTGTTCGGGAGGGTTTCAGGAAAAAATCTCCTGGCTCATCCAAAAACAAACTCCAGCACATTCATTTGTCAGACACGACTGGAACTTCAAATGGCACTGGCTTCTATAGTCAGATGAAACTAAAAAAAAGAGCTTTTTGGCAGCAAACTCACCAGCTGGGTTTAGTACAAACAGGGATAAAAAGTACCCCATGGCCACGGTTAATTATACTGCTAGATCTTTAATGTTGTGGGCCTGTGTTTCTGCCGGAGGTCCTGGATATCTTGTTCAGATGCATGGCTTCATGTATTCTATCAAATACCAACAGATAAAAAATCGAAACCTGACTGCCTCTGTTAGAAATCTTATAATGGGCCGTGGTTGGATCTTCCATCAGGACAATAATTCAAAACAAACATCAAAATCAACACAAGAATGGGTCACTGAGCACAAAATGAAGCTTTTGCCATGGCTGTCCCAGTTTCTCCGACCTGAACCCTATAGAAAATGAGTGGGGTGAATTGAAGAGAAGCACTAACATGGAGCTGTGAATTTGAAGGATCTGGAGAGATTCTGTATGAAGGAATGGTCTCTGTTCTCTTGTCAGGTGTTCTCCAAGCTCTTCAGGCATTATAGGAGAAAACTCTGAGCTGTTATCTTGGGAAAGGGACCTTGCAATAATTGGGTGCCAATAATTGTGGCCAACATGAACTAGAGAAAGCATTTATTTCACAATGAGATTTTCTCCCCACTTTCAATTGTTTTACTTCAATGATAGGTTAGAATTTTGTGAATTTTTTTGAATGAAATATTAAAAGGATAAACAGTGCAGATTTATTTTCACAGCTGCCTTTGCTTATATTTACCAAGGATGACAATATAAGTGGAGGGCACTGCATTTTTAATAAAACATAAAATTTGGGCTTTTTATATCACTGTCTTCTTATATCAAGCCAAGTGCGGCAATTCAGCTCACATTTTGGGCTCATCTGCTGCATGTACACAGTATATATTTTTAATAATTTCTATAGAATATTTGTTCTTTTTTAATCAACATCTTCATTAAGCTGTGTTGTGTTTTCTTTAACGGCTTCTATGAGAGGAAAACACTTAACGTGCAATTTAGCGCGTTCTGATTATATTCTGGGCTTATCTGCTTTCCTGTAGGCTATGTAGTATATTTTATTAATAAACTGTAAAACCGTGTCTTGAACTAAGCACTGACTGTAAGCTGTATGAACCACTGCAAGCTGTAAAGTAAACAGGAAGTGTTTGTCAGAGCTCAACTGTTTTTGCGAGAGAATGCAAAAGTATTGTGAGGGAAAGCAAAAAAAAAAAAACCCATAAAACTCCCATACCATATTTTTTCCACCACCATGTCCCTTTAGGCACTCCGTAGGTTTGGAATGACATGAGGGTGAGTAAATGGTGACATTTTTTTTATGTGTCTCTTGGTATGATACAAAATCAAATTGTGTGAATTTTCGTTAAAAAGTTTGGGGTCAGTAAGAAATAAAATTTTTTTTTTTTTTTTTTTCCAGTATGGATGCATTCATTTGGTCAGAAATTATTTCATTTTTCAAATAAATGCTGTTATTTTGAACTTTCTAACTTTCTAAGACAGTAACTTTCCACAAAAATATGTAGCAGCACAGCTGTTTTCAACATCATGATATATGACAATAAGAAATGTTTTTTGAGCAGGAAATTCATATTAGAATTAATTTTGAAGGATCTTGCTATATTAAAAACTGTAATGATGCTAAAAATTCAGCTTTGCATCAAAGGAATATATTACATTTTAAAATGGAAAGCAGTTATTTTAAATATGAAATAATTTAATAACAATATTCATTCACAATAACATCAATATTCATTCATTATTTTACTGTTTTCAATCAAAATAATTCAGCCTTGGTGAGCATAAGAGACGTCTTTCAAAAATTGACTCAAAAGAAAAACTAAACTAAACTAAATCAATAGATGGTGAATACAGGTGGCATTAACATTATAATGTATAACAACAGGGAAACATTAAAATACAAGAAATTACCTCTTTAAAGATCTCTTTAAATCTGTTTTTTAACGCAATATGACCTACTCTGTTTGTCTGAAATTTCAGGCTTCCTCTGATCTTGTCCTGAGGACTTTTTCTGTAGACTGCAAGAAAATGTCTGTGGAGATCTTTGAGCAAACCATGCCATCAGCAAAGCATTGGAGGATCAATCACAAAACCGGTAACGATGCAATGAATGAAAATTTAGTGGTTTGGGTCTGCTTGTAGACTGCTAAATCCTCCCTAATTTTTTTAAAATGCTATACATTATTTTTAGAGCTGCCCAGCAGTCCTAGTGATTATGCAGCCTCTGCAGCTCAGATTGTGATTGGTCAGGTGCTGGAGGGTGTTCAGCCTTTGCCTGATGATTCTCGTATTCTTGCTCTCACTGAGGCTATGACGGCTTTCATGGAGGCCTGGATGGAGCACATCCTTAAACAGAAGATCAAGTTTAGGTTTGTAAACATGTGGTGGAGCAGTGGTCTTACTGTAGCGGTTCATGTTCCATTCTTACTTTCCCTGTTCATGTTTGTGAATTCTTCATTTACACTAGTATTCAAGGAGCTCTGCAGCTGAAACAGGATTTCGACTTGATTCGAGATCTCATTCGTTCGGAGGAATATAGCCTCTCAGATGAGCTGTACCAGAAGCTGCTGTCACTACGTGTTTTTCATCAGGTGGATAATGCAATCGTGTGCCTGCTTCAGCAGCCTATGGCCAAACCTTACCTGCCCTCTCGCAGCTGGGAGCCCTTCAGACACTGCTGTGAGTTCATTTAAATTAGAAATGAAGAAAAAAAAAAAGTCATTAACTGCTTTTTAAAATGATTTCATAATGTTTCCTGAGGTGCACTTATGTTAGTATTTTTGATAAAGATCAAATTATATTTTAAATTAATAATTTAGAAATAATTTTCTACCCTGATTTTAGCCCTCTGATTTGAACGCTCTGTTGGAAGAAGCGTGACTGCTGTGAGTCTTCAATGTAAATGCCCACTGCTATAATTGGCTACAATTTTTTTCATGTGAAATAAGTATTACATGTATAGATTTTACTATTACAGCTGTTGACATTTAATTGTGAAAAGTGTTGATTTATAGGCTAGGGCTGGGCAATAAAACGATATAAATGATAAAATTATATAATTTTCCTTTATAAAACGACAACAAGAGTTCGATAAATGTTTGATATAATGGTTATGCACCAGAAGTGTAACAAACAGCGCTACTTATTTGAACTCATCTGTACTCATCACGGGCCATTTATCCACTCGACTCAAAGTTCAAACAGCAGCGTGAGCTTACTAGAGCAGATGCGTTTACTTGCTGAAAATTCAGCTCTGTGATGTCCAATATGAAGCACTTGAATTCAGCGAAGAACACAAATGAGAAACACTTTTCAATCTACAAATCACATTTATTTATCATGGATTTACTGAAGTAACACTAACTGCACCATGTCATTGTGGCAGAAATGTGGCATATTTATCAAATTTTATTCTACTAATGTAGACGTATTAAAGGAGTAATGGAATATAATTACAGTGTTTTTTTTGTGGGGGTTTTTAAGAGCACAAAAATGCAGTATAGCTAACAGTGTAAACACAATGTAAATAATAGATTCATTGTGCAGTGTAGACGGCATCATTACAGGATCATCATTTTGATGGCGAGATTCCTGAACTCTTGTCACTGATAACCAGGGCCGTTCTTAGGGTGGTGCATATGGAAGGATGTTCCGGACTATTTTCAAAAGGAATTGCAAATTGTATTTTCATTTGGATTTTCCATATGTGGATGCATTAATTGTGACATAATCCAAATGCGATTGCAAATCTTACATTACCCTTTGTGTTTCCGCAAATGCACAGTGACTGCCAAATTTCAAATGGAAAAGCAAAGTCCATTTGCAACTGTATTTCCCATGTCCTACAAGTACATATTTAAATAGAAAAAATTAATTACTATGTTTGCTTTTTCACTCTCTCTGCATCACACATGCAACCTGCCAAAACTCAAATGGAATCGCAAATACTTTAGCATATGAATTAGCATACAGATTAAAAGCGAGAAATAAAATATAATATAATGTGTAGATTTGCACTGTCTGCTCATGTGCATTTGGTTAATGACTATTGTGCATACCATTGTGGCTCCTGCTGTTAGCAGGAGATAGTCGCTGCAATTGGGGTAAAACAATGGAATTTCGTATGTACAAGGTGCCAAGAATATAAGGAGACCCAGGTTGCACTGTCTGTTCCTTCACATGCATCTATCGGATTGGCAGCTGCCTTTAGCGGAGCCTTTACCCATGACCTCCATTTTTCAAAGCATTCGGCACAATCATCTGTGAGTGACATCACCTCCAGATACAAATATTGCCCATAGTATAGTCCCACCCCTTACAGTGTTTTTGTGCAAGGCATCAGAAATTCAAATGGAATTGCGATTCCAAGTTTTGGTAGGTTACATGGGAAATACAGTTGCAAATAGACTTTGCTTTTGCATTTAAAATTTAGCAGTCAAAATTGGCGAAAGCACAAGCGATAATGCAAGATTTGCAATTGTGTTTGGATTATGTCACAATTTATGCGTCCACATATGGAAAATGCAATTGAAAATTCAATACAATCCTGTGTTGCTCTGCTTTCCTTCTCATCTTTGGTGGGGCCAAAGATGCAATGATGTAGAAGTTGGCCTTGATCTGATTCTGCAGAGGCAGTCTTTCGTCGCACTGTGATGTCATAATGTGACAAAATCTGAAACAGTCATTTTCTGAGCTTGGTTTCAATAAAAGCTGTTTTTGGACAAATGAGTAAGTTTTGAGTTCTGAAACTTAAAGGATGTCTTTATAGTACAAATGACCTCTACATGTCAAATGATCAAGTCAAAGTTGATTTCTCAATCCATGCCCCTTTAACAAACCAACAAAATGTTATTAATCAGAGAGATGGCATAAATAAAAACATTTTATAACTATAATATTTACATTTTGATTTTATGTTTAGTTTTAGAATTTTAATTTTGATTAAAGTTAATAGAGTTAATATACAACATTGGCCAATAGACTGGTTAATAGTCTTAATACACTAATGAGTCATCTTACCTCAAGGTGCCACAATTTCACTGGGCAATATAATGCTGGATTTACTGTATATTGACACCTAGTGGCATGATTGTTGCATCAACCCGAAAGCAAAAGTTTCAGTAACAGCATTGTAGCAATGTGTTATTTGCCGTCAGCCAGGATTAACTTTTGCTTTGAGGCAAAGTGTCTAACAACAGCAGGCTTTAGCAGGATAAAAAGTGAGCAGTATTCAACTTGTCATGTGACAGGTTACCCACTTCATATAAAAATAAACCTTGAGTCAAATGAGTCTTCGCCTTGTGTGAACAGACATCAGCAGCTTTATGTTAATACCTGTGTGTCCTGTTTCCTCAGGTCCAAGCAGTGCACAGGTCATGGATCAGGCAGCAGGGAGTCTTAATAATCTGGAGAGTATGGACATACAGGCAGCGTGCCAGCAGGCTCTGACACAAGCTGAGAGCTCAGTGACCCCTGAGCTGCTGTCCTCCTCCCCACCAGAGTCCTACTTGGCCGTGGCTCAGCAGGAATGGCTGGACCTGCGGATACACAGCGGCTCACGCTGGAAACTCCCAGTGCTGCATTGTTTCACTAAATCTGAACCTTAGTCAAGTGACCAGAGCAGTTATGTCTGTGTATACTGGCCCACCTACAGATCAGTTATTCATTCAGATATATGTTGTTAAATTTGTTATAAGGATGTAATCAGATGGCGAACCAAACAGTTAAGGTTTCTTGCCAGACAGCTATAAGTTGAGGGAATCCTGTAGTATGTGAAGATCAACACTGAATCCTACGTGTGTAGCATTCGTATTTTCTGTGAAAAACTGTTTATCGTCAGATAAACAATGTCACTGTTGATTTACACTGATCTAAATAAACTGTGAAAATAGTAAAATTATTCATAAATTTTATCTATTTTTTAAATTTTCTTCATTGCCAAAGTAATTGTGGTGTTTGATAGAGACTTTAACTACAGATTTATTTATAAAGTCATGTGTACAAAATGCATGATACACATTGTCTATTATATCAAGGCCAGAAAATAACTGCAGTGTAAAAAACAAACAAACAAAAAAAAAACTTTGACTTTAGCTTTGATTATATTATGCATTCATTGTGGCATTGTTTTGACATCATCAACATGCAACATCACAGCATTTATTTCCATCAAGAGATGCATTAATTTTTGGCCAAGGTCGAACCACCCTGTAAAGTTGTCTCCAACACATACTAAAGACTTTTAATAGAGTTGACTGGCCAATTCATACAAGAAAAATATTCCTCATGTTCACTGAACCACTGTTTCACAAATTGAGGTGGGTGAATCTTGGCATTGCCATCCTGGAATATGTACTTATATACTGTCTTCCAATATGGTTGTTTGAGAAGTAAAAGCTACACACTGCATCATTTAGGGTTAAAAGAATTTTTGCAAAACATATAATATGCCAGAAACATGTTAATCATTGCAATACTAAACTCTTTAGTATTTGAATATTTACATCCAAATGGCGACTTTTTTTGGCCATGCAGTGAACTTGGTAATAGAACCTGTTCATTATTTACCTGTGAAATGTAAAGTTGTTTATGGTGTATTTGAGGAATGGGGGATTATAAAATGGTTAAAAGAGCAGGCAATCGCCATAGAATGTCTGATAACATGTAAAGCATTTGTTAAAATAAATTTCAGGTTCAGCCTACCATTTTTATCGTAGAGCTTTATGACGTGTGGTTATATCTAGTATAACCGAAAGGTGGTGACAAAACATCATGAATTTAACACGGCAGTTGTAAGAACGTAGGGGTGGTTGATCATTATAATAATTTCTTGTAGTAAATGCAGGTTGTTAAATACACCCGTCCTCTTGTTCACTCTTTAAAGTGTTTATAGTGTTCATTAACGAAAAAAAGGATATGAATAATCGAGAAATGGAATAAGAAATAACGTTACCGACGTTCGTACGTAAGTTCACGCTGTTTATGGAAATTTACTTACGACTATAATAATTATTTTTTGTTAATGAGGTGTTTGTTTTTGCTTGGTTTCTCATTGTTGTTTTCTTGAGCCTCATGTAGATGAAATATGGCAGCAAATGTAAATGAAACCATTTCTGATCAGAAAAGACTTCCATTTTATTTTCATGCTGGCTAATGTTAATTAGTCATCGCGGAATAGTAGAACAGATAATTAATGTAAATTATATATATTAAATATATTACTATGCATTCAAGGTTTACATAACTATTTAAATATGCATTAACTTATTTGTTAAGCATTACGAAGAAGATATTACTCCAAAATAGTGAACCCAAACACAGGCCCTTAAACAATATTACACCATAAACAATGTTTGCAAGCACCAATCTAAATTAATTCAGAAACATATTCTAATAATTTAAGCAGTTTCTTTGTGTGGCTTTACCTCAGTGCAGGAGTGCTGCACAGACTGACCCGTCCCATGCAGCCCTTCACTTGTAATTAATTTAAATTGACCATTACGGCTGTGAGGGAGACTTATGATGAATTTTCCCAATATCATTCGCTCCCCAGAAGGCCTGTCGTACACCTGGGAAATGTATGATAATATCTGATTGGCAGGGAGGGGGCTGTGGCCATTGTTGAGCTCCCGCCCCAGCATGCACGGCGGCTGAGTTATGGCTGCAAGGCCCACCTTACTGTTTGGTGGCATGTAATTTGAATACAGATTAGTTGGCCTCAGTGTTCCAGTGCTTTGGCACTACCATTACTGGGGACAGTAATTTGACTGATGAACACAAGGGTTATCACAAGGTCATCACCTTCAGCGAGGTAAGAGGTGGATGGCATGCCAGCCAACCCACTTTGGAGCCACCAGCCAAGAAGTCTTTCGATAGCATAATTAGTTCCTTTAATTAAGAGGTGAGCTAGCTGATTGAATAAATCCGCTGCTAATGGAGCATCCGATTTCCCATTCCAATAGCTCATGTGTACTTCTGTCGCCATTTACTCCCTCAGGATGTAGTGAAAATGTTTGTGGATGCATCGTTTGTTTATTCTGTCATTTGAGATTTCATTTGGTTGCTTTAAACTTGCACACTTAATCCATCCTAATCCTTAAATCTCACTTTAAGATGTATTTGTTTTCCATGGCTTTTTTAGTATTAAATTTTAATGTATTGTGAGTTGATTTTTTTAAAAATATATATATATTGATATTTGTTATTGTTTAATGTATTTTGACTGTATTTTTTATTAGACTTTTAAGTTTGAGACACTAACAAACGTTGTTTCTTTTCAGAATGGGCAGATTCTGACAGATTTGTAATGCCAGACTGTGAATGTAACACTTGACTGCAAAATTTTGAAGGTAAATCATAGAAATGTTTGTTATTGTAACTATACCAGTTTTATAATAATGGTGTCATTTTAGCAGCTGTGGGTCATTACTATTATGCAGTACATTTCATGACAAGAAAGTGTGTGTGTGTGTGTGTGTGCATGTATTATGTATGTATGTATTTATTTATTTTATTCAATATTTATATATAAATATATAATTATATAAAGCTTTTAAGATGAGAAAGCATTGTAATAGTTTATCTCAGTTTATTTTAATTCTTATTTCTTTGTCTTTTAGAACAATGTTTTGTCTGTAGAACAAGCTTAAGAAAAAGATAAGAGCATTATTAAGAAATGTTTTAGTGAATACAAAGTATTCTTAGCCTTATTCTTAAGTTAGAAAATAAGAAAGTCTTCTTAACTGCTATTTTCTTCCTAAGAATATTTTATGAATGCGGCCCCAGATTATTGTTTTTTTTCTTTTTTTGTAAAATGTATCCAATTGTATTTTTTCCCTTTAACATGCCTATCCTTTCGGTTTGACTTTTATAAACAAAATCCAGTTTCTTCATAACATCATCTTCCAGTAAGTAACATCATTTTTGAGGAAAAACAACAGTACTTAATCATTAGTAAGTGTCAGCAAAAGAATTGACGAATTCTGTGATGTTTTGTAGTGTTAGCTGATAGTGTCACTTTAAAACATTCCACCTTAAAAATGACAGAAATCAGTATGAATATATACTGTATATGAGTTCATTTGCAAAAACAGATAACTCCGTTTTTAACAATTTTCAAAAATCGTGTTTTTTCATTGTGCATTCCAATTAATCTCAATCAAACTGCAGTTGGGTTATTTTGATTAGGTAAAAAATAACAAAAAAATACTAGATAACTAACACCAATAAAACACAATAAAAACATGATAACAATAAAAAACATGATTTTTGAAAATAAACTCTTCATATGTATACATATATACAGTACATACATATAAATATGTACATATGCATACATACACACACACACACACACACACACACACACTTGTATTATATATATATATATATATATATATATATATATATATATATATATATATATATATATATATATATATATTAATTTCAGCTAGCTGTCAATTGCATATTTGTGTAAATCCATGGAGTTCAAAAGGCACTGCAGAACATCGAATGACCCTGTTTTGAATATCATATTATGCTCTCATTTATGTGTGGAGTGCTGCGTGAGGTATATCTAGCCTAATCATTTCTGCATTTTATGGTGTTTAGCACACCTCTTGACTCATGTGATCTTTTAATCCCTTTGGGCTATTATTATTGCCATGAGCCTCTCCTCTACCCCCACCCCTTATTTCATGATTGGCTTTATCTGTTTGAAGAGTAAGTGCACCTGTGGTTATAGACACGCAAAAATATGCCACATAGACAGTTATCAAAACATTTTTTAATGCTTTATTTGACTTTTCTTCTGCATCAGTTTGGCAGAAGATTAAATATTTTGAAAGATAAAATAACATTACAATATTTGAACAGCAGCCGTGTGTGCTGGAATAGGACTTATCTTTCTGATATCCTTTCTAGCCCTTTCACTGGGAGATAACAGCATGTTATCTACTCCAAAATCCACCTGACATAATTAAACAGCAATGATCAACTGATAGGCATAAAAAACAAAAGTGCCCTCCTTCAGCAGTCCTTCAGTTCATCAAAGTGAGACATTTCCTCGACATGACTGAATCAAAGACATTTCACACATTTTTAACAATTGCTAGATTAGAGTTTTGACTAGGTACTTTTAAGATCGTGTGCCATATAAAATAGTGATAACACTGATTTAAAAATAAACATTTTGTAGCCAAAATTCTATTTGTGCCACAATTTTCTGATTACCTTAAAGGTGTGTCAAGTGTGTGATTTCTGCACCAGCAGTAACACTAAACCCCCTAGTGTTCTTAACTAGGGGACCTCAGCAGACTTCCAAGGGAGCTGCAGGATGACTTGAATATATTATTATTAATACAGTTAATGTTAGATATTTATAAAATAAGAAGATTCAAAAAGTAATAACTTAATAAAAATGTTTTCCCTCTCTAAATAACTATTGTTTCTGTTTATAAAAAAGCAGCGTTGTCATAATTATAGAGGTAATACAGAAATATTTTACCTAAAATTGTGTTTGGGAACTACTACACTAAACAGAATTAGTGATTAGTTAAACTAGTTAAACATTTTGAAATTATGTATAGACAAATATATAATCCAACTAAAATATAATATATAAAAAGTTGTGTTGTGCTGGTTGGTATGCTTAAACAGATCAATGTTTTGCTCACAGCACATTTTAGACTCTGCAAATGAAACCGTGATGCACAAATGATCATGTTGCTTGATTATTACACATTTCAGCCAAATCGACAACTGTAGTAAAGATGACTTAATTTCCCCTACAGATCCATTTTTTGTAATGTTTGTGTAAATTTGTAAGAAGACTAAAATGTGTAAATTTGTATGAAGACTAAAATGTTCTTATAAGCAAGAAGCAACTGGCCCTCTGTAGGCGAATACCCATCAGTAAGTGTTGAACGTAAAGATTGAAAGACGTTGCTTCATAAGAGTTATGTTCCTTTTCTCTGACTGAATGCATATATGATTTATTTAGCAGCGTCTTATTGTGTTGAAAATCTCATTTCAATCATACATGGCAGTGCATGATTTAAGAATGCATTGTTTAATAGGCTTGCCATTCCCAAATTTAAACTAATTCAATTAATCAGCAAAGCATTCAGTGTGCCTGTCTGAAACTCACTTAGGCAAACAAAGGTCTTTTAATATAAATTTTCCACAAGATTTCTTTATTGATTTGGTGCAAAATGATTTGTGTGAAACATTCACACAAATCAATAAAGGCCAAGTCAATAGTGTTTATAAAAAATCATAGTACCATAGATGAAGTGTCAAGCAACTTCAGCTTAGCATTGACCCGCAGCGTATACTACATTGGAAAATACACTCATAAAAATCCACTTGGCACATCATTTCCCGAATGACCTGTTTGATGGGTCTGACCAATACAATGCCTTTATTGGTTAACTGATAAAGCAAACTTTTTATACCTATAATGATTATGGTAGTAAAGTTATAAAACTCCAGCTACATAGTGGAAGTAGCAAAAGTTTGTGTTATTAACAGAGCAGTCTTAGATTTTTTTTTTTTTTTTTTGCTTTACGCTATTATGGAAAGCAGAATGGTATGTTGTCTCTGTGCTAGTAGATTCCTATATGTATGTAGGTCAGTGATTCTTAATCAGGGCCCTGGATCCCACTTTAAGGGGCCCCAGCAAACTTCCAAGATGAAAATTATTCAGATTAATATATTATCATAAATACATTCAATATGATAATGAGGTGACCCTTTGGCGGCAATGCACACATAGTCCTTCGCTCTGCTCACTTTGTCAGAAATTGCATATATCCTGTCAGTAAATTTTTAACCACTATTTATTTAGCTCACTATGAGTACCCCAGCAGTCAAAGACAGCCGGAAAAGAGAGAGTGAACAATTGCCAATAAACAACACACCCTTATGGCACAACTTTAATTTTTTATGTTGAAATCGGCCATTTGTCCAGCCCTCTTGGTCTACATTGGGCAGAAACACATGCAGTGACTTGTATGATAACCAGTGACTCTGCTCACTTCAAGAACTAAGAACTGAGTTTTGTTTACCAGCATCATATTTTGTCTTTTTTCAGTTACGTTCTGCTCTCAAGGCCTATGGAATTCCCTGGGCATCCCCTATTTCCTCTCATCCTATATGGGATCGGATCGCACCACCCATCTGTTTCTTTAATATATAGTCAACTTAATGATCACACTGCAAAGTCTCTTTCTGTTAAATCTATCTGGAATCGTGAATTAACAGATTTTGATTTATCAGTCGACTGGGAGAGGGTGTGGTCTAATCTAATCTCAACTTCTAAAAACTTGGCTCATCGTTGTATCCATTTCAAAGTCATCCATTGAGCATACATAACTCCTTACAAGAGGTTTAAAATGAAACTGCAATCGACCTATAACCGTCATATCTGTAACACTATCAGCAGGTACTTTTCTCCACATGTTTTGGGAGTGTCCAATTGTTGTCAATCTATGGACTGATGTGAATTCTGTTTTGTCCTTTTTACTACAAATTGAAATTGAAATAAATTGTTGATGGTGTGTCTGTTGTTCCCCCCCTCCCTGTTGTTTGTTTGAGTGGATGTTGTTTTGTTGATTTGAAAAGATAAAACATTGATCACAAAAAAATAAACAAATACATACATTCAATATGATTAATATGATAAGATATTATCTGAGACAAAGTTGATAATTAAACGGCAAACAATTAGGAACTCCATGCTTTACACTTGGAGTGTCTGGAGCTGTAAAAGAGAGCAAGACCTTTGAGAAATCTAATTTTTCATGAGATCTTACTGCTATAACAGAAAGTAACACTTCTGTCTTATATACACCAATGTTTCCAATCACCATTTACTATTACTTTTTGGAAAGTCTTTAAAATATTTATATAGTGTATAATATTTAAATAGTATATTTATACAGAATATATGCCAAACATTTGTCTGAATCCTTGTTTCCATCTGAGTAAATAGACACAACTGAACTGTGGACAGAGGATTGTGGGAGCCTCTTTTTGGGTCAGAGACTGGCCACACAGCCAATTGCACTGTGCCTGCTTGGCTGGGTTTGGTAGGGTAAAGTAATGTCAGCGTGAGGAGGATGATAAATTGTGTTTGTTTAAGCTATCATTACATTGTACTTTTCTTCATGGAGGTCACTATTTAATAACACTTGAAGTTGATTGAGGCATGGGCGTGACCCACCGGCGTCCCCACTGGTCAGCTGGGGTGACAGGCCATGACTGCAAACATGGAGATATTACAGAGCCGACGCTGCTCCGGGATGTTGTCGTAATCTCACACAATCTGCTGCCTGCTCTAGTGTGTAATGTCCTGCTGAAAACTTTCGCTCAGGGAAACCCATGAAGGTTGGGGGGGGGGAACGGACAGAAATTTAAGGGCTAGTTGTTTTAAATTACAGCTGACCAGTGCACTAAGTGAATAACCTCTTCACCTCAGCACTTTATGAAGTTGTCAGGATTATTCGGCTCTGTCTCAGAGAATTGTGGTCATCACTGTGTCAGACATCTGTTGAAACACCTAAAGCCGCAAAGAAGAGTTTCTTGTGCTAACTGACTATTAAAGCAAAGAAAAATAGTACAGGAGGGATTGTTTCATTAGCGCTGTTTGCTTTTTCTCAACTCAATCTCATGTCAGTATGTAACTATCACTATTTTATGTTTCCACAATTTTTTTGACTTATTCATATGAATTCTTACAACCTTCTTACAACCTCTTACAAATCATATTGTGCAAATGCATATAAAATCACCAGCTCTTAAAATAGTTGTGTTTTCTCTTGAGATTTGGTGTAAAAAAATTAAAATAATTCAACAAATTCAACAAACTCAATACCCTACCTCCATTCTGGTATGGAGTGCCCAATTTTCATGATCCAGTCAAGTAATTTATTTATTTTTGAATGTCCTGTTCTGCTTGAAAAAGGACTAAAATGGTTTGTGTGCCATTTCATGTTGACTTTAAAGGTAGAATGAAAAGATATATCAACAAATCTACTTTTGCAAAGTTCCATCTGCCTTGTCTTTCAGAACAGAAGTAGTGAGAAAAGTGTGCACTATGCAGATGTTTTATGTAAAGGCCAAATGGAGCGATGCTTCTTTCTCTGATACACCGCGTGTATAAGGGAATCTTACCAGCTCTGGTTATATTACACGATGACGCATTGATAGTTAGGCTGACAGTACCATTACTTATACCAGACTGTAGCAATGCAAACATAAGTTAAGAGGTAACAGGGGACTAATAGAGGCTTCTCCCTAGGAAATGGCTGTCAGCGGCCTGTCACCTGTTCCCTATCCCATCACCATCTAAACAATGTACTTCTGCTAGGGACATATTCTCCGCTTGAGTGGAGGGTGATGGAGATCTAACCGAGTCATCAACCTCCCTCGAATGATGTGACCTGTGAGATATCCTTTAGCACCTCCACCACAAAAGGGGCTCACACAATGGTCATCTACCAGCTACAAAATAAACAAGCAGATATCAGCCTGCTTGAGGGAGTTTTAGAACAGGAAAGTGATTCTTTTGAGCTGTCAGATGAAATCATGTGTTTTTCTCTGATCGGCCAGACACTCAATGAGTGTAAAGAATGGTGCTTTCTTTATAATGCTATAATGTTATAATTTATGAAAACATGAAAAAATACTGGTAGGGCTGCTTAATATGAAATGCAGTACATATTGCAATGTATTTTAAGCAATAATATAAAAGAGGCTATACTATATTGTTAATACAGTCAAGGCTAATGGGTGTTGATAGGTGTAATATGTACAACATGCACCACAATGTAGTATTGAACCAGCATTCATGAATTGCATTTTAATGTTACATTGGTTTATGTTTGAACAAATTCTGAAAAGTGTAAATTTCTGCACGACTATAGCAGCATCAAACAGAAGTTTCCAAGTAAAGTTTATTTCTTTCAGGCTTCCCTAAACACTCCTATAGCTTGTTGTTGTTACTGAATGTCAAATGTAGCAAAAAGCTATATCAAGCATAAACACGAACAATCATTTTTACAATATTGATCAATGGTGTCACTTCTTGTTCACACATGTAGCCTATTATATAGTGCTTAATATTTGAAACATTGTATTAAATTAATTCATATTTGTCTCAAGTTTTATCTTTAGAACAATCTTAAAAAAAGATAAAGAACATGAATATTGGGAATACAAAATATTCTTACATTTATTCTTAATATAATTTACTTTACTTGAACAAACACTGCCCACCAGGACATCCAAATTGATACTTTTTGTACCGTTGATTTTTGTTCATGACAACTTTATGGGAATGCACATTTTTCTTAAGATTCACAACTTCAATAATGATCCTTTAAAGGTGGGGATTTAATTAAACACTGCTAAAAGTGCTAAGTTGATTTAACTTAATAATTTTAAGGCTACGGGTTTCCTCAATTTTTTTTAAGTTAAGTCAACTTAGCACTTTTTACAGTGTATTGAATGATTGTTTGATAATGGCTGATTACAAAGCAGACTTGTGAATATATTTTAACATGAAGGGTCAATATTAAAATTATACTTTTGGAGGAAGATCTCAACAAGGAAAGTGGTCCTATACCACAATTAGTGTTCAAAATAATATGGCTTACATTTGATTTTCACAGAGGCAATTTAGAGATCAATTATCCTGTTATCCTATTGTTTAAATTATATGCAAAAAATATGTGACCCTTTACCACAAAACCAGTCATAAGGGTCAAGTTTTCAAAAATGTATACATCCGAATAAATAAGCTTTCCATTGATGTATGGTTTGTTATGATCGGACAATATTTGGCCGAGATACAACTATTTTAATGTCTGGAATCTGAGGGTGCAAAAAAATCTAAATATTGAGAAAATCACCAAAATGAAGTTCTTAGCAATGCATATTACTAATCAAAATTAAGTTTTGATATATTTACAGTAGGAAATTTACAAAATATCTTCATGGAACATGATCTTTACTTAATGTCCTAATGATTTTTGGCATAAAAGAAAAATCAATAATTTTGACCCAAACAATATATTTTTGGCTATTGCTACAAATATACCCCAGCGACTTAAGACTGGTTTTGTGGTCCAGGGTCACATATGTAAGCACTATGGCAAAGTGAACACATAAGTGTGAGCAATCACAGAGCAATCTGTGATGATTTGTAAACAGGTTTGTCTGTATTGTATTTTGCTTTCCACAATGTTGGATGTGTAATCCAGTGACAGTTTTCAGTGACAGTTAACCCAAGTTGGCATGAAATAAAAAAAATTCACCTTGTCTACTTTGTAAATGCATGTCTTATTGTGAACGATTCATCCATGTACTGAATGTTTATTTTTATTTTATTAATTCGTTTATTTATTTTTTACTTTTGTTTGACTATTTTGTTTATTTTCTGATAATCCGTTACACCCGGGTTTCAGAGGCGATTTTAGGATTTTTAAAATGTAGTGGAACCAAGAACCAAAGAAACCAAGGAAAAAATATGCATTTGGTGAAGATAATGTTATTTATATGACCAAATGTAAATTGAAATTTTGATAGCTTCTAAATTAATGAGATTGTATAACAGTATAGCAGCTACTTAGATAAACTGTATTAAATATCAGTGTCACTTGATAGCTCACAACAAAAATTTTAAGATACTATTTAAATGCTTCGTTTTATGATCAAAGTTCTGTTTGTTTTAAAAAGTTTTAAAATATGAGGCAATTCAATACAATGATGATTGGAAAAAACATGATATGTGACACCACTGCTGAATAACACAGGAAAGTCATAGCTATTCACTAGTCTGCCAAAGTTACATATAATAAATTGATCAGTCGCACAAAGGTAGTCAGACTAAAAATTGACTCAGGGCAATGTTTAAAAAATATAATAAAGCTTGCACATTCCATGAAGAGAGATGTGGTGACAGTGCTCTGATTCAATGACATTGGGCTAGAGTACTCTCAATTTACTTAATGCTCAATGGTGTTGATGGGGGACCAGGGGGCCAAGCATATTTTCAGGGGGAGCTGGTGGGGGAGCTACCCCATGCCAATCCTTTGGACATGCCCCTGCTGGACGTATTTCACAAAGAAAAGATCTAGCACTACATCCATTTCATTGTAACTTTAACCCTTGTATGGTGTTTGGGTCTGTGGGACCCGTTTTCACTTTTTGTCAAAAGAAAAATGATGCGATTAATTATTTTAATTTATTTTCATACTCATTGTCCTTGGCTCATTTTCTGTGAAGAACATTTATCAGAACAAATTTTCAATGACCACTCACTGTACACCAAAATTGTTTTTTTTTAAAATTATTATTTACTTAAAAAAAATTGAGGAAACCCGTTGCCTTAATATTTTTAAGTTAAGTCAACTTATCACTTTTTACAGTGTAATATCTTTAATATTGTATATCTATATAATATTGTTTATTTTAATAAATTAGTTCACAGTTACAACGTGGGGTGAATTAGAATTGAATCTGAAGAGGAACAATAATGAAACTTTTATAACTATTTGTCAGCAGCTTACGTATGGAAGACAAATAACAGCACAATCGGATGGTACAAATGGGTAGTATTTTAAGTCATATTAATACAATTATAGCTATATATTTTATGATTGCCAGGTTCACATTTATCACAAGTGCACTGAATGAGGTTATGTCAAACACTAGGCACTGAAACTTTGACACTTCATTAAAAGGCATCCATAGCGGGGTGCTCAATCCCAATACACGAGAGACTGCACGATTTTATCAAAAGCCCTGGAAATTGAAGCCATCACTATAAGGTGTCTGGGAATTAAAGCAGTTCAGCCAGCCAGGGAGATATACCTTTTACAACACAGATCTGCGATTTTTGTTAAAGGAATTATGCATTGAAGGAAAGGCATCCCATCTGAAAATATTGCGTTTAGAAAAAGGTTTTTTTTTTTTTTTTTGAGAAATGGCCATTTCAGAAATGGCTAGAAGAGACAACACTGTGATAATGCTGTTTCTAGTGTGACAAATGTGCCTGAATGTTTATAGAACAGACTGTGATTTGAAAACTTTTGATTTATATCATCATTTGAAATATATATGTTTGTTTGCCATGGATTTAAGCTATACATAACTTTTATTTGTATGTGTGTGCATTTCTTATGTGTTATCTTATTCTACATATCTTCCAAAAATGTGAAATCCTAACTAAACAATCTCCCTTATAAAATAAAAAATAATGGCAATGGCAATACCGAATGTGGTTTAGCAGATAAAATGAGCAGAAAAAAAATAGCAAAGCTTATGCTGCTCCTCTGATTCTGAAGAGCTCAGGTCAAAACAAATTACACAAATGGAAAACAAGCCTTTTATTTACCTTTGCCCAGTGCCACAAGGGTCCATTTTAATGCATCATAATGTGTCACTTGTCTTGGTGGGGAAGGTTACACTGTACTCCATTGATTTAACTACCTCAGCCAAATGAATATAACCATAACCCAGGACATACATGTAAATTGAAATCAAGCAGGTGATGCATAAAACCACCATGCAGAACACAAATCGTCCCGTAGCCCCTTTGTGGGAGATGAGGCCCTCTCTTCGGAACAATGATAAGGAAAATATTTAAAATGGGAAGTATTATATAGCTCATCCAAATAAAGGATCTCCGGAGATGCATATAGACAGTGGCAACAATTCATGTTTGAAATACACATCAGAATATTTAGATTTATGGCTCATCACTAATTGCTGGCTTTTACTTATTATTTTATGGGGCGGAAAAATAATAACCTAATATGTTTTATCTGTCTGCCACTAAGGTCAGACACATCTGGGTTGTGAGTCTTGGTTGCAGGCAGCTGCTTTGTGAATTTAGATTGTGTGTCTGAAAAAATAAAGATGAACGTCTTACAAGGCAATCACCATTGGATTTGAACAATCTCCCTACCCTGCATATTAGACTTGAAGGAAAGAGCCAAGTCATATTCAGAGAACAGAATATCATAAAGACCTTTTAATATGTCATGTAAATGCTTTATTCAGACTGAAATTGTACCAGACAATTTCTTGCAAAGTTAAAGTATAAATATTAATATGTTTGGCCTCAGCAATGTGGACTTACTCCAAAAGACTCATGTTTTGTTGTCTATTTGTATATTATGTTGTATATTGTATAATATGCTTTATTGTAGTTATGATTTGACTGTACTTGTAAACAGACTTGTTCTCATCTCTTCATTGACTTAATGAATATGCTCTGAACTCCAGCATTTAGATATTTTTTTGCAAACCCTATATTGTAGTTTTTGTATCCCATGTTATAAGCATCGTCTTCAAACAGGCTGTTGTTCTTTTTTAGTTTTGCAGGGCTATACCTTTTGAGTCGTTCGTGGGTAGATATTCCTCCGGAGGTTGAGAGTTATCCCCAGACATTATATCGTCTGGGGAATTTAATTGTTCCATCTCCTTTGCCCCCACCCATCTTAAACAGATTGCTAAAACTGTTAATTTGATCAATACTTAATTTTTTTCACCTGCCTCTTTTTTTCTCTGTTAAGCAGTGATAAGCGATGGTAGGGTGGCAGGTGGAGTGAATTGTCAGATTTTTTTCCTGCTCTCTGCGGGCCCTTCTGCCATTTGGAGTGATGTAATTTATACCACAGTAGTGGCTCTGCAATTACCCTGTCTATTGCTGTCGACAGTATCTCACTATCTTTTAAATGGATCCAGCTTGACTCGTCCAGCCAGGCAAACAGTACAAATGATGCCATTCCTCATGCTGCAAGTCCTAAAGAGATAAGTTCCTTAAAGAGCGGCCCATTTATCAGTTGATACAAGCAGGATACTTACAAGCCCACTCTATTGTTTAGCTGTTTTGACAGTCAGCCTTTTTCGTCTGGGAAGGTTGTTGGGATGGTGGTGGTGTGAAGATGCCTTTTTTCTTGTAATCATTCCACTGGGGGTGTCAATAATGTGGCTGATTTGTTTCTAAAGGCTGGAGTGGATAGGACATCTCTGGCCCTGTTTGTTTTATTTTTTTCTGGGCCTGGAAAATGAGAAATACAATTTGTAAGGCACAAAAATTGATTTTTATTTTCATTTTATTCCAGTGCATACCAAAACATCTATAGAATTTTGGTTTGCCTTCACCAAAAAAAAAAAAAAAAAAAAACTAGGGAAATTCACAGCTACTTCCTAAAATGACTACTGAAGCCCTTCCAAATTAAGGCCAAACAATCTCAAGGTTCATTTGTTCCTACATCACTCCTTGAATTGTGTTTAAAGATCACTAAAGCACTGTAATTTAAGCACTTAGACACACAGACCACCATTTATGTCTTCCCATTAACTTGATTATTACACTAATTAATTAAAGGGAGGAATTTCACAACCAGTTAACAATCAGATGGCTTACCTTAAGTGAGAGCAATCATTTTAAAGTAGTGGTAGAAACTAATCAACGCTGGAATAGAAAAACAGCTTGTCCTTGAAGTATTATGGGTTAGTTAATGAGGATTACAATTTGCAGAGCAGGTTTACTCTTTACTAACATCAGTATGTGAAGCAGTACTTACTTGGAAAGCAGACATTTTATGTGCATTTGTGGATTTTGATTTGTACTAATGGATCTTTAATAGCATTTCTCTCAATAGCAAATGATAACCAAATAAGCAGAGCTCAGCTTTAAGCTGCCTGGGTTTTGAGCCAGCTTACTATGTACATTTTCGTTGTAAAGGGAACTTAGCACTTAATGAGTAAATGGAAAAAAATAAAATAAAATAAAAATGTATAATATTATTAATATAAAAAAAGTTTTTAATCATTCTAATTAAAAAACTGTGTTTCATGTTGTTGTTCATGTACATGTTTTATAATTTAGTAATTACAGTTATTATCATATGTAAATATAAAACTTACCTCTGAATTAAATAAAATGAACATCAGTATGTATGTTTGTTTGTCCTAGTGTTTCTACATTTTGGCACATGTAAATATTGTCACCTTCTAAACTGTTTTTTTTTTTTTTTCTCTCTTATGTGTTATATGTTTGGACCATGGGGTTATGTTTTTGGTACATGTAAACATTGTCACATTCTTTACTTGCATAATAAAAATAAAAAATAGAAAAAGTGAATAATGCCATTTTGAAAGAACAGTATTTGGAGCTGTTTCAGCAATAGCTTTGATAAAGACTATGGCTACAATGAGGTCTTCTGAGAATTGTTCTGATATTTACAGATATTTAGTTTACAATGTCAAAATGGTGTCAAAAGTTTTATTTGAAGAAGTTAGGCTACAAGAAAATTGGAATTATACTTTCTTTTCAGCATCTAATGAAATGAGAAATCTTTTCCTCAAAGTGCATTTTCAGACTAATCATGTGCGCTTAAATCTCCATAGAATTTGCCATCTTTAATTATTATGAGTGCATGTTGTGCTCTCTATTCTGATAGCATGGTAACACAAACACTATAACTAAAATTCATGCTAAAATTAAATGCTTTGACTATCTGATCATATATTACTGGAAGGAGAAATTCTATGCCTGGAATTAATTTAACCAAATTTTTAAAAAAATCTCTTCATAGCAATCTCATTACATTTTAATAGTATACCCACAAACATTAACCATGTTCTTTAGTTCAAAATGGGGACAGCTGGACATTTTATTAAATATTTCGGATACTCAGGGGAAATTATAGTGTGTGTATTTTTAAAATATATTTTTTAAATACTGTTCTTTTAAACTTTACATTCATCAAAGAATCCAACAAAATATGAAGGTTTCCACAAAAAAAACAAAAAAACAACTCATCACTGTCAGACTGTGTTTCTTCGTCTTGTGTTTCCCCTCCTCTCGTGTCCTTATTTGGTCTTCCTGTTCCTGTCATTATGAGTTCATTTATTTCCAGCCGTGTGTGATTGTTCCCCACCTGTTTCAGTTCTCCTCGTTTGATTTCCTTCTGTTTATAAGCCCTGTGTTTCCCTGTCGGCTGTTATATGTCATCCCTGAGTTCCAGTGATTGTACACCTTTGTTTGTGGGATTAAAGTCTATCTTGAAGTATTCTTCTGCGTCTCCTCATTCCCCCCAGAGAGATCGTGACAATCACAAATTTTTTCAACATTGATAATAATAATAATAATAATAATAATAATAAATCAGCATATTTTTGAATGATTTCTAAAAGATAATGCAGCATTTAAGAATTGAGTACTGACTGTAGAAAATGTATCTTTGCCATCATTAACATATATTAAAATAGCAAAGTTATTTTAAATTGGAATCATATTTCATAATATTACTGCTATATTTTGATCAAATAAATGCATAAAGTTTTTCAAAAACATTTAAATATCTTTCCAACCCAGACTTTTGAACGGTAATGTTCAAATAAAATCATGCGTGATTGAAATTTAATACATAAAATATTTTAGTTGATACACGATAAAATAGGCCACAGTGTACTATATTAATATAACCTAATTTTCCGTATTGATTTTTTACAGGTGTGTTACCTGTATTTTGAATTTTGCACTTTTGCACTTGTGTTGTGTTTTAGGGTTGAAGAAAATATTCATAAAATTACTGGATAATGTTCTGGCCGAAAATAAGCAGTACCTTTTTTTTAACAGTGCAGAGATTGACAAAAACATTCACATATATTTCATGTATGTTCAGCAACAGGTTAATGCAATAATATAAGAATTTCCTTGAGAATAATAATTTAGAAGCATTGACATTGACATTTAAAACAAGATGTACTATAAGGAAGTGCAACAGATGTTATTTTTCACATGATTTGTTGCATTGGACAAGGGCTTTGTTGAAAATGTGTGACACCAGTGGATTTTGAGCACATGCCATCTACCTCTGATTATCCGCTTCACACTGTTGATCAGTGATGACAGTCTGTAGCGCTAGATGTTTTCCCAGCGTTCTTCCAGCTTGACCTGCCTTCTTTATCCAGCCTACTCTCTTTATCCTTTCGCTCAACAAAACTGCTTGAGTTACTCTGCCGAGATGGTTTGTATTCCACTTCAAATTAAACTGTGGCCATGAGGCATTTAATCCACAGATTAGGATATTTCTCATTGATAGCCTTTGATTCAGCTTGTCCCTGTTGTCTCCCGTCCTTTCAGCGGGTTTTAAGATCTCTCTGAGCAAGAAAACTGAATTCTGTAGCCATCCGTCAACAGAGGGCTGAAATGGCCTCTCTCCATTATAGTTAATTGAGTTTGTCCCTCCATGTCATCGAATGGGCTTTCTTATCGGAGTCAACAGGGATGTGAGAGTAGACTACCTCTGCTCCAATCCCTTACTCTTAATCTCACATGCCAGTCTCAGCGCTGGGCTAATACGGCAAGCCGCAACTGTAGCGCTTTGCAATAAATGTCCATTTTCCTATTTAATATTCTGAAAAAGTAATAGTGTTTAGTTTATGCATGACTGTGGGCATTTATATCAAGCAGTGACTAAAGCGTCCTACAATGTGATAGGTCTTATATTCCATCTAAAACAGGGCTTGATGATTTTTTTTGTCCCCAAGCAGCGCAATTTGGAAAATGTGTGCAAAAAAACTTTAGGGGCACAATGAGAATTTACCTATTAGTAAGCCCCTTAGTTACTGTTGCTCCCTCGGGCAAACAAATGGAGTTGCAGTGTGAAAACCTTGTCCCACGATGTTTTTGCACAATTTTGGACACAGAAGGCCACCAAATGGGAATTAAATATTCCATGGAGGGATTTATAAAATATTTAAAAATAAATATGGTGGGTAACTCGAAGCGAGGGTTTACAGATCACAATGCAAGCGGGAGAAGTCTCATATTACGGTCGCTCATCACGATTGCCGATGACAACATGCAGGATCAACACTGTTCATGTATCGCAGGGAACGATTAAATTAATGTACATTTAGCCAGTTTAATATGGAGAGGCACTGAAATGTAGACCTTCGTTTATGTGTTTTTTTTTTTTTTTTTTTTTTTTTTTTTTTTGGAAAATTTACACTTATGAATGTGAAATTTGGTCAACAGAATAAGTAAATTAAGTAAAAGTACTGTTCCTCTTGGTCAGGATAGTCAGTAAAGCCAAAAAGTACATTTTCCCATAAGAGTGAAGAAGGTTTTAAACACTGAATATTTTCACTAATAAACTTTTGGACCTTACACCATAGTGTAACTGAGTGTGTACAGTGCCAAAATAAGTGCAAGGCAGTTTCCTCATATTCATTACAAAAAGTACAATTTACATTTATTCCTTTTTTAAAAATTATTATTATGCAAACAAACATACTATTTACAGGTAACAAATCAAATACAAAATAACCAAGGTCAACAAAACATACATGACAGCCAACGTGATTTGTGTGAGTGAGTGAGTGAGTGAGTGTGTGTGTTTGTGTAAGTGTGACTGGGTGTTGGGGGTGGAAGTATATAAATAAAAGAAAGTACAACAGACATGACAATAGCAAAAAAAAACAATAGTAATGATAACAGTAATAATAATAATAATAGTAATATTAGCATTAATAACAAAAATTAAAGGATGGAGGATGAGGAAGGTGATAAGTAATAATAGTAATAGTAGCAGCAATAACGATAACAAACGTATTCATCCGAGACAGGGGGTGGTTGGGGAATCAGGAAGAGGACAAATAGTAATAATATTAATAATAATAATAATAATACAAATAATAATGTTAGTAATAGTAATGACGAAATAATAATAGTAATAATAATAATAAAGCTATAAATAGAAAGATATTGTAAGGCTGCCTCTGGGCCCTCCATGCGTAAGGCATAAATTAGGCCCAAAACGAGCCATCGAGGAGAGGTGCTGCGGGGCACAAGGCCCAAAGTCCCACCCCCGGCCGCCACTCACATGCCACGCTTACCCTACATATGTATATGTATTGTTGAGTGTATGATGCATTGAAAAAGCGTGACGTGCAGCGTGGAACCAGCCCAATGCAAAGTCCAGGCCCCCATGCTCGTTTATGACCTTCGCTGTACAAGACGCGAGAACAGTCCGCTATTTAGGTTTGTACATTAGGATGGACTCACTAACTTTAACGTTAGCTAATTTTAGCCAGAGATACCTTGCTAAAGCACAAGATAACATTAATGTTCTGCTTGAGCAGATGAAAATTGTAACTTGATGAGTGTATGACAACCAGAAAATGAACGTTTTTGTTTTCATTTGTATTGGGGGGGTGTATACTTAGGGACATTTTGCTCTGTTTTGTTTGGATTCAGGAAATGTAATAAAATAAATGATATTGCCCATCCTCAGAGGTGGGTAGAGTACCCAAAAACTGTACTCAAGTAAAAGTAAAAGTAATAGTCTGAATAGTTACTTGAGTAAGAGTAAAAAAGTACCGGATAAAAAAAAAACTACTCAAGTAGTTAGTTACTAGTTACTTTGGATCATATACTGACAGGGTTCCCGCGGGTCCTTAAGTCTTAAATTTACTTTATCAAATTTAAGGTCATAAAAAGTCTTAAATTGTCTTAATTATGATTTCAAGAGGTCTTAAATTTGGGTACAGACCAGAATCGTGACACAGCTTAATGTGACGATTAAACTTCAAAAGGCTATAAATAAAATATGAGCACTGCACGTTTCAAAGTCCGGTGCTGCGCTGCGTTGTGTTCTGCTGTTACCGGGGAAACCGCTCGAAAGCGCCTCCTGCCGGCTGTTGTTGTGAGCTCTGGAGGCTGTAGTTTCAGAACTGGATTTCTAGGACCCTATAGTTTTTTTGTTTGTTTGCTACATGTACTTGTCACACAACAGAAGGAGACCAAACGAGGGGAATGAGGTTAATGTGATATTTATTGTCACAAGAAAGGAAGCTGCAGAGCAGCATAGGCAGGTAAGCACGGAGCAGTATCACAGACTTATCTGGCCGAAGAAGGCAGGCTGTAACTCTCTTGCAGGAGGACGGGCCAGGGATAGAGACAGACGAATGTTGACTGGAATTTGTATCCGTAGCGAAGGGTAAGCCTGAAGATCGTGACGATCAAGACCAGACAAAGGTGAGTGGCAAGAGGCAGTGGTTATATGAAAGTCTTGATTGGGATGTACCAGGTGCGCGTGATTAGAACTCAGGTGAGTGTGATCGTGCTGGTTGAGTGTTGGGACCTGACGAGGTTGATGGTTCTCTGACAGTACCCCCTCCTCCACGGGCGGCTCCTGACGCCCGATGCCGACGACGGGGGCGGCCACGTCCTCTAGGTGCTGGCTTATGTGGATGGAGCTGATGGAATTCAGATAGTAAAGAGGGGTCTAGTATGTCATGTTTAGGCACCCAGGACCTTTCCTCCGGCCCAAAGCCCTCCCAGTCCACCAAATACTCGAGGCGGCCGCCCCGACGTCGGGAATCCAGGATGGAGTTGACCCTGTAGATGGATTCCTCGTTCTCGATCTCGGGAGGAGGACGTACCTCCGGCTCGTCAGGTCCTGGGGAGGAAGGAGACATGGGATTAGTGTAGGGTTTCAACAAGGACACGTGAAAGGTAGGTGTGATGCGGTATGTGGGTGGTAGATCCAGCTTGTAAGTAACCTCGTTGATCTGCCTCCTGATGGTAAAGGGACCGATAAACCGGGGACTCAGCTTACGACAGGGCAGCCGGAGACGAATGTCCCGCGTAGACAACCATACCTTTTCGCCTGGTTGGTATGGTGGGGCAGTAAGGCGACGGGTATCGGCCTGGGTCTTATGTCTCCGAACTGCCTGTTGGAGCTGAACGTGTGCTGAGTCCCAGACCCTCTCGCTCTCTCTGAACCAAAAGTCCACAGCTGGAACTTCCGATGGTTCCCCATCCCAGGGAAACAATGGGGGTTGGTAACCGAGTACGCACTGGAAGGGGGTTAGACCAGTGGAGTGCTGACGGAGTGAATTCTGTGCGTATTCGGCCCATGGGAGGAAGCGGTTCCAGCCGTGCTGGTTCTGGTGGCAAAAACTCCGAAGATACCTTCCAATGTCCTGGATCTTCCTCTCAGTCTGACCGTTGGATTGTGGATGATATCCGGACGTGAGACTCACAGAGACCCCTAGAAGGTTAAAGAAGGCTCGCCAGACCCTTGAGATGAACTGTGGCCCACGATCGGAGACGATATCCTCAGGGATGCCGAAGTTCCTGAAGACGTGATTGAAGAGTGATTCTGCCGTCTGCATAGCGGTGGGTAGCCCTGGAAGAGCAATCAATTTACAGGCCTTATAAAACCGATCCACCACTACGAGGACACAGGTGAGGGAGTCGGACCTTGGCAGGTCGGTGATGAAATCGACTCCGATGTGGGACCAGGGCCGGCGAGGTAGGGGCAGAGGAACCAGTTTACCATGAGGTAGATGACGGGGGGTTTTAGAAGCGGCACAAACTGAGCAGCTCCTGACGAATTGGGAAACTTCACGGGCCATGTTGGGCCACCAGTAGCGATGTTGGAGGAGCGAGAGGGTACGGTCGCTGCCTGGATGTCCAGAGCCCGGAGAAGAATGGAGTGAGTCCAGAAGGGAGAGCGGAGAGGGCTGGAGGGAGTATGGTCTCGGGGGCGGTAGTGTCTTGCATGGGCTGATACAGACGGGAGAGAGCATCTGCTCGGGAGTTTTGGGTACCTGGTCTGTAGGTAACTGTAAAGTGAATACGGGTGAAGAAAAGCGCCCAGCGGGCCTGTCTGGGGTTTAACCTCTTCGCATCCCGGAGGTACTCCAAGTTCCGGTGATCAGTAATGACCTGAAAAGGGTGAACAGCTCCCTCCAGCCAATGTCTCCACTCCTCTAAAGCGAGCTTGATGGCCAGCAGTTCACGATTCCCAATGTCGTAGTTCTGCTCCGCCGGGGAAAGCTTGCGGGAGAAATACGCACAGGGATGGAGTTTTGGAGGCTCTCCGTGACGTTGGGAGAGCACCGCACCAACCCCCACTGTAGAGGCATCGACCTCCACGATGAATGGTAGTTGAGGGTCTGGATGGGCCAGGGTAGGAGCGGTGCAGAAGGCTTCTCGCAGCTGGTCAAAGCTTCTTCTAGCTTCTGGGGACCATGTTAGACTCTTGGGTTTGTGGCGGAGCATCGTGGTAAGGGGTGCAGTAATGGTGCTGAAGGATCGGATGAATCGGCGATAGAAGTTGGCAAAGCCAAGAAATCTCTGTAGTTCCTTCACAGAAGAGGGCGTGGGCCAGTCTTGAATGGCTTGCAGCTTGTTATTGTCCATCTGCACCCCTTGGGGCGAGATGACGTACCCGAGGAACTGGACGGTAGAACGGTGGAACTCCCATTTCTCCAACTTGAGGTACAGTTGATATTCTCTCAATTTCTGAAGGACCTGTTCCACGTGGTGGCGATGTTCGGCCAGGTTCCGGGAGTAAATGAGGATATCGTCAATATAGACGATGACGAATCGATGGAGGCACTCCCGGAACACCTCATTCATGAATCCCTGGAAGACTGACGGTGAGTTGGCAAGCCCATACGGCATCACAAGATATTCATAGTGGCCAGTAGGTGTAATGAAAGCCGTCTTCCACTCGTCTCCAGGGCAAATTCGAATGAGGTTATAGGCGCTTCGCAGGTCCAGTTTGGAGAAGAAGCGAGCTCCACGAAGTTCCTCAAGGGCAGCCGGAACCAAAGGCAAAGGATACGGGAATTTGACGGTTTGGGAGTTCAGAATTCTGTAGTCTATATATGGTCGTAGTCCCCCATCCTTCTTGCTAACAAAGAAGAAGCTTGACGCAGCGGGAGAGGTAGATGGACGGATGAAGCCTTGTCGGAGAGCCTCCTGAATGTATTCCTCCATAGCAGCTTGTTCTGGGATGGACAGAGCGTACACTCTACCTTTCGGGAGTTTGGCTCCAGGCAGCAGGTCGATGGCACAGTCCCATGGCCTATGGGGTGGTAGTTTAGTGGCGGCCTGCTTATTGAAGACGTCCTGGAACGCCCGGTATTCATAGGGTATGGTGAATTTCTTTACCGGTTCGGGACTCTCCACGCTGGTAGAACAATTCTGGATGGGTGAACTGTTAGGGGGAGTTATACGGCGCAGACAATGTAGTTGACAATACTCACTCCACTGGAGAACCTCATCATTCTTCCAATCTAGGTTTGGAGAGTGTTGTGTAAGCCACGGGCGTCCCAGGACTATATCCACGGAGGAATGCTCTAGTACCAGGAACGAAAGAACCTCCTCATGTAGACATCCCACACGGAGCGTTAAGGTGGGAGAGCGGTACCTGACCTTGCCCCGACCCAGTGGTTTTCCTTGGATGGTTTGGACGTTCAATGTTGGAGAGTGAAGTTTCGGCTTCAGATGAAGGCGATTCAATTTCTCTATTGAGATGAAGTTCCCCGATGATCCGGAGTCGACGAGAGCTTGCGCTGGAATGGAAGTGTGAGGAGAAATTAGTTGTATGGTCATGCGGGTTAAAGCACTGATTTGCAGGTTCAGTTGGATGGTACTCACTGCTGGGCGGGGCGGACGCACAGGACCGGTTTGGAGCAGGTGACCACTCGCCCCACAGTACAGACAGAGTCCGGAGTTAATTCTCCTGTCCCGCTCCATGCGGCTAAGAGGATTGAAGCCGATCTGCATGGGCTCTGGTGCAAGCACTGGTGAAGGCCCCAAGAGTGGTGGAGCAGGTGGTATGTCCTCCTCACACGCAGTAAGGTGTTGAGAGATGCGAATAGCCTTTGTGAGGAAGGTTTCCAGCCCGATTGAGTTCTCGTATATTGCCATCTGTTGGCGAATACGTGGATTCAGGCCACGACGGAAGGCAGTGAGGAGAGCAGTTTCATTCCAGCCACTGGAGGCCGCGAGGGTGCGAAATTTGATGGAATATTCCCACACCGAGCTCCTCCCCTGACAGAGCCGGAATAGACGATCTTGCACCGATAGCTCGGAATCAGTCTGCCCGAAGACCTCCTTGAAATGGGTTGTGAAGGCATCGAAAGTCAGCGTCACCGGGCTGTTGGAATTCCAGAGAGACTCTGCCCATTGTAGAGCGCGTCCTGTTAGCAGGGTAATCATGAAGGCGATCTTCGATCGATCCGTGGGAAAAGCTCCGGGCTGCATCTCAAAATACAAGGAACACTGTAATATGAAGCCATTGCAATTCACCGCATCTCCTGAGAAGGTAGCAGGTCGGGCCATGGGACTGGCGGAGGCAGATGGGGCGGCATTGGTGAGCGGGGCGAGTGCTGAGTTGATGGCCTGGATGAAGTCTTGTAGAGTGAGTGGGCTTGGTTGCTGTGGATCCATATAGTAGATTAGATTCAGATTAGATTCAACTTTATTGTCATTACACAAGTACAGGTACAGGGCAACGAAATGCAGTTTAGGTCTAACCAGAAGTGCAATAGTAGCAAGTGCAGTATATACAATGGTTGAATAAGTGCAGGACAAGGATATGTACTGAGTATATGTATAAATATATATAGAAAGATGGTTATTAATATAAACAGAATTTACAGGTGAATGTGTAGTGAATAAATATACAGAAATTACAGGTGAATATGTATAGTGAATAAATATACAGAATTTACAGGTGAATATGTATAGTGAATAAATATACAGATGGCTATTACTATAAGCAGAATTTACAGGTGATATGTACTATCAATATAATATATATACAGATGACTATTACTATAAACAAGGTGTAAAAGTGCAGTGGAAGTGATTGCGTATTACAATTAGACATACGGTGCAAAATGTTAATGTAAGCATTGATAATGTAACAACAGTCGGCAGTGCAAATGAGCATAATCCAATTTAGGTATGGTAGTGCAAGATACAAAAGTAAACAGTTGTTACTGTAATAAAATTTACATTCAGTAGTGCAAATAAGGCAGATGTGAGGTAGGAGAGAAGAGTTAATAATATATGAGGGAGTGGATCAACGGGGGTTAGAGTTCAGTAAAGAGACAGCTCTGGGGAAGAAACTGTTCTTTAGTCTGCTGGTCCTGGTCCGGAGGCACCTGAAACGCCTGCCGGAGGGCAGGAGAGAAAACAGTCTGTGGGCTGGGTGAGAGGAGTCCTTAAGGATGCTGCGAGCTCGATGCAGACAGCGTTTCCTCTGGATGTGTTCGATGGCAGGTAGTGGAGTCCCTGTGATGCGCTGGGCAGTTTTCACCACCCGCTGCAGTGCCTTGCGCTCCGCAACAGAGCAGCTCCCATACCATACTGTGACACAGTTGGTCAGGATGCTTTCTATTGCGCAGCGATAGAAGTTCACCAGGATAGCTGAGGAGAGCTGATTCTTCCTCAGTGTCCTCAGAAAGAAGAGGCGCTGGTGAGCCTTCTTGACCAGGCTGGAGGTGTTGGTTTTCCACAACATGTCCGCCGAGATGTGGATCCCCAGGAACTTGAAACTGGAGACACGCTCAACAGCCATTCCATTGATGTGGATGGTGTCGTGTGTGCCTCTTGACTCCTTCCTGAAGTCCACGATGAGCTCCTTCGTTTTGGTGGTGTTGAGGAGCAGGTTATTTTCAGTGCACCATGTGGCCAGGTGCTGGATCTCCTCCCTATAGGCAGTCTCATCGTTGTTACTGATGAGGCCAATCACCGTGGTGTCGTCTGCAAACTTGACGATGGAATTAGATCCATACACAGGCTTGCAGTCGGAGGTGAAGAGGGAGTAGAGAAACGGGCTTAGCACACAGCCCTGTGGTACACCAGTGTTAAGTGTGATGGATGTGGAGCAGGTGAATCCTGATCGAACATTCTGGGGTCTGTTGGTCAGGAAGTCCAAAATCCAGTTACACATTGAGGTATTGATGCCCAGGTCTCCACATAATACTTCTTTCAGTAATACTAGTAATACTTCTTTCAGCGGTCTGGTCTTCTGTCACACAACAGAAGGAGACCAAACGAGGGGAATGAGGTTAATGTGATATTTATTGTCACAAGAAAGGAAGCTGCAGAGCAGCATAGGCAGGTAAGCACGGAGCAGTATCACAGACTTATCTGGCCGAAGAAGGCAGGCTGTAACTCTCTTGCAGGAGGACGGGCCAGGGATAGAGACAGACGAATGTTGACTGGAATTTGTATCCGTAGCGAAGGGTAAGCCTGAAGATCGTGACGATCAAGACCAGACAAAGGTGAGTGGCAAGAGGCAGTGGTTATATGAAAGTCTTGATTGGGATGTACCAGGTGCGCGTGATTAGAACTCAGGTGAGTGTGATCGTGCTGGTTGAGTGTTGGGACCTGACGAGGTTAATGGTTCTCTGACAGTACTGCGTTAGGCTAAATGAGACTTGTTATAGCACTTGCATATCATTGCTCTTTTGTTGATTTTGATTGCTTCCATTGTCCTCATTTATAAGTCGCTTTGGATAAAAGCATCTGCTAAATGACTAAATATTAGTGGCTCATACTATTTTATAGCACTTGGTATTCAATTCTGTATATTATTACTTTTAAGGAATTATGTAGTTATTTAATTGTATACACTTAATTATTGTCCTAACCAACTCCTAATTTTAAACATACCTGTTGGTAACCCTCTTGAAATATTTTACCTAATTTATTTCAATATTCAATATATTCTGGTTTAAAATTCAGTTTTTTTGGAAAGAAGACTTGTCTGTGCGAGACTTCAGTTAATTAGCTGCAGCGCTTCACGTCTGATGTGCTGTTTGTTTGCATCTGTTTGTTTGATGTTTGAATCAGGTCTCCTCTGTTGGAATAGATGGTGCTGTCCCAAAAAATAGGGTCCTATGCAGTCCTAGAACTGCAGCCTCCAGTATTGCAGGAACATTGGGTTGTTTTTGTTCAGACCAATGCAAAAATCGACCCATGTTTTTACCCTGCAAACACGCAGAGCTGTAAATGTGAACTGGTGGATCGATAAGGAGATAATTCATTATAAAAATCTAAACGGTAAAATGTGTTTGTATGTTATTTAATTAATATGTGACCCTGGACCACAAAACCAGTCTTAAGTGTCAATTTTTCAAAATTGAGATTTATACAAAGCTGAATAAATGAGCTTTCCATTGATGTATGGTTTGTTAGGATCGGGCAATATTTGGCCGAGATACAACTATTTGAAAATCGAAATATTGAGAAAATTGCCCTTAAAGTTGTCCAAATGAAGTTCTTAGAAATGCATATTACTAATCAAAAATTTACTTTTGATATATTTACAGTAGGAAATTTACAAAATATCTTCATGGAACATGATCTTTACTTAATGTCCTAATGATTTTTGGCATAAAAGAAAAATCAATAATTTTGACCCATACAATAATACATTGGCTATTGCTACAAATATACCCCAGCGACTTAAGACTGGTTTTGTGGTCCAGGGTCACATATAATAATTTATTGATAATTGTTTAAATTAATATAATTAATACTTTTGACTCATCCATTTTCTTAAAAAATGGTTTAAAGGCTGAAATGTGAAGTGTATAATTTTATAAAACGTTTTGTTTCATGAAAACTTCTATCTGAACTGTAAATCATGCTTTTTACATTCATTTTACAGTTTACCATAGACATTGCCCTACCCTGCTCATATGGTATTAATTTTATTTGTGCAGGTCTTAAAAAAGGTCTTAAAAAGTCTTAAATTTGAGCTTAAAAATCCTGCAGCAACCCTGACTGAATATAGTCTATTTTTATGTAGATCTATAGATATTTAGATTAAATTTATATATACATATACTGTGTGTGTGTGTGTGTGTGTGTGTGTATATATATATATATATATATTATATGTATATGTATATACACACACACACACACACACACATATTCTATTCATAAAAGAATCCTGAACAAAATGTCACAGGTTCCAAAAAATATTAAGCAGCAAAACTGTTCCCTGTTGAAAAAAACAGCTGGTTAGGTATGTTTTGAAGCATGGGATGTTGGTTTGAGCTGATTTAAGCTGGTCCACTGCTGGTTTATGCTGGTCCGACCCAGCTTCAAAACATACCTAACCAGCATATGCTGGTTTTTTCAACAACACTGGTAATAAATCAATATATTTGAATGACTTCTGAAGGATCATACGACTCTGAAAACTGGAGTAACAGCTGATAAAAATTCTGATTTGCATCACTGAATTAAATTATATTTTAAAGTATATTAATTATGTATTATAAATGTATATATGTATATAACCTCTGACACGGAGAAGAGTGAAAGCTCCTCACATGACTGCTACAGAACATCTGAACATAACGAAACAAATGCACATTGACGGATCTTCTTCCGTCTGTTCTGCAAAATGTAAACAAATGTAGCCTTTATTTCTGCAAGCGTAAATATTGTGAAAATATCAATTGTGTCTAGGCAAGGCAGTTTGGCGGGTGTTTATTTCATACTTTGTGACAGCTTATTTAATGAATAAATTATACAATGTATTTAATGTGTAAGGTACATGTACAACAATCTGGTAATGTCATAGTGGTATCGTGTACTGTAATCGAATCTATAGGCCTACCTGTGGAACGCGGTGTTCGTCTAATAAAGATCTTCATAGCTAGCAAACCATAGCCTTTGCAGATCTGCTTTCAACTGACTGTAGATACAAAGTCACGTCTTCAGCGCTCTCGATGTTACAACTCTGAGTGAGAACCGCTTCAGACGACTCAGCGCGTGCGGCAGGGAACTGAACGAATCATTCAAACTGATTCGCGAACCGATTCACTGGTTTGCCAACTGGTCTGATCAAGCCTTCAAACAGAATTGACTCAAAAGAATGAATCATTCGCGAACGGGCATCGCTCATTGCCCAGAAAAAAAGTAGATGGCGCGCTTGGAATAAATTGAAGGATTTTTAACTTGTATTGCATTAAGATAAAGTAACGAGAGGAGCGTCGCCCACAGTAACGAAGTAAAAGTACCGTTTTTTCACACAAAATGTACTTGAGTAAGAGTAAAAGTACCCATTTTTAAATATACTCTAAAAGTATTAGTTACCCAAAAAATTTACTCAAGTAAATGTAACAAAGTAAATGTAACTCGTTACTACCCACCTCTGCCCATCCTCTCAGGATTCCTGGAATCAGTGTTACAAGTACCCAAGGCACACCGTTTTTCCATTTTTGAAGCATAAACCCTATAAAACCGATGCGAGTTTCGGATCTTCCAATGTTTCTCTATGGCGCTGAAACCTAAAGATGTCCAAGTTATGCTCCCCATGCAACTGATACTCGACTGCCATTGGCTAGTCTGCGGTCAAGGGGAGGGGCTTACTGATAGGTCAATTGATCAAATAATAAATTTTTTCGAACACTGTAAAAAAATAATGGGTCTTATAATTTTCATTAAAAAAATTAAGGTGATAATTAAAAATAGAGTGTATATTTTAAAGAAATTGTGGTTCAGTGTTGTATAGAAAATATTGAGAACTTTTCACTAATAAAACCAAGAGATATGTTTTCCTCTTTTTTATAAGGAAACTTAAGCAGTTTTGAAGCTTGAATTAAGTAACTGATGAAACTGGGAAAAAAAATTAAGGAAAGAAGGCTACCTATTTATTTTAAGGGAATTAGCTCAATTTTGCAGTTTTATTTTGGCAGTGATAGTTACCAGCATGCATTGCATATGGCTGGATATGGAGAATAAATGTTAGTGCTATTAGTGCTAAAAATTAAGTGCTACTTTATGTGTTTTTGAGTAAAGGGAAACGTCTGTTAATGTTTCATTTCAGTTATGTTTGACATTTGAAAGAGTTTCTGCTATGTTGATGTTTTTGTCGTTACCATTGTGCAGAAGAGTAGATCTTGGTTATGGATAACTACATGTACTACCATTAAGAGGCTTGATGCTTTGTTCAATGAGTAGTGGCTTTGCTAATGCTAGTGCTGTAAAGTAGGGCTGCTCGATTATGATAAAAATCATAATCACGATTATTTTGGTCAATATTGTAATCACGATTATTAGTGGGCCATATGACCAAAACTTTATATTGAAAGATTTATTTAAAGATAGTGATATATATCAAATATATTTTCTGTACATAAGGTTGCTATGACATCTACATTTTAGAGACCAGCGAGATGTCACAATTCTCAATACCACAGCAGAATACCAGAGTAACAATCTTAGTTAAAAAAAAAAAAAAAGTCCTCAAAATTATTGAAAATAATTAAACTGCCAGTAATAAAAAAGCAAAGGAATACAATACCAGTACTAAAAAAAAGCAAAAGAATACAACAGAATAAAAAAGATACAGATGAAACAATCTGTGCTTTGTTTTTTTAATGCAAGTCTAAAGTAGCTATTCAGTTAACATCCTACTAGAGAAATTGAATAACCTAATGTAAGATAAAACAGCATAGTCTTCACTGTAAGAATTAAACTTCCTTTGTTTCTTATTAAAGCTTCAAACGTCCTTCAGTCGAGCAGTGTGTGATTTTTGTCTTTGTCTTATGTTGTTTGATTACTATTAAGCACACAGTCGAAGCAGGAATATAGTCCGCTGTCACTTTAAGAGCCACACGGATCCAATTTACTGTTACACAAGTATTTTCATTCTCAACTCTTTACGTTCATTTATTACATAACCGACGAGGATTTACGTGAATGATCACTAAGCGCCATTAGGCGCTAAAAGATGACTCTGAGCGCAGACACCGTAATCTTCCCGAGGAAGCGCAAGTTCTCTTTCACACTTTTAAAAACATAAATAAATCTAATCAACTTAAATAAATCAAGCACTGTACGTCCCATTTTGCAAAAGTTTCGTTACATGATTTTACTGATTTGCACGTGAAATTGGGCTTTTGTGGAGGAATGAAAGAGCACCGCTGGAAAGGGGGAGGGATGGGGCGCAATAATCGTTATATCTCGATTACTGCATTTTCATAATCGTTGGAGGCCGAAATCGAAACTGAATTTCGATTAATTGCACAGCCCTACTGTAAAGTGTTTTTTTTTTTTTCCTTTTTCTTATTTGAGCTGCCTGGCTGTATACAGCCTTTTAAATGTACAAAATAACTCAAAGTCAAATACAAACAGGCCTTACTCAAAATCACAGACTTTTGAGAATCAACTTAAAATAAATGAGCACATTTCACTAATAATATAAAATTTATTGTGTTATAGATTAAATAATTTAGCAGATTTTACATGATTTATTCAGGAAGATTCTTTAAAAAAAAAAAAAAAAAAGCCTTAAAAACTACTCAAAAATATGTGTAATATTGTTACCATGTGTTCATCTTCTTGCCTGGATGATCTTTTGTATACTGTAATGGATTATTAGATAATAAACTGCGAGCATCGGGCATCGCTTTCATCCTGGAGCCACCGCAAGCATCGAGCATCGCTTTCATCCTGGAGCCGCCGCAAGCATCGGGCATCGCTTTCTTCCTGGAGGTGCATGAGGAGCTGATGAAGTCATGGACAGCCCCTTTTTTGGCCGGAAGCCGCTCATCTGCCTCCCCCATCCTCACTTGTACGGTGTCTGGAGGCATGGTGTCTACTTCAGCACTGGTTACACTCCCGAGTCCCTAGATGGGCATTGCGCCGCGGTACAGTTTGTGTGACCATCACACTGACATGTTGCCACTCATTCAGCCCCTGGACGGACCTTGTCTTTCTATGGGCCGGAGTGCCCTTAGAACAAGTGTCTCAGCATGTCGTTGTTACGATGGATGCCTCCAGTGTGGGCTGGTGTGCTACATGCAACGGGCAGGCAGCCTCGGGGGTCTGGACAGGGCCTCAACTGCTTTGGCACATCAACTGCCTCAAGTTGCTGGCAGTGCTACTAGCCTTGTGGCGGTTCTGTTCGGCTGCTGCTTGGCAAGCACGTGTTGGTCCGTACGGTCAACACTGCGACACTGCGGGCAATCCCATATGTTTATTCTTCCACGCCAAGGTTCCCTTCTCGGGGAACCCGTGTCTTCCCCTTTGACAGATCATTCTGTCAGTCTCTGCTGGCAGTCGTTCCATCCCTACTCTCAGGTAGGACCTACCTCAGAGACCCATTCCATATGTAGTACTGCCCCAGGCCTGGGTCAGTTTATATCAGTGTCTCCACATGATACCTCCCTACGGGTAGGATGTAGCCTCCGTAGCACCCTTCTCCGGAAGGCTCACTTCCCCATCGTTACTGCCAAGTTGTAACAACAAATAGGAAAGACTTGAAGCAATCTTTCACTGAAAGTAGAAATCCCTTCTGTTAAGAAATTTCTGTAGTGAAAGGAACCAACCTTGGCTATGACGAGCAGCATTATACTCCCCTCTGGTCCCCGTTAGTACCAAGGGTAGCGAATTTGCACTGGGGCAGTGGGAAGGTTACGACCTTTGCATGGCATTTGTCTGTCACGTGGCTGCTTGTCAACATTTGCAATGCCATAGGGTTGTGACGGGGTTCAGGTTGTGGCACTTCCATAGACCCCTAATGTTGCCATCGACATAACTCGAAGTGACCGACACATAGGGAACGTCTCGGTTACGTATGTAACCCTCGTTCCCTGATGGAGGGAATGGAGACGTTATGTCCCCATGCCAAAACCTCAAACAATCGCCGGTGGCCAGGGACAAGTTCTCGGCTCCTCAGCATAAAACCTGAAGAGTGGATGCACCTGTCGCCTATTTATACCCGTATGCACGGGGAGTGGCTCAGGTATGCAATTCCACTAGCCAAAATTCATTGGCGTTTTCTCTTAAAGTCAGAGATGATTGGGGCTCCCAAGTGAATCCCCTAATGTCGTCATCAACATAACGTCTCCGTTCCCTCCATCAGGGAACGAGGGTTACGCACATAATAGAGCCCTGCATTTATTTTTTACGTCCCTAGGGCTGGGCTTCAGGACAATTTTCACGTCATAGTTCAGACGCAGGCCGGGCCTCGGGCCGGTTTTAGGCTTCTCCTTATTTTTATATTTTGGACATCCATCAATTAGTGATGAAAAAAATAGCCGCACTAGTGGAAACAACACGAGACCGTGCTGCTGCAACTGAGAGTGGTTCGACGGTGTTTAGTGTCCAGCAGCAGCAGCGAGTGCCGTCAGCACAGCTGAAGAGTTCTGCGTTCAAATACATGCAATAAAGTTTGCCGTAAAGCCCCAGCAAAAGTAATTACCATGAATGTGTCCGGGGTAAAATAGTAAGGAGATATTTGAATTATTTACTAATAAACTAGTGTTTTCTGTGTCAGTATCGCAAAGATGAAGATCTCCTCATTAGACGCGCCTTTAGAGAGTGCATCTTCACGGATTATGATTATAATGAAAGAGTTTTTGTTTTCGATTTGATTTATTTCATTAAGTAGTAATTTTAAACTTTCTATAGATATATTTATCATGTCTGTGATGCATACATTCGCTGACTTTCGGTTCATTTTTGTGAAGCGCTCCTGTTCAAGATGAGACGGCAGAAAGCGCATCGTTTATTTTATAAAAGCACTGTGTTTTGTTGATATTGTGAGTGCACACAAATAAAAGTAGACCCTTTACAGTTCTGAATTCTTTATTACTCTTACCTTTATGAACAAAAATTATTTTAAGATGTTTCCATTGAAAAAAAAAATGCAATTGATTGTGCTGGTGCCTCCATGCCCTGCTCTTTAGCTTCCACTCTCCACACAAACTATTGGATGCAGCACACATTTATCTAGGTTTAACGTTTAAACATTGTTATATGCTTGAACGGTTTCTTTATATAGATTTTATTTTAGGCAAGTCGTGATGATTTAAGAAGGCTAAATTCATCAATAAGCTATGATCAGCCTGCCGGTCTGTCGCTGGCCGCCTGGTCATTACTTTAAGAAAGAAAAAACTTATTTAATGAACAAAAAATTGCCCCAAATGTTTTTTAAAATGAACTTAATAAAAAAAACTAAATGAAATATAATCACTTTGCCATTACATACAAAACTGAACTATTTTAATAGCTGAAACATGAGCTGTTTTGGGAGAAAAAAAAAAAAAGACTGGTTCGGGTCGGACTCGGGCCGGTAATTTTGATAAGCTGTCGGACACGGGCCGGGCTAGGGCCTGAGTGTCTCGGGCCAGGGCCGGGCTAGGGTCTAAATTTGAGGCCCGTGCAGGGCTCTAGTACGTAACAGAGACGTTCCCCAACTACAGTGAGGAAAATAAGTATTTGAACACCCTGCTATTTTGCAAGTTCTCCCACTTAGAAATCATGGAGGGGTCTGAAATCTTCATCGTAGGTGCATGTCCACTGTGAGAGACATAATCTAAAAAAAAAAATCCAGAAATCACAATGTATGATTTTTTAACTATTTATTTGTATGATACAGCTGCAAATAAGTATTTGAACACCTGAGAAAATCAATGTTAATATTTGGTACAGTAGCCTTTGTTTGCAATTACAGAGGTCAAACGTTTCCTGTAGTTTTTCACCAGGTTTGCACACACTGCAGGAGGGATTTTGGCCCACTCCTCCACACAGATCTTCTCTAGATCAGTCAGGATTCTGGCCTGTTGCTGAGAAACATGGAGTTTGAGCTCCCTCCAAAGATTCTCTATTGGGTTTAGATCTGGAGACTGGCTAGGCCACGCCAGAATCTTGATATGCTTCTTACAGAGCCACTCCTTGGTTATCCTGGCTGTGTGCTTCGGGTCATTGTCATGTTGGAAGACCCAGCCTCGACCCATCTTCAATGCTCTAACTGACGGAAGGAGGTTGTTCCCCAAAATCTCGCAATACATGGCCCCGGTCATCCTCTCCTTAATACAGTGCAGTCGCCCTGTCCCATGTGCAGAAAAACACCCCCAAAGCATGATGCTACCACCCCCATGCTTCACAGTAGGGATGGTGTTCTTGGGATGGTACTCATCATTCTTCTTCCTCCAAACACGTTTAGTGGAATTATGACCAAAAAGTTCTATTATGGTCTCATCTGACCACATGACTTTCTCCCATGACTCCTCTGGATCATCCAAATGGTCATTGGCAAACTTGGCAAAGTCAGGCCTGGACATGTGCTGGTTTAAGCAGGGGAACCTTCCGTGCCATGCATGATTTCAAACCATGACGTATTACCAACAGTAACCTTGGAAACGGTGGTCCCAGCTCTTTTCAGGTCATTGACCAGCTCCTCCCGTGTAGTTCTGGGCTGATTTCTCACCTTTCTTAGGATCATTGAGACCCCACGAGGTGAGATCTTGCATGGAGCCCCAGTCCGAGGGAGATTGACAGTCATGTTTAGCTTCTTCCATTTTCTAATGATTGCTCCAACAGTGGACCTTTTTTCACCAAGCTGCTTGGCAATTTCCCCATAGCCCTTTCCAACCTTGTGGAGGTGTACAATTTTGTCTTTAGTGTCTTTGGACAGCTCTTTGGTCTTGGCCATGTTAGTAGTTGGATTCTTACTGATTTTATGGGGTGGACAGGTGTCTTTATGCAGCTAACGACCTCAAACAGGTGCATCTAATTTAGGATAATAAATGGAGTGGAGGTGGACATTTTAAAGGCAGACTAACAGGTCTTTGAGGGTCAGAATTCTAGCTGATAGACAGGTGTTCAAATACTTATTTGCAGCTGTATCATACAAATAAATAGTTAAAAAATCATACATTGTGATTTCTGGATTTTTTTTTTTAGATTATGTCTCTCACAGTGGACATGCACCTACGATGACAATTTCAGACCCCTCCATGATTTCTAAGTGGGAGAACTTGCAAAATAGCAGGGTGTTCAAATACTTATTTTCCTCACTGTATATACGGTGAAAAACTGTATTGGACATTACATGTCATTTTATGGTACTATACCGCTTTTGGAAGTGGAAAAAGAACATATAATTTACAGTGAATAACCGTAAATTGACATTCCCAGAATTCCCTGCTTTACATTTCAAATTTGATGTTTTTTTATTTTTTTGTTGTTGAAATTTTTTTCTTAGTTTTTTCTTATCAGTTTTGTACATTAGGGTTGTATGTTACATCTAATGTTGTTAAATGAATGGTTATTGCATTATTTCAGTTTCATGTATGTTACCATGATGTTGTTTAGTGTTTGTGTGAATCACACTGTGCACCTTCTATATATGTTAATGTTTAAAAGCTGCTTGTGATAGGCTTTGGTTCATCATGTGACTCATCACCACCTGCTTTTGGTGGTTATCAGTGTATTACAAAGGTACAAAACAGATTTCAGTACTTAAATAGGTTGGCATATTAACATTATATCAGTTCATGATTACGGTATTTATAACTGTAAATTTAAGTTAAAACCGAAAACCCTCAAATGTTGCTACCGTATTTATGATAAAATTCTAGCAAACACAGCTGCTGGTTTTTTACCGTAAATTTTACGGAATTTTTTTTTACAGTGTAGATCTGAATCCAATTGAGAACCTCTGGGACATTATGTATCAGAGCATCCGAAACCGTAAAGTAGTACCACAGACTGTTTAGGAGCTCAGTGATGCTCTGATCCAGGTCTGGGAGGAGATTCTCCAGGACATCATCCGCCATCTCATTAGGAGCATACCAAGACATTGTTGGGAGTGCACACAGGCACGTAGGGACCATGCACACTACTGACTTTCTTTGATGAAATTCATGCAAGTTGGATCAGCCTGTAATTTTATTTTATTTTTTTTTTTACTTAGATTTTCAGTGTGATTCAGTGTGAATCCAGCCCTCGGTTGAAGATTTTGGTTTCCATTGACCAATATCACATAATTTTGTTATCAACGAGTTACACAATGTATAAAGTAAAGATTTTCAACTTGAATATTTCATTCTTCAAGATCCAGTTTGAGGCAGATTTATTTAAAAACCTTAACTCTTTATTACACTGATGAAAAATGGTATGAACTATATAAGTACTATTAATACTGAAGTGCTCTGACTTCATTTTCAGTACAATCGATAACTATAAGAGAGATGCAAGATTGCAGCAGCTGCGTTTGAATGAATCAAGAGAGAGAGAGCCTGTTATACCCGGATGAGCGGTATGTTATTCAGAGTTGCTATTGATGATGGTTGTTATCAGGGAATAACACATTTTAGAATGCTACAACTGACCAATCAGAATCAAGTATTTCATAGATCTTTGCATAGTGAATAAACACAACATCAGCTTATTGTAAGCATGCTTCAGCTTACATTTTTGCTAAACTCCAAAAATGTACTTATACATACAATACACTGCAAGTTCCAGCGAAAAATAAGCTAGAGGCAGCAGAACACCAACAACTTTTATACCTTTTCAAATTATTATAGGGTCAGATTATGTAAGGAATAATTGAAGACGGGCCATTGAATCATTAGAAAAATAACACACTCCCGAGGTGGTGATGCGGCTACGTATGAAGTGGAGTGTGCATTATTCCTCGGGTGTACATTATTTTTTTAATAATTCAAAGGACCGGAGTCAATTATTCTGCATATACTACGGTTACCACTCCACAGGACATCAATCAAATTATATATTTCAAGGAATTTTTCTGGTTTTGTCCTTAAAAAGCTATTGTGAGTAGGATTCATTTCTCATCCAACAGGTAGGATTGATTAATCTCATCCAACATCTCTGTTGCTAATTCCAAAACGTCATTCCAAAATGTCATACAAAATGCGCAGAGCAGTGGGTCCCCAGGACTGTAGTTGTGAACCAATGTGATAGAGCATTAACCTTTTAGCGCCACTCAGTGGACATTTAGTTTCTGAACTGCCATGATACATACAAAAGCCACTGTAATAAAATGTTGTCAGATCAATGTAATAACTGCACATAATGTAATAAGTATTACATTATTGTAATAAAATGTTCATAATGTAATAATTCTCAAAATGTAATAAAATCTTGAGATCATAATGTAATAACAATTGTTACATTATGATAAATTTTTAGAATTAATTTGTACATGAATGGATTAAGCAAAGCAAATATGTTCACGTCTGAGATTGAGATTCATTTTAGCATTTATATAGAATAACTAAACTATAGCTGAACTTTAGTGAGGGGACATTGTTCCCATTGTTCTTAGCATCATGAAGAAAAAAAACCCCTTTTATTAAAATTCTGAATGCATTACAGATAGTCTAGTATGTGTGCAAAGAGTGCTCCCTTTATAATTTCAAATGCACTGAGCCTGTCACTCATCTCAGTTCATCGGTTCAATGCATGTGTCTGTGATTAGCTACACTGCTCAATGCTGCAAACATTGTAAATAGAAACATCTGATGCTCTCCAGAGCGCAAATGCAAATATGCACAGAAGAGTTTGCCAAATATTTTGCTGACATTTACAGTTTGCTGACATTTACTTTAAAGTCCGCGTGAACCGGAAGTTGCTTCTGAGTGGATTTCAGTATGGTGACGTATTTCCAGCTGAAACAGAATTGAGTAGAGTTTTTATTTTTGCGCTCCTCCTCTCATCTCTCACTCGCAGCAAACTAATGTTTGGAGGGGCGTGGTTAAGCATATTCTGCCCAAGCCGTCAAACTGACGTCATCGGAGAAGGCATGCCTTTCCAGAGTGGAAGCAAATGATCAAATTTTGATTAAAGATTACCAAGACAATTTTTTTCAGAGGGTATACTTGCACGGATGATTAATTGTTGACCTTAAGACTAGCAATGTGCGCTAACAAAATAAATATTGTAAATTTTGATTTCGTGCAGACTTTAACTTCTCAGGTGTCCGTGGTATGATGACAAAAACAGTGGTTACATATAAATATATTTGAATTGATCAGAATTATTGCTAGGGACAATTCAGTTGCGCCCCTACTAAATTATATGTCCTTGAATTTAAGGCATTTTTTATGAACAAATTTGGAAAAAACAAATAAAAGTTTACAAAGTCTAATGTAGTCTGGGATAGATCGCGTTTTCTGCCTCAGGCAATGGTGGTCAACGAGTTAAATGAACAATTCTTCACTTTAATACAAGTTATAACATGAATGTACATCAGAGGATATGTTCAAATAAAGTACAACTTACAATCACGCATCATTTCTGTGCCTATAAGCGGTTTTAACCAGGGAAATCATCAGTATTACAGCCTGTGAAGAATGTGTCAGTTACGTGACATTTAGCCTACCTCAGGAAGATAAAACTGTCTAATCATATCACCAAAATTATAAATACATTATGTCTATACATTTGTGTAGAATATAAACAAGTTTTTATAACAACCATTTATATGACTATATCTCAAAAATTAAGTGTCATAATCACAAAATTAGTAAGCTTTTTATAAAAATAAAAGTTCACAATGTAGCCTAATAAGCCAAATTTTCTTTTAATAAAACTATGATTACATTAATATAATAATATACTGGCATTTCACTTTAAAAGTATTGAAAAATTTGCAAAAAACAACAATTTTATTGTGCTGAAAAGCTGCCGTGGGCACGTTTTTCCAGTGATCCCAGTTTACAATAACAATGTAAATGAAGATTAGTAAATAATGACAGAATTTCTATTTTTGGGTGAACTATTCCTTTGAGTTAACTGCAACAAAGTAATTAAACATGGTGCAATTTAAAAGATGTGTTGACCTGTTACGGCATCTGAAACACATTCCCATTTACTTTCATATAAATTTGAACCATTTTGTCAATGATGTTTGTCAGTATTTGTAAATTATTTAAAGCCGTTTATATTTGTGTTCATTAATGTCTCTTGCTGTGACTTTGGGTGATCTGGCTCATCTCCTTACCTCCATTCCACCTCCAGCAGTGGCATCCATGATTTGCATGCCATGTTTGTCTTTGCTAATCATGCCGTGCTTCTCCAACAAGACTTGCAACATCAGAACATGGCTGTTCATCTAATTAAGGTGCTAATTGAATTAAATGACTCTGGTAATGAGTAGACGAGTAGCATAAAAAGCAAAGAGTCAGAACAGGCTAATTAACAAAAGAGCCTGGCTTAATTATAACACTTAAAATACATGCAGCACTGCCCTCCCATATTGTTAATTGGTGCACAGGGAAATTTATGATAATTGGGGTAATGATAGTTGCATGAGGGGCTGTTCCCTAGCCTGCAGGAGTAATTATAAAATGCGTCTCGTGTGCTGGTGTTAATTAGTGTTCAGAATATTATACTGCTTGAATCCCTTAAGTCTTCTGGTGATATTTGATTCGGTCTTGTTTTGTTGTGGTTTTTCCCTGGTTGACCTACAGTGCAAACAACTGAGACCAAGCCATTTTTTTTTTTTTTTTAAATCATGGATACAAGCAGAGAGTTTTAGGATTAAGACAAAATGTAAAAGTTTTGATATAATACTCCAGTCCTGGGGACCTACTGCTCTGCACATTTTGTATGTGGCTAGAGTCACTGCCCCTCTGCCCACATCAGCTGAGTGCCCCTCTGAACGTGCATTCTCTGAAAAACGTATGCATTTTGACGGTGCAAGACAGATAAGTTATTGCAATAATGGTCTCCACTGGTGCATTATCCAGTGGTCCACAGCAAACATCTCCTCTTGGCTGAATTTTCTGTAATTTACCTGAGCTTTTGAATACAGCCAACATGCTCAGCCCTGTAATGTCCCTTTATATTTGCGGCCTGCAAGATAAAAATCCCTAATGCCTCCGTATTAAAAGAGCTTGCCTCATTTACAAATGTAATTTGAATTGAGGATAGTCTTCTCATTTGGGTAGCAATTGAATAGCTCTCTATTTGGAAAGCTCTCTTTTTCTCTTGTGGACTCTGGCGGCTGATGGAGTGATTAGAGGTGCTGGGAGCTGTTAGAGATTAGTCAAGCAGAGAGAGTATAAATTGGCAAGGATGTTTTATCAGCGCGTGTCACAATATATGAAAGCAGATGTGCGTGCGTGAAGCTGCTCTCCCACATTACACTCAGCGAATAATTGAGATCTTTTTTATTCCCGCAGATTACCGCTCTCACTGATCACACTGTCACGTCAAAGTGAGCACTTCATTCGCCTTGTATGCATGCCAGATCTATTTTGCTTTGGTAATGGGCTGATATTACCGCTGCACAAAGACGATGAAGACATCAGTGTGATAGATAGGCGAAAGATTAAATGGGATCTTTATGACTTCTTTGATCATCAGTTATGACTGCATGATAAGATGAGCCAAGTTGGGTGCTGATTTGTTCTTTATTGGATGCAAACATTAGCCAGGGGCAGCCAAGCTTGTGCTGATGCTCTCATTTAAGGTGGAACAGAGCTTATACATGTTTCATGCAATGTGAAGAGGGTAGGAGTGGGGATGAAGGATCTCTGCCGACAGGTTCACAACACATACTGTTTACTTGGTACTTGAAAACATGGGTTTATAACAGTAATTGCAGCGCCTTTTTTGGACTGCTTTTTGTTTGGTTTTAAATTATTCAAAATTTGTGGTTACATTTAAAATATATTTAGAATTCAGAAATATATGGAATACATGTGATACTCATTCCTGATTTCTAACATATACTTAGGCAGGAGCATTCAGTAACATTTCTTTATTTGCAGAAAAAGGACTTGTTCAAGCACCTTTTTGTTGGTCTCTGGACAAATAATTGTAATTATAATTTTTATTTTATTTTACAATTTTTTTGTTTGTTTTGTTGAGATTTATTTGCTTAATTATATATTTTTTATTGTTTATTTTAATTTTATTTTAAACACATTCATGCCATTTCCACCTTAAATCTGATAGATTAAATACGATTTTTTTTCTGCTATGCAGATCAAGGCTTGGGCACTCAGCGATGACAGATACTAATGTCTAAATCAGTGTCCCAGACCAGACTGGGCTGTTGCTCGTGTTCTCCGTTGAAATGTCACCTGTTCCCATCCACCGATTTGCATAATGCAAAGTTTCTCACTCGTAAAATACAGATTAAGAGGAGAGATGGGGAGCCATTCGTAAAAAGCGGAGAGTCATTTCATAGCACTGGCTCCCCTGGTGATTAACTCACTCACCACCATGGCCAGCACCGCTGAAATGTTAACGCTACAGTATTAATTACATGCCTACAAACTGCTCAGCCACGCCGTAATGACCTCTGAGCACGTTGGCGCATGAGTGCATGTGTTATAATCAAGGTGTGAAATCACGGAGTACCTGTTAGATGTACATACTGAGCATTGTGCCACAATCATGACCATCCATTTAGAAGTGCAGCTCTGCATGCTATCAAGGGCTTTATACTAACATGAGTCAAAACATATGAGGATGGATCAGCACTGCAAAAAGTGGTAAACTTCAATTGTTACTTTAAAGAGATATTACTACCTGATTAAATCATGTAAAGCAGCATGTTAATATATTTAGGTTTATTCAGCAACATTAATATTTTTTACTTCAGTGAGGGACCTCCGATACATATTGCTATAAAATTAAGGATTGCTGACTTACAATAACATTCACATTTTACCACATTCATGTATATATTCCTGCTACCCCTTATTAACGACCATAAACAAACCAATAAACTATAAACACTGAAAAATAAAATAATAATAATAATAAAATGAAAATATTTTCATGAAATCAATGTGAAGGATATTATTAAAACGTAAAAGCTGAAAACTCTGATGCAGAACATCAGTTGGGGGTATTGTTGAATTATTATTATTATTATTATATACAAATTTGCTGCCTGAGAGAAGGCAGAAATTCTTGTCTGATTTGCGATCGTTTAACTGACATTGTCAGCTCAAATTCTAAAATGTTTAAGTGGCATCGTCCCAGTTGTGTCATGGTGGGGCCTCACTTGTCTTCTTGACAGCCTAACAATAAACTCCATCTTTGGGCCTCTAAATACACAGAATGACAGGACAGTTGAATTGCTTTGTGCTTGATAGCGGCCTACTGTGAACATTTGCTTCTCAATTTGTAAGCCTGTTGCAGCAGTGGGTGAGAATTGACGCAACGCAGCTAACTCTTGCATAAATTGACACCTGACCGAGGACTTCTGAAACACTAGCCTTATTAAGGCACGCAGGGACACCTTTCATCCCCTGCACTGCATGCAAGGATTGCTGCTGCCGCGCCGATAACGCTGGGTGGCTGATAAAGTCGACGAGTAATGGATTTTTACTAATGAGAAAAGTGCCGCTGATTATGACGAATAGCCTTGGACCAACAGGCTAAGCTGCTACACAAGCCTCCAATTGTTAGCTGCACAGGTTTTGCATTTCATTATGTACAGCCCCACTTATGTGCAAACCCTGCTCACACTGTGCTGCACGCTCTAAAAAACCCCTCAAAATACAGTTTTCCTAGTATATTCCTAGCCTCAGAAGTTGTTATTCACCCTGGCATTTACAAAATTTGCCATCTGTGTCATTAAATGTATATATGCCAGAATTCATTTACCCCTTTATTTGTTTTCTTTAACTGTGAAAGGACGTTATCAGTCAAAGATAAAACGTGGTGGTATCGGTGAGCAAAAAATGTTTATGTGTAAGTGATGGATATTGTGATAATAAATAAATATATATATATATATATATATATATATATATATATATATATAATATACTCTTAATATATTTATATTAAGAACTGAATTAACAAGCTTTATATTCTGAATAAATTATCTATAGCAAAAGAAATGAATATAAAACATCTATTTGTAAATGCACCAGTGTGAAGGCATTTAAGATTTATATACATAAGATATGAAATACAATAATAAATGCAATAAATACAATAAAACATACAAATGAAATAATGCTTTTAATAAAAATAAACGTTTTTTTCAGGAAGGTCTAACTGTATAATCAGAGCATAAGTACTCAAATGTAGCACCTTTTAATGTGCTTTTATTAACTCTTTTTATTATCAAACACAATCCACAGTTTAGCAACAGTGTGATAATCACTGATTTTCATTATTTGGGTGTTAAGATTGGACTTTTTGGAAGGAACAAATGGAATGTGCGTTAAACCGAATGTAGCACAATAATTGTTTTACCTAAAATATCTTGTTTTCGTAATCCTTGGAAGCCAACATCGAACTTGAAAATAAAATTAATCACACAACCCTAAAGTGTAACAAGACTTTTAAACACAGTTCTTTCCGCCATCACCACTAATTAAGCAGTAGCTTTTGTGTTGTGTCATTTTATGCTAGAGTTAGATGCGCTTTGTTGATTCTCTCCCACTGCTACAACAACTTATAAATTAAGGCCACTATAACAGCTATATGTGCCGGCGCTGCATTGCTGTTCATTGCCTTCTATGGTAAGAACTGCCTGTGCAACTGTTTTTCTTATAGGCTTGTAGTGTTACTTACACTAGCCACTGTGTACACTGGCTTTGCCACCGTTCATAGCCCCACTATGATAATACACCAGCTATGCCACTTTTTTTAGAACTCTTCCTCTGCATAGCGCTCTGTGCGTCTGTAGTCTAGCATTGCTTCATCCTTTTGCATAGAGTGAATAAGCTGGAACACAGAATATAGAAGGTGCTTCTGTATCAGATTTTTTTCTCTCACCCTTTTGCCTTAAAGCGGCGAGTTCCATATGAAAAGCACAGGTTGCCCTGTATCAACGGCAGTGGCAGTGGAGGCAAAGGATTTTCCTTAGTTGTCGGTTATAATCATCAAAATTAAAAGAAATAAACATTTGAAATATATCAGTCTGTGTGTAATGAATGAATATAATATATAAGTTTCACTTTTTGAATGGAATTAGTGAAATAAATCAACTTCTTGATGATATTCTAATTATATGACCAGCACCTGTATAAGGCTAAAAATTCATGTCTGTGGTCTCCCATGGTTTTAAAATCGTTTAAGATTTGAAAATCGTCTAGTGTGCAGCCAGCGTAAGAGCTTGATTAGCTGGTTCAGGTGTGTGTAATTGGGGTTGGAGCTGAACTCTGCAGGACAGTGGTCTTCCAGGTGCAGGATTGGACACTCCTGCTTTAAGAGTTCACTCAGGGATCACTCAGGCTTCCAACGGCCTTGGCATGAGGTTCTTGCAAAAACCTGATGGCACCCTTTGCAAGACTTGGTCTGCTAAGCTCACTTGTCATGACAAGGCCAACCCACTTGCTTTGAGCCCCCGTGGTGGTGGTGGTGGTGTTTCCACTAGGTCTGGTAAGCTTCTCTGTTGTGTGTCTAGTGCCAAAGAGATACCATCATGAGGTATGTGCGGTTTATGTTACTTTTTGGCATTTTCCTGCTTGTGAAAGCTTAAAATAGTTTTAACTTTGTGCACACAACATATACCATGTTATGGGCATCATACACTTACCGGCTCTGTAATAGTCAGAGCAAACACTGACCATCACATACTAACTGAGGATCGCACAATGTCAGACTTTAAAGTTGTTCTGATCACAACAAACTCATGCAGAAACGTGCGCCTTTTTGCTAGGAGACGTGTGACAAATGAAAACAATATGTGTTAAATCGGCTCAAAATATCAAACATATTTGATATCTTCTGACTGGATGGAATCATCTGTCTGTGACCATCATACACTACGTGATTTTCTATGAAATCTGTCAGCTCAAATCTACAGACTGCCTCTGACTTTCGGCAACTAGCGTCAACTTCTCCAGACAGTAAATCGGCAGAAAATCGAAGCAAAAATCATGTAGTGTATTCCAGCCTTTAGTCATAGTGGGCCATACTAGACTTTGACTAGTGGGCAGAAACCCGTGGAAGCTGAGCCTAGGGTTGGGTATCGAGTTCGATACTTTTTAGGCACTGACCGAATTGCCTCGATACCATCGAGTATCGAAAAACGTCTTGTTGTTCGGTACCAAATTTCGATACCTAAGGGGTTAATCTCATCAATGTCAGTGAGCCAATAAGCCTGCAGTACTAGGTGTGTTCGACTAGAAGCGACGCGGCACAGATTGCTCAGCGTTTGACATCCGCGAGAGCGATTCGAAAGTGTACAGAGCAGTCTGCTCTCAATATCGCACGGTTTTGTTTACTACACACATACTGAAGCGTGCGTGGAGCTCGCGGTGATTTCAGCGTCTGCCGTCTCACTAAATGAGGACATAAACAGATGAACAACATCTCCAGAACTAGAGTCACTTCATTAGCATTTTACCGTTTGATTTGAGTAAAACTAGGGTCATATCATATACACACAGAACTGTAAAGGTATTCACGGCAACCCATCAAAAGTTTGGTTTAACTTGGAAGACACTGCTGCAGAAATATATTACTATTGTTCAGCAGAATGTACATACTGCTACTTACTACTAGGCTACTATTAAAATTATTAAAACTTTATTTTTTTAAGTAATGATCACTCAACATCTTCCATGTTTTAATTTTAATAGTAAACCCCTTTGTTTGCCAAAATAAATAAATAAAGTTTGATTTTCAATAATTTAAAGATAAATGAAATTGTTTTATGCCTTCATTTGAAAACCAGATACAGAACACAGAATTTCTGAGGAAAAATAAAACATTTCATAAGGCTATTTTAAGAATAAATTTGAATAAACATAAGTTGTTTTTATGCATTCAAATAATTAGACATACTACAACACAGAATTTAATAACAATAAAACATAAGGTGAAAGAAAATAAAACACCCACTTATGAAAGTGGATAAAGATTTTCAATTTCTTGAAGTCTTTAACAACCTAGAATAAATGAATAGAAACCATGATTTTGTCTGAGCTATGCATTTTAAAACGAACACGCACTAGTGTAAACGTAGCCTAACAGATGCGTAAACTGAAAAAACTATTTGCACTGATTTATTGTGTTGGATATATTTTGTTCCTTTGTGCAGTGGCTCAAGAGATGAGGCTTTGAGTCTGTATAAATGTCAACAAGCTGAAAAAATAAAACCAAAGTTTTTTGAGATAATGTAATCTTGTTAAAACTGATTTCATAAAATTGGAATCGAAAAAAAGTATCGATCAGGAACTGGTATCGAACTCAAGGTATCGGTATTGATATTTAAATTTTTTGAACGATACCCAGCCATAGCTGAGCCTGGGATATTTTAGTTGGGATATGTTTGTGTGGCAGTTGTCTGTGAGGGGCTGCCACTTACTTATGTTTTTCTGTTTGAGTATTTTGTTATTAAAGTTTGTTAAACATTTGCCAGGTTCTGCCTCATTCTTTACCTGAACTTCAACTTTGATACACAGACATAGGCCTACATAAAAAAATTGTATCTGCAATTGTTTTTTTTTTTCACAACACAATTTATATGTCCATGTTTTTTTAATTTTCCAAATCATATTAGAGGATATGTTAGGATATCCTCCAAAGAAGATGCACACAAGAAGATGCACACCAACTTTTCAATTGCATGGAACACGGTTGCGGAGTTATAGTGGTTTGTCAGTTGTAGCTGAATTTGATGAAACTTGCTCTGCATGCTCAGAATGTCCAGTTGTCTATGTGTGTCAAGTTTCATTAAATGTGGACCAGTGGCGTAGCGCAAATCCGTGGGACCCCACCCCCACCCCGGAGGAGTGCCTCCGGTGTTGTTACGTTGCAATATTGTAGGCCTATATATTTATGTTTTAAATAGTGTTGTCAAATGATTAATCGTGATTAATTGCATCCAAAAATAAAAGTTTTTGTTTACATAATATATGTATGTGTGCTGTGTATATTTATTATGTCTATATATAAATGCACACACATGCATATACAGTATATATTTCAGAAAAATGTTTATATATTAAATACATTTACAATATAAATTATATAAATATAGTCATCTAAATACATGTAAATATTTTCAAAATATATACTGTATGTGTGTGTATTTATAGGCTATATACATAATAAATATACATAGAACACACATATTATGCAAAAAAAAATAAAATTTTTTGTTTGCGATTAATTGCAACTAATCATTTGACAGCAGTAGTTTTAAACCATGAAGGTGAGCCAATGGATATCACACAAGCAACGTGCAAACTTTCCGCAAGAGTTGAAAGTCTTGATCTCAGTCAATTCACCAGAAAGTGAAAGTAAAAACTGATGGAGCTTTCGGCATCTGATGCTGCATTAACGGCGCGTGTTATCTCAAAGATGACAAGAGACGAATCTAGTTACTTCATATGTGCTGATAACGGTATATAACTGTTTTAATTTTACTCCCCTAATATTTCTCTTGTGGCCCGAACATGGTGAAAAAAATTGAGAAGAAACGGTGCTTGAAATAAAGCTGCTCTTAATTTTCACTGATGACTGCAGTGTTAATAAATTTAATTATAGGCCTGTAATTCATTTTATAGCTGTTTTGAAAGACATTTTTTAAAATATTTTCAATGAGGAGTAAGCTAATAGCCTAATCTTTTATAATCCTTACAGTGCATCAGTTACACGGTGATGTGCTATGAAATTATTGTGGGAAAAATTAGTTGTAATATTAATTTAATAATAGGTAAAAATTACCTAATAATAATAGGCCTGATAATAAGACTATAGCAGGCCTACATTAATTGGAAATGCCAAATGCTCTTAATACTGCCAAATTTGATGCTTTTGACAATATCTCTGGCTATCGTCAATACATGATCATTGTCTTTCGACGCACCCATGCACAGAGAGGTTATCGCCCTGCGTGCCCGTCCACTATGCCACTGGTATGGACATTGCGTTCAGCAGATATAGGTCAGCTTGTAAAAATGGGCATCGCCTGGCCAATCAATTAACACTTTGATGAATCAGAATTCTTTTTATAGCTTTTTGTCAAGAGTGTCTAGGGATGATGTCATGTTTGAAAAAGTAGATTTTATTTTGATGTGAAATGTATGAAACCAGAATCAAGAATTCATAGTTATGATCCTAATAAGAAAATGCATGCACAGGGCAGTGTCTTTGTAGACACAAACACCACCACAGAATTATAGTGGCTCATAACATAATAATTGAGGGGGATTATTTTTTATAAGTCTGTACTTTATTTTTATGAACAATTCTGCATAGTGAACATTGCATATCGTTTAGCATTTATATTCACTTGGGATTTGACTTCTTATCTAGTTTACCATGAAATAATAAATGAGTTCTATAAAATTAGTCATAGATCAATTAATCAAACAAAGCCATGGTTCAGTTAATCATTTGGTTGTGTCATGGTCTGTTTTGCAGTATAAATCATATATCTATGCATATCTATACATTTTGTCTCTCTGTCTGTCTGTATGGCTCGCTTATTATAAACTAACTTAGATAATGGAAATAGTAAATATGTTAACACCTAAAGTACAATGTATTAATCTAATCAAGCAGTCAATGTTGTATTATTAATGCATGAATATTCTGTAATTGTAATTGTAATTTTTTTTATTCTCTGTATAATTACATAGAGACTCTAAGGAGCAGATTTACAACAGCTTTTTCCAAACCTTCTTTTGGTGTTAAAAAAAAAAAAACTTTCAGGATTTACTAAAGACACTCAGTGAAAAATTAGCAATGAAAAGGCTTGGACATATCTGATTGCATATTGCTAAATTTATGGGAGGAGAGTATTTAAATAAATCATGCAGTGTGATTTACTAAGGTTTGCAGTAGTCAATTTACTGGTATTTGCACCATTATTTAACACCCCCAAAAACCTGTCTCAACCTATTTTGCGCTTGACATGGCTGCAATAGTTAATAATAGCTCATTTACACTGCTCTTGGTAGATTGCGTTGGTCATTATGGAAATGAACTGACTGCGGGGTTTTTTTTTTAAGATCTTTTTTAAAGTAAAAGATGTAAACAACATCACACTGCATTTTGCTCTCAATTTTCTTGTGTCTTTTGTTTGTATGATAAAATTAGCCTTCATTTTCTTTATGCAGAATAATATTTGTCTTCTGATGTTGAGGTGAAATATGACCTGGACATGTTCTTCACAGGTTTGGTGACATTCTCCCATATAGACCACCACCTCTTAGACGCAGCAACTGAGTGTCTTGTGTTTCTTTGAGCTGAATGCCCCTGCTGGAGTGCCTATTAAATCCCGGAGATAAACAACTGCTCTATACACTGAGCTTTAAGAAGACACTCGGCAGTTAAGCAAAGCATACATTACATCGACATGATGAGTGTGCACTTGTCACTGTCATCACAGACTTGTGCTCTGGGGAATGTGTGAAATGGGAGGGTCAGGGGAGAGGGCAAAGCTCATAAACGGTCCTGAAAGGAGCCAAATAATGGGATCCCTGATGTGGAACGACCATTGAAAAGCTTGCTTATGTAAATAAGGCAGAGATGTTGAAATCCATTGAGGCTCATTTACATAAGGCCCTTCAAATGGGATGTGCACAAGCCCCCGCCCCCAACCGGAGACCCCTTCTCGCATCCACGACCCTAAAGAGAAGAATAGGGCATATACTCCAAACATGGACAGACGCACAGGTCTCAGAGGATATCATCAATGTCATTGTTATTCACTCGTAGACCAACGAAGGTTTCAACTCGGCGTCCTCCTCTGATCTCCATATCACCCCTAACAGGCCGACACTGTATTAGCCAATCATCTTTGATAGATGAAGCATGGAAATTAGTGGCAGACTTAAAGTGATAACCACAAGCAGAGCTAACATCCCATTATGGCAGACTTAATTGATGAGCTCATTAGGATCATTATTAGAGAAATTGATTTCAAATAGGCACTTAAATCCTGCCTGCTAAAAAGGTGGAGGAGAAACACTCCACAATGCTCTCTGAATCCCTAAAATACATAATGGAGCAAATAATTTAATCGGCTTTCTTTAATTAATAATTTGAGATGGCATAATGTGATCGCGTAACGCGTAAGCCGCATAAGCTGTTAAAACATTTATGTATCAAATCAACCCTCTTGGCAACATTAATGACTGCTCATTGTGCGTTCCCCTGTAATTTATTAATTAACCGTAATCTTAGGCATTCAATTACTCGTGTGCAATGGGTAATTTAGAGGTGTACAAAGTACTTCTTGATTGGAGCCTTAAAAGAGAGCACTCCTTACATAAATTTTCAAATCTATTTTTAGAAAATGCCATTGTTTAAGAAATTATTAACATTTATCTGCCTGCATTTACACTATTTTTTTTTTTTTTGTTTGACATCTCATCAACATGAGTATTTCCTCTGCTCAGGATTTGTGATGTCATACAGGTTCTCTGAATTAAAGTTTAATACACTGTAAAAAAGCGGTCCATTGTCCATAAACTGTTACTGTAGCAATTAAAGTGGCTTTTAGATCTTTTATTGTCTTAGGGGCCTGAATTTGTGATTCAGTTGCCTTACGCTGTCATTCAAATGTTAGTGAGTCTAACATCAGTGTTTATTTAAACAGATTATTTTTATTTGAATTATATTTTTGATTATATAAAACAACTTTACATTGTTTTATGTTGTAGGAAAGTGTCTGATTTAGAAAATTCTATCTGCTATCTGCCCAAACTCTGTGAGGTCATACACGTGGATGCCGAGGTGCACTTTTTTACATACCAGTAAGGTAAAGTACAGTTGGACATTGTGTGTTACAGTCTGATGTCTGTCTTGAGTTCTATTCCAGAAGCTTTCCTATTTGGTGTTTGGTTTTAGGCTCTCAAGGAGCTTCAAACAAGCGTACGTGAAGAAAATTACCAGATGGTTGTGAATAATTTTACAATATGGCAACTCCTTTGACTTTAGTAAAGGGCAGCAACAAACTTATCTCAGTTATTTTCAGTGGTAACTGGCAGCATGTTATGCTGCCCATAGATTGGTAAATAATGCAAAATATTGCTTCATTACAACTGAATTGTTGTTTTTGTTTTTTTTCAGTTAAAATACTTTGACAACTGTAAGTTTTTGAGATGTCTAAAAACCAGTTTGAGGAGTCTGTTTGTTGCGGTTTCATTTGATGTTAGTTGTGAAAAAAAATAACACACTAACCTTTGAGGCAGCGTTATTGTCACAGCTCACGGGGAGCACGGGAACCAGGGACGAGGAATTAATAACACGGGAGTTTAATATTCAGACAGGAACACAGATCACAGGTAGGGTAGACACTTGAATGCCGACAAACACTAACTGAAAGGACTGGGGCTTATAAAGACAAGACAATCAAGGAACTAAGGAGACACACCTGGAATCAAATTAAACAATCAAAGGGAGACAGAAACTGGGTCACAGGGCACACATGGGGAGCAAAACACACACAAGACAGTCCAGGGGCGTGACATTACTCCCCCCCTCCCGGAAGGTGCGTCCTCGCACCGTGGAACAACAGAGGGGGGCGGGAAACGGGTGGGAACAATGGTGGAGGCTCAGCCATGGAGGAGGAATGGCCTCCAACTCCAGGGGGCCGACCAACGGCGGTGGAGCAGGTGGTGGAGGAGCCCGAGGCGGAGACGGAGAGCCGACGAGCCAGGGGGATGCCAAGGATCCGGGGGGCCAAGGTGGAGCCGAGTGCTCTGGCGACCGAGGCGAAGGCGGAGCTCCGGAGATCCGCGGCAAAGCCGGAGCGATTGAGGACCAAGGTGGAGCTGGCGGGAGGAAGGAGCCCGACTGAGCCGGTGGGTCGGAGTGATGAGGTGCAGCCGGAGGAGCGGAGTCCTGAGGCGATGGCGGGTCGACGCCCGACCAAGGCGGAGCCGGAGGAACGAGGGAGCCTGGTGGAGATGGATGATCGACAGGTGACGGTGGAGGCGAGGGAGCTAGGAGCCGAGGTGGAGCCGCTGGGTCAACGGGCCGAGGCAGAGTCCGGGCCGAGGAGGTTGGAGGCGGAGGTGAGGGATACTCCAGCCCCTGCGACGCTGGAGGATGGCAGTCCCGTGGGGCTCCCACCGCGTTAATGGTGGGCTGAGGGCGAGCAGAGGGGCTGCCAGACGACAGCGGTGGAGGAGGCAGGAGCGGGTGGGAGGGTGGGCATTTTCGAGGAGCGGGCACTGGAGGGCATTTTCGAGGAGCAGGCACTGGAGGGCATTTTCGAGGAGCGGGCACTGGACGATATGAAGCCCCCTCAGGGCTGAACAAGGGAACCAAGGACGAAGGAGGGCTGGACGGGACCAGCGGGGATGATGGAGAGAGGAGAGGGGGCAGTTCGACTTCCAGTTCAGTTTCCCAGTCTATCAAATCCTCCTCCATGTCCAGCAGCCCCAGATGGATAAACAGCTCACCCTCAGCCACGGTGCAGGGGGCGGAGCTCCACTCCGCGCTCACACCGTCCACGGCTGGCTCCCTCGCGATGGGCACTGTCGCCGGCTCTCGCACCTGATCTGATGTGTTGGGCTCAACTTTCGGGGCGATCTTCCGCTCAGTCGCTCGGCTTCTCGCTGGCTCGCAGAACGCGGCGGGGAATGGCTCTCCGTCATCGGTGGGCTCGGGCTGATGCTCCGTACCGTTGGGAGTTGGTGGGCCGCGCTCTGGGTCTGGAGTGGATCTGGCGAGATCATCCTCGGGAGAGACAGAATCCACTCCGCGAAGGCGGCGAAATCCTCTCGAGGACCATCCTCGGACGACAGCGCTCTGCACGCGGTGTTCAAACTTGTGTTGTAGAATGAGCAGAGCGCGCCGTCTAGCTGGTGGCATTAGCTATCATCAGAAACAGTCTGGTGAGGTCCTCGAGAGATCTGTCCCCCTGCTCCAGCAGGAGGAGGAGGAGGAATTCGGGCCGGACATGGCGATCCATAGAACACAACGGAAAGAAAAACCACTGGGAAAAAAAACGGAGGGTATAAACACGGAGGTTACTGTTTTTGGGTCGGTCTTTCTTTCACCGCTCACGGGGAGCACGGAAACCAGGAACAAGGAGACGAGGAATTAATAACACGGGAGTTTAATATTCAGACAGGAACACCGATCACAGGTAGGGTAGACACTTGAAGACCAATAAACACTAACTGAAAGGACTGGGGCTTATAAAGACAAGACAATCAAGGAACTAAGGAGACACACCTGGAATCAAATTAAACAATCAAAGGGAGACAGAAACTGGGTCACAGGGCTCACATGGGGAGCAAAACACACACAAGACAGTCCAGGGGCGTGACAGTTATATTAGTTTCATTTAGATACTATTATAGTTTTTATTAAAAATTTGAATGGTTTTTTTTTTAATATATATTTTTAGTTTTAGTATATGAAAATAAGAAATGTTGCCTTGGAAACTAGCTGAAATAAAATAAGTTTTATTTATTTTTTTAAATATTTTATTTTATTTCAGTTAAAATGTATTTTATTTCAGGTACGTTTTATAAAGCTTTTAGTTTTCGTTAACTATAATAACCCTGCTTTGAGGTAAAAATGGCAGATACTACCTTCAATTCCTGTGGAATTCCTTCTTACACTTTCAGAAAAAAAGTATGTCAGTGCGATGTGTTCTTAAGTTACTTTTATTGGACAAAAAGTTAAAGTGACGCTTTATCTGTGTGTTTTGTCATTTTGTCAATATACTGTAATGCAAACCTGTTACTTCGTCAGCTAAATGAGTAGTATTTTCTGGAAAGCTTTTCTGCTAAAGTAATACACTGTAAGAAAAGCATACAATCTAAACTATACAGCCAAATGGACAATACAACAATAATAATCATGTGTAGTTCCATTTGGTTCCGCCATTTAGTTGGATTCATTTAGCTGGCGCCCCTAAACAGGTCCAGTTTCCCACTGGTAATTACAACACTGTGGTAGAATTCATGTGTGCTTGTCTCTTAAAAATGATCATTAAACTCTAATACCCACTTGTGACTAATGCACTGCTTTTAAAATATGCATACCATTGTAAACAGTGTATTGCTAGTTCGTTGCCATTTTAAAACCACTCAAATTTTGTATCCCTGAAAGCATTTATTAACAGAGTGATAGCATTTGATTCTTAGACACATTCGCTGGAAATTTTGAATTTTCCTTAACTGGTACTTGGGTTCAAAATGAAGGACAATACAAAATCCTCTATTGAGGGGAATAATACAGACTGTTTGCCACTAGTGGGACATGGACCATTATCAAGGTTCTATTCAGTGAGAGACGTTAAAGCTTGTGTGGCTGCTCTCTAAGCCACAGGAAGTCCATCCTCAACTATCCCCCTCACTTGATTCAATATGTTTAAATTGGTTCCCCAGCACATTGATATTTCAGCTATCCATATTGTGCTGCAAGTAAGGATTACACGTTTAGAGGGAATAGATCGTTTGCTGGCATAAAGGTGGTCTTAGCTCACTGAAGCCCTTATCAGCTGTGCAAAGACTCTCATGCATTCAGAACGCTAAAATCCCATTTAATTGAATTTCTTTTTAGACACATGAGCTTAGAGTTTTTTGGCATTCAGTTTTACTTGGCCTTTCGAGATGCTTACATCTTCCCGTCATTTTGCCCTTGCCAAAAAAGGAACTTGCAAATACTTTATCAAATTGCCTTTTTTACACCTTCTACCCCATGTTCTGAAAAGGGGCTATCATATATATATATATATATATATATATATATATATATATATATATATATATATAATTTCTTTTGAGGACTGATTTAATGTCTTTAAAAAACTCACTGGTGGGAGGCTATTCGGGGAGATGTTACCATGCCGACAGGCAACACATCAGGAATGAGCACTATAAGCGATGCTATCTCTGCGCTCTGATGTATTTAATGCATTGGCGTGTGGACAACCCTGCACCAAATGTATGGCTCTTACAGATGTAGAGTGGGTCACAACATGCTGCAGATTGTGTCAGCCAAAGCTGTTTATTAAGCCAGACGACACTATTCATAATCTATATCTCTCGTTCACATGCTTTGGGGGAGAAATGTCATATTTTTCTGGCTATAACATGATAAAGAATGAACAGAAGTGGTGGTCTGGCCACTGTCCTACATGTGAAATAGGCTGCAGAAATCTACACTTGCATTTAAGCATCAAGGTTTCACTGACAGTATGATTTCTCATGCTATAAGTGTCAAAACAAACAAAACAATAGCTGTTAAATGCATTGTTTATGTGTCACTCGTCTTGAAGTTGCAGTGTATAATTTCTAGTGGTACCAAATTGAATTTATTAAAAATAATGACAAACAGGTAAATAATTCAAACAGATTTTTCCAAACCTTCTATTATCTGTCTTTGGTCAGCCAAACAAATAGCCCTGTCCCAAACTCACACCATTGCTTGAGTTCAAAATACAAATGGGCTACATCTAAGCCCTTGCTAATTACAGTAAGATGAGTTAATTATTTAATTATAATTAAATTAGGTAAAGTAAAAACTGACATCACCTTTAAATATGTCTCATATGCATTTTTACACTGTTTAAAATTGGGACAAAACAATTTTAAGTCAATTGTTAAGTCAAATGCAAAGAATGTAACAAAAACTGTAACACGTCTGTATGTGTAGTTTTGTTGACGTGTCACCTCCCTCCATTCGGAAAGTATTTGTCTTGCTGAGTGACTCGTTCTTTAATGAAACCCTTGACTGCTTTAGTGTGCAGTGTGATTTAAGCGCTGTATATGAGGCTATGATTCAAAAACTTGGATCTGCATCAGCACTGCGTGTTATCTGGGGCTCTTCATGCACAGTTGCCCAAATGACACTTTAATGGCCCACTGTAAGGGCTACTTATTTTGTATCTGTATCCAGTGGCTAATGATGATAAGGTGGGGGACTGTGGGAAGGTTTGCGGGCAGGCAGACGCTATGTCTTCAATGGTCCCTGGGTTTACAATTTCATGTTAAAGGTTTTCTCATTTTACCTCATTACGCAAATTTGCCGTAGTGTTTTTGTGTAACTATGCACACTCAATCTCTTTTTGCAACTTGAAGGACAGGGAGGGTCAGTGGATGTGTGTAAGTTGAAAGTCCTTTTTCAAATAAAGGGAAATTAAGTATGAACTTTCTAAAACCTCCAATCCATTAATAAAAAAAATAAAAATAGAGGCAAGTGTGTCCAGACTTTTGTCTAGTATATTGTAATTTCAGTTAATTCATAATGACTGTGTATGCCCTATATTTCGAAAACGTTTTGTCTCTTTCTTTCTGTTCTTCCTGTACCCTTTACTGTTCATGTATAAATATCCATGTTTTTTGTGCCCAGTCCATGTTACATACTGTGCTTAAAGAAAATGAATCCTACTTTTTGGACCATTAAATGTTTTTTTTGGCAATTTTATCATATCTTTGTCTTACAATTATGAGAATCACCACTGAGAATAGCGAGAATTTAAAAAATGAACATGGTGTGATCTGCTTTCTTAGTTGCTGGTATTATGGTGGCAGTTCTTTCTACTGGTGCATGTGCTATATGTTCTTTATGGCACATTTCAGCTGAAGTCAAGGACGAGAGCTTCTTTAGCACAATATTGCATGCTTTTCCGTTGTCATGACCCAATCACACAACTTCATGTGAGCTCATACGTTCATGAGTACTCCCACCGAGCCAGCCGAGTGATGTTCACATCACCCAGAACTTCTTTTCATCCTCAGGTCACTGCCTGGCTGAACTGACCACATGCGGCACACATGGAGGCTGATGCTCAACACTGGAGTCAAGTGGCCATTTCATCAAAGCTTAATGCAGTCACTCACTTCTGGAGAGTGAAGCTCCAAAGTCTATGAATTATTACAATCCCAGTCAATCTTGGCATGCTGGCAGTGGGCCCTGGAGTGTGAAAGCTTTTGTCTGCTGTTTAAGTTACCATGGAAGATGAAATAGTTACAGCGCCACCGTATCCTGGCCCGGCGCTCCCTTATCGGCCTCTGCGTGTATCTTCTATCTTTAGAGAATGTTTTCTCTTTTTACCCGCTATCAACATTGTATAAATGGAAAAAAGGAATCTCATTTCTCTTACTTTGGCAAGGCTTTTCTCAGCATTATAGAGGAGGTGCCACCAGTGGGTGGCACTGAGCCATAAGCACAACAGGAGAACATGCTTTGAAGCTTTGTCAGTGTCTGACACCAGCTGAGAAAAAAATCAAACTAACAAAATGGGCTGTATAATAAGAGTGTATTTGCTGTAGAGATTTAGAAAAGTCCCTAAATGCATTTTACATAGTTGCTCTACAACTATGTAACTTTTGGGGGTTGAATAATTTTGTACATGAATGTTTAGAATTTTCCCCCTTTTTTTCTTTTTTCGTCAACTGCGTCATCTAATCACTTAAATGTGTATTAATTATTTTTTATAATAGTTTGCTGATGCCTTGGTTGAATAGTTTTCATAAAGTTTTGTTTACAGCAGCAGAATATCTTGCAGGTCAAGGGGGTTAAATAACTTTGATTGCAACTATCTTATTGTGAACAATTCATACGTCACTGTGATGGCTAAGGCTACACTTAATAAATATTTTATTTCAATTGTTTTATTTTTATTGTTTGTCTGCTTGTTTATAAATTTGTGTATTTATTTTAGTTTTTTCTTTATATTATTTACCCAAAATATTTTGTGTTAGAGGTGCATGTTGACTCTTTATGCGAGCATTAAAGATCCAAGAGCGACCCAGTTCATTACTAGAGTGCACGCTAGTGATTAAATAAAACCACAACTAGACAGAAATGGGTTTAAACTTTTTATTTAATTATTTGAATTGTGTATCTTACTCGTGGTTCCGCCGGGATCCACATCCCCTGCAGCATGGAACAAAGACTTGTTAATAAAAGAGCGTGGCATTTCCTGATGTCCTTTATAGCTTTTGCTAGGAATTATGGGAAATGTAGTTTTGGGGACCGTCTGGGTTTGGTTTGTTTGTTTTTGGATGTTAAGTCTGTTTTTGTGTTTTAGTTTATTTTCGTTATTGCTTTGTTGAATGTAATTTCATAAGTTTATGAAGTTTATTTGTACATATTATATATTACTTTTGCTTTGAGGTATGATGTACTAAATTTTTAAATTAAGATCTTGTGAGACCCCCTGTGATTATAAAATGGTTTGGTCTGATTTGTTAAAAGGGTTTAATTTTCGATGGCTGAGTTAGTCCTGGTGAGGAGATCCCTGGAGAAACATCTGAGACCCAGTAATGTGCTGATATTTCATTTATTAGTTTTGTGTGTGTGTGTGTGTGTGTGTGTGTGTGTGTGTGTGTGTGTGTGTGTGTGTGTGTGTGTGTGTGTGTGTGTGTGTGTGTGTGTGTGTGTGTGTGTGTGTGTGTGTGTGTGTGTGTGTCTGTGTGTGTGTGTGTGTGTGTGTGTGTGTGTCTGTGTGTGTGTGTGTGTGTGTGTGTGTGTGTCTGTGTCTGTGTGTGTGTGTGTGTGTGTCTGTGTGTGTGTGTGTGTGTGTGTGTGTGTGTGTGTGTGTGTGTGTGTGTGTGTATATATATGTGTGTGTGTGTGTGTGTGTGTGTGTGTGTGTGTGTGTGTGTGTGTGTGTGTGTGTGTGTGTGTGTGTGTGTGTGTGTGTGTGTGTGTGTGTGTGTGTGTGTGTGTGTGTGTGTGTGTGTGTGTGTGACCATTTTTCTGCACCTTTGTGATCAGAACATGTGGCAGTCAATAAAATGGAAATGTTGAAAACTCTATGATCATCTCCTGGAAATTTATGGAAGAACCCTGACAGTCACAATATGGAAGGAAAGATCTGTCACTAATTTCGATTACATTGCAACTAAATGTCTGTGGGGTTAACCTGGATGTGTCATTATTCAGGTTGCTAACTATAAACATGTTGATAGATCAACAACCTTTAATCAGCAAAATCCCCTCCAAACTTGCATGACAGTAGCTGTGGCTGTAAGGAGAAGCTCTAGCACCACTTGTGGTAGTACTTAATGAGCACATACTTGTGTTGTGTTTTTGAATTATGATCTGACACATATCAGAGTGCAACAATGGACAAAACTGAGGTTGTGTAGCATGTGTGTTAGTGTACCTTAGCTTAGTTGCACCTGAATTCACTCATTTTTGCTCACGCTTTCTCCATGAACTACAGTACAGGTACAAATAATTGCTATATAATAAAGAGGAAATAAGTGAGAAGTTTTGGACATAAATCAAAATGGCAGTGCTAGACAGTCAGTCCTGAAGAGCAGATTTAAGCAAGAGATCATAGGTTCCGTGTGTGAACAAAGCCTTAAGATGTGGTCACATTTACCGTTGCTGTGTGAACTATGTGGATCTTGTTTGGAAATGTTGTGTGAGGCAGAAATAAATTCCCCACATAAATTTCACTCATGCTCAAGTTAAGTTGTGTATACACCTTGCTGACCAACAGACCACAGGTAACAGCACCTTTATGTCTTTGGGCATTCAAAATTTCACTGCAATTGTCATGATATGATGTCATTCTCTGTGGCATCTTTTTGAAAAACATAAATTCTACATATAATCCTCTATTGGTAACATGTCTCCACGTGATATGACTTCAAGATCATCCAACTTGAACACTGGAATTCAGTGAAATGCACTTGCATTTACAGTATATACAGTATATATATGTGTGTGTGTGTGTGTATATGTATATGTGTGTATATATATGCATATAAATGAAAGTCAATGAAATGAAAAGTTTAATGTGACAGAACCTTTAGTCACTGCACATTAGTTTCTCATCAAGCTACAACAACCAGCCTGTCCCATCATTTCCAAGTTTGCAAATACACACATATGAATATTGTGCACATTGTACTGAAAGATTTGCAGTACCGCATGCTTACACACAGAAACACACACATAATTTATTTTTCATTTTCGCAGTGATATTCTTCATGAAGAATAATCTCAAATTGGATCTGCACTGTGATTTTTTTTTTTTTTTTTTTTTAATTATCTGTGAAGCCTGGTCTTTTGGAGCAAAATAATTTTAAAGTTATGAAGCAAAAATAATGGCTCTATAGGTTCTATATCTCTGTGTGGTTTTAATGTTATCTCTTCCTGTAAGTGCTTGACGTTTCCTGACCCTCAGCCAGGGTGTAAAGAAAGTTTGCTATTAATCTACTGTCCACAGCACTGTTTTTATGCAAGATGCATCACTTTGGATAGAACGATATTTACGTAGAAACTCAAGACACATGTCTCCATGAAAAAGCCATGACAGTGTGTCACTGTTTTTACAGTATATGTAATTTATTTATGATTATTCAGACACAATTTGCACATGCAAATACAGTAGTGTTTTCTTTGTAGGACTTTTTTTGCTCTAAGTGTAAATAGTGTTAGATGTCATTTATACAAATAAATGGTGTAAGACACTATACTGTATGTATTGGGAAAAGTCTGATTCAAACTCTGTTCAGTCTTATATGTTCAGATATATGCACTAGTCTTACTCTCTTACTCTAGTCTTACTCTCCATGCCATTCTACAAGCAATTTTGTAATTTTGTCTGGCTCAACCAGAAAATGATGGGTGGAGTTAGTTTAAATAGCTTTTGCCAACATGGCAGGCTATTTGTACTTAGTTTACATTGACACTCCATATTAATTAATGCTAATTCTTTATTTATCAAGTGCGTCTTAACGTAAGCATCCCTATTAGTTTTGGCTATACTTAGGATGAGGGGCTCCGTAACAGTTAGGACCCGATTAGAACAATCAGCAACCACCCAGAAATCCTGAAAACAGCATTCAGAACACATTTGCAACTGTTCCAATGGACCTGTAACTCCATCCTCCATCCAGTTGGCTATTGTTGAATGTTGAATATTTTTAATGATAATAGTTAACTGATTATTTCTTGATTAGTACTTTTCTATATCCCATATAAAAATCTGGTTGTGTTCAAGTGTTACTTTGCTGTGAATTGCTAGTAAAGACAGCATTATTGAGTGGGGAGCAAAAGTGAATTCTGCCTGCTGTTGAAATATTCACATAACATTAGGCAGGAGCAGATCTGCCAGAGGGCACTATTCACCAACAGTGAGCAGGTTTAATGCTTTCATAAAAAGAGCAAAGGTTCAAAATTGATTCATTGATCAACTGTTTTAAGAGGGGTGGCTGCAATTTCTGAGCACTTAGATAAAAATCCACACACCATCAGATAAATGCAGAATCAGTAGAGGAAGACTTAGACACCACAATTACATCTTAATTGTTAAGGGAACTGTTTAGTAGCCTACATGAAATGTCTAGATCAGCTGTTTAGGCCCAGTTTCAGAAGTTACTTGAACACTTTGGGCCCTATCATTCACCCGGCGCAGTGCAGCGCCAGGCACAAGTGTTTTTTGCTAGTTTCAGCTCGATGCAGTTATCATTTTCACATCCAGCGCTACATAGTTTAAATAGCAAATGCATTTGCGCCCATCTGTGCGCTCATGGGCATGCTGGTCTGAAAACGAGGTGTGTTCAGGTGCATTGTTGGCGCATTGCTATTTTGAGGCAACTGAAATAGACTGCGCCATTGACCAACTAAAACCTGATCTAAAGTCAATGGCGCAGTATTTTTGTTGTTATTCAAAGAGCGCGTTAGTAATATGCGCCTATAGACGGGTCCACAACACAAACACAAACATGCCAAATATTAAAAGATTATTATTGTGTAGGCTACATAAATATAAAAATGCCTACATGTCATAATGGATAGTCATTTTATGTATCAGAATTAGGCTACCTATTTGCTCGCGCATGAGCAGCTCCGTTTCCTCTCTGGAGATGCGTTCAGTCTTTGTGCTTGCAAATTCCGCCGTGTAAATAGCGAATTCGCCATGGAGCGAGCGCAACTGGCTCTTAAAGGGAATGGGAGATGAGACTCTGATTGGTTTATTGTACGTTATACCCAAAACTATGGACGTTTTTTCCTAACAAAATTAAAATGAAAATTCAAATGCCTGAAAAGATCAAATAATAATTCAAACTCTCAAAACAACTACTCAAATGATAAATCAAATGCTCAAACTATCAAATGATAAATCAAACTATCAAAATGGCTTCTCAAATGAGAAATCAAATGCTCAAATGTATTTGATATTTAATTTTCATGATCAACTCAGTATAAACCTGTCATAATTAAAGGATAAATAAAATGTTCAAACTATAAATCAAATGCTCAAACGGACATCGCAAATGATAAATCAAATGCTCAAACCAACATCGCAAATGGCAAATCAAATGCTCAGATTGTTTGCTCAAAGGAAACCGAAAACGGCCATTGATAAATCAAATGCAAATGACGAGTGCCAATCAACTAGCTTTAAAGCGGAACTGGGTACCTCATCCACTGTTGAGTAACTTACTTTCTCCTGACTCTTTGTACCTGCAGTTGCCTCAGTAACTCGTTCAGGTTTGCAACCGCCACCCTTTATTTTTTTGCCAAATAACACATACTCACAAACATGAAAAGGTTAAACTGTTATATTAAACCTCAATAAGCATGCTTACAGAAACAGACACACACATACAAAGACATACATGCACACACATTTTGTTGCAGATATAGATATTTGAAATAAATTATAGTTGACAATAGTTTTTGCAAGTCTTCTTTTTTTAAGAGTCTATATTTTTCTGTGATCATAATATGGCAAAATTGTAAAAACTGAACTGACAAAATGGTAAACTTGAATTAAATGTGATTTTAAATGTTATAACAGTGATTTTATAATATCTCCATGAGAAAAGCTATGAACAGTTCTGTTTGAGAGCTTAATAAGCCCATTACTGGTCTTCCGCTGCCATCTAGTGGTTATAAATAGCAATTTCTCATACAACAGTGTTTTCTGGGTATTCTGGGTATATTTGGCTACACCCTTTTATTAATGACCCTGTTACAGCTTTTTTATATATATAATTATTGATCTAGAGAGTCCAGAGAACATTACTATAGTGGTTTGATCGCGATCGAGCGAGAAACCAGGGACTAGTTCGCAAAAGTAGGTTTTCAACATCATTGAGAATAACTAATGAACGATTTGATTGACAACATTAGTCCAAGAGGCAAAGTTGTTCACAAAGAGGAGATCTATCATATGATATGAAGATCTAGTGTTAATGTATGAACATGTTCTACAATTTGAGGTCATTTTATACATAAATATTGTGTTTTTGAGGCCTTTTTAACTGTTATAGCAACAACTAAGGTCAGTTCTCCATGAAACGTTGCATGGCTGTTCAGAGTCATCTGACACATGTTTTCACCAAGTTTCGGAAAGTTTTGAGTTTTCGTTTAGGATTTATAGGCTTAATTTATCAATGGCCGTTTTCGGTTTCCGTTTGAGCAAACAATCTGAGCATTTGATTTATCATTTGCGATGTCTGTTTGAGCATTTGATTTATAGTTTGAACATTTTATTTATCATTTAATTATGACAGGTTTATACTGAGTTGATCATGAAAATTAAATATCAAATACATTTGAGCATTTGATTTCTCATTTGAGAAGCCATTTTGATAGTTTTATTTATCATTTGGTAGTTTGAGCATTTGATTTATCATTTGAGTAGTTGTTTTGAAAGTTTGATTTATTATTTGATCTTTTCAGGCATTTTAATTTTCATTTTAATTTTGTTAGGAAAAAACTTCCATACAAAACACACCCATTACTCATTAAAGGTTTCATAGAATGCATTGGTACAATATTTTAAATTGTTCTCTGATATCTACATAGAAGGTATGTGGCTTAGGTAAGGGCAAAAATTCTCCAGAAATGGTTTTACATGTGCATTTACAACCCTAGGATTTCTCCCTAGAATGAAATGGTCTGTTATTGGCTTATTTGGAAATGTCATGAATAATAATGTTGAGCTCTGCTCTGATTGGCTGTTTCATAGTGCGACTCAAAATTGAGCTCTGCTTTGATTAGCTGTTTCACAGTGCGGCTCATTTCAGGAGCTCACACAGCAGGAAGGAAACTGGGAAGAAAATATATATTTCAATACTTTCTCTCACAGTTATATTATCAGGTAATTATACTGTATATAAAATGCGGGCATCAGGGAGCCGCTATTAATATGCGGGGCACTGAAACTGCTTTCAAATGCATGATCGCTTTTTACTTTCACTTTCAAGATTCGCGATCGCACAAACTCTGTTTATACTATGGAGCGGCAGTACTTACCACACATTTTACAAGATCAGATGCTTGTCAGTGGTGCTCAGGATCTGTAAATCATTCGCCATCATCCTCAGTCATCTCTCCTTACTCTGTTTATGTGATAAGTGAAATCTTATGTACTGCAATGTAACAGGCTACTGCTAGCACGAAGCTAACCATGTCCCTTTAGTGGCTCGCATTATTTTATTAGAACGCGTTATTTGCTTTCTGTGCCTTCCTGAATACAGACACCAACCCATCCCTGCACTTCACATCCCCTGCACAGCCTGGAACATAACATTTATTTCCATGATCTGCCATTTCCGCTGTTGTCCTTGGTTGTTTCTTGTTTAGCGTCAACAAAAGCTAGCGTTACATTTTCCAAAGAAAGCATTCTGAAACTCAAGCTCAAATCAGAAATATAACTGTTACGGATCACTGATCCTGGATCAGCAAGTGACGCCACAGACACTAAATCTCGTAACGCCATTGGCTACTCAAACTGTCAGTCAAACCTCATTATTCCTCCTGCCTCTTTCGTCAATAAAGTGCGGCGCACATTTTGGAGCATCTCAGCTTGTTTGCAGTCTGAAGGTAAATAAAGAACTGTTGATTGAGTAAGTACAGCGGTTTCTTTACTCAAAAAACACTATTTATAAAGGCTAATGCTTTTTTTTTTCTTTTTCTTTTTTTTTGAGGAGCGGACAAGAGTTTCTCTAGCATTTGTTGTCAAGTCACAGCCAAATAGCTTGTGCGAAGCGCTGAATCTTTCATAATATGATACTTTGGCCAAATAACAGAAAAAAACTGAACGCCCACATAATGATAGAAAACTGGGGAAAATGGGACACGAGTCAGGGGAAAAAAACAAAAAACATTCGCTGGTCAAAAGCTTCGTATTTGAACTTGATTTTGGTGAAATGTTTATATTAATAGGCTATCTAATGACACATGCAACGATGCAAATAAACATAGCCTATCTGTAGGCCTAAACATCTATATGGTAACACTATACAATCAATTTCATTAAAATACATTTGTTACAGTATTTATTAATCTTTGTTAATGTTAGTTAATGAAAATACAGTCATTCATTGGTAGTTCATGTTAGTTCACAGTGCATTAACAATTGTTGACAAACAACTTTTGATTTTAATAATGCGTTAGTAAATGTTGAAATTAACATTAAGATAAATGCTGCAGAAGTATTGTTCATTCTTAGTTCACTCACTCCTAACCCTAACCCTAACTAATGTTAACTACTGAACCTTATTGTGAAGTGTTACCATTTATATAAATGTATCTGTATACAATAAAGCCACAATACCAGCTACCAATAGGAGGTTTCCGGCCGACAGCAAAAAATTATTTTGCCTATGTCACAATTTGAGGTGTAGTTGATACTGATTATGTTGCCAAATTGGTTTGGAACAGCTGTTGAATAAACAATTAAACTGAACATGCCTGTCTATCTGCTTGAGTGACAGTTTTATTGATCACTGAGAGAGCATTGACTTGGTATGATGTTGGTTCAATATAATTTTTTATTTTTTTTTAAATAGCTTGGATGTAGTAAACTACTTTTGCCATGTTGTCGTAGCTTAGCTTGCTACATTTCCCAGGGCTGTAGCTTTAGTGTAGTGAAGCTTCATTTAATGAGGAGTAACTGTTAGCTTAGCTCACTACATTTTCCAAGTAGCTTGCCCAACACTGACTGTATGTCATTTCCATGTACAGAACTCTTATTATTCAACTATGCCAAGGTAAATACAGTTTTCCATTCTATGGCACCTTTAAGAGAATAGGAACAACCCTTTTAGACCATGTGCCGGGTGCGCCGACTGTTTTTCCTGTCGTTAAACTAGCAAAAGTGGACATGCCCTAAGTGCATCTGCGCCTTGCGCTTTAGACCATGTGCTTAGGTCGTTAAAATAGGGACGTTTATTTGAGTGTCAGTCCAACGTCAACACAAAAATATATAAATGAATTAAAAAAGTTATGACCAGTCTTGAAGAAAAAAAATTAGATGACTAACTTTTTAAGACTAGTCTAAACAGTTTATGCAACCGGCCCCAGTGGCCTGTAGCATGAAGTGAGATGAACAAACCTGGTTTAGATAAGGATCGGTGGGCTCATAAGGCGCGATATAAATGCTCTGTCAACTCAGAATTTGAACCAGAGTTTGTGATTAACTCTGGAGCTTGTGCACCTGAAAGTGTTATGTGTGATGGCAAACAGCCAATCACACGGAACGGAATTAACTTTTCTGCTGAAGATTAAAAGATGTCATTTTTAAAAATACATTTAAATGCATTTACAGGCAGGAATAAACACTTCTGCTGCAGGAAATTTTTGAGAAGGCAGCAGAAAGAAAATATGACTATGCAAATTAATCAGCTGAATTTAATTATTTATATAGTTTCACACAAAGCTCAAAAGGAAAACATAAGTTTAAAAAGTTTAGTCATTTTATATATTAAAGCTTATCTATATGTACAGTTAAACCAAAATTTATACAGAAAACTTCAACATTTCTCACATTATATCACATTATTTCGCTATAGTTTAGAAAATGGTAATAAAATATGACAAGAACTCAGACTTAAACTGTGTCAGTAGAAATTTGTCTTGATAATGTCAAATCCCTTTGATCAAGAGGTTTACAGTCAACCAAAAATTATTCCGCTGTTATATTTAAGTACACAATTAGATTATACCAATTTAGGTAAACCAATTACCAAGCAATGCTTAATTTTGTTCAGTCTGTGGTGTAAAAAGGTTGCATTAGCAATTAAAGAAAAAACACTTAAGCAAAACGTGGTCAGGTCAAAGTGTCTAAATATTTTTTGATCCCAAATTTGAATGGTAGTCCACTGTATTGAAGATGTTTTGGGTATAATATGTCACAGCCCTTTCGCTATTGCCTCACTTACATTTATGAACTATAGTGTCCTGCACCCACTATTAAAAAAAAATATCAAAAATTATATCTGGTGTCTGAATAATTTTTGGTTTGACTGTATCTATATTTAAAGGGGTCCTATTATGCTTTTTCACTTTTTGAATTTTAGTTAGTGTGTAGTGTGTATGTTTGGGCTTAAAAAGATCTACAAAGTTACAGACCTCTACGTCCACTCCAAAGGGAGATATTTAGTTTTTAAAAAAATCCCTTTTCAAGAACTACAATGAACGGCTTGTTTGGACTACAGCGTTGTTTTCCGGGTTTTGTGATTATCACAAGCGGTCCATTAGAATATCATTAAAATAAATCCCGCCTACGGAAATTCGAATGGTTGGGGGGTGGGGAGGGGCGAGGTCGTGGTTAGAACGCTTGGCTGAGTGCATCAGACAAGACGACGACGAAGAAGAAGTGCTACTGTAGCGTCAAGTTTTCGCAAGTGCGAAATACACATGCACCTGAATAATTATTTATGTAAATATGTATGTTACGATTATGTAAACATTTTTATAAATTGCTGACAGTACAATACTGGACAATGATGAAATCTGCAGAATTTACACTTATGAGACTACAGTGTTTCCCATACATTGATTTATTTATGGCAACTGCCACAATATCAAAACTGACCGCCACAAATAGATTTTCCAAAAGGCCTTGACTTCGTTGAATAAACATGAGCACTGCATGTTTCAAAATCGAAACCGGTGTTTTTATACCACTGTATTTCTGAAGGAAACTGTCTTCAGAAAATTTTGGATGTCATTTTCATTTCATCTTGCATGTCTTGCAATATCTGTGCATGCAAAGGTTCTGCGCGATCCTCTTGTTCAATATTCTTGGAGTCTGCTTTGGCAAGGGGCAGGGCAGTATTGAAACGCTGTCTAAGCTGTTCGCCAATCACAACACATTTAGTTTTTTGAAAGGTGGGCCTTCATCAAACCTGGAACTAATCGAGCCGTTTGTGCCAGGCTAGGGAGAAAGGTATTGTAATGTAAATTATGTGAAAAATAATGCGTTTTTCGAACCATCAAGCATGAGAGCATGTTCTAGTACACCCCCAAAACAAAATCAAGACTTTGTAAAAGAACATAATAGGACCCTTTTAATTTAATTTAAATGCAAAGCTTAAAATTAATTGCCATAATAATTATATGAACATATTATAATGAACAATTATAATTAATATAATAAGTCAAGTCACCTTTATTTATATAGCGCTTTTAATAATACAGATTGTCTCAAAGCAACTTTCCAATATCAAAATAAGAAAATAGTGTCAATAATGTAAAATGACAAGATTAAACACTACATTTTTAGTTAAAGGCATTTCATTATTGAATTCAATGATGTCATCGTCCAGCTCAGTTCAGTTTAAATAGTATCTGTGCAATCAAGTTGACGATATCGCTGGAAATTAAGTGTCCCCAACTAAGCAAGCCAGAGGCGACAGCGGCAAGGAACCAAAACTCCCATCGGTGAAAGAATGGAGAAAAAAAAACCTTGGGAGAAACCAGGCTCAGTCGGGGGGCCAGTTCTTCTCTGGCCAGACGAACCAGCAGTTCAATTCCAACTGTAGCAAAGTCAGATTGTGTAAAGGACTCATCTGGATACAGACTGGATCGGGTGGCTACGGTGATCTCGGAATGAGAAAGAAACAGACTAATATTAGCGTAGATGCCATTCTTCATACGATGTTACAAGTACTGTACATCGGGTGTTATGGGAAGTGTTCCCGGTTCTGGTTGACCTAATTAATGCAGCCTAACAATCCTTTAACGGATTTGAATATTAGAAGCGTATTACTGTATTATGTGTAAACCAGGGAGATGGATCTTTAATCTAGATTTAAAGTGACAGAGTGTGGCTACAGATAGGCTATGTTTATTTGCATCGTTGCATGTGTCATTAGATAGCCTATTAGTATAAACATTTCACCAAAATCTAGTTCAAATACGAAGCTTTTGACCAGCGAATGTTTTTTTTGTTTTTTTTTCTGACTCGTGTCCCGTTTTCCCCAGTTTTCTATCATTATGTGGGCGTTCAGTTTTTTTCTGTTATTTGGCCAAAGTATCATATTATGAAAGATTCAGCGCTTCGCACAAGCTATTTGGCTGTGACTTGACAAAAAATGCTAGAGAAACTCTTCTCCGCTCCTCAAAAAAAAAAAAAAAAAAAATGCATTAGCCTTTATAAACGTGTTTTTTGAGTAAAGAAACCGCTGTACTTACTCAATCAACAGTTCTTTATTTACCTTCAGACTGCAAAAAGCTGAGATGCTCCAAAATGTGCGCCGCACTTTATTGACGAAAGAGGCAGGAGGAATAATGAGGTTTGACTGACAGTTTGAGTAGCCAATGGCATTACGAGATTTAGTGTCTATGGCGTCACTTGCTGATCCAGGATCAGTGATCCGTAGCAGTTATATTTCTGATTTGAGCTTGAGTTTCAGAATGCTTTCTTTGGAAAATGTAACGTTAGCTTTTGTTGACACTACCGTGCTACTTGATCAAAAAAAGAGCTTAACTACCGAAAAGCTATTTGATTCCCATCACTGATAAATACCTGGGGTTATGTTTGTTTTCTTGTAAAAGAGACAAAAAGTAATCCGATCTAGCCGTTTTTAATGCTTTTCTGTAGGATAGGGTACATTCCCGCCAAGCAATACGAAATACCTCTAGTTTTGTTTTCCTCCAGCTGCGTTCCATTTTCCGGGCTGCTCTCTTTAGGGAGCAGCGAGTGTGCTCATTATACCACGGTGTTGGAGTATTTTCCTTAATCTTCCTTAAGCATAAAGGAGCAACCGCATCTAAAGTGCTAGAAAAGAGAGAGTCCATAGTTTCTGTTACATCATCAAGTTTTTCTGTGCTGTGGGATATGCTGAGGAATTGAGATGAATCAGGAAGATTATTTATAAAGCAGTCTTTTGTGGTAGAAGTGATGGTTCTACCATACTTGTAGCAAGCAGTAGAATTTACAGTTTTAGCTATATGGAGTTTACACAAGACTAGATAGTGATCTGAGATATCATCACTTTGCTGCAGAATTTCAATATCATTAACATCAATTCCATGTGACAATATTAAATGAGTATGATTTCGACAATGAGTAGGTCCTGACACGTGTTGTCTAATCCCAATAGAGTTCAGAATGTCTATGAAGGCTGATCCTAATAATGCATCTTTTTCATTATCAACGTGGATATTAAAATCACCAACAATTAAGACTTTATCTGCAGCCAGCACTAACTCAGTAGCCAGTTCAAACATCACAGGGGATTTATCATTAACACTTGTTTCTCTAGATAATGTTATATGTAGAACCATTACTTCAAAGGAGTTATACTTAAAGCCTGCCCTCTGAGAAATACTGAGAATATTGCTATAAATTGTAGCGACGCCTCCCCCTTTGCCTTTTGGACACAGTTCATTTTTATAACAGTAATCTTGGGGGGTAGACTCGTTTAAAATAATAATAAAAAATATAATAAATAAGTAGCTGAAAAAGTCTAAAATTCTAATTGCCTTAATGTCTTCATTGCATCAGATATGTGTCACTTTGCTCACAGCTGATTGGTCCAGTTTGGGTTTGCGATCTCTAACCCAGAATAAAACCTGCTCTGGAGCAGGGTAGCTGTGTAAGCATACCGAGGTCATATCCGGAGTTGCTCACATCATGCCTAATACTTCAGGGCCTGCTCACGTCATGCCTGCTACGTCATGTCTGCTAGACCAGGGCCTGCTCACTTTATGCCTGCTAAGCCAAAGCCTGCTCTCGTCATGCCTGATACTCCAAAGCCTGCTCACGTCATGTCTGCTAGACCAGGGCCTGCTCACATCATGCCTGCCAAGTCAAAGCCTGCACACATCATGCCTGCTATGCCAGAGCCTCTTCACGTCATGCCTACCAAGCCAGGGCCTGATCACAAGATGGCTGCCTCTTAAGACCATCTTCACAAGATGGCCGCTACTCAAGAGCCTCTCCACTAGATGGCCGCCACTCAAGAGCCTCTTCACAAGATGGCTGCCATGCTTGATTCACTGGCCAAGATGGCCACCACACCTGAGCCTCGCCACGCCACGCCACAGCCGTCACGTCAGAACCTTGTCATGTCATGGCTGCCACTTTTGAGTCTCAACTCATCGTGACTTCCATGCCAGAGCCTACAGTCAAAATGGCTGCCATGCCAGAGGCTTGTCATGCCATTGATACCATGCAAGTTTACCCTAAGGATTTTTTTGGGGGGGGCTATAGTACTTGAACTCCTGCGGATGCGGAGCTTGGGCCAGGACTGACAGCCTTAACACTCTCAAGCCTGCCGGGCATCCCACTGTCTACTGCACTGCCCGTGATGGCGGTCACCATTTTGAGTATTTGGGCTGCACACTGTGCTCCTGAGGCCTCTCCTATGGCTGTGCAATTAATCGCATGCGATTCTCATGCGCATCTCGTCAGTAAAGCCGGTTCCATGATTAGCGGTAAATCTCCATCACCTGTTTTCAAATGGAGCGGCAGTTAATACTGTAATTCACTGACAATTTACGCAAAATATCGTGTTCATAATCGCAGATGAATCGCATTTGATTATGAACGCAATATCGCGTAGCTTGTCAGTGAACTTTTACAGTGATTTACCACCAATCACGGAGCCAGCTTTACTGACGAGATGCGCATGAGAATCGCATGCGATTTAATGCACAGCCCTAGCCTCTTCTGTTCACGAGCCTGCCCCAGAGGCCTCTCTTGTCCACAAGTCTTCCCTAGAGGCCTCTCCTGTCCATGAATCTACTCCCGAGGTGGCCGAAGTAACCTCCCAACCTCCCTCCTGAACTCTTTGCCTGTCCTATCATGGCCACGGAGGCCATTCATGAACTCACATTCTGCCCTGTCGCTGCCAAGGAGGCCGTTCATGAACTCTCTGCTTGTCCTGTTACGGCCGCAGAGGCTGCTGTTATCCTCTGTGCTCTCTTTTCCAGTCCAGCCTGATACTCCTTGGTGGTCACCTGCCTTGTTAGCTCTACATTGGTGGATACAGTCAGGTCCATATATATTTAGACACAGGCACAATTTTTATTATTTTAGCTGCTGACCAAAACATATTCAAGTTACAGTTATATAATGAATATGAGCTCAAAGTGCACACTCCGAGCTTTAATTTGAGGGTATTCTCACAATTGGTGGAAATAAGTCCAAATACGTAATTGGACTGTTGACTCAAAAGGGTTCACAAGTTCAGGGTTCTCAAATACAGAGGGTTCACAACAAGGTGCAAACAAGGCCAGATTAGACTACCATCTGAAAAAAAAAAAAGCCAGTCCACTTCTGGAAAAGCATTCTTTGGAAGGCTGAAATTAAGATCAACTTGAACCAGAAGTCTTGGAACAGCTCATGATCCAAAGCATACAACATCATCTGTAAAACATGGTGGAGCAGTGTGATGGCATGAGCATGCATGGCTTCTAGTGGCACTGGGTCACTGGTGTTTATTGTTGACGTGACAGAGGACAGAAGTAGCCGGATGAATTCTGAAGTGTATAGGGGTATACTGTCTACCCAGATTCAGCCAAATGGAGCAAAGTTGATTGGACGGCGCTTCATAGTACAAATGGACGATGACCCAAAACATACAGCAAAAGCAACCCAGGAGTTTTTGAAGGTAAAAAGTTAAATATTCTGCAATGGCCGAGTCAATCTGTATAAAAATGGTTGTAATTCCTAAGCATTTTATGTTATATTTTTGTTCAACCCCTTGAATTAAAGCTTAAAGTCTGCACTTCAATCACATCTTGATTATTTTATTTTAAATCCATTGTAGTGGTGTATAAAGGCAAAAGCACAAAAGCAATGATCAAGTCTGTTCAAGCCAAGTCTGTTCAGGTCATGTCAAGTCTTTGTTTGGATTTTTGGATGTTTCAATAAACTGCACATGGGTTCATCTGAATTTGCCTACAGAGGACTAATTGTTACATACCTTCACAAAAGCTCTACTTATCAGAAAGACCTACATCTCATTTTTTATATATATTTTTTTTGAATGGTAGAAGAGATATACATTTCCCCCTTAAATACTTTAAAAAAAAAAGTCACTTAGCTTATTTGTCTCACATTATTTTGATATTTTCAATTACTTTAACATTGTGAAAATTAGACTGCATTACCATTAACAGCTCTTTGGTCTTTCATTAAGTAAAATGTGCTTACAGTGATCAAAGTGTCAGTTGTCTGGATGTTTGCAGGTTTGTTATGTCTGTCTCCCTAATGTGTCATGGGTGTGGTAAGAGCTGCTAGACAGTGTTGACTAGCAGCACTCATCAGCTATCTGCCACCTCGCCTGCTGCTTGTTCCCTTGAGTATTTGCATTGGGTGTTTATCAGATCGTCTTGCTCAGTGGAGTGCATGTTTCTATTACATGTTCCTTGTTAGTTCCAGTAGTTACCCATGTATGTTAGCCCCTTGTTATCTTGTGTGTTAAAACCCCAGTGTTTTCCCATGTTCTTTGTCAGGTCTTGTGTGTATTGTTGAGGATGTATTGTCGGTGTATTGTCAATGTGGCTGTGGAACTTGGCCCAACACAGATCTCAACGCTTGTTGGTAGCCTCAAGTCTGGTGCTGTCAGCGCATTCAAATCTTGTGGTCCCAAGTCCGGTGGTCTCAGCGCATTAAAGTCTGGTGGTCTCAGCACTTCTTCACCTGTTGGTTCCATGCTAGTAGTCTAAGGTCCTACTGTCATAGCCTGCACTTCCTATCATGCTACACCTGTCTTGTGAGTTTGGACTGCACACATTTCATCTGCTCCTCCCGAGGTGGTGGCATACGCTACAGCTTCTCCTGAGGCAACAGCACTTGCTCTTGAATTCTCTGTCTGCTTTGACACAATCACAGAGGCTGTCCCTTAATTCTGTGTCTGCTCTAAAATGGCCACGGAGGTTGTCCCTGAACCTTTTGTGTGCTCTGAAATGACCATGGAGGTTGTCCCTGAACTCTTTCATACCTTCATAACTCTGAACTCTCTGAGCTTTCTGTCTCAGCCATTGATGCCACCAATAAACACTCTGTGCTCTATGTTTCAGTTTGGTCCTGGTGGTTTCCAGCTTAACCAGCTCCACCATGTTCTCCTGCTCCGCCAGCTCCACCATGACTTGGTTGTCTCTAGTTCCATCAGTTCCACCTTGGTGATCTCCATTTCCATCAGTTCTGCTTGGTGGTCTCCTGCACTTTCTGCTCCACCTTGGTGACATTCAGATTTTCTTGCTCCACTTTGGTTGTCTCCTGCATATTCTGCTTTGCCATGGTGGTCTTCAGTCCTGTCTGCTCTGCCTTGTTGGTCTAAAGATCCACCTGCTTCACCATGGTGGTCACCAGTTCTGTCTGCTCTGCTGTGGTGGAGCTACGCTCTCAAGCTGCATCTGTTATGCCTTGGTGGTTTCCTGCTCTGCCGGGCCGCCCTGGTCTTCTGTTCTGCCAGCTCTGCTCGGCCTACGGCTCTGCTGGCTCCACCCTTGCTGGCTCTTCCCAGGCTTACTGAACTGACGACTCCACCTTGGTATCCAGGTCTCACAAGCTCTCCATCCATCCCTTCCCTTGTCCACTTCTGCTTCACCACCTTCCTGGACCCATGGTTGTTTTTTGCTGTTGTTTGGAGTGTCTGGAGTCCGCTCCTTAAGGAGATGTACTGTGTTTATCATATATACTCTTGGGTCTTCCTGCTTTTCCATGAAATTACATGTATTCAGCAGGTACAGCGAATTTACAGGATTATCTCACTTGTCATGAGGCATGTCTAGCTTGACCAGACGAGAGCTGCTGGGCCTAGGCTTAGAGTCTAGGAGAAAGCGAAACAGTGCCAGTCGGAATAAAAGATTCATAACTGTCAGGCTGCAGGGGACTAATAGGGTTGGAAACAGATTGGGCAAAAGCAACATTTTTTTAGTCTTGGCACTATTTTTCTGCTTCCAAGCCTTACAATAAGCTGTTCCAAATTTGTGATTTGTGAATTTTTGATTTGCCAAACACCATTTTTGAAGAGACCCTTTTTCATGTGTGCAAACTCAACAAGTTTGATTGAGCTACACACTCAAATGCAACAAAGAATTCACTTCTACCTCTTTGAATGATGGCACACATTTAATGTTTTGTCACATCAGAGTTTGAGTGAGTCTCAACAGAAAGACTGACATTGGGAAAGTGGCACACATGGGGAAGTGTACATTAGAAGGGGAACACTACATTACTTTACACTATTTACAAATTTATACGTAACCCAACCCCTGCCCCTAAACCTACCATTTATCTATAAAACACAGGATGTAACAGGCACATACAACTACAGTCATAATTTATTAAAAAAATATGAATATTCCACATTTTCTGAAGCAAAACAATTGATTTGTGAGAGGAAAAGATGCAATCACTGTCTCCATCCACCATAAAGCTCAGATCCTGAGTGAAGTCTGTACACAAATTCAAAAATTTCCGCAAGAAGAAAGAATCATTAGGAAAGAATCCACCGTTGTCCCTGCAATGTGTCTTGTACAGCCTGTGTTGAGTGTTTGTCAGGTCATCTTGTCCAGTGAAATGTGTGTTTCCAATTTTCACTCTAGTTCTAGTCTAGTAGGAATTTCTGTTTTTGCTCCAATTTCCATTTGATGTTCTGGACTCTCCATAGATTTCATCCTAAAATTGTACGTAGGCACAAAAGCTAGATTTTGCGTACGCACAAAAGTTTTCAGATTTATAGAACCATACGTACAGTGGGGCAAAAAAGTATTTAGTCAGCCACCAATTGTGCAAGTTCTCCCACTTAAAAAGATGAGAGAGGCCTGTAATTTTCATCATAGGTATACCTCAACTATGAGAGACTAAATGAGAAAAAAAAAATCACATTGTAGGATTTTTAAAGAATTTATTTGCAAATTATGGTGGAAAATAAGTATTTGGTCAATAACTAAATTTCATCTCAATACTTTGTTATATATCCTTTGTTGGCAATGACAGAGGTCAAACGTTTTCTGTAAGTCTTCACAAGGTTTTCACACACTGTTGCTGGTATTTTGGCCCATTCCTCCATGCAGATCTCCTCTAGAGTAGTAATGTTTTGGGGCTGTCGCTGGGCAACACGGACTTTCAACTCCCTCAAAGATTTTCGATGGGGTTGAGATCTGGAGACTGGCTAGGCCACTCCAGGACCTTGAATGCTTCTTACGAAGCCACTGCTTCGCTGTTCGGCGGTGTGTTTGGGATCATTGTCATGCTGAAAGATCCAGCCACGTTTCATCTTCAATGCCATTGCTGATGGAAGGAGGTTTTCACTCAAAATCTCACGATACATGGCCCCATTCATTCTTTCGTTTACGGATCAGTCGTCCTGGTCCCTTTGCAGAAAAACAGCCCCAAAGCATGATGTTTCCACCCCATGCTTCACAGTAGGTATGGTGTTCTTTGGATGCAACTCAGCATTCTTTCTCCTCCAAACACGACAAGTTGAGTTTTTACCAAAAAGTTCTATTTTGGTTTCATCTGACCATATGACATTCTCCCAATCCTCTTCTGGATCATCCAAATGCTCTCTAGCAAACTTCAGACGGGCCCGGACATGTACTGGCTTAAGCAGGGGACACGTCTGGCACTGCAGGATTTGAGGCCTTTGTTACTTTGGTCCCAGCTCTCTGCAGGTCATTCACTAGGTCCCCCGTGTGGTTCTGGGATTTTGCTCACAGTTCTTATGATCATTTTGACCCCACGGGGTGAGATCTTGCGTGGAGCCCCAGATCGAGGGAGATTATCAGTGGTCTTGTATGGCTTCCATTTTCTAATAATTGCTCCCACAGTTGATTTCTTCACACAAAGCTGCTTACCTATTGCAGATTCAGTCTTCCCAGCCTGGTGCAGGTCTACAATTTTTTTTCTGGTGTCCTTTGACAGCTCTTTGGTCTTGGCCATGGTGGAGTTTGGAGTTGGACTGTTTGAGGTTGTGGACAGGTGTCTTTTATACTGATAACGAGTTCAAACAGATGCCATTAATACAGGTAATGAGTGGAGGACAGAGGAGCCTCTTAAAGAAGAAGTTACAGGTCTGTGAGAGCCAGAAATCTTGCTTGTTTGTAGGTGACCAAATACTTATTTTACCGAGGAATTTACCAATTAATTCTTTAAAAATCCTACAATGTGATTTTCTGGATTTTTTTTTTTTCTCATTTTGTCTCTCATAGTTGAGGTATACCTATGATGAAAATTACAGCCCTCTCTCATCTTTTTAAGTGGGAGAACTTGCACAATTGGTGGCTGACTAAATACTTTTTTGCCCCACTGTATGTTACATGTATGACCTGTTTTAGTTTAGTTTTCTATGTGTCCGTCTGCCTGCCTAGTTTGTTTCCATGGTTTTTGATTAATTAGTTCCGCACCTGTTTTCTGTTCCTCCCTGATTGCGTTAAGTATATATAGTCTGTGTTCTTCATTACTACTTTGTCTGCTATCCTTTTGGATTTATGTTTGGTTGTGCCCTTCCCAGTCTGTGAAATATTAAAAAGAACTCTTGATTGTACTCCTTCGTCGTGCGCGCTACTTTACACACCAGACCACGTAACAACGTATGCCAGAACCTGCGCAAAAATCCCTTTATAAATCCCAGTCAGGGGAAGATGCGTACGTGCATCTCCTCCCCGAAATCACCATATATCATATATGGAGCTTACAACGCCTAGTTTTACTATGCATAACCTCATCTGCATATCCTTTCTATGCATATTCCCATCCACGTGACACCATGTTTAAAGCCGTCAAAGGTACAAGACATTACTATAAGAGATACGGACTATAAATGCCATTTGTGCCATATACATTAATTTTTATTGCAAACTGTTGCAAAAAACTGTTTAAAAATATATAGAATAGAGTTGATCGCATTCATTTCCACTGGCCAAATAATATTTCAATTGTTTTTAAAAATTCAAATAAAATTAAATTAATGCAGTTGATGATAAGGTGAACACATTTTAGCTATTTTTAGTGGAAAAATATAGGCATTTATTGCAGTGTAAATACAATTATCTGACTCTGCGCGTCACTGACAAAGTATTTGAATAAGGAAACGTGCAAATCTTACCGTTTTCTTCAAGTTGTATCCTTCAAACACAGTGGTATTTTTCATAATGTTGTGGAGATGCCTTCACACGACATCAACACCTCCGTTCAGCTGTGATTGTACAGTAAGCTATTATCAACCGTTCAACTATTCAAACCGGACAATAGACCGTTCCACTGAGCAGTGTCCGCCACAATATCAAAGTAAGGGCGCATCATTGTTCTCGCTAAAAATATTTTCTTATAACATGAGATGTGCAGTTTAGTTTAAAGATAAATTGTTGTGCACCTATAGCACTCCTCGCAGTCATTAAAACATAGAATACCAAAGGAAAAGTAATCAAGAGCATCCACTACAAATGTCTAAATTCATATAATTTTGTTTTAACTTTTGCGTAATGACTTTATGTAATTTCAGTGCTTATCTCCATTAATGAGAGTGGAATATTTAATGTAAATGTATATGAAGAAATGAAAACAGTTTAAAATCGTTGTTTACTTAATTACATTTCTCTCTCCAGAAAAAAAAAAAAAAAAAAGTCTGTACGCATGGGTCAGAGTTTGCGTGCACGTGTGTAAAATCCCACCTTTTGCGTAGGAAGTGGCGTACGTCTCTTTCAGGGCAGGTTTTGTGCATATGCAACGGTTATAAATGAGGCCCCTGGTGATTTGGACCTCTGCAGTTTGCACTACTGTTTACATCTGCCTCATCTGCTTAACTTACTCCACCCAACAAGAAGTCAGCCATGTTAGATAGAATGTACAATTTTTACATTTTCCCACGCTGTTGTGAGGGGCTTACCATAGCTAAAAACACATTTTGTACATTTATACAAACAGCAAAATCAGTTAAAATGTATTGCAGACTAATCCTACATGACTAATCCTTCAAACACAGATCAGTTCTTTGTTCTAGTTCTAGTTCTTTGACATGTATGATCACAGTTTCTGATTTTGGTTCGTTTTCTCAAATTATGAACTGTAGCCTGGCACAAACTGGCTCTGACTTGAGAAACGAATGGCAGTGGTGGGCCGTCAGGGTCAGCTGGGCCTTCTCTGCTGGCCCTATAAAAAATAAAATTGTGTGAAAAAATGTTTTTGATTTATTTAGGTATCATTTTCATTTGTGTAATGTCCACAAAATTGCCTATGATTATTTTCGTTGAGGTTGAACTGGAATATCCTACATTAAAAAAAGTCTCTGGCCAGCACTACAGATAGTGCTACCCTTTTGTTGAAAGACATCGCATCTGATTTGTAATGAGCATTAGTGACAGAATCATCAGCCAATCAAATTTTGATGCTCAATAACAGCATGCCCTCTGGATCTAGCGACATGCCCAGTGCTACCCCGAGCGTTAGTCGGGAATTTCCAAGGTATGAAAGTGAAATTCAACGAAAAGAAAATGACAGCCGCAGTCATCGGCGCCTACACCAGATCTTGTTGCCAATCTATTAAAAAGGCCTTTTCAAGGCGCTCTTTTGCAGACAAAAGAGAAATAACTGAGAAAGGAAGACCTACACCCAAACTGAATTTGCTAACAAAGGTTTTGTGCGCCATTACAAAGATTGCAACTATGAGTGCTATGAGTGGCTAACTGTCACGAATCCGGGTTATGGTCTTCCGTTCACTCACCACCAGAGGTCACAGTTGATGTTAAAAAGCCAGGTCAAGTTATAGTCGATCTTCGTGAATCCAGGCAGATCATAGTTGATCATTGTGAGTCAAGCCCAGTCACAGTTAATCTTCACGAGTCTCGTCACGTCTCAGCTGATCGTCCAGAGTCACAGCACGTCATAGCTGACCGTCCAGAGTCTCGTCACGTCACAGCTGACCGTCCAGAGTCTCGTCACGTCCTGTCTGCCACACCCAGATATTCAAGGTCAGTCCTTCAGTATCCTGGCCGGATGTCCAGTGTGAGGGATGCACCACTGGTGTCTGCACGTGCAGCTGGTATCCCTAAACCAGCTCACTTTACCCCTCCTGTTCCTGCTCCTATTCCCCTATAGCATACATGGAATAACCCCCCACAAAGCAGGAGACATAGAAGGAACAATACAAGCCAACACACATATATCTACGCGAACCGCGAGTATTACTATCTATGTGTGCCTGGGCTACCACTCCGACCGGCTTAACGGAAAATCCGGTCTGTGAACTTCCATTCACCCTCCACCAGAGGTCACTCGCTCACCACATTGACTCCATGACACTGGACTCCATTTCCCATCATTCATTGCACTGATTGCACACACGGCTGATTGCACTAATCACAAGCACACCTGATCCTACGCACTCACTGATTACATACCTTATTTAAACCCTGGACTTTCTTTCCCTCACTGCCGAGTATTGTATGCACGTATCCCTCTCCTAGTGATAGCTACTCTACAGAGCCCTTGTTAGTAATCCTAGTCTTGCATTGCCTGTTTTCCTGTGTTCGTTTTCTAGCCTGTGTTTCCTGAATTAACCCTTTCCGTGCCATTCTGTGTTTCTATTCAGTTCCTGTATTGTCCTGCGTTTTTCACTCCCCTAATGTCAGCTGCTTTATGGAACGTTTGTTATTTTCTAGTCTGTGTTCCCTGTATTTACCCCTGTCTCACTGTTCGGACTCTGTTTATTCCCTTGCCTGGATTATAGCCTGTGTACCTGGATTATCTCTCTGCCTTGCCCTTTTGGATACTGTTCGCCCATCGTCGACCTTCGCTTGCCCTAGGATTACTCTTTGTCTTGTCCCTGCCATACCTGTTCGCCATTGCTCGACCCTGCCTGCCTGTGACCATGCCTGTAAATAAAAGCTTGCACTTGGATCCGCACGTCTCACGTCTCGTCAGCCCCGTTACACTATCGGTGTATGAAAAATCGGCATCTTAAGAAAGAGCTTATATGTTGATCTGGTATTATAAATATTTGTGCAGTATGTCAACAAACTAGATATATACTGTGGTTATTTACCAACCAAAGCTTTTAAAATAAAAATGAACATATGTTTTTTTCTCCTTAAGCACAATGAAGTCATTTCATATAAATTACAGTGATGTGTAAGTACACTTGTACCAATAACAAATCATGAAGCAGCATGATAAACTATATCCAGTTTTTTCAAAACATTCAAAGGTGCATGCATATAAATTATATCACCATAGTCTAATACTGACAGAAGAGTACTTCCTACTAAATGTTCGAGCAACAGAGGAGAAACATTTTTTTTAAACGAAAATAAAAACCTAACATTGGTCTCAGTTTTTTAAAAGGCTATCGATATGAGAGCTGTAAGTCAGCTTATCACCGAGCCAGATACCAAGATATTTATAAGATGCAACCCTTTCAAGCTGTGTACCATTTAAGGTTTTAATCAAAAAATCATTTAATGATAATCTGGACCATGTAAAAATCATGTAGGCCTATTTAGTTTTTTTAGCATTCAACACAAATTTTTAGTTATCAAGAGAAGTATGAAATGAATTAAAAGCATTCTGTAAAGAGTCCATTGCTGCTTTTAAAGATGGAGCCATAGTGAAGATAATAGTATCATCTGCATAAAAGTGTACATTTTCTGGCTCTACTCCTTTTACCAAGTTCATTTATATAGATAGAAAATAAAATTGGACCCAAAATTGATCCTTGAGGAACACCTCTCTTCACTATTAAAGGAGCAGAAACATAATTATCTATGGAGTCCAGTCAAATAATTAGAGAACCACTTCAACACTATATCACTAAAACCTCCACGTTTAAGCTTTTGCAACAAAAGATCATGATTCACAGAATCAAATGCTTTCAATAAATCAATAAAATGAATGAATGAATGAATGAGGCATTTATATAGCGCTTTTAATGTGTATTGCAATACACCCAAAGCGATTTACAATCATGTGGGGGGTCTCTCCTCAACCACCACCAGTGTGCAGCATCCACTTGGATGATGCGACGGCAGCCACAGGACCAAGGCGCCAGTGCGCTCACCACACACCAGCTACAGGTGGAGAGGAGAGAGTGTCATAGAGCCAATCAAGTGGATGGGGATTATTGGGAAGCCATGATAGACAAGGGCCAGTGGAGGGAATTTGGCCAGGACACCGGGGTTACACCCCTACTCTTTACGATGAGTGTCATGGGATTTTTAATGACCACAGAGAGTCAGGACCTCGGTTTAACGTCTCATCCGAAAGACGGATAAAGAGTTCAATCACAACTTTCATGCATCTTGGAAAGCTCTCCACTAGTCTTTCAAGTTGATGTTGGGTGACTTTGTTACTCACTCCTCTTGATCACATTCTAGAGGTTTTCAATGGGGTTTAGGTCTGAAGATTGGGCTGGCAATGATAGGGTCTTGATTTGGTGATTCTCCATCCACACCTTGATTGACCTGGCTTTGTGGCATGGAGCATTCTCCTGCTGAAAAAAACAAAAAACACTCCTCAGAGTTGGGTAACATTGTCAGACCAGAAGGAAGCAAGTTTTCTTCCAGGACAATCTTGTGCGTGGCTTGATTCATGTGGCATTTACAAAGATAATTGTGCCTGATTCCAGCCTGGCTGAAGCACCCCCAGATCATCACCAATCCTTCACCAAATTTCACAAAGGGTGCAAGACACTGTGGCTTGTAAGCCTCTCCATTTAAACCATTAGATAACCAGGTGTTGGGCAAAACTGAAAATTGGACTCATCAGTGAAGGTCCAATCTCTATGGTCTTTTGCAAATCTCAACCTTCTCATTGATGAAGGGCTTTTTTCTATCTTTGCTCAACTTCAGCCCTGCCCCAGTGGATGTCATGAATTTGGTCTGTGCCCTTCCATCAAATTGCCACCAGAGGTCGTTCACTACTATGGGGTCTTGCACCACACTAACTGTTGCACTTCACTCCGGACAGCAGTTCCCATCATCCATTGCACTGATTGCGCATACACAGCTGAATTCAATCAGACATGCTACATGCTACAAACCATGGACTTCCTCTTTCTCAATGCCGAGTATTGTATAGCGTTGATCTCTTTCCTAGCGATAGCTATTCTATGGAGCCTTTTCTAGTTTTCTTTGTCTTGCCTTGCCTATTTACCTGTGTTCTGATTTTTGCTTTTGTATTTTGTATTGCCCTATCGTCTTGCTGTTTGGACTATGTATATTAATAAAAGCTTACACATGGATCTGCACGCCTCATGTCTCGTTCACTCCATAACAGTGCATCCCTATTTATTTTTTATTTTATTTAACCAGAAAAGACTCTCTGAGATTAAAAATCTCTTTCGCAGGAGTGTCCTGGCCAAAATGGGCAGCAATACATCAGTTACATCACAAAATATTACAACACAAACAAACTAGAGACACTTAAAAACAGTTACATATCATTGAGTCGATTTCCATTTGCCGAGTAACTGTTTTAAAATGATCCAAAGACAGCAAATTTTGTCATTTCAAAAGTGCATTTTGTCTGTGGCTTGACTTTGTTCTTATGAACTGCTGTCTTTCAGATTTTAAGGTTGGAAGCAACCTGGTGCTCACTGTATCCTTCTGACAGTAAAGCCAGAATTGAACCTTCATTTTCCTCACTCAAAACATTTCTTTTCAACTCATATACTTTATATGTCCATATACTGATTCACATATTTTATACTTAATTATTATATACTTAATTATAATTTATTACAAGAAAAAAACCTTGATTCCCAATTTATCGTGCCTAGAATCGCAATTTCAGCCGAGTGGGCAGGGGTGGCGCTAGGGGTGGGCTAAGGGGGCTGAAGCCACAAATGTTTTCAGTAAAGCCCCAAATGTTTTTATTACCCATGTCTTCCGTGCATCAAGACTGAGTTTTCATGCACATTAAAATAATTTCTATTAAAAAAGCACTTAAACAGCAAAATGCAACTGCTTGAGGTATCTGTAATATACTGTATAAATTCATAATACCGATCTCACCATCTGTCAAAATTAATTTATTGTTACTCTTTAGTAACAAATATAGATTTTTAATCATGGTATTATATGCTCAGACTTTCTTCACATATTACGTAATCATGTTGGAAAGGTCACTTGCGGTTAGTTCTTCATCTTTGTACATCGTTTAAAAACAAATTATCTCCTCCAACTTTAAAATCATCAGACATGTTTGTTTTACCTTTTTTGTAAAGGGCATTTGACTTCTTTTGCATGTTCGCTTTGTAAACATTGGGTCGGTTCTTCTGCCTACGTCACACGCAACCTTTCCAATATCACCTAATAAAGACATGCATACACATCACAGAGCTAATGCTAGCTGAGCATTTGTGGTTAAAAAGTGTATAAATATAATTTTTTATTTTTGACTGATCATTTCCCTGGATAAGGCCCTTATTCCTCAGCTGGGATCGTGTAGAGCCATTTGAAGCTGCATTGAATCTGCATTTTTGACCTTGAAATTGTTGGCCACCATTGAAGTCCACTGCATGGAGAAAAATCCTGGAATGTTTTCCTCAAAAAACTTTATTTTTTTGTGACTGAAGAAAGCTTACATGTAAACGAGACTTGATATCTACTTACCCTAGAACCACCTGTGGGTTACATCTGATATGGGTTTCAGAATTCAGTGTGGCAAAATGGCTCTATAGCACTAGCTACAAAATTTAAACAAAGCTACATTTCATGTACACGTATGAAATTCGGTAGACAAATTTAACATCCCAATACCTACAAAAAGTCTCTGAGTAAAATTGTGAACCCAACAGGAAGTCAGACATTTTGATTTTTCTCTGCAAATTTGATTGATAAATTTCTGTGTTTCGTTGTTGTGTTCAATAAGAGTCCTGGCCTGAAGACATCTACATGCCAATACTTAGTTACAGTCATAGCGACACCTGCTGGCAACAGGAAAAGGCATGTTTTACATAATAATGCACTCCCAGAAACATATAAAATATGCCATCAAGTGCCAAACATGCTATAAACATGCTAAAACCATGTCTGCAACACTTAGTTAAATAAGTGATATTAACACCATGAAAAAGGAAGTTGTTGTAACTCAGGCATACAATGTCTAATCAACCCAAACCTTTACAGGTTTTGTAAGAGTTCTGGCCTGATAACATCTACATGCCAGTTCTCAATCGTAGTCATAGCACCACCTGTTGGTAAAAGCAAGTGTCATGTTTTACACTTTATGCAGAATATCTTTTAATGTTCAACAGAAGAAAAAGTCATACAGGTTTGGAACGATGTGAAGGTGAGTTAAAAAACAACAACAACATAATTCTCATATTTGGGTGAACTATCACTTTAATTGGTGAAATAGAATTGTGGGTTTTCCGTTTCCTAGCCTAAAGATCTAAGTGACCCTTGCTTTGATAGAAATGTTAAAATGAGCTACGAGCAGAATCCTGCACTTTCAAGCGGTCTTTTCAGCCCATCATGTCTTCAAATGATCCGTGATATCTGCAGCTTTATGCCGGCTGTGTACCCTGCCTTCTTATCTCCATATAGGGTCTCGGTCAATAAGCAATTAGCATTTTATGACAAACTGCTCACCAACATCAGGGGAGGTTGGCAGCTTGCCATCGCAGATGAATTTTATAGAGTGGATTCAAGTCATGTCTGAGAGACAGAAGTCAATGTTTATTACTATGGAAATTACATGCCCTCTAAATGTCCATAAAAATAATTTAACATGAGATAGGCAATTAGTCTAATGTTTACTCACTAACAAAAGAGGCTAAAGAATGACTGCTAAAAGCACAAGAGCATGTGGTTTACTGGAACTATGTTCAGTCATTTCCACTTTCTGTGTGGTTTGCAACTAGGGCAGTCAGTATAACACATTTATTTGTAATAATAATAATGTTATAAAAAATTGACGTAATTAATCGTGGTTTCGATACGTGTGTATGTCCCTCCATAATAATAATAAAGCTGCTACCACAAAACCACACTTTTTGAGATCGGGCCGCACTGGGGATCTGTAAGGAATTAAAAAAAATAAGTAAATACATTTTTTTAAAGATCACAAGCTGAATGCAAAAGCACATCCTATTTGAAAATCCTCTAGGTCTACCTTAACAACCAAAGACTGATTGATAGCTTGGTTGAAGTGTGCAGGGGAGTTAGAGTTGTGGGCCAGTGGCGTTCATTGATATGAAAGAAATCGCTTTTTGTTATTCAATGACTTTGTCTACCACATTAATGTTGTCTTTGAATTATTTCATTTGCAGGCATTTATCTGTAAATATTATAATTAATGTGATCCGTTAATTGGCATATCATGACATCAATTAGATTCAATTAGATTTTAATCAGTTGGCAGATTTACTTACAACCATGGTCATTAGCATTATGTTTGCAATAATCCTTTATAGCCAATCAAAAAAAGGTTAATGACATCAGACTACAACACTTGATATTGTTCATTTTCAGAAAAGCACAGTGTAAACTGATCAAATACAATACAGTACACTACAGTATAGTGTCTGTTTTAGAGTGTAGTGATGTATATAAAATATGCTTCTTTAAAGGTGCATTTCAACTGTACCTAGCGGTGATGACTACTAAAAATTCTTAATTAAATTATTATTTGCATAACAATTAGCATGAAAAGAAAAAAAAAAGTGAATGTTTTTGGTTTGCCCCACTTTTGTCTTTAAAAGCAACACTCAAGCTAATATAAACAAATGCTGATGATTATATAATCCAGCATGATTTCCAACATTAAAAGTTCAAAAACATTCAGATTATTTGCAACAAACAAATACATACATACATAAATAAATGATTTTCAGTGTGGTCTCAGATTTTCAAAGACCACCTTATGGTATAAGCATGCAGTAAAAGTCTGTTGTTTTCCAAAAGCTCCACTGGCTTGGAGATTGCAAGCTACCTTATTTTCTCTCTCCTGGCCATGGCTTCAAGACTGGCCCACCCAGCTGCTAAATAGCAGACTGACAGCAAAGGAATAATTCACAAGTGGAGCTAATCAAAGGTGAAAAGGGAGAATCAGTAAACGTCGTATCCTTTTGCCACTTTCATCAATCCAGCTAACTGAATTTGAGGTAAAGCTGAGCAAATTTTACGGGGAAGGAAATTAATATGTAACACATCTGAGGTCTGGCCAGAGCCAGTGGAATTGGAAAAGTCTGCATTATATCAGAGGGGTAGATTATTGGAAAGACAATTGGGGCCCTTGGTGTAATCAGAAAACAGTGAGGTGTGTCTATCTTATGATGGCACTGTGACCTAGCGGGCTCATGGCCAAGGAAATTTTTTCTCCCTGTTTTCGATTCAATCACTGGGGCCATCCGCCCTGCTGCGTGAATCTGTTGGCCCCCACACATGACAGTATCAATTCAATTACCCTGAAAATGGATACATATTCAGGGTCTAAGAGAGAGCCTGAGAGAGCAGAGGGAAGACAAAGAAATACACTTTTACCCCCGTAATAAGTTTCATTTGGAGTCGGTTTGAAAACAATTCGCCTGTGCATTTGTCCCTGTCAGATCATATTATCCGCAAATGAAGTTTACAAAATATCAATTCAATTTCTATAACCGAAGCCTGTAGCAAAACACACAGGGCTTTGAATTGACCATATCATAACATCTGAGGGGCCCCTGGTGGTTTTCAAATATTTTCAGTCAGAGGCAATCAAAGGTAGAGCAGCTCATGCTAATCCGTTCAATTTCATCCTTTAAACCATCCCTTTTCCCCATAAACAGGGATGCCTTACCTCCCTGGACCAAGGAAGGGCTGACCATGTTTGCTTTGTGATCTTCTTTTCAGTTGTTTTTGGGTTTATTTAATGCCCTTTTGATGTTCATTTATCTCTGCCCCTCTTTATTTAGCTTTGGCCATGATATTTGCTTGAATAACACCTTTTCACTCCATATCGAGCTGCTCACTGAACATTGAAACACAGGTAACACTAATATTTTATATTGGGTATCGGGTGGTGCAATCATATATTTTGAAACATCAATGTGACTGATGCATACTATAAAAGGGAGCAACTATTGTTAATACAACTCTTCTACATTTGATTATATTACAACCAAGATTTCCACAATCCAGAAAAATGCAGATGCATGAACTATTAAAAAATCATGAACTTTTTAACTCGACTGTTAACTTGCATTGTTAACATGCATTTTCATTCATTTCATTCCTTTCAGTTTCACTAAGACAATTTTCATAAACCAGAACACATAATTCAGGTCATTAAATGGGATTTGGCTAATGCTTCTGACTCATATAAGACCATGCACTTTCTGTGGGTGGTATATTATTAGTCATTTGGAGAGTGATGGGCTACATTATCTTTCCATTTACTTGGTTTTAGCTTTATACATACTGCCACTTTTCCAGGGAGGCGCTAATTTGCGAATTAAAGATGTGAAGTTTCCTTGATACATCTCAGTGGGAAACAGAGACTGTTGCTGCCTCTTACCGATGTCAAAATGGGTCGCCACATTATGGAATTATTCACAGATGCAGCCTGTAATTACGGCTCAGTCTCATGCTCCGTCAGTGCAAAAATGTCTGTATGGAGTGTCTTTAAAAATGCTGTTTAACAAATCAATTTGAAAACGCTTACCTTGTAAAACAGTGCGATTGTTCCAGTCACTCCTGATCAGGCAGTGCTGAGTGTTCATCTATTAGAGCTCTAACAAACAGGTTTACAGAGCAGCAGTGTGGAAATGTGTAATTGGAAAAATATAAAGAAGTCGACATGGATGTAACATTTTTATTGATTTTTGGAACCTCTCTCTTTGCTTTCTGCCGAAGGCCTTGAGTTCATATCATTAACAATCCTCATCTGCTACTAGTTCTTTACTTTCAGGTTTAGACATAGAAATGCAAACAAATTAAGATATGACTAAACACCTCTAATATCAATAAAGTAAATGGAAAATAAATACAAAATGGCAGACAAACAAAACCAGTGTTGATTATGAATATACTTTGTCATCCTGTACAAAAAGTATTGAAAATCCTAAAATTTGTGTATGCTATGCATTTGTTTACTTAAAGGCTTAGATCATCCAAAAAATGAAAATTCCGTCATTAATTACTCTCTCTCATGTCGTTCCAAACCCATAAGAATTCGTTCATCTTCAGAACACAAATTAAGATATTTTTGATGAAATCCGAGAGCTTTTTGACCCTCCATAGACAGTGAGGGAACAACCAGAGTCAAGGCATGGAAACGTTGTATGGACATTGTTAAAATAGTCCATGTGACATCAGTGGTTCAACCGTAATTCAGCATTCAGCTGATCTTCCAGAGTCTGGTCATTTCCTGTCTGTTACACCCAGATCTCCGAGGTCAGTTTGTCAGTATTCCAGACTGGCATCCAGCATGGAGAATCCACCACTTTTTGGTGCGTTTGGGCTGCATACACCACCACAGAACCTCCTGAGGTGGCGGCGTCCACTATGGCATCTCCAGAGGTGGCAGCTGATGCTGCAGAACCTCCTGAGGTAGTGACGCTCTCTGCTGTGTTCTCAGAGGCGATGGTGCCCAGCAATGCACTTTCAGCCTGTAGCGGTCGAAGGAACCATTGCTGAACTCTCCCTGTTTCCTGATGGTACTGCTGTAGAACCTCCAGAGGTGGCAGCATCTGCTGCAGAACCTCCAGAGGTGGCAGCATCTGCTGCAGAACCTCCAGAGGTGTCAGTGGTATCAGCCTGCGAATCTTCGCCCTGTCCTGTCACGGCTATGGAGGCCGCCTATGCATCCTCGTCCTGTCCTGTCAAGGCTATGGAGGCCGCTTGCGAATACTTGTCCTGTCAAGGCTATGGAGGCCGCTTGCGAATCCTTGTCCTGTCCTGTCACGGCTATGGAGGCCGCCATGCATCCTCGTCCTGTCCTGTCACAGCTATGGAGGCAGTTTATGATCTCTTGTCTCGTGCTGAACCAGCCATGGAATCCAATCAAGAACTTTCGCCCGGTCATGTCACTGGCCATGAACTCTTGCCCTGTCTCAACCTAGCAGCAGAGGCTGTCTGTGAACTTTCGCCTGGTCCTGAACCGGCCACGGAGGCCATTTATGATCTTTTGTCCGGCTCTGAACCGGCCGAGGAGGCCATCTCTGAACTCTTGTACTGTTCTGAACCAGACATGGTGGCTGATTTTTGAAGTTTCATCTAATGTGTCTGATTTTGAACTATCTGTCTTGCCAGTCTCAGTCAATAAGTCTAATTTTGAACTGTCTGTCCATCCAGTGCCAAACCATGAATTTGGTTCTGAATTATCTGTCTGTCCACTAATTTCAAGTAATATGTCTGATGAACCTTCGGTCAGTCCTGTTTCAGTCAATGAGTCTGATTTTGAACCATCTGTCTGTCCAGTTACAATCTATGAATCTGAGTATGATTTATCTTCCTGTTGAGTTTCTGTCACTGAACTGTCTGCTTCAGCTTCTGTCAATGCCCTTGATTTTGAGCTATCTGCCAGTTCTATTTCAACCAATACAGTTGATTTTGAATGGTCTGTCTATCCAGTTACAGTCAATAAACCTGATTTAGAACTGTCTGGTTGTCCAGTTTCAGTCAGTGGGCCTGTTTATGAACTGTCTGCCCATTCAGTTGTCATCAGGGAAACTATTGATTAACTTTTTGTGTTCCTCTTAGTTTTCCTCAGGTCCCGGTCTCTGCCATGGGTCTCTGCTCTGCTGTGGTGGTCTTCTGCTCCGGCTGCTCTGCCATGGAGGTCTTCTGCTCCGCCGTGGAGCTCTTCTGCTTCGTCTCTGTCACAAATCCGGTCTGTGGCCTTCCGTCAGATTGCCACCAGATGTCGCTCTTCTACTATATTGACTCTCACACCACACAGACTGTTACACATCACCCTGGACTACATTTTCCATGTTCCATTGCACTGATTGGATTCACCTGCACTCAATTACACACACACTCTTTTACACCCACTCAGATCGTTCTCAAACTGCTGAGTATTGTATAGCGTTTATCACTCTCCTAGCAATAGCTACTCTACGGAGCCAGTTCTAGTTTGTATATTCTAGTCATAGTCTTGCCTTGCCTGTTTTCCTGTGTTCAGATTCTCGCCTGTGTTTTTCGGATACCCTTTTGTCTTGCCATTCGGACTCTGTTTGCACCTTGCCTGGATTATTGCTCTCGTTATCGGATTACTGGATGACCTCTTGTCAAGCCCTGTTAGATTACGTTCGCCGTTGATTGACCCCCGCTTGTTTTCTGGACTACTCTTGTCTCTTGTCCCTGCATGTGTTTCTGACCACGTTTTAATAAAGCTTGCATATGGATCTGCACGCCTCACGTCTCATCGGCTCCGTTACAGTTGCACTTGATACGGAGCGCTTGGGTGCAAGTCAAAGATCTTATAATAGAAGAGCTCAAAGTCTTGTAGAAGCAAGCTAAAATGGCATGGTTGCTTCAGCAGGTGGGTTTCATCTCGCATTTGTGGCATTCAAATTTTTCCAAACTGCCACAATACTTACAACAATCAGCGTAATAAAATGCTGCCAGATTAACGTTCATCTTTTTAGGGGAAAACTGAACATGCTTTCAGCACCACTCACTGACCTTTCACTTTGAAACTGCCACAAAATGTGCATGAAGAAATGCAATGCAATATAATTTTGCAGAAATGTCTCCACGTGTATGTGTGTGTGTTTTTTTTTTTTTTTTTGCCTTATAAGGTCAGCAACACACTAATGTCAGACCGTATTGGAATCAATCTTGAATTGTGTCTTGCCTTCAGATTGCTATTTGTGTGGAATGCAGTGTTGTTTGAATGCTTATGTATAGTGTTACAAAATGTATTAGGTTACATGATGGTGTTGATGTCTTTGAAGGGAACTGCCTATGTTGGCAGTGTGCACTGAGGTATCTGCATAGAATTTGGAAAAGAGCCATTGTCATTACTTGATTAAGTAATTTCAGTCAGTCAAAATGCCTGGGATAATTTACCAATGAATCTGCCTCTGACAAGTTGGATAGAAATGATTGTTAATCCCATAATATTAGTGTCAGCACGTGTATCCTAAAAGACAGCACGTCTGACTGTGTTTTAAGACTTCCTGAATCATGGCCAAATAAGAGGACGGTAAATTTGACCTGAGAAGCATTTGCATGTTAAGTGTGGTCAATCTGAATTGATCAGGACCAAATTAAATGCAGTGGGTTTCAATATTTTCCCTGTTCGCACATTAGCCTCTCACCAGCAACATATGGATCTATTGAATTCAGATTAGTAACCTAAGCATAGACTTAGACAAAGAGGAACTTATCTTTAATTAAAATCATGAAATGGGACCTTAAGTCCTATTCTGAAGCTTCGTTGGGTTTGAATAAATACAAGGCCTGGGTTTATGCTTTGGATGCCTCTCATTGCGTGAGTCATGTGAGTCATGTGACTAGTGAGACAGGATAGTGATGCGTCATCAAAGTAACTTGTCTTAACTGTGTCAAGACAAAAATCAAGCCTTTAAATACTTTACATTTTTCTGCAACCAAGATTCTATAAAACTTGAAGAAAGCTGTCCATTGTCATTCCCATTCATTTCAATGGCAGTTACTCCACTGGTGCAGGACCCCCAGGAAGTACATGACTTGAATCTGCCATATTAGGTCATGGAACCAAAAAAATGTGTACATTAATTACCTGAATTGTAAATGTCATGTGACATGATCACACTTGAGCTGCAGGAAAACACTGCAATGATAGCACTGATTGAATGATGGCACCACAAGAACATGGAGATTCCCAAACCCTCCAGTAGTGACTATCCTAAGCTATTGCCAAATACAGCAGACCGCATAGAGCCCTTAAAATTTCTCTTTTGTTGGCAACAGATTTATTAATGATTCTCATTACAAATTTGGGAAGTTGTTTGACGTGTTATGTTGCATTTTCAAATTTTTCAAACTTTATAAGCAACCCTAACTCACAGCATTTGCAGAGTTGGATTTGTTAGCATTCATAATAAAGTTACTGTTCAACTGGTGAGTAACATTGTTTGATATATTCACCAATGGCATTTTTACATGCATGCAGGAAAACAAATCAAATGTATTTTAAAACACTTAATTTTCCAGTTTGTTGAGTAATTGTGGAAGGCCATTTTGCAGTTTCAATCTAAATACATCCCAAACATTTTTTCTCTAATGTATGCATCCCAAACATTTTTTCTCTGATGTATGCAATTCAGGGAGGTCATATTCTCAGGCTGGAAAATACAGAAATCCAAATAAATACAGTAAAATCACATACCTGCCAGTATTCATTTGATCCTTTAATAAAGCCTGTCTGGACCAACTAACTGTCATTGCCCCTCCCTCTGCTTTTGAAAACTGCTCTTGAACCTTTTAAACCAATTACCACAAAGGGGAAACATGGCAAAATGTGTCTAAGAGCGTTCAGCACAGTAATGTGACTTATTGGCATGTCTGCAAATAGGATAATTTCTTAAATTTAGCCTCAATGAGGTTCCATTGCATTCCCTGATTTATTGACAAGTGGGCATTGGCTCCCCGCTCAGGATAATTGGAGAAGCCATCTCATTAGATGGGAGAGTTTGTGATCTGGAGCAAATCTTGGATAAGAAGATAATTAATTATGAGTGCCGGTGCCATTGTCACGTGAAGTGCACCGTAGACAAGCTGGTGGAGTTTCCCAGGAGTCGACTCATCCTGTCCCAACCGCCAAACGGTTCAGCGGAGTGCAGTCAACGGTGGCTGATTACTGACAAGTAATTAACAATGTCAACAGAAAGGAGAGATGGAATTTATATTAATTATTTCATCAACATGGTGATGGTCTTGTAGCAAATCCAATTGCAGAGGAAAGGTTAATTAGTTGCCATTGTGTAACATCAGAGTGCCAACTGTGCTAAACCCCACGACTTGTTTTAACCGTTAGTCAGATAATTAATTAACAATAAGTGTGTTTGATTGCATCTGGTTATAAATGATCTGCGATATTTGTTGCTTACAGTCAGGGGAGGAGTTCAAAATAGTGCATCTGGTCGGAAACTTGTCTGCTTCCCATGGTGATTCTGTGTTTGCATGTGTTTGCGTTCGTTATCACCAATAAAGTGGATTAGATGTGATATTTGTAAAATACAGAAACACTTTTCATTCTGTACTTTCAATATGCACACCAGTATGTACAAGAGTAAAGCCTATAAAAAAGCAAATGAACAAATGAAGCAAAAGCTTAGTAAAACTATTTAAATACCGATACGTTTTGTTCTGTTGCAAAAAAATAAATCTGCCCTTGAGCTGTTTCTGTGTATATCACAAATTATATTGTATCTTTTGCATCCCACATCTTTGTAAAATGGGGAGAGTAATTAGACTAAGTAATTATTAATTTTACAAATGATTAAATTAGGAATTATTAAATTAGGCGAAGTGGAGCTGCATTTATAGCACGGGTCCTTTCATTTGGCATGCTCTCTATAAGCAAAAGTCAACACAGCAAGAAGAATCATTATTAGTGTCATTTTTATGATTTTGACTGTTCATTTACTAAACATGTTTTAAAAAGGGAATGACCGTATATTTTATTTATTTATTTATTTTTTCATTATAGAGAAATGTGAAGCTACATCACACTGTGTTGCATGCTGGGGTAGTGCCTTAGGATCGTAGGAAGATCAACTTCTGCTAATGATATTGAAAGTAATACATATACCTGCTTGCCCTTTTTTTTTTTGCTTTGAAAATTAAATATTCACATTCTTCATGGTATCATTTTGCAGTGAAGAGAAGCCATTTTATTGTATTGCCTGCAAAGTTCTATCATGACAGTTCTTTGAGGGTTTGGCATGGTAATAGACAGGTGCATCTCAATAAATTAGAATGTCGTGGAAAAGTTCATTTATTTCAGTAATTTAACTCAAATTTTGAAACTTGTGTATTAAATAAATTCAATGCACACTTAAAGTAGTTTAAGTCTTTGGTTCTTTTAATTGTATTGATTTTAATGTGTTTGATCTGCTACGCTGCTGCTGTGGCAGAGCAAGTACCAAGACTTGCTACTGCCAATACATGCACAACATGCTGCTGTGAGCATGTAAGAAATACTGCTGCTGCACATATAACATATATGAAATAACCCCCATATATAGCATACATGAATCACCTCGTAACAGATCTATACAGGTGATGCTCGGGAAGTTGGGGGGTTTCTGAAGTGCACTGCAACTTCTACAGCAAGCACTAGCCAAGTATTTGAATGTTGAGCAGCAAGCTCATTGGCTGCTGATACAGAAAGAACCAATCAGCTGCACCATTGATAAAGTCATTATGCCAGATTGAGTTAGACCAATCCAACTGTGCCATCTAGAGTTTCATAACAGAACTTTGCATTTCCTTGTGTTGTCATTGTAAATATTCACTTTCCCATGGCCACGAAAAAACATGTGTTTTTTAGGGGTTCAAGCTCGTAGAGCTAAAACCCTATTGTAATTGTTAGAATGGTCAAGGATCATCAATCTTCACATAAAACTGATCATGGAGACCAAACTGCCTACACCGTCACCAAGGTTTGCCCCAATCAGCCTGATGGGGTGCTACAGCGATCAAAAGTATGAAATTGACAAGGATAACGGAGGCCGATCGGAATGAAACTCAGTGGGCCTGTTTGCCTGAAAGAAATCGGCCACTGGGTGACGGTACCACATTTTTCAAGGGCATAAATGAGTTTACATTGCGCGGTTTTTCGCACATATACACGATATTCATGTCATATGATACAACTCCTCATTCCAGACAACTTTGCCTCTAGAATCACTGCTGTCAATCAAATCGTTTGTTAAATGATTGAGATGATGTATAAAAAAAAACACTGTTATGAACTAGTCCTAGGTTTTTCACTCAATCTGGAAAAAAACACTGCAGTGCAATTCTCTGGACTCTCAGAGATCAATAATTATCCAAAAGTGTTAAAATGTATAAAGCTATAACAGGGTCGTTTAGAAAAGGGGCATGGCCAATTATACCCTATAAATCCTAAACAAAAACTCCTAAAAAAAAACTTGAACATGAAACTTGGTGAGCAGATGATTTTAAACAAGCATGCAAAGTTTTATGGAGGTCGGCCCATAGGTGGTGCTATAACAGTTAAAAAGGCTTCAAAAACACAATATTGCTATGGTAAATGACCTCAAATAGCAGAATATGTTCATATTTTCACACATACACTTGGTCTTCATATCACATGGGTAGATCTCCTCATTCTGAACAACTTTGCCTAGGACTACTGCTGTCAATCAAGTTGTTCATTAAATATTCAAGATTATTTAAATAGACTACTTTTGCGAACTAGTCCTAGGTTTTTCGCTCAATCTCAACAAAACCACTGCAGTACAATTCCATGTACAATTCTATTTTTTTTTTAATTACAGGCTTGCTAAATAATATGTACTGTATTTATTATATTTGCTTAAATGCTTTAAGTGCTTGAACCCTGGTAATCTCTGCTTGCAGCTATATTTCTATATTATTTTAACACAACAACAACCAAAATCAAATCCCTAGAAGCTTGTGAACAGTTTTGTAGTTGCTGTGTGCAAGTTCTGATAATTCACAAAACTGTGAGAGTCATACTGGCAAAGGCAATATAAATTATTAAACCAAACAACATACAAAACTTCCAAAAACATTCAGCAATTTGATTATTTTATTGAGCCATATTTAGTGGGTTTAATCAGTGACATTATTAATAAGTTTGCTATATGGCGTATTCTCGTCACCTCCTCAACCCGCTTCCCTTAGTGTTTTTATACATAGAAAAGGTGAACAAAAATATTACATTGTCCAGGTTTCTCCCCAAATGATGCTGTCTCCCCAAACTATGACAATTCTCGATGGAGCAGGAGTGAACAACAGTGGCAACATTTTTCGGAAAATCAGAAAATCAAAACACTGCCTTAAACTCTGTAGCAGAAAGTCCTCTTAATATGGTGTCTAAACAAAACATTACCCAGAATGCAACACGGCATGACATCAGCTTCACATTCAGTATTTTAGACATCCAACCTTTTGTCTCAAAAGCTTTATCATTTTATTTTTTCCTGCAAATCAGGAGATATTTGCCTGATTTATGTTCCTCTTGCAACTCTCATTCTAAATACTAAATAATAATAATTTTATTTCTCATTTGAGAATGACTCTATGGGAGTCAGGATTGCGGATGCTGCTGATGTTTACCCAGAGCCTTTCAGTTTACTGAAGTCTACTGATCTATACAGTAGCACACAGTCTGCGACGTTGATGTTACTCATACCCAATGACGTTTGCATGCGGTTTCTTGTGTTACAGGTAAAACCAATGAAATTTGTGCCCTGTTTCTTACGTTACACGCAGATCCAGTGAAGTTTGTGTGCTGTTTTTTCTACATTCTGTACGGTGCTGGGTGGGTGGTTCTTACATCGGTCGCAACCAAAGTAGTTCTTGACATGCTTGAAGAAATTATAATTTTAATAATGTATAACAAAAATAATTTGGACATTTATAGTCAAAATGCATGCTTTATATAAAATGCTGTAAGTCGTTGTAAAGTTAAGGGGAAGGTTTAAGGTTAGATTTAGGGAAAGAATTATCAGTCTGTATATACTTTAAATGATTGCATAATCAACCGACCAATACCATTTAAAATAAATATAGATTTACTATATTCATCCTATCCTGTCACCTAACCTTAACATATTTTACTTTTTATTAATAACATAATTCAAAAAATTCCTCATCTGTCTTATCTCATAGTAAAAGTGTCATGTTTGTGATTTTTTTTTTTTTTTTATTAGACTGAAGATCAAAATAGAATTCTTGGTAATAGGCCTATTATTTTTAAAATGTGAGAAACTGTAAATTTTATATGCATTTGAATAATATTGATATAATCATTTAACACATCTTTGAAAATTACAGAGAATTGGTGCATTAAAGGGAGCAATATTATGATTGCAGACCCTGCTTGTAATCTGTCATGTGACACCGCATTCATTTGCATTAAAGGTGCAATATGTAATATTGACAGCTAGTGGTTGAAATGCGTAATGTTTCTCCCGCCCCCTCCTCCTCAGACTCCACACTCAAGCAGGTTGTCAGATTGAGGACACACAACAGGAACGAGTGCAATTGACAATGAAAGGCTAGGAGCCTTACATTGAAAGCTGATCAGTTGATTTATCTGTGTTTTAATATTCCTCTGGTCATTTAGATTTTTAGGTGAATGCCAAGGCTTTTTAGGTCGGGTAAAATCTGCAATCTCTGACCCAGTAATTTGCTTGCTTCCATGGCTACAATACACTGTGTTTTCCACCAAATGGCAACCATGAGTGTTGAAATATTATTGGATAAATTGTCAGTGGACAGAATCACACAGACCAAAACAAAAACAGACATTCCGACACAGAACACATTGTTATCAATGTTTTTTGGAGAAACAAGGAAAGGAAGGAAGGACGTGACATGTGGCCAAGTATGGTGACCCATACTCGGAATTTGTCAAGACTGACTCTCTATCCATTAGGCCACGACTGTATGTGAACATGTTTCCTAAATATCTGCAAATGCATTAGATCTATAGTGTTTTTATGCCTTAGTCAAAGAAAAATACATTCTGCACCTTTAATGCCATTTTTCTTGACAAAAGTGTTGCCAAGCAAGTTTTTGTGACATTTTAAGTATGAATATAGAATTTATCAGCTAAAGTTAAATAAATAAAAAAGTGTCGACACTCGAAATTGTATCAATAGATATTTGTAAACATTTTGATGCACTAAAACTTCCTCACACACACACAAACACACACACACACTTGCATTTGTGGTTTGCAGGGACTCTCCATAGGCGTAATGGTTTTTATACTGTACAAACTGTATTTTCTATTGCCCTACACCAACTACACTAAACCTACCCCTTACAGGAAACTACTGGCAATTTTTGAATTTCATAAAACACCATTTAATATGTTTTTGAACCCTTACGGGGAAGTGTCCTCATAAACCATGTTTACGTTGTAGTACCCATGTAATTTTACACATTTGTGTCCTCATAAACCATATATACCAGAACACACACACACAATGCAAACCTACCAAAGATAATCTAATGATTGCTTGCACACTTTACATATTTGTATTATATTAACTTAAGCACAAGCTTCACAATGACTGCCACAAGGCTCTGTTGAAAAGCTGAACAATGTAATCTGCAGATATTAAATGGCTAAAGTTAATTAGCCTTTACCATTGTCCTAGTTTCCAGATTAGGGCTGTAGGTGGTAATCTAGTGAGGAGCGAGAGGTGAGACCCTCCATTCATTCTATAGTCGGGGTAAATTCATGGCCCATACAACTACAACACATCAACACTGTGAAGAGTGAGCCATCCGACAAGTAATTCGCTTTATCTCTTGTGGCTGGTATGAGAGGCATGGGTGCTAAAAATAACTAATTAGAGGAATTACTAGGAAGTAGGATGTGTCAGGGAATCAGCAGACTTTTAATGTAAAAAGAAATTTGATCAATAATGAGGAGACTTGGAAATCCAGGCCTCTTAACATTAACAATTACTGTGATTAACAATGATACTCACAACTCATTTTTCATTACAGAGGAGACGAGATAAGCTTGTTTATATAGACTTGCTTTTCAACCAATGAGTAATTTATCATGGCAAAGCCCATGAAAGCACATAACAGCCCACAGCAATTAAAAGCTTCCCGGTGACCTTGTGACAACCAAGGACCTAAAAGTCCATAGGAAAGTGGGGGTGGAGGGTGGGGGGCTATTCGCAGAAGGCTGATGGGCTGAATATATATCACAGGCCAGTTTATTGATTTTTTTTAATAAATAAAATATTTTTCAATAAGTGTTTTCAAATTAAATTTTAAATTAAATCTATTTTTCATATGGGAGTCATATTAAATGTACATTATATACTGTAACTTGAATATTCATATAGGTAATCTCTCAGGCGAATCTGTCAACATGCCAAGGTCATATTTCACTCAAAAAAAAATCAAAAGGAAGAACAAAAATTATATACACATATATATATATGTAATTGATTTATTTATTTTTAAGAAAATGAAGTCTTTTTTAGGAACATTAGCATTATTTTCATGACAATTAACCCCATTCTCATTATGGGGAATTCTCATTTAATGTGAAAAACCTTTTAAGATAAAACGTGTGGGGTTTTTATGTTAAAATATGATACTTTTATGTTAAAATACTTTACAGATAGATATCCAGAAAAGTTCTTACCAAAGCATATAATAAATATATATATATATATATATATATATATATATATATATATATATATATATATATATATATATTTTTTTTTTTTTTTTTTTTCTAAAGACAGTTAATGCATTAAGTAATATTAACTAACAATGGGCAATTAATCTTTGTTAATGTTAGTTAATAAAAATACAACTTTCCATTAGTTCATGTTTGCTCAGGCCCATTAAATATTATAGATACAAGTTTTGAATTTAATAATATATATACAATTATTATTGTTAGTTCATGTTAAGTAATGTAGTTAACTGATATTAACAAATTGAACCTTTTTTTAAAGTGTTATCAAGATTTTTTTCGTACAGTAAATTAAAGAAATTTTAAAGTGATACAGTAGCTGATACTTATTCATCACTGTTTCTTCAGATATATATTACAGCAAGATTTGGTATTTCTTTTTAAATATCATCTCTGCGCTCAACCTTAATTCGAAACCCTGTGCTGCAGAGCTAAAACATGAATTGTTATCCTAATAGAGTTCCTTTACAACCATTCATTTCACTCAGTTGAGCCAGGCTGGACCTAGAAAAGGTTATCTTGCCCGTAGAATAGGTTCAATTTTAACTCCATAAGACAGACTTGGAAGAAAATGAATCTTAAGGGATTCACTCAGTTCACTTTCACAAAGTCATCTCTGAGGAGAGAAAGCAACTTTAGGACTCTTTCTGGTGCACTTTCTGGATGACTGACCAGTGCGAGCCAGTAAGTGATGCCGCTACAGAGCGAGTCGTCTAAAGCCAAAATCACTGTGCAAAGGAACTGTAAAGCTGAAGCTATTTTACACTGTAACAACTGATTTAGTTTGGGCTGTTCGGTGTTCAGCTGCTACAACAGCCATTTTTTACTGTGCCACAAAAACTGGGAGACTTTATCTGTATTACTACAGGCTCAGCCAAAGTGTTTCACATTGTTTGTCCAAAAACACTCCTTTTCTTTGACACGGATGTGAAAAGAGTCATGTAGTCAAGACTCACACAATATTAAGGCTGCAGTATCTAGGTTGAACCTTTTGATGTGGATCACTGAAGCATGGGTCCTGTTTGAACTCTAGTGTTTGCTAGCAATGTTTGCACCAAATGGTGATTGACTTTTAGCATGTAAATAGCAAAAATGATAAGCTACCATTTTATATTCCATCAATTAGAAATAAATAACGTCTTAACAACGCCAACCCTAGGCACAAAGAAACTCGCCTATTTGAGATTCCATTATAGACAGTCTGCACCGGAAAGTAATGAGCCATAAAATTTAATTCAGAAATGATATTACCAAAAAATGATGGAGCGATACTGGGGCACAAAGAGGCAGCACGGCCAGTGCTCATCTTTACATTTGGCTTGGTGTACTTCTATTGATCCTGCAGAATCACTTAATATTGCCAAGGATAACACTTCCCATTCGGCCTTTTCCCCTCCCACTTAGAGGCTACAGAGCTCAGGTACTTACAGCGCTGAATTGACCAATGTGTCTCCATGTAATTACAGGGATTTCCTTATCTCCCTCTATTTGCTGGAGCTATTCCGCTGAAGAAAGGCTGCTGCTAATGCTGGACCCTTCTCATATCTCATTTACATTGGCCGCTAATCCCAGCTCCATCTTGGTGTGAGATAATGACATTAGCTTCTCTCACTCGCTCACTCAGAAAAGCCCAGTAAATCAAAGCTTTTGGCATGATGGCTAAGCTGAATGTTTGGGCTCAGATGCACAAATAGCAAAGAATTTAAGGGTGTGTCTGCAACTGTGGCCACTTTTGGCCCTGCGGACAAATAAACTCTTGTACAGCACACTTTTCTCACTAGTTTGCACTAACAATGTGAAAAACAACTGTGAGAAAGTCGTAATTTAACCAAATGAATGCAAGTTATTTTCAGAAAATAAATATTAAAGATTATTTAGATTATCAGTAAATGTGTCATATTTGTTTAATTTATTTTTGTATTTTAAGATTAAAACAAAATGTACACAGAAAGCTTTTGTAATTAGGAAATATAAAAAAGACATGGAGGCAAGGTTATTAATAATAATATTAATCATTATAAGCAATATATGACAAATACTCACTGCAGTAGAGTGTGATAACTAGCCCCAGTCCCCTATAAATATTATGTATTTGTATAGTAAGATATTCACATTTATTTATTTGTTTGTTTGTTTATTTGCCTAAAATTAATAAAATCACTATGTGGAGCTAACACATCTATTAGCCCAGTGAGCATGATTATAAACCAAAATCAGTCATTTCAAAATTACTGTCTGACTATATTGCCTGACTAATATTTTTTCCCCGTTTACTATAAGAAATAAAAACAGTGGTTCCATTTAGATCTCTCACCCTCAAGTTGTTCCAAACCTGTATGAAGAATGTGGGTACCCAAAGCTTTTCTGGTCCCCTTTGACTTCCATAGGAATTTTTTTTTTTTTTTTTTCTATGGACATCAGTGGGGACCAGAAACTGTTTACTGTGTACCAGCATTCTTTAAAATATTTTATTTTGTGTTCAGCAGAAAAAGACATTTGTACAGGTTTGGTAAATGACGACAGAATTTTGGGGTGAACTATCCCTTTAAGAGGAGCAAGTAGAACTCAGTGGCAGTAATGACAGGGTGGTGGGGTGTACTAATAATTTCAGAATTTCTGTGTAGCGTGGGCAGCACAGAAAGCTGACCCTTGAAAATTAGATAGATGCAGTGGAGGTCCACTATCATCATGCAGCCGGCGACCAGCTCCTCTTATCAGTAGAGTGGGCTCGTTTGTTATTTATGGGGAGATATACCCCCTCATGCGTCCTCTCAGCTGCCACGAGCACCAGTGCTAATGAAAGCCCTTCTTCCTGACCCACTTCAGATTAATACACCACTTTACATTGAATACTTATATAATTTCATAATTGAATCCTAAGTTGTTGTGTGTTCATTAGAGATACACCTACTAGCAATATTCATTGCTTAAAAATGTACTCGAGCACATTTAAGATTAAGAATAAATAAACTGTAATAAGCTTTGAATGTTTCTGGATACAATACAAAAGCTTTTTCTATTAGAATTTACATGCCTAGGGGAAAGTGTGTATTTTAGGTGATGTGACTGGTCATTTCTTTTTTGACTTGCTCTATTCTTTTTCTATCTGTCTGTTTTCTTTTTGTTTATTATATAATTAAAAAAAAAAAAACCTTGCTACGTGTATTGCGTTAAGCTAACTGAGACTTTTTATAGCACTTGCATATCATTGCTCTTTTGTAGATTTTGATTGCTTCCATTGTCCTCATTTGTAAGTCGCTTTGGATAAAAATGTCTGCTAAATGACTAAATGTAAATAAAAGAAATATATATGCAGTAGCTTTAGGTCAAACTATAAAAATAGATTTTTGTTACATTGTTTTTTTTTAGATTTACAAGTCTATTAATTGATAACAGCTAATTACTGGAAATGGAAAGATAAAACCCAGACTGTATAGCCGAACTAGCGTATTGACCATTCTCGTAGCCTAAGGGCTTTCCATGTGACCTCACAGAGACCTGAATGACAACCTTGTCAAACATAAGACCCAGAGGAAATAGTCATACTCATACTCATCCTGGCTGTATCTCCTTAAAACATCCCTACGAGAAGCATATTTAATGACAGAGTGAATCAGGTTATTCGAGGAGAAACTGTACAACTTGCTACTCCCACAAATATAGATTAATGAACAGTCCAGAAGATGAGAACTGGGATGAGACTAACAAAGGCTTTCCAATGGATTGTAGAGCTATATTCATAAAATTCAGATGAAGCAGAACAAATGTTCATTTGTCAGATGTGTGTGCAGGTATTCTGTACTCCCATTCAAGTGTAATGTATTAAACCCCCCTGGAGCGCAACGCACCTCGAATTGATCCTCTCAAATTATGACCTTTTTCTACACAGATGAGCCCTAAAAAGCAGTCATCATGGAGACAGATCAGGACTGTGCTTGTGAAATACCATTTGCAGCTAATGACTTCAGAGTGACGTGTGGGTTCCTTTGAAAGCTGCAAAAGTGATGCCGTCGAGTATATCTACTTGGGGCTGCTTTGAGCAATATGGATACCAGGCCAGTAATATTACCCAGAATGCATCTGAAATGAATCCCAAACTATCTGACATGGTGATACAAGAATTTAGTTATTGCTAAAGCAAGCATCACTATTACTTTTGATCATGTTTAGGGTTGGTGAATTGAATCAACCCCTAACTTCAGTATTATAAATTATATTATATTATAACTTCTAAAATAAAGTCTCTTATGCTCACCAAAGCTGCATTTATTTAATCAAAAATACAGTACAATATATTTTAAAGTGTCATTTATTCCTGGGATGTTAAAACTGAATTTCCAGCAGAATTACTTAAGCCTTCAGAAATTATTCTAATATGCTGATTTGGTGCTTAAGAAACAGCATTTTAAATATTTTTATAGACATTTTAATCAATTAAAAAAATCTTACTATCCTCAAATTTTTACATGGTGGTGTATATTTAAGGAGGGACTTGAGCAATAGAGAGACCAGAATATAATGAAAACTTAAGGCTTAACAGCACAACAACTGCATAGCAATATGTTTTCATAATGGCAGCGATTTTTGCACATTTGCATCAGAAAACTTAACCTTGCTTAGATTTTCACTCTCCTAGGATATAATGGTTATCGATGGCTAATTGAAATTCTGTTAGCTGCTATATTGTTTTAAGTATGAGGGGTTTGTTTTAATCCTTCGCTTGATCAGGTCTCACAGATATATTCACTGAAATTTCTTTGAGATACTCTGAAAGGAAGGCCCAGCCTCAAAGGAGCTGGAAAGAAAATATATAGTATGTATTAAGTAGTGTCTTTTGTGCAGGAAATACTTTTATCGTCTGATCTTAATAACCCTGACCATCATTTAGGTTAAATAAGTCCTTTTTAACTCTTCTCTTTCTTTGCTCTAAAGGCATGGCTCTAGCTTTAATTATGACATATTGATTTTGTAGTTAAGCCTTGTTTGGCTTAATGAAATCTTTTGTTGGCCCTAATTCTGTCTTCCATTGTCCCCCCGAAGCGCTTTGATTTTCGTCCTCACCTTTCTTGTGCCGTTTGAAATATTTAATCTCTTTTTGGTCCTAGTCAACGTCAATGACTCCTTAAAACAGCCACTGTTGCCATTTATCTTCAGTTTCCGAAAGCTTGTGCATTGACTCCTGGCCAATCAATTTCCTAAATGATGTAATTATCTGCTAGTCTTTTTTTGCACATTTAAAGTTGAGAGTTTATTTTAGATCAATTCAGACCACTTTGTGTGCAAATTGCACAATTGCATTGCCTTCAGATTTCTCACAAATCCAATTGGGATTAAGGTCATTGGAGTGGAATGCTTAATGAGTGTGTGTTTTTTTTGTCTTTCACTCTCTCACATTTTTTATTTTTTTTCTGCTGGATGGCAAATAAGTTGTCCTCCATATGTTGACTAGGAAATATACTACAGTGGTTCTGCAATTAGGCTCAGAGTAAATTGTAGACCTTGGAAATGTTAATTTGACAATATGGGAGAATTTGTTTGTCTAGTCTGACTGTACTGCATATGCTAATATGTTATTTAGGGTGCTATGATGCATTGCTGTGTGGTTACCAAGATGTTCTGAGTTGTTTTCAGTACATATGTGGTTGCTTGGGATTTCTGGCAAGATGCTAAGTCGGTAATTACTGGTCCAAGTCAAAACAGTCAATCCTCAAACCTTAGTGATATTCTGGTCTTTATATCACTGAGATTTTCACTTTTTTTTATCATCTGCCAGGTGAACACTCTACATCTGATTGCTTAATATTCATAGATCTGTTCTCAATAAGCCTCATGCTTTGGAGTACACATCAAATATAATAGTTAAATTTAGGGGTGTGTTTAAATCACAAGCAGCATGAGCAATAAATAATAGTGATTCTTGCCTTACTTATCAACAGTGATTCTTGCTATTAACTGCATATTCTAGCTTGAAGAAAAATGCTTAGACACATTTTTAACCTTTAACCATAGTTTTCCACTTCTTCAGAAACAGACAAAATGCTGATGTTACTGGCAGAAAACAGTTAACTACTGCAGCAAAATTCATTTTCCAGCTGCAAAACCAACTACGGCAATAAAGATTAAAAATTAATTACTTAATGTGTCTGTTAAAACAAGAGCAAGTTTTGGTGCTACTTATGTTACTATGTTTAAAATTATGAAGACAGTCACCGTATGACCATTAAACAAAAAATACAATACGTCTATATATCGGACTTTAGATTTAGTACCCTACAAAAGATCTTTCCACCCCATAGTCTCCACTGAAGCAATTGTACCCCTCTACTGCATGGGGCAGGGGGGCTGAAAGACGCCATGGTCCCAGAGGGAGTGTCAGTCTCTGGCTTTGGTCTGGTTGAGCTTGGGCTGGTTGCAGAGGGGTGGGCGGTGTGTAGGGGGGCTCCGTAGGGAAGAGGGGACTGCAGGCCACTAAATCAGTGCACGCTTGTCAACATCCTTGGGCTGCGGGAATTACTCAAGTGAAAATAACAAATGGCTGTCATTGCAGAGCCAAAAACCTGTGATTATAATTATCACATCCCCAGTGACCTTGCATAAACTTTAATCTCTCTCCAATGGAGCATTTAAATAGCCTGTATCTACTGGCAGGGGGAGCAGCGGTGCCGGGCCACTGGAACACACGGGATCAGTGATTCACGAAAGAGCTATCGCACTGGGCCGGAGCTGCGTGAGGGATTGCACATGCTGGAGATGGCCACGCTGTGTATCTCTTTGTGTGCTTTTGCTGCTTCTTTGGCACATGTTTATGTGTTTGTGTTTCAGAAACCAGAAGATAATAATAGGAACGTAAAGTCACAAATGATATCTCTTCAAAATCTCAATTGTTTCACAAATGAGATTAAATGAAGGGCAAATTATGACTGCTGTCTCCTGCTTTTCACACGTCCTCAAGAATGCATTGATCAAAAGTGACAGTAAACACATTTGTAATGTTACAAAAATTTTCTATTTCAAATAAATGCTGTTCTTTTGAACTTTCCTTTCATCATAGAATCCTGAAAAGAATTGTTTTCAACATTACTAAGAAATGTTTCTTGAGCAGCCAATCAGCATATTAGAATTAATTATGAAGCATGGTGTCACACTGAATTCAGCTTTTCTCGATTCAACTAAAACAGAGAACAATTATTTTAAACTGTAATAATATTTTCCCATTATTACTATTTTACTGTATTTTTTAATCAAATAAATGCAACCTTGGTAGTTATAACAGATTTCTTTCAAAAACATTATCAAATCTCAATGACTTTTGCATGATAATGTATTATGTATATGAAACATGAATATTCTTCCAAGAATAAATGATCTAAACTGCTATCAACATTCATATTAAAGATCTACACTCCTACTGTATTTTATAGCTTTTTATTTCTCAACAGAATTTTCTTCAAAGCAGTACATGGTTAGCCTGACTACGTCAGACTTCGTACTTCCGCTCAATTTCAACTCGCTTCTGTACTCATGCTGCGTTCACGCCATATCGTAATTACCGTAATTCCGAGATGATAACACGTGACGTTCAACTCAGGGCTGTTCACGTCCTCCAACTGGGGATTATCTGTTTCTATAGCAACAGTCAACAAAATGAGCCCGCGAAAGACTGTTGAGAACAACAACAAAATAACAGTACGAACACGGTATGTTTTTTTATAGTACATTTATAGTATCTATATACATGCATCCATTTTCCTCTTTTTTTAGAGCAGTAATATAGCTTTCTTTGAAAGCGCCGGCATTTTTCTCTGGTTCCGCGTTAGGTGTAGCGGTCACGTGGTACAAGCCGTAGCTTTCAGAAAGCTCCCAGTTTACAAGTTGTAATTACGAGTTCTGCGAGGACGTGAACGCTTTTTACAAGTTGGTATCTCGTAATTACGGTTATTACGATATGGCGTGAACGCACCTTCAGTCTGATATAGCAGACCATCTCCCAGTTTATCTCCGGCTCCGCAGCAGCCGGGCCAATCAACGAACGGAGGGCGGGCTGAGAGCCATGACGTAGACGCTAAGCGCCGAATTTAAGATTGTAGTTTAGGTTTAGGTGAGGGAAATCTAAAACGACAGCGGACATGGAGACACGGGATGCTATTTGCTCTGTTGTGGAGAATATTCCCGGCATTTGCCAACTGAAGCCTGAACAAGAAGAGTGTTTGGTTCACATTTTGAATGGAGGTGATTTTGTGGCCCTACTCCCGACAGGTTTTGGGAAAAGTTTAATTTATCAACTTTTACCGACCGTCAGCGAGAAACTGGGGAGGACAAAGTCCGGCAAGGTGATAATTGTGGATGCGTCGATTTACTTCATATAATCTGCAAAAGTAGTTCACAGCCATCTTCATTCCGGTATTTCGCTTGATGGTTTTGTTTTCGCCGCATACCTGTATTTACAGCGGAAATTCGAGCTGGCAATTAACATACGTCATAACCAACCGTTATGTGATTGGCTTAGGGTACACCAATGATTTTAAACTTCAGACAAGCGCCCGCCCACGAGAAAGTAAACGCTTGTCAATTATGCCCTTCCAGACTCTGTCTACGAGGCAAAGCGAAGTAGCAGAGTTTGGTATTACCAGGCACATGGTAGTATTCTGGCACAATAAGTGCAATATAATTACTGTGAATATTTTCTATTTAGATAATGCACATCTTTTATTTAAAATTTATTTTTGTAGGAGTAGGATCATGCATTGCTCCCACTTTCTAAGAACGTTTTCTCCATCTATGTTGTTGTTTTGCATGTATGTTTTAAACAACAAGTCACTTTCCGTCTTTTTCAGCTCAGTGAAACCCAGTGAGACAGATTCCAGTGCGATGAGTGTGAATATGTCAGTCTCTCTACTGTGGCAGTCAGCTAATGAGTATGTGTTAGTGTGGGCCTTCACATTTCAGCACAGGCCCTGGTGTGTCATCCTAATTGATAAGAATTCCTTCTGTTCCAGGCAGGCATCATTATTGCATGATTAGCTCTGATTACAAAGGTTAACGACTGCTAGGATTACCAGGGATTAAAAAGACTGGTACTGAGTTTAGAATGAGCAACAAGATTTTATTTTCAAGTACTACTATCAAGAATTAATTCTTATCAAATAGCGAAATAATAGTTTAAAGCGGATTTTGTTGAAAAAATAAATATTTGTCATTATTTATATATTAGTGCTGTCAAACGATTAATCGCATCCAAAATAAAAGTTTTTGTTTGCATAATGTGTATGTTCTGTGTATATTTATTATGTGTATAGAAATACACACACATACAGTATATATTTTGAAAATATATGTATATCTATGTCAATATTTATATCCATATAATTTATTATAAATAAATATTTCACATATAAAAATTTTATTTTTCTGAAATATATACATGCATGTGTGTGTATTTATATATACTGTATATTATGTAAACAAACTTTTGTATGCGATTAATTGTGATTAATCATTTGACAGCACTAATATATATATATATATATATATATATATATACACACACAGGTGCATCTCAATAAATTAGAATGTCGTAGAAAAGTTCATTTATTTCAGTAATTCAATTCAAATTGTGAAACTCTTGTATTAAATAAATTCAATGCACACAGACTGAAGTAGTTTAAGTTTTTGGTTCTTTTAATTGTGATGATTTTGGCTCACATTTAACAAAAACCCACCGATTCACTATCTCAGCAAATTAGAATACTTCATAAGACCAATAAAAAATTGTTGGTCTTCTGGAAAGTATGTTCACTTATTGTATATGTACTCAATACTTGGTAGGGGCTCCTTTTGCTTTAATTACTGCCTCAATTTGGCGTGGCATGGAGGTGATCAGTTTGTTGCACTGCTGAGGTGGTATGGAAGCCCAGGTTTCTTTGACAGTGGCCTTCAGCTCATCTGCATTTTTTGGTCTCTTTTTTCTCATTTTCCTCTTGAGATTCTCTATGGGGTTCAGGTCTGATGAGTTTGCTGGCCAGTCAAGCACACCAACACCATGGTCATTTAACCAACTTTCGGTGCTTTTGGCAGTGTGGGCAGGTGCCAAATCCTGCTGGAAAATGAAATCAGCATCTTTAAAAAGCTGGTCAGCAGAAGGAAGCATGAAGTGCTCCAAAATTTCATGGTAAACGGGTACAGTGACTTTGGTTTTCAAAAAACACAGTGGACCAACACCAGCAGATGACATTGCACCCCAAATCATCACAGACTGTGGAAACTTAACACTGGACTTCAAACAACTTGGGTCCTTGTGAAGTTCACCCAAATTCTTGAATCGATTTTGCTTGACAATCCTCATAAGGCTGCGGTTCTCTCGGTTGGTTGTGCATCTTTTTCTTCCACACTTTTTCCTTCCACTCAACTTTGTTAACATGCTTGTATACAGCACTCTGTGAACAGCCAGCTTCGTTGGCAATGAATGTTTGTGGCTTACCCTCCTTGTGAAGGGTGTCAATGATTGTCTTCTGGACAACTGTCAGATCAACAGTCTTCCCCATGATTGTGTAGCCTAGTGAACCAAACTGAGAGACCATTTTGAAGGCATAGGAAACCTTTGCAGGTGTTTTGAGTTGATTAGCTGATTGGCATGTCACCATATTCTAATTTGTTGAGATAGAGAATTGGTGGGTTTTTGGCAAGGAGGTGATCAGTTTGTGGCACTGCTGAGGTGGTATGGAAGCCCAGGTTTCTTTGACAGTGGCCTTCAGCTCATCTGCATTGTTGGGTCTGGTGTCTCTCATCTTCCTCTTGACAGGTCAGGCGAGTTTGCTGGCCAATCAAGCACAGTAACACCATGGTCATTGAACCAGCTTTTGGTACCTTTGGCAGTGTGGGCAGGTGCCAAGTTCTGCTGGAAAATGAAATCAGCATCTCCATAAAGCTTGTCAGCAGAAGGAAGCATGAAGTGCTCTAAAATTTCCTGGTAGATGGCTGCGTTGACTGTGGATTTCAGAAAACACAGTGGACCAACACCAGCAGATGACATGGCAGCCCAAATCATAACAGACTGTGGAAACTTCACACTGGACTTCAAGCAACATGGATTATGTGCCTCTCCACTCTTCCTCCATACTCTGGGACCTTGATTTCCAAATTAAATGCAAAACTGTTTCAGAAGTGGCTTGGTAGCCCTTTTCCTTAAGATGTCTGAGTGTGGTGACTCTTGATGCACTGACTCCAGCTTCAGTCCACTCCTTGTGAAGCTCTCACAAGTGTCTAAATCGGCTTTGCTTGACAGTATTCTCAAGCTTGCAGTCATCCCTGTTGCTTGTGCACCTTTTCCTACTCAAATTCTTCCTTCCAGTCAACTTTGCATTTAATATGCTTTGATACAGCACTCTGTAAACAGCCACACCTTTCAGTAATGACCCTCTGTGACTTACCCTCTTTGTGGAGGGCGTCAATGTTCGTCTTCTGGATCATTGCCAAGTCAGCAGTCTTCTCCATTATTATGGTTTCAAAGAACAAGAGATACCCGGAATTTATACTGTAGGGATGGTCGTTAATTGAAACTCAAATGTAAATATTCTAATATTTTGAGATACTGATTTTTGACTTTCATGAGCTGTAAGCTCTAATCATCAAAATTAAAACAAAAAAACTTTTGAAATGTTTTACTTTACATGCAATGAATTTAAAATATATGAAAGTTTCACTTTTTGAAATAACTTACAAGAAAATATGAACTTTTTCACGACATTCTAATTTATCGAGATGCACATGCATTCAGGTAGATCGGGGGCCGCATTCCCTTAAAAAAAAAACATAGCCTAATCCACTGTGTTTTCAGCGACTCAGATGTTGGGAGTAAATGACAACTGCTATGTTCATTATAACATCCAACAACAAAACACCTCAATCGCTTAGGAAACAATCTTGTCTACCCCTGCTCCGGCATTGAAACAATGGGGACTGTTGACAGCTCACTCAGGGCAGGTCTGTGCTAAAATGGCCGTGTCAGTTAATAGTTGTGGGAGGGGCCTGTACAGAACTACGCCACTCTGCCAAGAATCTCAGAATAGCCTAATCAGAGAAAGTGATCATTATTATTGGGGATTTTACAAAAAAGCACTGGGTGGATTTTATGGTTTTATCATTATAGGGTGGATGTGTACACACACTGCCAACACACAGTTATGTTCAAAAAAGATGTAAAAGTGAATTTTGCATCCGATGACCCCTTTAAGTCTGCCGGGTCCAGTCCAGGAGCCACACATGGAGGTTCCAGAGATCTGGACTTGGGTGCCATAAGGTGCCCTTCCTCAGAAGGTCCTTCCTCAGAGGAATCTGCCAGGGAAGGGCTGTTGCGAGGAGCATGAGTTCAAGTCAAGTCAAGTCACCTTTATTTATATAGCACTTTTAACAATACAGATTATGTCAAAGCACTTAACAGTATCAAATTGGAGGATAGAGTCTCAGTAATGTATAATGATAAGATTAAACACTCAATTTTCAGTTAAAGGCATTTCATTATTGAATTCAGAGATGTCATTGTCTAGCTCAGTTTAGTTTAAATAGTATCTGTGCAATCAAATCGACGATAATCGCTAGAAATTAAGTGTCCCCAACTGAGCAAGCTAGAGGCGACAGCGGCAAGGAACCAAAACTCCCTCTGTGACAGAATGGAGAAAAAAACCATGGGAGAAACCAGGCTCAGTCGGGGGGCCAGTTCTCCTCTGACCAGACGAAACCCGCAGTTCAAAAGTTTATATTTCTATTTTTAATTTTGTTGCAATTTCAGTTCAGAAAACCATGACCGGGTGGCCCAGGAGGGCGCAACCAGCAATACCTGTTCCTTGTCCTCCCTGACCTTGCACGGTGTCTGTGCGAGAAGGCTTACTGGGGGAACCACATACTTGCGTAGGCCCTGGAGCCAGCTGTGTGCCAGTGCATCATGCACAGCTGGCAGTGTGGCAAAGAACTCAGGCAGTTCAGCACCGATTGGGCACTCTCATTGGTCAGACACGGCGTCATGTTGACCGATTCCAACTCAATACCGAGAAAAGAGATTCTCTGCACAGGGGAGAGCTTGCTCTTTTCCCAGTTGACCCCGAAGCCCCAACCGGCTGAGGTGCCAGAGCACCAGGTCCCTGTGATCAACTTTTCTCACAACTTATAGTTGAGGATCCTGATGCCCACTTCCCGTAGCGGGGCAAAGGCACCCTCCACGACTTTGGTACCCCATGTGGACAGCCCAAAGAGGAGGACCTTGTACTGATACGCCTGACCCTTGAACGAAAACCGTAAAAACAGTCTGTCGAGGACGAATCGAGGCATAAAAGTACACAAACTTCAGGTCAACCGCTGCAAACCAATGCTTTTTTTCAGATAGTCTATTAGTAATCACTCTTCTAGGGTTACGTAAAGTGATTTCCAAGCATTTTGTAAACACTGACCAGTTGCAAATGTAATATATATATAACAATTCAATAATAAGAAGTTAATATTGTGGTATATATTAAACACAATATTGTCTGATTTTGCAAAATTGTGTAAATGAAAATATTACCTATAAAGCCATAGAAGAGCGGTTGTGCGTCTCCTAACAAAACACAATAGGTGTTTGACTTGAAGTAGCACTGCACAGACCGTTCTGTGTATGACCTCAAAGTATGGCAAGAGTGATTAGAGAGCATTTTTGAATGTTTGTTTTGATGTCAAATAAATCTTGCTGTTGTGCTTTTTGGTTAAACCAGTGTTGCTGTTGTAAAGTTATAGCTACAGTTGTGTTGCTGGGTTTTAAAGTGGGTTTGATTTTTTTTTTTTTTTATTTACAGCAATTTCATTATCCACTTGGTTCAAATGTAGATGAATGGCTACACGTAGATGTGTGCACACACTGCCAGAGCTTTTTGGCAAACTCACTTGTTTCATTTCTATAGGTTTTTAAAATTCTAAAAGCTCTTTATTCCAATAATATAAGTGAGCTAGTCAGTGTATTCAGTAGGCGTAATGTATTGTAAGTTGCCTCAGAGGCATAATTGCAAGTATTGCAAGTATTACATACAACATTAATAAAACAGTGCATTGGCAAAAAAGGAAATGTACTTTTGGTACTTAAGTACTTTTAAAAGCAAGTACTTCTGTACTTTTACTTAAGTAAAAATCTGTCTTTACAACTTTTTACTTGTAATGGAGTAATATAGACACGTGAGGAAAGCATCGCATCCTCGAACCGCGATCTCTTGGTCGATAATCCCAGATAAGGGGCGAATTAGGAAGCGGTCCATTGCTCATTGTCAACCCATGAGCCACACAACCGAGAATCCAATCATCCAAGGAAGAGGAAACTGCTCTTTTTTTGAAAAGGTGGGTGCCGGCATTGAGGCCCTTCTCCGGGGGAAGGAGTGGTGCTGTCCCCACCACTTCCTGCAAATCCTCCTCCTCATCTCTGGGTTGCCCATGTCAGGGCCGCTTTGCCGTCTTCTTGGCAGCAGCATGAGACACAGGGGCAACGCCTTCCTGCGAGAGGCTCGATTTGCTGGCTTCAGTGTTACTTCAGCATGGGAGAGAACAGCTGAGGAAAACGCAGTCGGCCGGCCCTCGACAGAATGGTGGCAAAAGGTGGGTCACGTTGGGGCAACATGTGCTTGATGGCCTCAGTCTGCTTCTGAACTGATGGGCCGAGAACTGAGAACTGATGGGCAAAGTTCTTGACAGTGTCACTAAACAGGCCAGCCTGGGAGATGGGAGCATCAAGAAAGTGCCAGGTTGAACTAGAGGTGATGCTCTTGGACCACCACAGTGGATATTGCCTGCTCAAGGGACTGCGCTGTGACTTTAGTGGCTAGGAGAGTGAAGTCAGTTGCCGTACGCAGCTCCTGCATCAATCTCGGATCAATACTACTCTTGTTCATCTGTTTAAATGCCTTGGCTTGGTGGACCTACAGGATTGCCATGTCATGCAGGGTGGAAGCAGCCTGGCCTGCAGCACTGTAAGCTTTGGCAGCAAGCGCAGCTTGTCAGCTTGCCGGCTTTGGACGGGAGGCATGGTCGGTTCCTACAGGTGGTGGCGTTTTGCAGGCACAGGTGCATTGCAACTGCTCTCTCCACCTGGGGAACGTCAAAGTTCTGCACCAACAACAAGGGTAGTGAGGACAGAGGAGGGCAATGAGTAGCTTCTGGCTGTAAAAGGGGCCTTCCATGACTTTGTGACCTCTTCATGCACCTCTGAGATAAAGCCGTGCCGAGAATCCAATCATCCAGCCTTGAGCACTCAGGGCTGGGGGGTGAACTCACCTTCAGCCCGATGCTCACAGCTGCCTGGGCAAACGTGGCCGTCATCCTCTGGCAGTCAGAGCTCCGAATGAAACGCAGGCACCGCCATGAGACAGGCCAGCAGAATTATCCAGCAGCTGCATGGGATAAGTGCAGCATGAGTGAGTGGTCTGTGGGGACTGGTGTATTTGCCCTCATTGTGATCCTCAGATCTCCCAGAGCACTAGCCGGTGATCCCTGCTTGGAGCAGAGAAACCAGGATGGTTAGTGACAGAGGGGCCTCATCCTTTCCTCAGAAACGCGATTGCAGCGATGTCATGGTCATGTGCTTGCAGTACGGGTATGAACCATCCACGAACGCATCTTCCGCGTGCTGTAAGCTCAGACACAGAACACAGCGATCATCATCAGAGAACAGAAAATAACCGCAACCAAGAGGACATGGACGGAGTGGGATCTTTAAGAAGACACAGACTGTCCGCGATTTACTCTTTTAGGAAACTACTCTTTTGTGAACTGAAGTGCCTAGGCAACCTGAACTGGACACTGCTGTTGCGCCGTTTCACCAGTCCAAAAGCTTTCTCTTTCACTTTAACTTGGTGAAATGGCTGTGTGTTGTGATAAACAGCAACCCTTGACTCTGAAGCAAAAATCTGAATGAGTGGATGCACACCATCTTCTTATATAACTACAGTATATGTGACCCTGGACCACAAAACCGGTCTTAAGTCACTGGGGTATATTTGTAGCAATAGCCAAAAATACATTATATACATGTAGGTCAAAATTATTGATTTTTCTTTTATGCCAAAAATCATTAGGACATTAAGTATAGATCATGTTCCATGAAGATATTTTGTACATTTTCTACTGTAAATATATAAAAATATATTTTGATTAGTAATATGCATTGCTAAGAACTTCATTTGGACAACTTTAAAGGCAATTTTCTCAATATTTAGATTTTTTTGCACCCTCAGATTCCAGATTTTCAAATTGTTGTATCTCGACCAAATATTGTCCTATCATAACATACCACACATCAATGGAAAGCTTATTTATTCAGCTTGTAATTTTGAAAAATTTACCCTTATGACTGGTTTTGTGGTCTATGGTCACATACTGTATGTATGGGGAGAGGCCTGGCATGCAAAATCCACTCGCCAATTCTCACTGGCCTTTTCTCTTAAACTCAGGTGATTGGGGCTCCTTAGTAACACCCCTAATGTCATCATTAGTGACCGACATAGGGAAATAAATATATATATATATATATTAGGGGTGGCACGGTACATGTATTCGTACCGAACCGTCACGGTACGGGCGTCTCGGTTCGGTGCATGAGGCCTGTAACACAGTTCGTAGATCGGGAAGAAGGAGGCGGGAACCGGCGAACATTCAAACAAAGTTTTAATAAAATAAACAAACATCAAAGTAAAGCGGCAGCCCCTCACGGACGACTGCCGCACATAAAATACAAAATAAAAGTCCAGGCCTGGTCCTCTCTCGCCTTCCACTGTCATCACTCCTCCTCCGTGGGACTTGAGACCGGCGAGTGGTGCAGGTGTCGCTCATTATCATTAACTCCACCGGCCTCGCTCCGTTCCCACGGCTCTCGGCCCCGCCCCACTCGCCACAAGGCCTTACGACGAATACAGGCAATTCACCCCCAATCCAGAAGGGGCGCCCGCAGTAATGCAGCGCTGTTTGATAACCGTCAGCAGAAGAACAGTGAATGCCATGAGTTGCGCACTTGAAAACAAAGTCCCCTAGACAGTGACCATGTGCTGATTCTGAACGCGTCTCTCACATAGACTGACAAAGGAGTATACTTAAAGGCTTGCGCACTCAACTGTTTGCGAAATGGAGCTTTGTGCTCCAGTATCCTACCTCTCTCATTCGGCACGAATCCAAATATTCCATAATATTTCCATATTTGCGATGTAACATATCTGAATGCTAAACTATTATTTATTATGTAAATGATAGGCTTTGTACTTCAGTCGCGTTCCACTGGTGACACAGAGGCGCGCGCGCTGATGTTTGGCTCACTGTATTTTATTTTGATAAAGTACCAACTGCGCTGTCAAGTTAGCAATGCTGGAACTGATGTGTTTTGTGTGTGTGTGTGTGTGTGTGTGTGTCTGTGTATGTGCATGCGCGCGCGATCACTTCAACTGTTTCCTTATACCAGCAGAATCAACTTTAAACACTTATTGTCTTATTAATAATCATTGTATAAAGGTCTGCTTTTATTTGTGTACACTCACACAATAGATTTTATATATATAACATGTAATAATATTTAGTATTCTCACATCTAGATGGAAAAAATTGTAATTTGCACTACTGTCTGTTCAAAATAAATGAAAAGAAACTGAGCATAGTAGATTTCTTTTTTCCCCTGTTGTACCGAAATCGTATCAAACCGTGACCCCCGAACCGATACCGAACCGTGACATCTGTGTACCGTGCCACCCCTAAAAAATATATATATGTGTATATATGTATGTATATATATGTGTGTGTGTGTATATATATATATATATATATATATACATACAAACAGTGTATGCATAATTATTATGCAAGTTGATATTCTGATCATATTTGTTTTCCAAGCACATTTTACCAATTTCAAACCACATCAATTATAACTACTATTAATTTTGTCTTTAATAATTTATAAATTATATATAATTGTCCATGAAGGATGGAAGTGAAAAACGTTTCTCAACAAGTTTAGGAAGATGATATTTGGTCCATCTCTGCAAGACAGACTTTTCAGGATAGAAGATGGACTAAAAATGATATACCCAAAACTTACTGCCAGATTCTTGAAGATACATTTTTCAAACAGTGGTACAAGAGGATGTGGTGCTGGTCCTTTACAGTCACTCTCAGCGTATCTGTCGGTAAAGCGTATATAAAAATCGGCTTTAACATTGCAATTTCTTGTATTGCATCCGTCTCATGGGCATTTAATAATTTTTTTCTTTTCAGTCTGAGTTAAATCTCTTTTTTGGTTCATTTTATCTGTAAAAGTTTAATAGTAGTTATTGGGATTGGTGTGGATTGAAATTGGTAAAATGTGCTTGGGGGAAAAAATGATAAGAATATCAACTTGCATAATAATTATGCATGCATAATTAATATTAATAATTAAATAATAAATAACAATAATGCACATCTTTACATGGATTTTGCAAATCACATGACACCTTTAAATAAAGATAAATTAAAGGTGTCAGATACCAGCATAAACGGTCAACTTTGTGATTTGTTCTGGTCAAGAAATGCCTACTCAGACAAGAAGAGAATATTTGATGGACATGTAAAGTAACCTATCATAGTTCATTTTGTTTTTAACGGTCAGTTATGTGCGGATTACTTATGGATAAATTTACTTAAAATAGTAAAGTTATTATTGTAAACTATGGCTTTGTTTCCAGGCAGCTGATAAAACCATTGCACACTGATTGAGCTTGTCAAATAAGAGCTTGCCAGATTGTAAAAGTGTTAACCAGTCCCGTTTACATTATGTATCACATGGTTAGTAAAAAGTCTCACTCTCCGGAACCTGTAGTCCATAGTTTTACCACTTAGATTTAGTTTTCTATTAATAGCAACATCTTGAATGTCTCTGTAGACTACACTCTCAGAAATAAAGGTACAAAAGCTGTCACTGGGGCGGTACCTTTTCAAAAGGTACACTTTTGTACCTATTAGGTTCAAATATGTACACTTTAATCCAAAAGTACTAGTACGTATGTGCCTTTAAGGTACCAAAATGGACACTTTAGGTACAAACATGTACCTTTTGAAAAGGTACCGCCCCAGTGACAGCTTTTATACCTTTATTTCTGAGAGTGTATACAACTTCAGTAACCACTCTCAGCACTGTGTTTTTGTTAGTACTTACAGTAAAAAGATGACATTTGGCAGTTTGACTCAGGGTCATGGTAAGAGATATTGTTAATAACTCTCAAATTCTTTATTGTGTTTACACAGCATATATACTTATTTATCTGGACAACATATTTAAATGTTATTAACAGTCAGTTGCCAATTCAGTAATTAATGGCCACAATATCCAATCATGTCAGTAAATTATTGAGAGCATAACTCTCAATCAGATGAGTGAAGTGTTTTGACATTGACATATCCCACTAGAGGGCAGCAAACTGTACTGTAATGTTGAACTGTAAATAGTTTGAGTGTTTATCTTTATGGGTCATACAGTATTTTTAACATGAATGAACTTCTCAATTAATGCATGTCTTTTTGAGAGGTTTTTCATCACCCATTAAATAAAAATCATGGTAACACTTTAAAAAAGGTTCCATTAGTTAACATCAGTCATTGCATTAACTAACAATGAGCAATACTTGTTGCAGTATTCTTTTTTTATTTATGTTAACGTTAGTCATTGTCAGTTAATTTTAGCTCAGGTCCATTAAATATATGAACAGATACAAAATTTTATTTTAATAATGTATTAGTAAAGGTAAAAATAATGTTAACTTAGATTTATAAATGGTTTAGTAAGATCTATAAATGCTAAGTATTTTTCATTCTAGCTTTATGTTAAGTAATGTTATTAAATGGAATCTTATTTTGAAGTTTTACTGAAACCATAAATGCATCAGTAACATAGAAAAGTAATAGCTCACTTCTGTTTAACAGGCCACGTGTTTGAGATATCATGCGTGTCTGTAGTACAGATCACATAAATAAAGAAACATATAGAAAGATATATATATATATATATATATATATAAAGTGTGACCTGTGCTACGGACATTAGAATTTCTGATTATTTCTGAAAATTTCTATTCTGTTATTATCTGCTATGAATAGTTAAGGGAGTTCACCCAAAAATGGGTTTCACGTAGTATACAGTGGGACTGGGGTTTGTTCAAATCACTAACTCCAAGGCAAAGTTCAGTTCTACTGTGTTCTGCACACAGAGCTCATGTTCAGTAAGGGCTCTGTTGGCCCCTTGTGGCCCTTGAGACAACAGCCAGAGTTGTAATAATCTTACCTTGATGCTTGACTCTTGCAACACCACGATAATAATACCATGTAATACATTCTGATATTGCTTCAATATGAAACCTGCTACATTGTATTAATTTCACTGGCTGTGGCATTCTGTGACCTGTGCCTGCAGTTATTGCATAGAAACCTACAGCAGATAGCAGCATGCTCACTGCAGACACTGTGGGTATTGATGTTGGCCCAGGCACCATTACTTTAATGTATAGCTTTTAGATTTTGGTTTCAGCTGTGTGTTTTCAAATACCAGGTCAGGGTGTGTGAGTCTATATAAATGTATTGCATGTGCATGCCACCATTTCAGAGGTCTCTCACATGACAGCGAGCGTGGAGGACTCAGGGTCAAGTGATTTGCCCCCGGGTCAATTGACTGCAGCTCTTCTAACTTCCAGCCATTAGCTGGAGTCTCTTGGCAGCAGGACCCTCCGCTTTAATGAGACTTCGCTGGATTCATTCTTAATGTGATATGAAGACCCTAAAATTTGTTTGTTATGAAAGCTCCTCCTTTAAAGTCAATTTATTAGCACACTAAGCAGGCTGGTTTTGGGCCTGTCTATTGAAGACTGAGTCTGCTGTTCTCCTGTATGGATTTTCTATCATTTTGTGTTTTTCTCTGTAGACTCATAAATTGATGCAATAGCATAAGGGTCGGAATTCAGTATTTTCTTAATTTCAGTAGCCTTAATACACAGAGAATAGATTAATTATGATATGAAAAGCAGTGTTTGTAACCTTTCATGACAACAGACTGTTTGATTTAGTATTTTATACATACAAATATATATACAGTGCCTTGCGAAAGTATTCATAGCCCTTCATTTATTTCACGTTATGTTGTAGCCTTATGTTAAACTGCTTTAAATTACTTTTTTCCCCCACATCAATCTGCAGTCCATACACCATAATGACAAAGTAAAAACAGAACTGTCACAATTTTGTAAATTAAAAAAAAAAAAAAAAAAAACCTGAAATAAGTACATTGCATAAGTATTCAAACCCTTAACTCAGTAGTTAGCTGAAGCACCTTTACAGCCTCAAGTATTTATGGGTATGATTCGACAAGCTTTGCACATCATCATTTGGCGGTTATCTGCCATTCTTTTCCTCACCTCTTCACCTCTCAAGCTCTGTCAGGTTGGATGGGGGCAGACATACATTTTCAGGTTTCTCCAGAAATATTTGACTGGGTTCAATCCCAAGCTGTGGCTGGGCCACTCAAGGACATCCACAGAGTTGTCTATAAGCCACCCTTGCTGTCCTGTTGGAAGGTGAACCTTCTGCCCAGTCTGAGGTTCTGAATGCTCTGGACTGGGTTTTCATTAAGGCTATCTCAATATTTTGGTGCATTGAGCTTTTCTTCTACTCTGATGAGTCCCTTAGTCCCTGCTGCTGAAAAACAGCCCCACAGCATGAGGCTGCTACCACCACAATTTACTTTTGGGATGGTACTCTGCAGGTGATGAGCAGTGCCTGGTTTCCTTCAAACATTATGCTTGGAATTGAGGTTCATCAGACTAGAGAATATTGTTTCTCAGCATATAAGTGTCCTTTAGGTGCTTTTTTTTTTCTTCTTCTTCTTTTTTGCAAATTCCAAGTGGGTTTTCGTGTGTCTTCACAGAGGAGAAGTCTGGCCACACCGTCATAAAGCCCAGATCGGTGGAGTGTTGCAGTGATGTTTGTCCTTCTGTATGTTCTCCCATCTGCATATATGATCATGGAGCTCAACTAGAGTGACCATCAGCTTCTTGGTCACCAGTCTAGACAAGGCCCTTCTCCATCAGTTGCTCAGTTCGGCCAGGAGGCCAGCTCTAGGAAGAGTTCCAGTTGTTTCAAACGTCTTCCATTGTGGATAATGATTCTGTGAACCTTCAATGAAGCAGAATTTTTTGTGAACTCTTCCCCAGATGTGTGGCTTGACGTAAACCTGTTTCTGAGCTCTACAGGCAGTTCTTGTGACCTCAGGGCTTGGTTTTTGCTCTGATATACATTTTCAGCTGTTAGACCTTTTATTAAGACGTGTGCCTTTCCAAATCATACCCATTCAATTGAATTTGCCACAGGTTAACTTCACTTGAAGTGTAGTAAAATCTACAAGCAATATGAATGCTCCTGAGCTAAATTTCAACTGTCCCAGATAAGGGTTTGAATACTTATGCAATGGAATCATTTAATTTTTTAATTTTTAATAAATTTGCAAAGATGTTAAAACCCTGTTCTTTGCTTTGCCATTATGGTGTATGGAATGTAGAATGATGAGGGTAAAAAAGTAATTTAAAGAAATTTAACATGAGGCAGCAACATAACAAAACGTAAAAGAAATGAAGTGGTATGAATACTTTTGCAATGCACTGTATATGTCAAATAGTGTGAATAATTACAATATCCAAAATACAAAATAATGTACATTTTGTATTTTTACCTGCTACATAATGTGTTGAAGATCATTGCTTTACACACACAGATTAACATTTGCACAAACACAAAGATAGATGCAAACAGCACATAGCTGTATTACCAATACATAAATCATAATGTTTCAACAAAAGCTAAAGTTCATTTCCTCCACTGAGCTTTTATCTTGGTTTGGTGGTATATAAGACACTTTGGCGGAGTCATTTATTACTTTTGCTGAATGGATAATAGCAGACTTAGTCTATTACCCCAGGCTTTGTTACAGTCCTGCATTTTAACATGCACTTTACTAAATCACCCAACATGTATAACACTAACAAATTTGTGTGGCTTTCTTTCTTTTTCAAACCACAAAGAAGTATGTTTTTCTATACATTGAATGTCCAGGGGGTCCAAAACAACACTGGACAACAACAGTTACTTTCCTTGTATGGACAAAAAAATAACACACACACCCACACACATTTGAACTCCACTGAAGAAAATGTCTAGAATGAAATCAATGTGCATAAATGTGGGCATTAAAATAGGTAAAGAAAATTAAAATCTACCTAATATTGCCTTTGTGGTATATGGAATAAATATAAATATAAATATAAGGTTTACAGAACTTTATTGAGAAAGGTTTTAACAAAAACAATTGTTGCACATACACAATCATAAACAATTATTGCACTTTACAGGCAGCAGACAATTAAGGTCACAGTTGCAATAACTTAGGACATTAAAGAGACCTTTTACTGACTCTTAAAAACACCAGAAGATGACCAAGGTCCCTGCTCATCTACTTGAACGTGACATAGTCCTGCTACAGGGAGGCTTGAGGAATGCAGAATGTCCAGAGCATTAAACAGCAATGTCCGTAATGTAAGAAGCCAGTGCTTCTCTGTAAGGATAGTGCTACAGAGAGACAGGAAGGACAGCTGATCATCCTTGTAGGCCATGAAGATGAGATGCACTTTAGTACTTAAAGCCGCTGGTGGCCGCACCAGATACTGGCTTCTACTTTTGATCCCTTTGTTCAGAATCACATTATTCCATTTCTGCTCGTCAAATGTCTATGAAAATTGTTCAGTTTACATTTCGGTTATGGAATCTATTTATGTTCATACAAATATCTGCAGATGTTAGTTAAATGTGAGAGGACATTTTATTTTTTGCTAAATTTATATTAAAAAGTAATTTATGCCTGTAATAGCATGGTTACATTTTCATTGCAATGGTACTGATTCTTGCCTTAGCAAACACTAACAATTATGTGATTAGATGCAACTGCTGCAGTCTTTATTTAGTTCGTGAACTTAATATGCATTATGACATTGTCACTTTGTTGGTTTGTGTGCATTTCTGGGGGGGCCTGGCAGCAGCAGGGTTTGTTCAGCTTGAGAGACGAAGGTCATTCCTGGCCATCAACAGGACACAAGGTCCTCCTTCTGACCACTGACCACATCACTCCTGAGAAACTATCAGATTTCTCTCATGTTGCACTTTCCAGTTCAGAAGCTGAACTAAAAGAAAGCAGCCAAGCATGCTCTTTTACAGCCATATCCAAGTAAATTTGCTGCGAGATTAAAGTTTCAGTCTCTGAAAAAAAGAAAAGCTATTACACGGCTCTTCTTTTGTTGGTAATATCAATGCGACATGCTCACTGTAGGCTTTTAAGTTCCTGGTGTGGCAAAGAAATCCTTTTAAATGCAGATATGTAATTAATTCTTCATGTTTAGGGAATTAAACATATCTTAGAATGCAGAGGCCGGTGTGTAAGCGCGGTAATTTTATTATGTGGCAGATAAAAGAATGCCATTGACCCCCACCTCCCTGCTACGCTGTATGCTAGCGCCATCACAAAACACTCTGCGCCACTACAAATTCATTTCAGACAACGAAAATGCAAAGTCCATCCTATGATAATAGAGAACAATCACAATCAGGGGCACTTATTCTCCAGGGTACAGTCTGCAGTCAGCATAATGCGCCCAGGCGGGCGCAGTGAACATAAAGCGGTTTTCAGAAACAAAGAGAAGGAGCAAGAGTGCATGCCAACACTTATACATCACAGACATATTATTAACCTTCACACAGCAAGGTGCTCAGAGAGAAACAGTCTACAGAGAGAGCATTTCTGGCCTGTTGCAAACAGCTGTGTCATTCACTCGAGCAATATTCCACCTGAGTTAAATTGAACGCTGAAGAAGAATGCAGTTCGATAATTGTAGCATGTCTTATGCAGGTGTAGCTGGAGCTCAGTGTCTTTTTTTAATTAATAAAAACCAAATGGAAGGGTGAAGGTTTTTTCCCCCATTTGCTAGCTCTGGCTAATGTCTTGTAATTGACTCTGCAATTTTCTAATTGTGATTGCCATTTTAATTTTACTCTTGACTGTGCAACTAACAGTGTATAATAATTAAAATGGATTGCATACGGTGTACCTGTATGATTCAGCCAGGCTTGAACTTAAACCATAAGTTAACTATTAGGAAACTAAGAGGCTGTGATCATTTTTCACAGTTAGAAACCTTTAGATGAACTGTAAATGGGTAGTTAAAAAGAATTTTAGTTTAAATTGAACAAGGGAAAGTTTCTTAATTTTTCCCACTGTTTTTGCTTTCACAATTTTTTTAGATGACAAATTAATTTTTAGAAGTACAAATATTCTGTGTAGTCTCTCAGATTATTGTGCGGTTATCATGCATGCATAATAATTATAAAATAATTAGCAAAATGCTTTTTAAAGTTATTAGTTTTAGATGAAGCAAAGTATTTCACACTGCAAGACTATATATAAATATATGTAGCTTTTTATTTCGATATTAGTTATCTAACTATTTTAACACTATAAAATCTACTGTATCTTAATTTCATCATAGTTTTTGGAGAGACGTGTTTTTTTTTCTTTTTCTTCTACAAATGTCTGTCTATATACACTATATCTTTCTTTCTTGTTGTGTTTTCCTCAGTGGCGAATACCTTTTTTCCTTGGATCCCCTCGGGATGTGTGCCTCTGTAATGAAAAAGGTTCCTGCTCAGATTTTTAAGTGTATGTTCCAAGTGGGGCAGACACTTTCTAATTTAGAGGAAATTTGGTAAAATGGCTTGATTCTTTTTTTTTCACCACTCAGCCTGAAGCATCTTGTTGCGGTTTGTGTTTTCCACCCTCGAGTGCAGACAAATGTGGGTCGTTTCCAACCCAACTGTAGAAATTAGCTGATAGACATCAAGGCAGATAACTGAGACCTGCAGCATTAGAACGGGAAAGGACATTAATCTTTCCAAAATTAAAATCCACGCTGCTGCATTTAGGATTGAGGCTACCACCATACGCCAGCCGCCCGACCGCCAGTTTTGATAAAACTGTTTAAGGAGAGGGGAGATTTAGATAAATTGCCCATGGTGCTACTATAAGTGCAGTGGAACAGAGGAGGGGTCCCTGTTAACCACGAACACGTGGATATGAGCAGGCTGTTTACAGCGACCCCAGTGAGGCCGTCAAGACCACCAAACTGATAACCTGCTATTATTGATGTCAGGGAGCCAAAAGCCAATGCTATCTGCATGTGTTGCATACAATGTAGTGTTTGTGAATGATGGGGTGGGTGCATGATTGTGCTTTGGAAGTGCATGGGGGATTCTTGGCTTTCTTGTTGGAGGTCAGCACTACTGGTATATGTTCCGGCACAGCCATGTATTGCTTCAGTTGCTTAGGGCTTTGGAGAACACAAAGTATTCCTTGCTTTGAATGATCCCTAAGAGCCCAGAACTCCAGCAGCGATATCACAGGGGGCCGGCCTGCTTCACGCTCCAGCAAACGCATGAAGAGTGTATATGTCAATGTAGCCAGCCGTCGGGTTGTTTGGGATTAGAGATCTCTCATGCAGCTACCTGCAGCTAATGTGCTGAGGCTCGTATTGGTATGGTATCAGTGCTGAAATGACCAATTAGAAAATATACACAGTCAATATTGTTTTATTCTCCTGCTGTATATGTTGTTTTTTTATGTTGGTTCCTTAAATGGATGCTGATGTGCTGGTGTTCTCAATTTTTACTTGCCCTGTCAAAATCGTTACTGCATGGCCCCGGTACAAAAAAAAGTTGTTTACCATTGTTACCCATGAAACCTTGTATTTTAATAAATAATATTAGATAAAGACAAATAAACAGTGCCGAATTGAGTTCAAAAGTACAGAAAAAGTATAATTGCAGGGAATTTTTATTAAGTACATAAATATGTAAATGTGTTTGTATAATATATGTAATATATAATAGCATGATATAAACATATTTTAAATACATTTTAGTATATTTATTTTTCACTAGGTTAAAAGCTTACATTTCAGTCTGTTTATTGTACAAAGTTATTGTGTTACTTCAAAAGAAGTGAACTAATATGAATTTGATTATGAATTTGGAAAGACATGAAGTCGCGTAAATGACAGAATTTTTTTCATTTTGGGTGAACTCAACCACTAAGATTTCCTTGGTCAGCCAGCCTTTAGTAGAGAGATGTTTTGCTGGTAAAACCATAGTTCCGCCAGCTAAACCACACTAATACTATATAGCTTTAACCAGCATGGAAATTTATAAGGTGTATATTTTCAGTAGGTTCGACTCAGAAAGTTGGAACTTCCAACTTGGAAGCTTCTAAATGATCTTCTCTGTTGAAAACCGTGCAAGCATTGCAGTTTCTTTGCACCTCATTTTCTGAGCACCAAATGCTTTTGTGATCCGATATCTGACCAAAAGATATTAATTATGAATTTCCCAATTTCCACTTTGGATGGACCGCAGTATAAGTGTCCTTGTCTAAAAACACCTAATTATCTAACTATCCTTGCTTATAGGCAGAAAAATACATGGATGCTTCGTCTGTCTGCTCCCATGTAATCATAATCTCCCCAACAGACCTCCATGAAATTGACATTTAGGAATAACTGGACAAGTGGAAAATAATACAATTCTGCAAGGTATATTTCAGGTGTACAGACAGTATTTGTGGCCAGTGTTTGTCTGGATGTTAGGGGTGGGTTACGATGCCGATGGCAAAAACGGCAGATTACCAGACTTATGGCGGTGAGATAGAGCCACCAACCCAGCTGAGTGGCTTATCTCCGACGGCCAGCTCTGGTCTGGGACCTGTCTGCCAGCCCTCCACACCTGTCCCGCAGCCCACCGTTGACCGGCTCCCCTCTCCTCCAATAAACAAGCAATTACTGACCCAAACAACTGTCAGGGACTATGATCAAATAATTTAGCCAGAGTGAGAGGACCTTAATACAGGTCAATTTCACTCTGTTAGGCATGGTAGCTGAAGAAAACCGAGGGACAGCGTTTCCAGCCTGTCAGGGGAATGCTATTGCTGCTGCCGAATTTAAAGGTTACGATCTGCGGTCCTGAAATATTCTGTTCCACACTAAGGCCGGAAATTTCATCAGAACCAAAAGCCACTGCACCAGACCTTCATTATATGGTTTTGTATATATAAAAAACATTAATAGTAAATATGAAGTTCATTGGTACAGTTATTGTTAAAATGTTTAAAATATATTTTGTTGGGGAAACTTGTTTCAGTATGTCGTATTTACTATAGCAGTCTTAGACCACTAAGAAACATGAATTTTAGGGTTTCTTAGTTTTTACCGTCTTGTTTTTTTATTGTTTTGTTTTTATTGTCTCTCTTTAGCTTTAATAAAGCAAAACCTTATGACATTTTTTTTAAATCAAGCTTACATTTAGTGACCAATAGTGACCCAGAGAAAATGCAGAATATTTAATTATTTCTTCTTTATTTCTGAACCATTATTTTTTATTATTTATTATTAAAACTCTAAACCATTGCTTATTTCTAGATTTTTGTTTAAAAAAGATCATCATTTCAACATTGTCTCAGACTTTTGGATTCCAAAACACTGTTTTTCATTTTCACCCTGTAAATGTTGGTCCAAGCTTTATGATGCCCCATCAAATTTCTTTGTTTCTGCAGGTGTTGCGAGTGAGGAGGACAAACATTAGCTTTGTCCAGATTCAACTAATCTTGCTCAGCCTTCTCCAAAGTACAATCTCAGCTGCCATCTAACCTTGGTCCAGACTATTATCAGATCTGGATCTAATTGAACCTTCATGGAATAAACCTTGTCCAGTCACAGGGCACAGAAATCTTGATATACTCCACAAGAGTCGTCCATGACATGGGGTCTCCAGCTGCTAACTTTATATCTTTACAGTTTACCACTTTCTCTGTGGTCTACACCGATGTTTGTGTGCACAATACCAAACACTGTAAAATGTTGTTGTGTGGTAAAAGGTGACAAACCAGTTTTATGGGCTTAAAAAAAAGAAGAAATAAAAATATTTCGATAGTAAACAGTTTTGTAAGCGCTTGTTGATGGCTTTATCCTCCTCTTCCTCCTAGTGATTTCTCTTTAAATAGAGAAGACAAGGCCTGGAGCCTTTCGCAAGCTTATTATGGTAATAATTAGGAGACTGATTTTATCTCAGTCTGTACAATCACAGTGAGAGGCAATGGCTAAATAAACAGCCAAAGTCCTTGTGTCCCCAAGGGCTGTTCAGTGTAATTAAAATCAATAGGTTCTTCCTCCCAGGGCCTCTTTAACCCAGCCAGCTAAGCCAAGGTTCTTTTATTGTTAAGCAGTTCTCATTCAGTTCTTCCACCATGACATAGAGCTTCCATTACGTTAAATTGATGTATTAAGACTTAAAAATGAGAATGTTGTTGCAGATCCATGGTAGGCAACCATTGGATAAGTGAGATGGCTTTATCAACAATCAGTGTCCAGTTACCTTGGTAAAGATGGACAAGGTTTGGTGACCTTGACTGGGAATCACCACTCATGCAAGGATTTGCTGTATCTTATTATTTAACCCAAGTTTGTGACTCCGGCTATGTTTCTGCAAAACTCCAAAAACAAACCTACACATAAAATTCACTACAAATGAACACTTGTGGCAATAAACCAACAACTTTTGTTTATTTTCTTGCCAGTGTAAAGCATCCCGATCAGTATCATTCCTTGGAGAAGGAGAACTGGTCCCCTGACTTTTTCCCAAGGTTTTTTTCCCCTCCATTTCTGTTACCTTATGAAGTTATGACATTATCGGATGAGAACAAAACTTGTATTTATTTTAGCTGAAAGACACTATTGACTTCTGTTGAGCTGCTTTATAGCTGAATTCATTCATAATTTATTAATTTTGAAAAATCAACAGTTATTGAACTGAAATGCATCAACACTGAACTGACTTGAGCTGAATAATGAATCTGTTGTTTTCAGATGAGTGTCATAATAAATACATTTTACACAGTTATTGAATTGAACTGAACTGAACTGGACCAACAATGAACTGACTGGAGCTGAACAATTACACTGTTGTCTTGCTACAGCTATGCTGCTTTAAAACAATCAGTATTGTTTAAAGCATTATAAAAATCCAGGTGACTTGCAGTTTCTTGCACAATGCAACGTTAAGATCATCAAATGTCTTCTACTATTTTAATTTCTTAACTAATATTTTTCAACATTTGCATCACACAAACTCCATACTGCCACAGTCACGTTTAACTGTTTTTAGAAAATAATTGTATATGCTTTTTAGCGGCAGTCACTATCGTAAAATACACTAAAAGCAACGTAGTATTGTTTTACAGAATACCCACAAGCCTGTTTAATAAACCCTCATAGCAGCCAGCTTAACAACCATTTAGAAATGTGTTAACAACTAACAAGAATGCCTTAATTATGAATATGCCAAATATATATATATATATATATATATATATTTTTTTTTTTTTTTTTTTTTGTGATGATAGTCTTTTCACATTAGCTACTGTAGAACTGAGTCTCCTAAATGATGGTCCTTCTCCAAAAATTGCTTTCACTGTTTTGAGCCGTACACATCGGTTACATGGGTTTTGTGAGCAGCACATTTCATCAAATGTCTTTAGACGATCATTTGCCATCGGTTAGCAGAAACGCTAGTGAGCGATTTTGGTGAAACGATTTCCTGCTTGACAAATGAGACATCATCAGTTGTATGAAGCTCAACGCGAGCCGTCCTTCCTGTTCCTGCTATGCACATCAGTCCGCTGATGCAGTTGTTGCACAGATGACAACATGGCACCCGAGCAGTGCCAGATCCTCTAATAGCCCTCTGCCTGACAGAGTCTGTCGTGATGAATCGCACAGCTCTTCCCTGGCTTTTCAGACTTAATTTTCTGAAGATTGCTTGCCCATTCAAGAGGAGAGGGACCTGATTCGCACTCCTGTCCAGGAGCCTGGGGCCCTGATGAGATGTCACTATTGTTCAGCAGAGCCTTTGGCATGGAGGCTTAACTACAAGTGGCTGCTTTTAAGACATTGGCCCGAATTACTTGACTGGTGAAGCTAAATAGCAATTAGACAGTTCGCCCACCAAACGGAAATTAGAAATTTGCCAGTGGTCTTAAGATGGGACTGAGTTTTGCTGCCTGCACAAACACTTTCAGACCACCTACAGGAGCAACTATCGCCACCAAATGGCTTCATAGCTCTTTGTAACGTGCCATCCAAATGGTATTTCTTTTTCCCAAATCTACTCCGGAGAAGCTGAAATTTTTTTGTTAAATTCTCCCATGGAGCATGTTTGCTGCCTATATTGGATCACGCTGAAACATTTCCATCAACTTGTCAGTGCTAGGTTGTGTGTCACAATGCATGTCATAGATTGTCAAGCAAACATTAGGTTATGATAACCTCTCATCTAGTTTGCACCTTCTTTATTACAGCATTCATGATTGTCTGAACACATGAGATTCTCATTTGAGGCTGAGGTAATATTTGATAAACAGATGCAATAGGGCAAGAGCAGTTTAGTAAATCTCAATGGATTAGAAACAGAGCATCCTGTTACCCACAGTGAATGAGATGAGACGCAATGAGACCCAACAATATTTAACTCTTGATGGATCCATTTTGGACCCACATATTTGCATGAACATTATTTTGTCTACATCCGATGCTTAACTTTTTACAGATTGTTGGGTTCAAGGTTTTTCATCCACGTTTGACGCTTAACAATTTATAGATTTTTGGCTTCAATGTTTTTCATCCAGGTTAAAATGAATAAAATGTGTAAAGGAAATTGTATATTTTTCATCTTTTTTTATAATAAAATAGAAATATACTGGAAATAATTGACAACGGACATTTGAATTACTGAAAATGAATACTGATGGTATGTGGCCTCAAGTTGTTACATTTGTGTTTTGTCAGTAATTCCTGTGGTGTGTGCTGTAGATATACTGTAGTCACAATGAAAGACTACTTTTCTTCCATTTTTATAGTATAACAGAATACTGAAAAAGGAAAAATGTAGGACGGGACTTGGTTCTGTGCATCATTTAATGATTGAATGTTGAGATATGGGTGTGTCACTCAAAAGTTGAAACGGATTCAAAACAGCAAAATCATTGGAGAAGTCCTGTATACATCACTAGAATGAAGGAAGATCCATTAAACATTATGGGGCCAAAATATTCATTTAAAAAAAAGAAGACGACAAAGAAGAAAAAGAAACATGCACAGATTAATAGTTCACAATGAGATCTATAACCTGCATTCAGAAAATAGACAGGACAAATTTTCATTTCATGTTGACTTTAGGGAAAAGCTATGACTTGGACATGGGTGACTTGTTTACACAAGTTCAGTGCTATAGCACATACAGCGATCAGACTCTCTGTTTCTCTTTTCATAGTGAAGGTAGAGTGAAATGCAGTTGGAGAATGAATCAGATGGACAGAATGAAATCCTGCCGTGAAAGACTAACAGATCTGTTCCTGAGAGCTCTAATCCACTTGTACTCACTTATCTTGTGTGACAATGAGGCTTCCTCTCAGACTACAGAACTTTCCTGTTGTACTTTGTCTTCCTAAAGCAAATTTGTCTTGTCTAAGTGTCTTATACCTCCAAGACAAACAGTTTACCTCTGGCAGATACAGATTTTGTCAATGCTTGAATGTTGACTGTCAGCTAATCTCCTCTTGCTGTTAAAAGAGAACAGACTTCCCCCAACAGATTTCTGTATGTCTGTCCTCAAATGCAGGAGACTCCATAAGTGATGACTACAACAGATAACATAAAAATCATTTGCCTAACGCCCTCAAGCTCAAATGACATTTCTGCACTATAAACATGGTAACCTGCAATTGTGACCTTAAATTAGCTGATTTAACCCATAAAATCTGTTTTATTGGTATAAATTAAATGTATTTTTAGGTTTATTCAGCAATATTAAATAATATTTTTGGCTTGATTAAAACCAGTTCGTTTAAATGTTTCTCTTTTATAAAGCATTGGGGTTGGGGGGTAGAATAAAAGCTTGTTTCTTTGATCACGCATCTACAGAAACAGTTCACCTGAAAATGACAACTCTGTCATTATTTAGTCACCCAAAAGTCTTTCCAAACTGGTATGCTGTTTTTTTTCTGTGGAACACAAAATGAAAATATTTGAATAATCTTCATAAAATGGCAACTCTTCATAAAACATCAGTTCAATACAACATAATAGTTCAAAACTTTTATCGTGATTTTTTAAAATGTATTTATTTATTTTCTTTTTTCACAGATGGTCACTATGAGCTGTCATTTCATAGAAAAGAACACTGCTGAAGATCCGTTAATCTTATTTTGTGTTCCGTGGTAGAAATTCATACAGGTTTGGGTTAAAATTAGAGTAAATGATGACATAACCTGTGGCTTTATGCCAGTAGTTTTGTGATCAGGGGGTTTGAACGCTATGATCTTGGCACGTTTTACAATTTATGCTGTACGGTGGAAAGGATTTTTCACATGGTGTAAGTTAAATGCCAGAGCTGGGCATCTTAAAAGAAAGTGTCCTGGTTAGAAAGTGACAGGGAGAACACAGCCATGGCAGTCACTTGCATGCTTTGACAAAGTACAGCCATTATGCTAACGTGACAGTATTTCTCTGAGGGCAATTTCTAAAAATTATTTCAACAATGTAACGAGTAAAATGTCACCACTTGCTAATTATGTTTATGCTAATTGTTAATTAGGCTCTCAATGAGCATTGTCTTAATTAACAATGGCTGTGAAAATATGTGCAGGGCAGTAGAACCATAAATGAATCCAGTAATTACCAACCTCCAGTGATTAACACAGATATACTGGGATTTTACTGCTTCTGTTACAATTAAATTTTATTTTTGATAATAATTCGCCTGTCTACTTAATTGCTTGGGTTGGTAGAACATAAGTTTTTAGCAAGCATTTTGATTGCAAAGATAATGCAGTCAACTTGATTCAAAGCATTTTAAAAGTCATTACCCCATTCAGTAATTTTTTTTTTTTTAAATCGATGCTGTTTTATTCTGTATGAAAGTGTCTATAAACTTTTTTTTGACTCAAATGCTTGACAGGGTCACATGAATAACACATGATATTCCTCTCATCCAGTAGAGTGAAATTAATGCATGCTTTAATGCATTATGATGATACAGATGCTAATTTTAAACAATATTTTACAACTCTATTGTGCTTTGAGCTAGTGGACAACAGTTTAGTAAAGTATCTTTAACAGCATATTTATCTTCAGAAGATCATTAAGTGTGGTATTGTTGGCCAGTGACACACTGTGAGCACACTTTATTTAAGCCTGCCCAGTAGCCTATATATATAATGCATTATAAAGGTATCGACACATTGTAATGCATTAGGTAATGATGAGAGAAGATGTGCCCCTTAAAAACAATATGGATTTACTTTCAAATTGTAACATATTTAAGTTTAAAATGTGCAGGATGATAATGCATCAGCCAATGTGTTATGATGAAAAGCGCTCTAGTATATGATAAAAGGCCACTGGGGCACTGTAGTGATATAATGTATGTAAGGCTTACATAATAAAATGTTGGGAATATGTACTGTATGTAACTGTCTGTAAATTATTTATTTGCCAGAACGCCAGCAATTTTCTGTAAATCTGTGCCAGTCTGTCATTAATCTCATCAATCTGTCATTATTGTTCTGTGTTTTGAGTGGAATGTTGGCATGTGGGTGATATCATGCAAGCAAAAAGCAGAAATATGTGCCAGATCTCAATTACCAAAAATCACATCTTTTTTTATGCAAAACTATGATGAATCTTTGCAAAAACCAAAACTTCAGCCATTGTTCATGGGTGCACTTGATAGATATTACAATCACCAATGTCATCATTTTTTTGTTTGTTTTTTTGCTTTCATGATCCCCATTGCCAGTTATTCTGCAATGCTTAATCAACTCATCCAAATGAGTTGATAACCATAGGAGCTACTATTGACTTGAGCCCATGTACAAGTTCAGAGTATTATACAATTGCTCCAGAGTGGAACATCTTGTCTTAATTATCTATACTGAGGCCTTGGATAGAGCTATTCAGAAGCTTGATTGAATTTGACATGAACAGAGAGAGCATTTGTGAATGATTACAACAGTGCAATACTAATGACTATTCAAAAATATTAATTCCATACTCTGGTTTTAACAGCCCATCCTCTGTATGTGTTGTGCAGCGCCGAGGAACCCATTATTTAGTTCTGTATTCTTGGACTCCTACACATTTTATTTACTTGTCTCTCCTTACACCGTAAGTTATACATCTGTTTCACTAGTTTTAAAGTAAACTGCACTTCAAATGTCATTTTGCTGACAGCAGTAAATCTGTGCTTTACAGGTTGTAACACTGTAGCCAAATAAAAGGGGATTAATGGTAGTTGAAGCTGGCAGGGACAATAAAAGTGGAACCCAATTATTTGAAAGCAGCAAAGCTGTGAAGACAACTTATTTTTGTTGGCTGTTTTCTTTTGCAATAGTCCAGATTCTATCCACTGAAAATAATGTATATTTTTTCCTCTGTCTTTCTGTCTTTGATGACTTTTAGATATCTCTAGAATTGGGGATAATGATAATATGCCACTTTAAAGAGACATTTTGTAAATGTTTCACCTCTCCATGCATGGCTTGAAGATATTACAGTTCATCTGTCATGGTTTAACTGCTGTGTATTATAATATTTTAAAAAATCAGCTAACAATTTTAGTAAACTATATGAACAGTGGTTATACAGTGGATATGTAGAAATTCAAGTTTAATTTATTAATGTGAATGGTTTGTGAAAGCCATAGAAAAGCCATAGAAAATAAAGAAAAGTCACAAATAATATCTAATAATTTTTTCTCCAATGAAATTAAATGGAAGACAAATGACTATTATTTAATTCTCCTGAAATCTCAGTTTGCCCAGATCAGGATTATTATCATTAACTAAAGCTAAAACCATAAAAATATTTCCATTACTTGAAAATAAATAAAGAAAACAAAATAAAAAAAAATTGTGTTAGGTGGAAAGGCAACATTTCTCATTTCCATTTAGTTCAATTTGAAGTGAAAAAAAAAATTATTACACAGAACTACATATATATACAAACTATAATATACAATAGTATGTCAATGATACTAACATTACACTGGTGTCATACTAGTGTCTGCAATCAAAACTTACATTTCATTTATTGTTTTGTTTTTTTCCACCTAAGGCATTTTAGGAGACAAATCTATGATGGTGCTTATATATAAAGTTAGCATAACTAGAAATTGTGTCTTGTAGTTCTTGTAGTATTTGCTGTGTTTATGCTGTGGTAGCTATTGCTAGTGATGATTTGAAATGCACTCCTAATTTATACTAAGGTTAGAATTGTTAAAAGGTTGCTAGTGTAAATCCTGCCAGTGTAAATCACACATTCAAATTTTCTTCTAGAGTACATTTATAATTCTCATCTATAACCAGGGCCACAGAGGCCCCTGAATCACAGTCACTTGCAGTCTAGGCCCCCCTTAAGCCCCGGCCCAGGACAGAGGGTCCAGTTGTGTGTTTCTGCAGTTTGTGCTCTCTGAAACTGTGCGATCAAATGAATATTGACTGATTGACCAAGTGATTAAGAGAAGCCCCAGAATGCTGTCCTTTCACCTCTGTTTGGTGTATGTGTATATATGCTGGATTTACAGCCATCATTCTGTGTGTTAATTTAGCTTATAGGACTCCTAGTTTCAATGCATTTAAACAGCTTCTGTCTGCTGTGATGCACAATTTAGAGCTCCATCTGCAAGTGCAGCAGGAGATACCAGACCACCCTTGCATAAATCCCCCCAAACAGTCTCTCACCAAGTAGAGAAATAAGAGGCCTGCAAAGGTAAGAAAAATTCAGATGGTCATCAATATGTCCCCTTGCCTCACTTGCCAGGGAATGTTTATCAGTGAGTCAAACGGCTGTATTGCTTATTGACTGAGGCACTATAACCTCAACGTGACACAATAGCAGAGGCCTCTAACCTGAAACGATTGCCCCCAGCGTACGTTTTTCTCATGGCTTCAAAGTGTTCTTTATTTATAGGTCCTGAATTTTTTTGCTAGTTGTGTCCTTTTTTTGGCCTCACAGTAGATATCAGTAAAAAGTCTTTTGGTTAAAAAATTTAAAAGAAGAATGAACCATAATCATATAGAGGAAATGTATTATTGCCTAATGAAAATGAAGCACATTTTTTAAATATTATGACTTTTTGCATTGTGACATTATTTTTGTCACAATTAATCCCCAAATTTCCATTACCATAATTGCAAACATTTTACTTTTATTTTTTTTATTATTTTGTCATTCCAATTAATCTTGATTTTTCTTATTACTGTAAAAAAAGTTGTAATACAGTGTTTTTTCCCCCATAATGTATAAACATTTTTAAACAATTTAAATAATTTGTTCTGCTTTACAGAAATTATTTTATATGTGTACATTATGGTAATGAGAATTGTGGGGAAAACTTGAATACTTGTCATAATTGTCATTGAAAATGTCATAATATAAAATATTAATGATAATTAAATTGGTCAAAACTGACGAGAAAGACTTGTATTACAAATATAATAATAATATTATTAATAATAATAATAAAGAATCCTGAAAAAGTATCCAAATATATATTAAGCAGCACAACTATTTTTTAAGACTGATAATAATTCTAAATGTTTCTTGAGCACCAAATCAGCATATGAGAATGACTTCTGAAGGATCAAGTGACACTGAGGCCTGGAGTAATGATGCAGAAAAGTCAGCTTTGCTGAATTACATTTTAAAATATATTGAAATAGAAAACAATTATTTAAAAAATTGCAATAATATTTTACAATAGTACCATTTTACTGTATTTTTGATAAGTTAAAAAAAAATGCAGCCTTGGTGAGCATGAAAGACTTTTATTCAAAACCATTTAAAACAAATCTTACAGACCCAAACTTCTGAACAGTAGCTTATTTTTCATCTTATTTTGGTGTGAATAAATTAGACTAATCATTTTTTCCCTTCAAATATAGGTCAAATTATTTGTATTGATCCAGGTAAAATACAATTCCAGTAATTTGATGAATAAAATGCTAAAATGTTCAGTTTTGCTGGTGCTGATTCTCTTCTATGCATTCTGACTGTGAGTTGTGAGATTGAAGAGAAGCGCGCCCCCCTCTGGTCGGTTTTAACATATTGCATAGCAGCAACTGCTTGCTACTTGCAGATGTCACCAGGTTTCCTCTGTTAATTATCATTAAGATTTTAGAATAAAAAAAGTGTAGAAATTATAACCGCCCACCAAAGCATCATTTATATGGGTTTTCACAATAAGAGTTAAAAAAATACATCAAAAGATCATGGGAACTGCTTATAAAATTAGATTAGGCACTCATTATCATGAACAAGACCCCGTCTGTAATGTCATTTTGAAATGTTTTTATGGGTCCAAAAAAACATCCCTCTGCTTAAACATGAATGCACCACAATTTATAAGAGATGGTATTAAACCTCAGTTGTTATTTTCTCATTCTCGTTTCTTCTCTCTCGGTCCCTCCACTGTGTTTGAAACAGTCGGGTGTATATTTGTCCGTTCACAAACCCAGGGGCGCTAAGATTGGAATTCTCCTTTCTCATTACCAGTCTTAATAGACCCCCTCGACCTCATCCCAGACCGAGATATTATCTGATCCATAGAATTAATTAATTATAGCCCAAATATTATAGATTATTAAAAATAGCATAAGTAATAGTGTAATATCTCAAGCTGTCGAGTTTAATAGTCAACATTGTCTTGGCACCTCTTATCAGTGGGAGACACCCGGTCAGAATATTGATTTCTAGTCGTTTTAACCATCATCTGCTGTTGTGATGGAGAATTGTCAGGCTTTTACTACTCTGTGCTCATTTAAAATCATTAGATTGCTTCTGACGCTTTGACTAAAGCTGTCTTTCCTCCCAGAGCACTAGAACAGCACAATATTTTATATTGTGTAAACTGACTTGCAGTTGTGCTGTCTCAGCAGAAAAAAAAAAAAAAAAGTTCTATTATTATTATTTATTTATTTTAAGATGACTGTTATTTAGAGCTGAAAAAACACATAATTTAGTGTCCTAAATATCACTGATCTACCCCAGCTTCCCTGAATCTGCCGGAAAGAGCCAGATCATATGTTACAATATTTCAGCAGTCATATTTGCATTAAATGATCTGTTTCTAAATATTAATATCTCAACTCAGGATCTGTGGTTTCACAGATATTATTCTGGTCAGTTTTAGCTTTTGATGTTATTTCATGCATTCAAAACAATAGAGACCTGTGAATTTTGAATTATTGTCTGGTCAAATGATCTGGAATAGGTAACTGATTTGTGCTAACATGACAGAACGGGTGTGCTAATGCACAACGGGGTGTCTTGGTTATTAAATTGTCAATAATGAATATGCTATTGTCAATGATTTTCTCACATGATCTAGGCTGAAATAATAAGGAAGATGATTTGATCTGTTTTTTGTGTGTAGACTTGGGTCTGTGAATAGGACAATTGTGACAACATGCAAATTATTGTGCATAATATGATTAAATGGACAAAATCATTCAGTGGGCTACTGGGAGAATTTTCTAATCACAGCAATTCCCCAATCAGCTAGCAAAACAGCCTGACTGACTCAACAGCCATTTATGTGTTTTCATGTTTTACATATCTGAGGTCTACATTTGCACAAATGCAAGGTTTTGCACTGTAAAATGTACTTTATCATCCTAATTTTAACAAGCTGATTAAATAGTCTGTACAGATGTATGCGCAAATTTAGGCTACAAAATTGAGAAACACTCATGGGAAAGCCTATTATAATGGCTATTATTTGGCCCCTCGATAGATCAGATTAAAAGTTGAATGTCATGGCCCATGATGCTGCAGCCTCTTTGCAGGGGCTTATATCGTGACTCCCATGGGTCCGGTCTTGATGGGATAATCATGTTCATCCTTACAGCTGATTGTTTTACCCATTTTTGTGCAACTTTTAATTTCTTGCTTATAAAGGATCATTACCTTCGGTAATTGCAAAGAACTGACCTTGTTCTTGTTGCCCATCTGAACCAAACAAAAGAAAATTCAATTTTGTCACACTTCTGAGGCGCTTTTTCATCTGAACTACACCATTAGGACTTTGCTCTCATGGTTGTTATCAGTTTAAAAACTGCTTTTTGGTCACTTGTTTGTTGTAAACTAAATAACAATCATTTTTTATTTCAGTTTTATTTTCATTATGGTGATAATTTGTGATTAATATGGATATATATATATATATATATATATGTGTGTGTGTGTGTGTGTGTGTGTGTGTATATATATATATATATATATATATATTCAGCCAATTAACAATTAAAAATCGCTTCTATGTGTTTCTGTTTTGTCGTCAAATGAAAAAGACTCACTGCTAACCACTTCAAGACATCAATGCTTTCAAGTGGCCCATTTTCTCATTAATTTCTCTGGAAACAATGATTATCGTAACCTTAACCCAGCGCGGGAGATGGGAGGGAGAAAGTGGGGAAAATAAGCCTATTTAGTGTGTTTCCAGTCCAGTGCTCTCACGTTGGGTGCGAGTTGACAGCTGTGTATATCAGAGGCCACATCATCGCTCACTCTCCTGTGGTGCTTCTCATACTCAGACGGAGATAATAGGCTATTAGAGGCATGGGATTAATTTGTAGCCAATTACCACTCACAGTGGAATATGAATGCATAAATAAGCCACGGCTTGTGTCTAAGTTTTGGAGATGATCAGAGCTGTGTAAAGGGGAGGGTAGCCAGCTGGGCGCGCGCGCGCGTGTGTATGTGACATAAACGACAGGGTGTCCTGAGGGGACGGTTCAAACCCAAAAAGGACCTGAGCAGGGGGACATCAGCATCACCATCCAGAGACCGGCTAGATCAACTCCTGACCAAAATCATCTTAAGTAGCAGACTGCACTTATTTGTTGTATTTTCACCAGAATGTGTCCTGTTGAATAAAGAACGGCAAAAGAGAACAGAAGTCAGACGGCTGTGCTGCCCTCTGGAGAGCTATGAACCGGGATAAAGTGCAGGTTGGCGACTCCATCGTACCTGCCGCTGCCGGCGTGATCGTGGTCGCTCCGCAGGACGGCATGGACGACAAGCGCCTCGCTGCCGATGAATTGCCAGTGTTTAACTGCGCCGGAGGGAGAGACGCTTTACCGGCGGAGAGTCGAGAAACCTCACCGAGACACGAGCCCTCACCGGCCGGCGCGCCTCCTACCGTCCACCGGACAACCTCGTTCTCGGTTCTGGACATTTTGGACCCCAATAAATTTACTAGTAAGAGGCAAACATCTAACAGGACAGGTTGTGATTTCACGTTTGGTGCAGAAAACAGAAGCGATGACTCAAATCATACGATCGAGCACAAGTCTTATCAAGAGGACTACGACTGTAAAAAAACATCAGGGATTTTAAGTAAGTTACCATTGTTTTTCCCTTGTCGTTGTGTGTGTTTAAAATGATGTTTAACATGACAGCGCGAAAGTACATGCAAATAATATGGACAAGCATTTTTTTCAACATCAACATCGTAAATAAATAATATATATATTTAAATAAATATATAAATTAAAATTATATAATTGAAATGTGAGCACGTTTTTTCTTCTTCTTCAATTAAACATCTTAATGCAAAATGTATATGGATGTATAAGGGAGTAAAAAGGTGCTGTGATTGGTCACCGTTTTGGAAAAAAAGTTTTTCACGATTATAATTAACTTTTCACTTAAAATGATACTGTGGTGTGTCAAATGAATTAATCAAAGTACGAATATTCAATGTAGTCTCATAATTATTTAGGTCATAAAAATAAATGTAGAATAATATGTTTAAAATATTTTTTATAGCATATAATTGCAAGACACTGCTTGAATGCCCATATTCACACCAGTTTTTTATTTTTATTTTTATTTTTTTACTTAGGGTGTTTGTTATAAGAAAAATCAAGTTTTATAACAAAATAATTTCTTTATTGTTAAATGCAACTAGACCTTAAACCACATTTTCTGCAGAGCCATAAAGTTGGATTTTAACTAAAGTTTATTTACAGAAGGAATTGTATCAGTTTTTTTTTTGTTGTTGTTGTTTGTTTGTTTATCATTAATATCCTTGTAAATGGACTTTAAGTCTTTTAATTGAGTGGTTGTAGAGTGAAATGAGGAATTATTAGGATTGCTATTAGACTTTTACAGTTACTCTTGAGACTGGTGGAAACAAATTTTAAAATGTACCCTATGCCACTTGGCATTTTTAATTGTCAAGTGAATACATTGAAACAAATCTTCAGATAATTCTTACGGTTAAGAATTCTTTTGGGGCACTTTTTGCACTTTTTTTTTTTTTGAGACCAGTGATCGATATCTGCTTTAATAAGTATAATAGGTTTTAATCTTGTAATTATCCGAATTTTGGTCCTATAATTTAAATGTTGAGAAAGAGTTTGCAAGCTGCCTGAAAGAGATATACTCATTTCTATAATAGGATATCGACCAGTCTGGAACAGATCCTCCACATTATCAGCGTCTTTACGCAGCAAGTTGCGTTAATTTAAACGCAATCGAATGGGTTTAATTGTTTTTTGTTTTTTGATTCTTCTTCTTTTCTTCAGATATATTAGTGCTTTGTATCGAGTCTAAATGGTGAAAACAGAAAGCGCGGTCTTCATGGGATCATCTTATCTTCTGTGCCTGTATTTGCAAGGACAAATATGTGTCAACCTCTATGATTGATTGGAGGCAGCGCGCGAAAGCAATTTTCAATAAACAGTAATTGTAGGCTGCAATAATTTGATAAGGTTTGTGCTGTTTTTAACAGCCGCTTTAAATGGATGAGTAAATTGAGAGTTATCGATTAGACGACCGTGCTGTGATTTAAGATGTCAAGACGAATTGACACGCCAAAAGAAGTGCCATCTACTCTGTCCCCACTTTATATAAAGAGGAAAAAGAACGACTAGAACAGAAATTTCTGTTTAATTTCGAGTGTAAAAATGTTGTCATTCTCTGTTGTTGTTGTTTAAGGATTTAAACTTTAGACTAGTAAACAAAATGCTATATCATAATTAGGCATCTGTGCTGAAGTTTATTTCAGACAATTAAAGTAGAAAACAATTTCTACGTTACTCAGATTACTTCTCACATTACAAGAAATGTTACATATTTAAATGATCAAATTAAGGATTTTATTTTAGAAAAAAAAGATGAGAAAAATATAGGAAATATAGAGTAAGAAACAACTGAATGTACTTACTAAAATGCTTTTCTTCCCTCCCGTTGGTGCTACCTCATATCAGCGTGTGTTAAACTGTGTAAATTCACCTGTGCGTTCAGGTAATTGGTGTAAAGCTGGCTTTTGACAACAGTGTTTTGTGTTTCCACAGAAGACGGATTTGTGTTCCGATCAGAGGAATGTGAGGCTGATTTTACCCGAGGGAATCAGTCGGACAGCGAGCTGCAGGAGGATCTGTGCAGTGAGGAGAGCAGCGCCCTGCTTGGAAACAACGACGGCGAGTTTGGGCAGCACGAGGACGACGACTCACTAAACAAAAGTCCAGAAGGACAGCAGACTCAACAGTCCTCATCAAACGGACAGAATCACTCGGCGAAACCCAAGCGTAAGCGCTCCGGTTCGGACTCGAAGTCTGGCAAACCCAGAAGGGCCCGGACTGCGTTCACGTACGAGCAGCTGGTGGCTCTGGAGAACAAATTTAAGTCGACGCGATACCTGTCCGTGTGCGAACGCCTCAACCTGGCGCTGTCTTTGAGCTTGACAGAGACTCAGGTGAAAATATGGTTTCAGAACCGCCGGACCAAGTGGAAGAAACAGAACCCGGGCGCGGACACAAGCGCGCCGACCAGCGGGAGCGGAGGTGGACCGAACAACGGGCTGGGCAGCCTGAGTCCTCTGAGCCCGTCTCCTCCTATGAGCGGTCATCTGTCCATGCACACCAGCTATCCGGGTCACGGGCCAGGAGGACTCGTATGCACCACTCAGTTACCCTTTCTGCCGGGTCACGCGGTACTGTCACCCTTCATGCTCGGCTCTCAGACTTACGGAGCTCCCACATTTTACGCGCCGCACTTATAAGAAGAAATCTTTAGGAGATGTCCTGGATCGGAAGAAACAGAGTGTCCGGTCAACTCGGCACAGGAACATTTTTAACATGAAGCACTATGCTGTCACACACTTGCAAAGACATTTGATAGGTTTGTCTTAAAAACCGAGATGTAGCAACCATTCTGCACTGTGGCAAACCCAGAATTAAGTTTAGGAATCATTTTCCTCATGTTCGGCAATACATGCTAATAATTAGTTTTGATTTCAATTTGCTTCATTTGGATCAACTGTGAATATTTCTCAAGGTCAAACTGTATATATTTAGTTATTATGAAATGTGTTTAGACATTAACTTTGAATGCAAATGTAGTAGGGAATTAAACGGTATGTACTGAAACAAAGAATGAGATTGGACTAAAATCGTGTAAACATAAGATTAATGAAAAGTTTTTTTATTTTTATTTTTTACTGTGGGCCATATTATTTAATTCTGAAGTTGCATAGACTATGCTATTATTTAATTGTTTGTCTCACAATTAAATGGTTGAAATAAAATGACAGATGACAAAGATCAGTTGTCAAACATTTCGTTGGCATCTTTATGAACTAAATTTAAAACCAAGTTTTACATGATCTTGCACTACATGCTTAATGCCTGATTTGAAATTGAATTTTATAAACTGAGAAACCGCTTACTCTTGGACGAAAAGCTGGAATTAATCGCGGTCAATTTCGTTCAATGAAGCGCGAACAGGTGTTCTATTGGTAATCGTTTACTTTACATTTCACGTAATTTTTACAGAAAGTTTCCCACCTTTGAAACCCTTGTGTTTAATGACTCCGGCTGAAATAGATTATTGTTGCGTTGATTTAGCTACATGTTTACCTATAGCTACGAATATATCATGTAGAAAATATGATCATTTTACATTTATAAATATTTAAAATAAGATGATTAATTTTCCTTTCAAATTTAGCTACTTATTGTTTGATAGTTGCTTAAATATTAATAACGTAAATGTCAGCTGAGGACTACGGAAAGGCAGTTGAAAAGTAGGCTGTTAGAATATTTCGATTGCAATTTACAGTTTTGTTCGTTAAAAATATTTTGTCTATTACTGTTAGATTTCCGTTAGATTTTTACTGAAAGTAAAGACTGTGATGTTCAACACAGGACTCTATCGTTTCTGAAATTTGCGTACTTTAAGTAGGCTACTATTAATATTAAGTAGCTAATATTAAGGAGTCCAACGCCTTAAAACGCATTAGTATAATGCTGCTAAAATTCGCACGATTTTCAACCTTGCTGGTGCGATTGTTTTTGATGCATGCTTTGTATGCTGCTCAAACTTCGAATGGCATTAAATATTACATTAAACCTATATAAGCAAACTTTTATTTCAGGCTACGCGATATTCAACGGGATAATGTTAGTGATTGTTTTATAAAATGGGGTTTTAAAACAATTAAAACTATTCAAAATAATTTAAGATATTATAAAATATATTTTAAAACAATTGCTAAATTCGTTTCCTGCATGCCAACGTATGATCTTGTTTCGTGTCCAGACATATAAATACACAATGAAATGGGTGCAAATGCTACATTTCACGTTTACAGTGTTATTAATTACGTATTGTTATCATTATTATTACAATTAGAATGTATTAAATACTTTAAATATTCTTTTAATCACGATTTTCTTTTTTTCTCCAATTTTGCAAGTGAATAAATTATGTATGTATGGGGGAAATTATAGTCGTTATGTTGAACACGTATGAAAAGACGACCATGACGATCTTTTTTAATAGGCTACATAATTATTCTTGTCCGATTAACATATTCTTCGTCGTCCGTTGGAAATCATCATACTTATTTACACATTTAGCGAAGTAGGTTTCTTTATTAGTTTTCTTTATAAGTTTGTTTTCCAAGGCAGAAAAGAATGCTATGGCTGCTGCCAATAGCGTCCTATCAGTGTGAGGAATCCATATTCGTTACCGATGGGTGGATGGAGAGGAAAAAAATAATAATTATTATTTATTTATTTGGTGGAATAAGCCAACACGAGCTACACTAATGTCAATTAACACTAATTCTGTAACAGCGAAATCACTTTCCAAATTAACAGCTTTAGGCTGGTTAAAAAGCATTGTTTCCTTGTTAGCAATACCATAGTTTTCTGCAATATACAGTCAAGTTAACTTAGCTAGCCTCATTTAAAATTGTAAGCCATTCTTCATTTGTTGTAATGAAAAGCTGTTTTTAATATAATCGCTACAAAAAAAACCCTAACTATATTAATAAAAATATGTGTACTTACTGTTTCAGCGGATCTAATCGATTAAGGTAAACTATCGTGAGACTATGTTACTTAAAGAGCATGCAAACATTAATAAATCAAATTTTATGTAAAAGTCTTGAAATGAAAAAAAAAAAGAAAAAGGAAAAAATTCCTGCCATGCCTTTATATGTTGATGTGGTGTGTTTTTAATCTTCACAACAAAGAAACCCCTTAAATGAATAAAGACAAAGTCATGTCTTATAAAATCAGTAGAAATTTACTCTATATTAACATTCACACTGACAACATATTTCTTTAAATGTACTCTTATATTTAAAATTCTGGATCATAATTAGGTCTTCTACAATGTAGCAAACACAAAAGTTTGGAAAAACAATGTTGAAAATACAAAATGTAAATAAAATTCCATTTTAAATTAAGATTAAAATGCCTAACTTTTTTTAAATTAGTTATATACCACTCAGAACAAAAAATAAATAAATAAATTAATAAAATGATTCAGGCATTACAAATGACAATACAAAGTTTATAGTTCATTTGAGGCACAGTACTATTAACGATGCACTTTTGTTCTGCATAAAAATCCAAACGGGTGTGTGGCAGTACGGCTGTATCCTTCAATTCAGTGCATAGTTAAATTGATTTGAAAATTTTTCATGTTTCCTCTTGTCCATCTTGTTCATGACCTCCGTAACCCGTCTCATGGAGCTCCTATGAGGAAACAATGTGGTTGTGATTCAAATGATTTATTTACCCATCACTTGTAAAATATGTTCACCAGTATTCAACACTATATACTTGACTTGAGTTATCTCCAAATATAGCCATCAGGCCAATTTAGTGATTTTCTATTTAATCTTGAACATCTACTATTACTTACTTGTTAAAGACTTTCTTCTCTAGTCTTGAACGAGATGTACTGGCATTTTGCTTTAAATCTGTAAGGTTTGGGTACTTTTTCTTTGACTTTCCTTTGTTGCCCTTCTTTCCCTTCCCGTACGTCTTTGAGGAGCCCAGATCTTCTCCAGTTGCAGCTTCAATCTCCCTCATGAGCTCTGGGTCTCGCCAATCTGAGCCAATAAGAGAAAGGTTGCCGCAATAGAGATCAATGCACCATACATTTATACACATTTCACAAATTTGACTCCTTGAATTCTGAAAAAAAAAAAAAAAAGAAACTTATTCAAATTTGAACTATGTTTCATCTATGTTAAATAATTTATCCCATTGAATATAAAGACCTGATCATGGCCTCAACCTTTGATTTTGGTCAAATGAGTGATAGTAATGGTAAGGACATTTTAACTTAATGGTTAAACTAGGACTGGAGATTATTCTAATTTGGTGCTCAAGAAACATTTCTTATTAACGATGATGAAAACAGAAAATCAGTTTGGAAACCATTTTTAGGTTTTGTTTTTAAGGATTCCTTAATGAATGGAAAGATCAAAAGAACAGCATTTAACAATGTTAAAGTTTTTACTGTCACTTCTGATCAATTATTAATTTCTTTTAAAAAAAACAAAAAAAAACTGATCGTACACTTTGTACAGTAGTGTAGATAGATCAAAATCATCAACTTTTCATTAAGCATGTCCCCTACTGTTGATACATGCATATATTGCAATGATAAAATGGTAGCTGTTAAATTATTTACAATCTCCAAAGTGTTTAATTGCACAGAGTACTGCGCTTCATCAGTCTGTAGTGAAACGCATGCATGCAACAAACAGCTTTTTCAAATGCCTTTTAAATGAATATGGAGGAGTTGGTCGTCCCTATAAGGATTTATGGAGGTGAAAGGCCCCCGTTACATGAGTGCTACAATCCATCCTCGCCTTAAGTCAAGCCTTTAGGGGCTTCATTCTCCCTGTGAGGATGATGGGGGGGCCCTGCGTTTAGCTTAAGCTGTTCAGCAGGGCTGACTACTCCGTCAACAGTTCGCATCTGCATAAGTCGGGCACACATGAGCATCACAGGCAACAGCTGCAGTCAGCTTATTTGATTATCTATAGAAAACACATTTAAACACAAAAATGCTATAAGATGGTTGTGAAGTTCACAGTAATATTGCTCTTTGGCAGGTTTGCACCAGTCCAGACTATTCTGGGTTAAATATAAGTTAAGTTTAAGAAATAATTGACTGCAAAAAGGCAAAAATTAGGGTTATGGTGAGGCAGAAATGTGATGCTTATAATTTTATAAAAGCCTTCAGAGTATTTTTTCTGTTAAAATTTGTATTATTTCAGCTACAAAGCTACAATTTTACAGCCATTTTATGGTTTATCACCCAGGATGGTGCTCAATCCTGTTCCTGAAGATCTACCGTCCTGCAGAGCTCAGTGCAAACCCTGCTCTGTCTTTAATTATCAAGTGTCCCTGAGAACTTAATTAGCTGGTTCATATGTGTTTGATTAAGGTGTGAGTAGAGTTTTGATGTCATGAAATTGGCCCTATTCAATTTTAAATGTCTCACTATGACACATATTTTTGCTTCTTTTTTTTTTAATAGAAATGGAGGAAAATAATTGTTGTTATGCTGAATTACGCCACAAATACTGTCAACTGTTAACCTATTTTGAACCTGGAATATTCCTTAAAGACAACAGACAGCAGCTCTAAAGCCAGAAACAAATGCTTCGCCGATATTTTACGTTCCGATACGATAAGATATGCACTTTATTGTACAAAACTTTATCACATGGACAAAACAAACCGACAAGACTTTCATAATCACACACACCAAAAAAAGAAAGAAAGAAAGAAAATAAAAAAATGTATTTAATCTCCGGTACAGATTTAGTTTTTGTGTATGTTATTCAGCTCTAATACAGCTTGTTTCCTTCAAAAGTATTTGCCACTGACATGGGATGTGTAATTATTCTATAGGCATGGTGACAGTTCGACTCACTTTCAGGTAGTTGATCTTAAAAGGCAAAACTGACCATAGCTGTAACGTATTTTTAGTGTATGACTCCACAGTGCCCACTGTCATAATGATGAGAACACAACATATTTTTGTTTCCTTTTGTTAAAAGTGAGACCAATATATTAAATGTTTGAAAATCTAAATGTTTCACAGTTTTAATAAAGCATCTTCTTTTATAGCAATAATGCAACTTAAAGGGGTCATGAACTGCCTTTGTTTTTTATTTTGTACTGTTCTCTAAGGTCCACTTGTAATGTTAAGATTTTTACATCAAAAATCATCATAATTTAGAAGTAATATGCCATCCTGTTTTGACCACCCTCATCAGAACGCTCTGTTTGAATAAGCATGGCGGATTGTAGAGTGATTTAGGTTAAAAATGCATAAATACATATCATACAATTTGTAATAACAGGCAAAGCAATAGTGATCACGTAATAAAAACAGTTACACGTCGGCACCGATAGCCTCGTGGGCAGCGTGTCGCATGTAGCACTGTTGCGCTTCGGGGCACCCTGTGTTCAAGTCCCAGCTTGCGGACCTTTCCCGATCCCATCTCCCCTATCTCTCCCATTTCGCTTCCTGTCTCACTACTGTCCTATCAAATACAAGGCAAAAAGCCACACTATTACGTCATAGAGTGACACATTCCACAACCTGTTGTTTTGGCAGATTGGCTTCAATATAAGCTGTTTTTAGACTAACAAGAAAGTTTTAAGTTCTGAAAATTACAGAATGTTTTTATAGCACAATGACTTAAAAAAATCAAGCGAATTTTGATTTCTCAGTTCATTATCCCTTTAAACTGGGTGTTATGTAGAGGATGCCAGGGCATCACTATGCAGTTACTATAGAGTTCTGAATGGTTGTTCAGTTGCTATGCTGTTGTTAGAGTCTTACAACCTCACGCCTCTACGCTCTCTGAAAAAAAAAAAAAAAAAAAAGTACCTTTGTACTTTATTTAACCTTCATATCAGTACCTCAAACGTAACATTAGATAAATGGTCCCTTTTGAAATGGTACTGTCCCAGTGACAGATTCCTTTTGACAGTGTATGATTTTCTTGTCTCTAGTTATGGATTCGGCCCCTCCTTCAATGTAAATCAAAGGGAATTTTTTTCACTCGCTTTATCAAATTTCAAGTCTGAGCGCTTAGAAAAGCAACAGTACAGGTGTTAGATTTCAGTTCACACTTACAAGTATGAGCAGCATCATGATGACACAAATGACAGATTTACGTTAGACACACCGAAACACATAGTGTTCAGAATCACGTGCGACTGAAATATTTTGGGAAGGCTGAAGCCTGAAGCAGAAATCAATGGCACAGCAGGGGAGCAAGTGTTCAGTCAGTGAACTGATGGACATCATGAGCACACCGGCAGCGCAGGAGAACGGGTGGGGTGTCCTGTGGTTACCCTGACAACCGGCATGTCGACGGGGAGAGGGCGTGATGGAGTCACAGGGATCGATAGCTTACTTAGTTACAAAAGATGCTATTTCACAAGCCAGTGGTCAGCAGGCCCCCGAAGTCAGTTGCCTCAGATAACTGTTTGTTAACAAGTAAACTGTGGCCAAAGAAAGCACATCCGACGCTCCAGTGACAGCATGGAGACGCTACTTAATTGGCTTTTAGCACCCGACTCCACAAGAAAAGAAACCAGAGCGAGAAGGAGAAAAGTGAAAAGCTGAGAGGCAGAGTGAGATGCAGCCTGTCCTATTATCTGAGTATTGATGATGACTTGGATGGGATTCCATCAGTTCATCTCTTCCTAGAGTCTCACAGCCACCTGATTGGACTGTTGTGTTATAAGGAAGGAACTGTGGGTAATGGAGGTCTAGGATTTCGCCTGGCTACCGGTTACTAAAGGGCTTTTGACAGTGTAGAAAAGGCCTTGGGGTCTTCAACACTGGGTTGACAAAACATGAAAGAAGATCATCAAGCTTTCAGGTTTGGTGTGCGATATTAATTTGGCAAGAGTGCAGGATCCTAAACATGCCTTAACAGTTTTGCAAACATTTGCAGCAGTAGTTCAGCACATTTTGTCAGAATTTACTCATTTTGTGTCCACAGATGCTTCCATCTGTGGACACCTGCAAACAACCACCTGCAAAAACATGAGATATTTTGAAAAATTCTCGTGCTGCTCTTTTCCATACATGTTTACATGCAGCCAAATAATCAATTTGCATTGGGATTGATGGCTTAATTGGACTGAAAAGACTTAACAAACATCTCAGAATGTGATATGTGGATCTCAGAATAGTAGAACGCATTCAAAAATACCTTGCTCACATACATAGTGACGTGATGGGTATGTTTACAAAATGGTCATCGGGGGAGAATGAATATTTACTAAATATTTGCTAAAAAGCTCTTCTGACTTGTCAGCTTTCTTTTTAGATATGTCATAAAGGCCCCAGTGACATCGTTGTGGTGGCTTTCTCTGATGCTGAATGTGGCGACTGGGTTTTGTTTGGAATACACGTAAAGCACATGTAAACCAATATGTGAATTGGACTTCAGAGTTTAGGGTTCATAGAAATGTAGTATATGTAAACATGCCTTCTATCATGCTTCAGAATGACCAAATAATCCATAAAACTGATCCACAGTACCTAGTAAATGATGACAGAATTTTCCTTTTTGGGTGAACTATACCTGTAGGTAACTATCACTGATGATTACTCGCATGACTGTTGAGTTGATTATTGTTAAATAGGTTGCATGAATGGTCTAACCTGGCTGCTCCTCCTCGCGCTTCCTCTTTTCCATCTCCAATCGCAGTGCATCTTCTGGGTTAACAGGCCTGCCCAGCTCATCCCGAGGAATAATGAATCCATGGAACGGGCACTGAAATTACATCTCATTTAATTCTGCAGTTTATTCAATCAGTGTCCTGCTTATATCTATTTATTTACACAATGAAATAAGAATGCGTTTCTACCATTCTACCAAACACAGCTAAATATGGGCAAAAATATTCAGTATTACATCTCTTCTGTGTATTTTTTTTAGGGCATCATTGTTGTTACTTTTCTGACCTTTACTCTATCTTGACGTTCACACAAAGATCCATTTGACATTGGTGCTTTGCACTTGTGCTCCACAGGTTTAAATTTCCCAGCAAAGGTGATATATCTAGACTTCATCTCTGCAGACAGTTCCTCATTTTCTACTTCCTCCTCCACCTCATGAGGCACCCAGAACTGGTGCTGTGATGTGTTCCTAAAAACCAGTGAGGACAGGGTCTTAGTAAAGGAACTGCACAAACTCTATCAATGTGTGATCTTTGACAATTTTGAAAAGCCATCATATAGAATTTGCTTTCACAAAGTGCATTTTTTTGCAGGGGACATGTTTTAGGGGTGAGCATAACTTGTAAAATGTATTTTTAGTATAGAAATAATGGAATTTCTATAGTATAGAATAGTATGGATTTTCTCATGACTTTTGTAGATTTCCATGACTTTTCCAGGCCTTAAAATGACAATTTACAGGTCTTCCATGACCACAGAAAAAACTATATTGCATATCTTGTATTAGGATGTAAAAAAGTTAAAGTTCATCATTTAATTTTAAGGAATAGGAGTTGATCTGAAGTCAGTGAGCATACAATGGTGCTCTCTAGTGGCTACATCACATAACACAATCCATTTATACTTCAAAAAGAGACTGATAAATGTGTTATGTAAAACATTCTCAATGTTTCTTATGAATGAGACTGTACTTGATGATTTTGCCAGCAGTGGGCTGCTCCTCTCCCCAGTAGTAAAGATCCACACCAAACGGAACAACAGGGGCCTTAACAGAGGCTTTGTCTTTGTTTATGCCCCCCTGGTCACTGCTGCACACTGCGACCTCAGTAGAGCCCCCAGACATACTGAAACAATCAGAACACACTTCAATCTCAAAAAACAACAACAATAATAATTTTTTTTTTTTTTAAAGTTTAGTTTTTATTTTATTTTGTATTTTAAATACTAGATGAAATATATTTTTATGAATATTTCCATATAAAAATAAGAATTTATTTTGTTTTGTTTTCTCAGATTTCTCTCAATATTTGAAAACATTGTTATTTTAATCATTTTTAACATTTGATCATTTCCAAATATTTTAGTTTTTTTCCTGCTAACAAACAATTTTTATTTCCCAGCCCTACTGTATACCAGTCTATGTTACCTGGTAAAATAGGGCATGGAAGTACAGATCACCTTGTCGAAGGAGTAGAATGAATCCTCTGTTTGAGCACACGCAGCGTTGCAGCAGCACAGGTGGGGTCCTGCTCTTCATCATACATCTTCCTCTTGAGTCGAGAGAGACTGGAGGACACAAGAGGAACAGGATGTTTGACCACAGGTTTTGATGGCTTGGCTTTGGCCCCAGAGGTTGATGTTGAGGGAGTTTCATCAAGTCCTATTAAAGACAAGAGGAAGAAGGAAACTATATGATGTTATGTAATGTCAAATATTCAGAACACAACTTTCAAACGTGTAGTCTAATGGACTGAGGGGGCTCCAGCAGGAGTGTGCAGGGGCTTAAGGTGGTTTTAGGAGTGACACAAAGATCTAAGACTCACACTTAAGCTTTCTAGCGTCCAGAATGAGATGAAATTAAAAACGAGTGCGGCGAATTCCTCATACCACTTTTTTTAAAGACAAATGGCGATTGTGGGTATATGAGGAGCCTGGTCTGCTTTTATTTCTTGTCAAAAGTAAAAAATCCACATAATAGGCAGTATTTTTAGTACGTTTTTTTTTTTCATATTTTAAAGTCTATAATTTATATATTAAACACCTTTAGGTTCGGTATTCGTTTATTTATTCAGAAAACATAAAATACATTGTGCCAAACAATCTGTTCATTAGGTTGCAGAATTTCTTATAGAATATTCTTTATCTGACCGATGTTCCTTTTTGCTTAATTTTTATATTTGAAACTAGAGATTCAATTCAAATTCCTTCTTCAAAAAGATCAATTATACTAATTTCATTCCAAAATTTTCACAAAAATTTGTAAATACAGCACAGTACATAATAATATTATGCCTTTAAGAACATTAAGACTTATTTTTCAGATTTTATATATCTCATAAATTTTGTACTTTACAACTGACCAACACTACTGAAAACAGTCTCTATAATCACACATGATCTGTGTTAAAAATGTTTTCTTTTTTTTCAGAATCTATGGAACTGTACATGGAATTGAGTCAATTCTGTCACAATCAATTCTGCTAAGTAAGATATGATGGTTGATTTAATTGTTACAAAAAATATCTGTTTATTATCAGTTTATTGTCTATAAAATATTAAGTTAGCAAGGACATTCTTCGCCAGCTAATGTTATGTGTATCAGCAGTGAGGAAATCAAAACTAGTCAGCAGCCAGGTAGCAAACTAGTCTAACTCTTAGCAAGTTTACTAGCAAGCTATTGATACCTCATTGAATGACCAATTTTACATGGATTTTCTGTATTTTAAAGATATAAAATACTGTATTTGTATTTTTATAATAAATAATGAGGTAATTTGTTTAATTTTAAATACATTTTCATGTATTTGTATCTCGGTTCATAAAATTAGTTTGCAGTTCAGAAAAAAAAAACATACTTGCTTACTAAAGTCTAATATTCTGGTCTCTAGATATGGTTCAGGTTCCTCCGATTCATAAACTTATGACTGATTGATTGATTTGCCTATTTTATTGTCCTCCTGCAAATTCAAGTCTGATCACTTATTTCTTTAGCACAAATGTTTGCAAGGCAGGACTAGTTATGTGCTGATTACTTTATCAAATCACTAACCCTGAATATAAGCAAAAGCAACAGTGATGCCTTGGTAATACCAGCAGTTCAGTTCAACAGATCTAGTGGGTTACAAAAGAAAATGAATTATGGTCTCAGGACAGGATGAGAATCCTGATTGTAATCATCTGGGTGTATACAGTTAATCCAGGTTCACTCCCTTTCAATGACTTACAGCATCATAGCGGCACTCGGGTGTGCAAAATCATGAAATACGACCAAAAGCTTTCTTTTTCTGTTCAAATTGACCAAAATGGTAGCTATTTGTCTGAAGCAATAAAGTTGCAGGTGCTAAAGAGATAAATCAATAAGAGGAAATAGAGAGGCCCAGCAGTAGACATAGAGTTGAGCTGCCAATGGTGGCGTTATTGATTTTCCTGAGTTCAACAGGCCTTGTAATTAAAATGTAAATTTTGAGAGAGATAACGTCCTGACAGGAACGCTGGGATAAAGGGATAGATAAAAGCTCTGTTGTGAAAGGAACGGCGAGAGAGAAAGGAGGAGAGGAACAGACAAAATGCTTTTCAAATTAAAGTGTTTCTCTCTGGATGAGGGAGCCGATGTGATTTTGAAAAAAGAAAGGGAAGGATTAGCCAGGGATGAGCTCGAATCCTGTGACAGGTTGATGTAATATTAAATGGAACTGCTGATGGTAACTTGCACTGATTGATAAATTTGAAATGATGGAGTTAACTTGACAGTAAATCAGAATTATTTTTTTCTGAGCCTTGTTTTAGGAGTATTATACTGCGAACAGTTGCACTCTCAATGCACAATTTCCATTTTCAATCTATATTCCTCGCATGTGGAGTGCACAAAAAAAAAAAAATTTCAATAGAAAAGCAATGACTTACACGTCTCCAAATGAGCCTCACATCTGATTTACTGTGGTATAACATTACTAGTTTAAGGTAAGCATCAATATTACTATTGCTCATATTTGGGGTTTAAGGACTAGAACAACCATACGTATTAAACTTCAGCACATCCTGCAATCGTTGCGCTATATGAAGAATATTTCAGAATGTGCACTGAAGTGATCATAAAGACCTGGGCATGGGATCTTTTGACTTGGGCAGAAAATGAAAAATTCAATAAATAAATAAATAAAACCTCACAACCACATAGTAATGCTGTAACAAAGTAAAACAAAATGTTAAACATCTATTTTGTATTGGTATTTGTATGATATATGATTAAATTAAGCTCAGAATAGTCCGGGTCTTAGATGAATACACGGTTTTGTAGGTGAACAATTTAGCTCACAGAGGCCTGTGAGGTGAGCATTGTAAATTACCACTCCAAGCTAATGGGCGCTCATTAACACCATTGCATTGTTAATTTGGCATGGCCAGTGCACTGATCATTACATACTTTACTGCAGAAAGCAGCTTGGCTCTGTGAAGCTGTAGAAATTATATCCTAATGAATCTTCAGTTAGTGCCTGTTTAGAGATGCTGAAAGGAAATAAATGAAGAAAGAGAACAGGAGAGTCTGGTGAAATCATATTGCATCTCATAATTAGCGTGCGGCGTGGAGCTCATCATACATTACCAGGAAAATCTGGAAATTACTAAACTACTTCCAAAGTGCATGCTGTTCCCACAAGAACTGCATAAATCCCATTAGCCACTGAAATTGATTATTTTCATGACAGTAAATTTAAAATTGGACAGGATTTGAGGTCAAATATAATCTGTGTTCTTTAGCTTGTGTCTGACCTATTGCTTGACCTCTGTCTTTTGCCTGTGGCTTCTTGTCAATAGAGCTGTCCTTGCCCAGATGGACAAGAATCTTTTGCATGTACAAATAGTCAGCTGTCAAAACAGATGTCTATTGGCGGCCCCAGGTTATAATTGATTTAAACCAGGCTCAAAGCAATTTATTACCTTTCAAAAAGATATCAGAGTTTTTACACTGAATGTGATATTATTTTGCTCCCACATTTGAACCCAAATTATTCTCAAATGGAGATTCTTATTACTATAATGACGTAATTCTTTCTTACAATGATTTTTGTACCTATAAATAAATTAAAGGCAGTCCAAAAAAATACTACTGTGATGTATAAATATTTTACAATTTATACTTTAAACAAAGAATCTAGGGGGGAAAAATTGTCATCAAATAATGTCACAATGCAAAAATAATAGATTTCATGGTGTTACTTATTTTATTGGTCATATTTTGTTCATTTTTCCCCCATTTATTTTATAAAAAATTGTGACCTGGTAATGTTCTTCACAGAATTGATGAGACTCACTTTTACAATAATGTAACATTTATTAATATATGAATCTGTGATTTTTCAGATTAAATTCACTGTCAACATGCCTATTTTTAAAGTAAAACTCATAGCTAAACAGCACAACTACCAAAAGTTGTACAATGCTTTGAACACAAACGCTTCATGCTTTACACCTTAACTCTATAAACAAACTTTCCTTTGTGCTTTGAAGCTTTTCAACTGCTAACCATTTCTAACTAAACTCACCACTGTGCTCTTAATTCCACATTTAAATATCCTGCTGCTTTAAGCCCAAAACTACAAACAAACTGGAATCCCCAGAGGACTTTTCAGCTCATATCTACTTTGAAGCAGCCACTATAAGAGTGTGGCGATATCCTATGAGAGATTATATGGATTAAGCAATATCCTATAGAGAAAGCTAGTCCCTTTACTGATGAACAGGTTTGTCTTATTGCACTAGGCTTCAGATCTGCACCTGAACAAACTCACCATACTCTGCACGCAGATGTTCAGGAATGTGAGGTTCGTAGCCCTCCTTTTCCGGCACGTCTACAAAATCATCGTCGTCATCTTCTCCATCCTCTGGAGCTCTCATCTAGCTCGGGAAAAACAGAGTCGCTTTAAAGCCATGATAATACATAACACCTAATAGAGATGGGAACATGTTAGGAAATTAAGTAACTATGAGCCTATTTTTCTTGGTTTACTCAAACATTTGCATTTTACTTTGAAAATGCAATAAAAACTACTGTTGCAAAACATTTGCTACTTTTTTGTCATTCTCAAAACAACGATTGTTTGCTGACAGTTTACAAAGAATGTCTGCAATTCTCTTCTGGCTGATTAACACTCAGATGGGATATTCACTGTGGCCTCAGGATATTCCAGAGATTTACAGCACTATGAACAGCAAACTCTGCAGTAACGTGGGACATCTTAACATTTTAATTCAAAGCCTTAATAGAATTTCCAGTTGACCACATCCAATTTTTTTTCTAGTGGTAGTCTATCTGAGCATTGTCCCAGCTAACTGTGACCGCATAAAATAATAGTTGTTATGTTAAACAGATTTTTCCAGCATCTGTCAGCACGCAAAGGAGACAATAATAATTATTTGCGATGGTTCAGAAAGTAGGGCTACATGGGACTACTGACAAGCCAAAATAAACTAAAGCTGCTGGTGGATGCCCATTTAATATCGGGTGTCTTAGTCTTGGCTAGAGATGGTGAGGTTGAGTTGTTACTGATTACATCTTTGTGCAGGTTGTTCTACAAAAGAGCAGGGCGAACAAGGTGATACGATTTTTACTCTGAAGTTCCGTGTTCACATCATGCAATCACTGTAAGGAGATCAACACGAGGCACCGGATAAATCCATCTTAAATGTGATTCAAACCAGATCAAGGCTTTAAGAACCTTTGACAAGAAGGGAAGTTATGGTTTCTCTGAACTTATGTGTATCTATGGTCAAGGTAAGCTGAAAAGCTTTCATAAATCTCAAGGTTTGGAGAAAGTATCAACAACAAATGCTCAAATTATGTCATATTATGTTAATACTAAAACCAATTTTGCACTTTTAACATTTATATGACAGATTTGTTTTTACAAATGTATAATATTCTATGGGGGGGAAAAAATAAATAAAAATACATATATATATATATATATGTTTAACTTGTGTTTCAATGAACTAGTTTTCATTTGAAATAAGCAATAGTGTGTATGTCTTATTGGATATAATTAAATTGCAAGTAACATTTTTGTCAGTATTATATAAGCCATGAGCCACAATACTCTCTAGATACTGGTATTTGTATCAGCCTTTAAAAAACCCACAACTGATCAACCGATAGATCTGAAATATCATCAATGTCCGTACCACAATGCAGGGCAGTTAAGGGCCAAAGTTTAATATCTATAGTTACTAACGCCAAGTATGTTCAATAGTAAAAGTGATGATTTAGCAAACACAACTAATTCAAAAAAATAAAACAGATGTGCTGAAGACGATGGTGACTGGCTCATGGTTTCAGGAAGCATGCAAGCTTTATTCTGCTCTCCCTGCGAGCATCTACTGCTGCCATCTGCACCTGCTCATCCATCACTTGCGCTGTAAGTTTTGTTATCACTCTAACACTAATCAAAAGAGAAAACTGTCACCGCCACTGACCTGTGGAACCTCCCAATTATGCTCTTCAAGAGTGACAGCAGCACTTAACTTCCACTGCCGGGTAAATGACCACCATCAATCTAAACAGAATAGCAATGAACCACCGGGCTGCAAATGATTTTTTTTTTTTTGGTACAGAAATCCCCAGCCTGGAATTTATGAAAGGTGAAAAGCAACTCAAGGCTATTTTACCCCCCTCCTCCTGGGCCCCACTCCTTAGCTGAGGGTGTTCAGACTCGCGGGCCTGGGGAGACGACGTCTGCATTAGTGCTAAACAGAATTTATGCCTTTTAATTTACTCAAAAGGTGCTTAAGCGGCCCGTGCGCTACAATGCATAACAGAATGCCAGTTTTTAAATATGGGGGTCGTTGGTATAAAATGGTATATATAATCTGTGTGCCCTTCCTTTTCGAGGGCAATGCTAAAGTGTACGGCTCTAGCGTGCCTTTCCATTTTTTCTGTCTAATTGTCTCCATGATTACCTCAATATAAAGTACTAAAGATTGTAGCTTGCTTTGCTTTCGTTCATTTTTTTTTTCTTTTTCATTATTGCTATGTTGACAATTCCATATTGAGGTATAAACTGTCTTTGCATGAGGTCTCAATTACGTGCACTGGTGGCGTTGGTTCAGAAATGAGCCCTCTACGGTTTTCAATGGCTATGAAATTAAATAATCCCTTCATTTCATACTCAAGTCCTATAGTCTCCACCTAAAATCTGTCAACATGATATCAAAATGATCCTATTTATGTGTTAACTTGCTGCAAGTCTTTCTATTACAGTAGATATCACAAAACCCTCTTACTTTTAATCCCTCTCCTCCAAACCCTCCTAGTTTGTAACACTTACTTTTCACTGTGTAACCCACTACATTTTTTTATCTGAATATCCTGATTCATCCATAAATGTATCAGATTACAATTAATTTCAGATCAAGGTTGATCAGTACGTTTACTGTGGCCCTTGTACTCAAGCTAAATACATTAAGGGTTTTTTTTCCACTACACACAAACTGCATAGTTCACCCACTTTCTGAACCACTGTCTACAAGCTACTTTTAACTATTTTTAGCTTTAAACTAAGTCTTAGCAATGAATCCGGACCATCTACAATTGAGACCACACCACCTGAGGGTGGTGGATTTATATATCGGAAACTTCAGAGCTAAGCGTGTCTGAAACGTCATATTTGCACATGTACAGTGTTTGATTAGCTAAATACATGCGTCTTTTGTAGAAAGAAACATAAACAATGTGCTAGATACTGTTCTCCACAACAACTGCGTATTTGCACGGTCCTCAATGTTTACTCTCCTTTGAACGAGAACTGACAGCGACACTTGATTATGAGATGATCTGCGTGTTTAACCCAAATGCCTGTTGTATCAGACTGAGGTAATATTTTACAATAAACTTACTTTAGTTAATGTTAATTAAAGCATTAACTAACAACTGTTCATTGTTATTTTGTGTTAGGTTAACAGATACTACTTTTAATTTTTTCCAAACAATAATTCAAATAATGCTTATACTGGCATTATACCAGACAGAAAATAGTCATTTTTATTGTTTGTTTTTTCAGAGTTGCATATGGGCTGTTTTGTTATTTTCTGTTTTGAACCTTTGTGCTGCGTTATATTTTCTGTTGTAAATTTGACATGCAGTATTCATACTGTACAGTACACTTTGCCCACCCTGTTTTATGTAGGCCCACCCACTTAAACATTTCTGGCCTTGCCCCTGGCTTATACTTGAGTTTAACTGATTACTTTCACATTTTTATAGTATTTATTTAACACATGTAAACTACACTGCTAATAGCCGAGAGAGTCCACTTCGGAAACGGAGAAACAGGAAAGTCCATCACCACTTTAAAAAAGGGAGGGAACATTTGATGTAAATTGAAACACCGAGCAGACATTCTGCAATCTGCAACTAATTACAAACTTTAAACATCATTTCAATCTCACCTAAACCTTTTTTATGCATTGTTGCCACCAGCTGCAGAACAGATTGTCTATTCATCTTATCTTTATTTAATCAAATGCAGTTACAACCTTGATAAATTAAAGTGCAGTTAAAAATACTTGCCCAATAGACATTGCAGACCAAAAACTGTTATGTTTAAATCACTTTAATTCTGTTGTGATAAAATCAGCACTGTCAACTTGTAAAGGCAGTATTATAATTCTTTGACTGGAGTGTGTAGATACTGAGAATAAGTCTCCATATAAGGGTTTTTGCTGACGCAGGTGTTGCTGACATGTGAAGCACACCTCCAAGTGTCTCAAGGAAACTAAACTACTGAAAATGTAAAGTAGCCCAGGAATGTTTACAGAAAGCAATACAAATTATGTAGAAAATTTGATTCTTTTACAGTTCACAATACAATATCAGCCTAATGATTGAAAAGTTTAAATATCACTTGAAAAGTGTCTAATTTTAATAAGTTATATATTTATGTAAAATGAACATTTATATTAGATTAATTTCTAAGTAATATAAATTAGAATAAACATTTAAATACATTTACTCTTTTTACTCATTTATTCTACTAATAATCTTCAAAGAATATCTGTCAATCAACAATATAAAAAAAGATACTAAATGTAAATGCTGAGATATTGTCCCTCTAACCAGGGTCATTATAGTTAACAAAAACTAAATCTAATATCTAATAAAATCTAAAAAAAAACAAAAAACATTTTTGTTACTTAAAAATAAAAATAAAAAAAGTTAACTGACATAACATAAGAGATATATGTAAAAAAGAATTATTTTATTTTAGCTATTCTCCAGGGAAACATGTACTAAAATAAATAAAACTAAAACTGAAAAATGTATGTAGACATTCTAAAAGGAAAAAACTAATAAAATGTCAAAAAACACACAACAAAATACTAAAACTGTATAAAAAAAGAAAATTAAAATGGAAAAATGAAAAAAAATTTAACATTCAAAATATTAATAAAAACTATGATAGCATCTCAATAATACTTAAAACAACACTGCTGCTAACCTCCATGATTTGTTTCATAAGCAGACATGGACATATAAGAGTGATGTTGAATATTTAGACGATGGGCTCCCACGAGTGGACTACTGGCAGACATTCGCAGTGAACTCTATTGATCATGCAGTGGCCCCTGGCCCCTACCCTGAGAGGATAAGATAATGAGTTTCCGGTTAAATGTCCCCTACTTATGGGGAAAAACACATTCCAGCAGTGCTCCTCGCGCCCTCCAATATATTTTGTATGGTCTAATTAACTCTGTAAGCAATCTCAATTACTTTGTGCCCAGGGAAGCGTCGGCCAGGCACACTCCTTAAGCAGGTCTGTTATCCTTTTAAAAAATGAGCTGAGGAGGTAGCCTCGGACAACTGAGCCCTACACTTCATTTGTCTTTGGCCAAGTTTGATGGCTATGCGTTTAAAAACCCATTCAATCTTATAAACCAAAAATTAAATGTACTCAGCTGTGATGGTCCTCTGTGCATCTGCTATTTATATGCTAATCTCCTCTCTTACAGGGAAGGTCTTGCAAATTATTACGGCAAACCAATAACTCAGGTGTATGGACTGGCGGGCTAGCTGACCGCAGAAAAGAATGAAATGCGCTTTGTCACGAGAACACGTTCTAGGCAGCCTGGAGAGAGACTCTCGTGAAATTTCCTGTCATATCTCAATTTGAAAGCTCACATACACACATATACATACATGCATACATGCAAACAAACACACACAAGGTTATTTCAGGATAATTGAGACATTTTTCCAAGTCATCTCAATGGCAAAAGTGTTCTAATTTACCCAAATTCACCCTATTCACGCTTTCTTTCTTTCTATCTATCTATCTATCCATCTATCTATCTATCTATTGAATAGCTTCACTGTAAAAAAGATTACTTAAGTATGATATAAAATACTATTTCAGTCTTTCTGCTTCAAAATTTTACACTTAATTCAAAATTTTACTTGCAATTTGTTAAAATTTACAAGCAATTTCTGAGTCCAAATTGTTTAAAAAGCAAATCCTACAGTAAATGTTTTTCAGAGTACATGTATTAATTGAATAGTTTTGTCTGCCGAAAACAAATATTGACCGACATTTAACTGTAATTTTGAGTAACCAAAAGGTATCAGTTCTTTCATGTTGAAGAACACACTGTGAGCTAGCGACCCCCAAAATGAATTTGATCACTTAATTCAGAGTTAATTGCACGGCTGTCATTGCATTAGATACAGCACATCTAAGCAAGTGTCATCTCAAATGGCGCAGGAGCTGTAGGTCTTTTAACTAGCGGCTGTTAAAGTTATTTTTATTGGATACCCAATGTCAGTTCTCCTCAAGTTCACGCAATTTCCTAGCAGTATAATCGCAGGTTTAGAGGATCACAATAACTATCAACATGATCCACATTTCACAACCACAAAGTGTCACAATATACTTTGTCTTCATACTGACCGATATATATACTGTTATTTAAAAACAAAAAAACAAAAATGCTTTAAAATGTTATCACAACAACATTCATACATTTTTAAGTGTTATTTACTTTAAACCACTCTATATGAGATTTAGGTATAACATATTTATCTTTTATTTGCCAAAGAAAAAGAAACTAAATTGTCAATTATTGCTCCTTCAGGCCAAACCATTAAGTTGCCTTATCACAGTAAATAATGTATAATCTCCCCTGGCCCTATAAATGTTTTTTTCATTACATATTTTGTGTATAAGGAACCTCAGACCTCAGCCACAAATCCACACAAGGATCTTACATGAGGAAAAATATGGTGTGCTATTTATGCAAATAACTGATATTTTGGTATACTTTAGTAATTCATTTTTCCTTATAAATATATTTAAATTTCCAAGCTATTGTAGTTTTTTTTTTTTTTTTTTTTTTTAATCTAAAACTCATTATCATGTGATAAAGGCACACAGAAAAATTATAAATAGTCATTTTACACCTTTTTCTGTTCTTCAATCAGTAGGAGTTTAAGCTGAAAGCAATTCCACCCATGTCATAGCAATGACACAAGGAATAAAGTAATGGAATGCTTTTAGGGGGAAAAGGAAAAACTAATTATGATAAAGGCCTTTTAGTTGTTGCTTTATCACAAAGCACTGACTTTTTGCATTGAAAATCGTCACTGAGAGTGATAAACCTCTCTGGCGTGCAGTCAAGTGCTTTGTCAATGTCACACCCCTCCTTTTTCTCTACCCTGTCTGTTCTTTTCACCCAGTTAAAAATGGATAACATGTGTCATAATGATGTGTCTCCTAACTGCTTGCTGTGTCCCATTCCACCCTAGAGTGAGCAAATCTCCATTAGCACATGAGCTGTGCCTCCCCGTAGCAAAGATGCAAGTCTTTAGAGTTTGACCATACAATAAACAGTGTAATCGAAAAATGTCCACACTACACAAATATTCTCAACACCCTCATCATGTGTTACATTTGGACATCTTTTGACAAGCAAACATTTTCCTGCACACTATTTGACAAAATTCCAGTATTTAATGTTTGGGGAAAGAGCGCCCTCCTCTGGGGAAAATGCATTACTAAAGTTATTCCAAATATAATTTGCACATCTGAATTACAGCATGGCACATACTGTGTATGCCTACAGTATACTATATCTTACTCACTCAACACAGAAAAATCAGTTGCGAGCTGGATGATGTATCCAATCAATGGAAATTCATTGATATATAAATAAATGTAATATATTATAACTATTAATATTATATATTAATAATAATCATTGTTATGTAAACATATTGTTAAAAACTAAATATGATTTAAACAGACCAGAAACATTATGATCTGGCTTTAACGTAACTGTGAAAAGTTAAATATACTGAATATAATTCACATGATATTTGTCATTGTTAAACCATGGAACAGCAGTGCAGGACGTCAAAAATAAAAACAGCTGTCAGTCAACTCACATTTTCACCTTCATAACACAACAGATGCTTCAAATATAGGAAGCACTCAGTTATAACAGAAACAACAGGATGTGAGACTGCAGTACTCTCATTACTGTTTAACCCTCAAAATCAGTGCAAAAAAAGTGTAGGCCTATATCTGTTTGAAAAAAAAACTCACCACTCTTCTTTCTCTGTTTTTGTAGTCTATATGAAGACGCTCGTGTTTTCTCAAGGCGTACTCCAGTGATTTCTTTAACTCAGTGGCTCTCCTCATCAGTTCTTCCTCAACACCCACCTTCGTAAAGACCTGTAAAAGACACATTTTACAGGTCGCTGTAAAAGATTATGGTTTATAAAGATTTTTGTGGAAAAGAGCAGCTTGGACATTGTGCTAAACATCTATTTTTGAATAATCAATGACAGGTTTTTCATTTGGGAATGAATGATTCCTTTCAGAGGTCAAAGGGTTTACCTGGATCCAGGACTGCACCAGAGGCAGGTGTCTGGTTGTGATGAGTCTATGGAGATCCCTCACAGTGTTTACTATTGCTTCATTCTCCTCCGTCTCCCTCAATTTTAAATCTGCAGAAATGATTCAAATGGTTATTCACAAAATTTCCCAAATTCCATGCCATGCTATGACATGACAGAGGATACGTATCATGAGAATGGCTGTGAACCCGATCAGTCAGATACACCTGTGGATACACTGAGCTCCAGCTGATATCTATAAGACATTAAACCAGTGCTGCGGAGAAACGCGTCCTCATCAGGAACTTCCTCTGTGTTACTCTCGTCACTACACTTGTCTGTTTGCCCTTCATCATTTGTCTTCTCTGTCATCTTTCCGTTCTGCTCATTGCTCAGGTCTTTACTGCAGCAGGGTTGGTCAGATATGTTCTCAGCTTCCGCAGAGGTTTTAGCAACTGCTGCTTCCTCATTAAACAGGTTTAAGTCATCGGTTGCAAGCAGTTTTATGCAGTTGTTCATCTCAGTCAAGGTTTCCTCAATCTCAGTCGTCATTTCTTAATGAAAGAGAGATCAAAACAAGCATTTTAGCATGGATAGAAATGGATGGGCACACTGTTTTTCTTATTTTTAACTATGGATTAATGGCACTTAATGACATTTTGAAACAGAACAAGACTTTAACAAGAACTTGTCACTTTTTTTTTTAAAGATGTTTTGTTCTAGATATTTAAAAAAAAAAATTACAAGATTTTGAAGATGTGATTTTAGTTCACTGAACAAATGAAGTTATGTTTATATGTATATACTTAAAAAGTGCTAGGAGTTTTGAAAAATGTGCATTTTGATCATCAAAAATGACGTCAATGTTCTAATATTAGCGCCAAAGAGATTTTGTTTAAAAAATTTAAAAAAAACTACAACTATACTATTTCATCCACATCCTGTAAATGTATTGCCAACTTTTACTTTTCCCAAATCTTAGAGAATACTCTAGCAAGTCATTAACCACTTCTGACAAGGCTTTTGTAGTCAAGAGGTTGTGAATTAAAATGATTGATTTATTGAGGTAAATATTTAAGCTGTTGATTTTTTTTCCACAGTATTATATCTAAGATGACCTATTCCAGGATGTTGTTCATTTCAGTATGTCCTGGGAGCTATCATCACTCAGTGTTTAACCAGCATATAAAGTATTTGCTTAACATAGTTTCTCAGAAAATGTTGATTCTTGGTGGAGCTGTGAAATCTTAAACATGCTGTGATAAACTTAAAATACTTTATTGTAAACTTACCCTTACAGCAATACAAATCTAGGAATTTCACATTTACGCAAGCTTTACATGTAAATTGTTTAAATATTTTCTATCTGTGCCTTTTAACGACAGCAATTTAGAATTAGTTCCACTTTCTGCACACAAATAACTGGATTGCTGATGGGACATGTGTGTAGCCACATTGTGTATGCAAACAGAGTATCAATGACTAAAAGACAATATCTTGAAGGTATCAGTCAGACAGGATAAGTTTTAAGGACATAATGTCTGTAAAGTACTTGTTACTGTGGATGTCAGTAATGATTATTGCCAATTTACACAGGATAAGCTATATAGACATTGTTGAGAAAGGTGTGCCTATACTGTATACTGCATTATATATAGGATTATTAGCTGAAAGTGATTTAATTCCAAGAAGCGGTACAACAAATACAAGCCTGTAATAATTAATTGCTCTCATAAATGCATAAATCTGTTTCCAGAATGAACGCAATGGTATTTAATAAATATGTGTAGGTGCCTTGTACGTCAGCTGATCTGATGTTCAATAATATAATTAAGAAGTAGTATAGAGAACTATAATTAAAGATGAACATAACTCACTCCCACTTTCAATAAGCAGTAATTCCAGTATCTAAAAAATGTGTAGAAATTCTGCTGTATAATGTAGGCTGACTTCAGATATAAAAACAAGAGATTGGACGGGTAATCACATGATGTCCTATCAAGAATGTGTGGAAATATAAACATGGCAATCCAGTGGTGTTTGCACTCAATTGGCTCCATGACTGCATTATTGGCCTGTTTGCCACATTGCTAGCCCTTCACGTTTAGAGGAGACACATGATATAATGACGATAGAAAATTACATTTATATAAAATATGTGTGTAAATATATCAAGGAATAATCAAATTACTTGATTTTAGTGTAGACAACTGATTGTAGTGTAAAATGATTTTACTTTTATATTTTATTTTCATTTATTTTGCTAATTGTCTTTCATGTTCAAATGGTAACAAGTACTTATCTGTAGATTTTTTTCTTCTTCAGTGGAGTTACGGTTTGTGAATATAAATGTGTTTACCTTCCATTTCCTGTTTGGCCTTTTCAAGCTTCTCTTTGTAAATTCTTTCCAATCTCTTCTGTTTCTCCTCTTGTCTTTTTCTCTCAGCCAATGTTCTTGCTTCAACATCATGAAAATCTACCTAAAAAAAGAAACAATGATTTCTTAAAGTGATAGTTCACACAAAAATGAATAATATGTTTGTGGGTTACCAATGAGTTTCTGATCCCCAATGACTTGCATAGTATTTTTCCCATAAGACAGAAGTCCATGGAGACCAGCAACTATTTGGTTACACTTATTCTTCAAAATATATTTGTTTGTGTTAAGTAGATAAACAAATTCATACAGGTTTGGAAAAACTTGAGGGTGAGTAAATGATGACAGAGAATGTTTAGTTTTTGGGGCGAACTATCCCTTTAAGGAGACATTTCACTATGATAATGACGAATTATAATAAAAACTAAAACCGCCCATAACATCAAGTGCATAAAAACCATATGTAATTTGATTTTGAACATAATATTGGAAAATACAATGACACACAATTAAAAAATGTTTTATCAATTGCTCGATTCATTCATATTTGATTACACAGCTAAATGTAGTTATAACACAATATCTTTTCCATAACAGTCTTTATATAATTGCATAACAACAGTGACGTGTCCTAGGGTGCAGACCGATGGCATTAAATACTATAATCACAGAACAGGCGCGTCCAGATAAATACCTTTTTAATCTGCTTGAGAAAGTGATATCCCAGAGACAGTTTCTTGTACGCCTCTCCATACGTGGCGTGCCAAGACTGCACAGTCTGAATGGCAAGTGTCCTTAGTTTTCTCGCCACCTCTTTGGGTGGAGGCAACGGTTGCTCAGCATCTGTTTCTACTGTAAGTTCCAGGAACTCCTGAAAATTTGTGATGAGAAGGCCTCTGAAGTAATGCGACCGGCTGAAAATCTCATTGACCATTTGGAAGGCAGAGAGACGGATCTCTGCGTGCTCTTGGTTCAGCTGGGTCATAATCAAGTGGTAGAAATGATCAACATAGTCAGTGGAAACTCTGTGGTCAGAAAAGGAAGAAGAGATTCAATTTAACAAGGATCGTAAGGTCATATGTGACCCTGGACCACAAAACCAGTCTTAAGTCGCTGGGGTATATTTGTAGCAATAGCCAAAAATACATTGTATGGGTCAAAATTATCGATTTTTCTTTTATGCCAAAAATCATTAGGATATTAAGTAAAGATCATGTTCCATGAAGATATTTTGTAAATTTCTTACCGTAAATATATAAAAACTTAATTTTTGATTAGTAATATTGCTAAGAACTTCATTTGGACAATTTTAAAGGCGATTTTCTCAATATTTTGATTTTTTTGCACCCTTAGATTCCAGATTTTCAAATAGTTGTATCTCAGCCAAATATTGTCAGATCCTAACAAATCATACATCAATGGAAATCTTATTTATTCAGCTTTCAGTGTATAAATCTCAATTTTGAAAAATTGACACTTTGTCATTGGTTTTGTCGTCCAGGGTCACATATGTCCAGTGCTGCTCTATGGCCACAAAAACAAACACACAGGCACATGAGCAAAGAGATTTATGCTTACTTGGCATATCACAAAATGGACTTTGATTAGGTTTCATAACTGACAAAATTAAAACATAAACACTGGGAAAGGCCAGTTTCCTCATTCTGTGACTAGATAATGAGATCGTAAGCACACTTTGGGCAGAGGTGGCAAAAGCTTTGGTGACCATGGCATGGCTGCCTGAAATCGAAATTTACAGATGTGTCCAGACTGTTCTAATCTATTCACATGACAGTTTAGTCCACACTGTTGTTGTTGTTTTACTTACTGTGTGTGAGGAAAACATCAACCTACTAAACATACTTGCATATTTTCTTCACTTCCTTCATTTTGTCTTGATTTAACTGTGGTTCTCCAGAGGTAGTCAACTCCTCAACCAGTTGTGAGAGCTTATCACGCATTGCTTGGTCCATCTTGACATAACCCTATAACAGAATTAATAAAGAATGAATGTATGAAGGAATGGGTCAAAGCAACCATCACTGAGAAACAGTTACTGCCGTATGCTATTATACTCACTATTATTTTTGTTATGCAGCTGCTGTTCAACACAGACACATAGATAGATTCATAAAGTCTACTAGTGACAGAGAGCTTCTCATTTTTGCAGACTGCATCCAAAATATTTAATGGATAGAATGGATGACACGTACCGCTTCCTCCACCTGCTTGGCTTTAATAATCACTGGTATTATATAAAATGTATGTATCCGTTCGGAAATGAGCTTCACTCATCTCAGTATTTTAGTGCGATTGAGCAGGGGATGTAAACAAAGACACACTCAGCAACCGTGAAGTGTGAGGAGTCCACCATTTTCAAAATAAGAGTCGCTCTCTAGTGTCAATTTTCACTGAAAACTGACTGAACTGCAACTGAAACGTTAATACAATTTTATTCCAATTATTTTAAATGTATAAGGCAGTATATGAGTGTGCGCACTACAGTTACACCCGTGCCGCGCGCGTAATTCAGAATCTATGGTTAAAGAATACCTCATGATTATTAATTAGACGCTGCTGACGTTACTTAGTGGGTGTTGTACGTAACAAAATCAATATTCATTAGTCAAGACTCAAGACTTCTTTCATTTCTTATTCGACAAGCTGACAACCGCCCACTTACACACGTCTGGCTGTCAGCCAATCAGCGAGGCATATTGACCGAGCGTCGGGCAGCTTAATGAATATTCAATTAAAAAAAAAAAGAAAAAAAAAAAGGCTTCGGCTTTAGTGGAATTCGAGTGACGCACTTTATAAATGTGTAACCGTTCTGTGGGTGGGAGCAAAAGTGCAATAAAAGGACTAAACACACCTAAGAGTGATTGATTACATAGTGAACACTTCGCTGTATACAAACAATCATGCTGGCAAGGCTTGTTTTGGTACTTTGTTTGGCAGGTGAGTCTGTAACTGATTTTGGCAACACGGAACTTTAAAGTCCAAACTACAAAAGTTACGTTGCAGGCGCTTCATATAAGGTGGTGAGTTGTTTTTCTCTCTCTCTGACTCTTGTGTTTCACTTTTATGTTCTTCTGAACAGCTTTGGCAAGTGCAGCTGTTATCCCCGTTGGCTCTAAAGAGGTGGGTTAAAGATTATAACCTATTCGTGATGATTTATTTAACCACTGTATGTATGTAATGTATTCTGTGTGCTTTTGGTGGCAGGCAAAATGCTCTGAGTACTACCTGCCCATGTGTACCCGGGAATATAACCCTGTGTGTGGTACTGATGGAGTCACATACCCCAACGAATGCATGCTGTGTTTGGAAAATATGTAAGTAAATCAAGTTTTTAATATGTAATTTTTATCCACCATTTTAATGTTCGTAATGTTCTTACTGGTGTCCTTCTGAAAATTTGTTTGACTGTCTTGTCATAGGGAGGACAAAGGCAACAGATTAATCTCCAGGATGGGCGAATGCTGAGACAAATCCACTCATTTATATTATCTAGATGTGACATGAAGGCTGGAACCACATGCATTTTTTTTCTTTCTTTTTTTTAATGGTTTTGTTTTAAGATAAAGTGTTTTCCCCCTGTTGTGTGTCCTTTTTTAAAACATTATATTCACTTAATAAAACCTTGATATAGAAGTTCCTGCTTTGTACTGTACTCTTTTCAGTATAAATGAGCACTATTTGTCACAACTCATGTAGCACCAGTGATTATTTGATGAAAACAGACTTAAAGGTGTATCAGAATATAAGCTTTGTGTTATTATAAACAATTATAGCTCATAAAGACAACAATCAAAAGAAAAATGTGGAAACGTTTGGGAAAATGTGATGTTAGAGAGTATGAGGTGATTGATCGGTGTTTGAACTGAGTGAAATTCTGTCCTGGGGCAGAAGCGACTTCTTTTTTGGCAACAGAATTCTGATATATCGTAGCTATGTCAAACATTGAAGTTCAGTTTGGCAATAAAAAATAAATGTTTGTGTTTAAGAGTAAATTCAAGAACTAGTTATGTCAGTATTTAATTAAACAATTTGATTTGAAAGCTACTTCAAATTTTAAACTGTCAAAATCAAACAAAGAATAATCAAAAAGCACGAAAAAAAACAACAACCTTGAAATAATGCCTAGCAGTTACAACATCACTCTGTACTTCATTTAGACAACACTACCAGCAAACAAAGATTACACTGGATAAACTGTAAAGCACAACATTACTCCCACTGCACGGGCCAATAGTCGTCTTGTACAGTGGTGTCCTATCTTGTTTTTCTGGGCATAGCAGCACATGATGAAGCTCATGTCGAAAGAACAAACTTTGTGCATAGTCTACATGATTCATATTTCTTACAGAGTTACAGCAGACTTTTGACGGCCTGTGCATATAAATGCAAAAATCTCCAAATTCTTGTGTATTATTATAATTTTTTTTAAAAAAAATTTCTGCATTGTAGAACAAATTTAATACTTCTGTGTAAGTTCAAGGTGATCATATTCATCACTAAAGAACATTAAATATGGCTAAATAAATAGCGAGTCTGGGAGTTGAAATTTAGAGCTTGCCTTCATAGTAATTACACCGCACTGTTGACTGTTTCAACTGCTTTTCTTATGCAAATATAATTTATAAAACTGATGATGTCTAAATATCATTTATTAAGAATTATGTAAAGTGTTCTTATATAAAAATCATTTATTAAGTCGGGCAAGATGCAAAAATAATTCCCAAGTCCAATAAACCAAAATATTTTTCACATCTAAAAAAAATCATGTCTAAAATGTTGATAACAGGAGTACGATTTTTTTATACTTTCAGATCATATTTTGTAATTTATTGGTAAAAAGTGACTGATGCAACTAATTGCAGATATTTATACATCATGTTTTTTTTTTTAATTAATATAGCAAATGACATATTGTACAGGCCTAGAACATTTTGTTCTTTTTATTATGAGGAAAAGCAAATAGTTCCCTAGTTGAGTAATTGAATGATTGATGAACTTTTTACAGCACAATTATTCATTTTAAATTACACACACCTACCAGCCAAACTAAATCTATCAAACTAAAGGTGCTCAGTAAACAGACTTTGTTCCTCCCTTTGATGATGTATATTGTATATGATTAGTCAGTACGATGGGCGTCTGTGTGTGGCTGTTATAAATATCTGATTGTATGATCAGTTCAGTTTTATATCAGTTGAATGAGTTGACTCTCAGTTCGGGAACAATGTACGCTCGAAGTGTCATTATCCTTCTCTGCTTTCTGGGTGAGTAATATAATGTTTATGATTATTTAAAAAAAAAAAAAAAATGTTGTTAGGATGTTGCGAATTTGTCACATTCGACCAAATTCAAAGCAGGTGGCCCTGTAAAGCATTTGGACATTTAAGTCACATTCAGCCATTTTCAAGTGTGATTTAAGGGACTGTTCCTATATGACTTTCTCTTGCTGAAAACACAGACACAGACAAAAAAATAAAAAATAAAATAAAAATAAAACAGAGAGAGAGAGATTTTGAAATACAACATTTGACCACAATTTCACTGTAACAAGTTAGCGTTTGTTTTTTGTTGCACAGAAGATTTCCTCTTGCCACATCATAAAAACTGTTAAACTATTATCTTTGTTATCTTCTTGACACAAACAGTGGCCATATCTGATGGCGCAAGTGTGGTGAGTAAATAAAGGTCATCGAATTGCTGTTCTTAGTTCCGTCTTTTTTCCCTCCATGCAGGTGCAAATAGCTCATTGTTTTTTCCTTTTTCTGTTACAAGCCTGATTGCAAGTACTCCCAAAACATTTGTCCAATGAACTTCTCACCCTTGTGCGGAACCAATGGAATAACATACGGCAATGAATGTATGTTGTGTGCTGCAATCAAGTAAGTTTAATTATGCATGCATTTAAACAAAGTATAAGTTTAAAAATAGATTGCTTAAAGAGCTGTCACCAGACCTTCAGACTTTAATCTTTGATGTAATCTCTGTCTTTTTAGGGCATCAAATACTAAAATCTTAATCCGGAACCAAGGCCAATGCTAAATCAAACATCTGCAGGCATGGCACAAGAATTGTATCATAATTAAGCTTGACAGACTTTTAGTCTTCAAGCTTTACATCTCATTCAATATGTCCTGAATGTGTAATGGTATAATTCATAAATAAATATTGCATACTGAAGCTGTTCTGTTTGGTTCTGTTTTTTCTCCTTCAAATCTTGGAAAGACAAAACCTGTGACTTTATAGCACTATACTAATTAGTTACTGTTTGTGCTACAAACATAAATTATACTTCATAGGCTTGATGAGGAGAGATGTGCTATTGTTTTTTCTTGTGGAGGTTAAAAAAGGTGAAAAGCACCATATTTAAAAGAGGGACACAAACTCTCTAGATACCAGAATATCATAAAGGATGTAGGCTCTTTTGACACCCCATGCAGGAAGCAAGTGAAAAAAGGATAATTTACCCACCAGTCACTGTGCATCACTCCAGCACTTTAATAAGTTTGAATAAAACAAAGGTATAGTGAAAATGAGTTGATCAATTATTATTGATTTCATTTAAGGTGTGGTTTGTATGCAGTTGTTTGTGGGAAGAAAGTGCATGAGATGCATCAATTACATTGCAACTTAATTATGGTTAAATAAGATAAATAAATAAAAACATCTAATGCCCAATTTACACTTCAAAGATGACACAGAAGGGCTTATGAAGTCTTTACATAAACTGTTTAAAGCTGCTCATAGGTGGGATGAATGCATTTACACACAACTGTATATTTTGGGGCTGAGGTGAGTCACAGCAGGCATTGTTTAATTATTTAATGTATTGTTTAATCTGTTTAATGTATCCAAATTACGTTTATTTTCATATTAAACATTACAATAAAGATATTTCATTCAGTTTAGCACTTTGAAATATGACAATTTATTTTAATTGAAATAATAATACATTCATATTTTTATACATGTAGGTACAGTGCCCTCCACTAATATTAGCACCCTTGGTAAATATGAGCAAAGGCGGCTGTGAAAATAAATCTGCATCATTGATCTTTTTGATCTTTCATTCAAAATATTCACAAAAATTCTAACCTTTCACTGAAATAAATAAAATTGAAAGAAAATCTCACGATGAAATAAATGTTTTTCTCCAATGCATGTTGGCCACAATTATTGGCACCCCTAGAAATTCTTATGAGCAAAATATCTCTGAAGTATATTTCTATTCATATTTACATTTTTTAGCACACCAGGGAGACTAGGAGCATGAAATTGTCCAGCCATGACTTCTGTTCCACAGGATTATAAATATGAGGAACACAAAGGCCAAATTCCCTTAATCATCCATCACAAGGAGTAAAACCAAAGAATATAGTTCTGATGTGCAGAACAAGACTGTTGAACTTCACAAAATAGAAAGTGGCTGTGAGAAAAGAGGTAATTAATCTTGTAATTAAGAGGTTTCAATCAACTAAAGCTGTTACAAATCTTCCTGGAAGAGGATGTGTATCTATACTGTCCTAATGCACGGTGAGGAGGAGAGTTTGAGCGGCCAAAGACTCTCCAAGGATTACAGATGGAGAATTACAGGGATTAGTTGAGTCTTGGGGTCAGAAAGTAAAAAAATAATAATAATAATCAAACAGCCCCTACATCACCACATGTTGTTCGGGAGGGTTTGAGGAAAAAATCTCCTGGCTCATCCAAAAACAAACTCCAGCACATTCATTTGTCAGACACGACTGGAACTTCAAATGGCACTGGCTTCTATGGTCAGATGAAACTAAAAAAGAGCTTTTGGCAGCAAACCCACCAGATGAGTTTAGTACAAACAGGGATAAAAAGTACCCCATGTCCACGGTTAAATATACTGCTGGATCTTTAATGTTGTGGGCCTGTTTTTCTGCCGGAGGTCCTGGATATCTTGTTCAGATGCATGGCATCATGGATTCTATCAAATACCAACAGATAAAAAATCGAAACCTGACTGCCTCTGTTAGAAATCTTATAATGGGCTGTGGTTGGATCTTCCATCAGGACAATAATTCAAAACAAACATCAAAATCAACACAAAAATGGGTCACTGAGCACAAAATGAAGCTTTTGCCATGGCTGTCCCAGTTTCTCCGACCTGAACCCTATAGAAAATGAGTGAAGTGAACTGAAGAGAAGGAGCTGTGAATTTGAAGGATCTGGAGAGATTCTGTATGAAGGAATGGTCTCTGTTCTCTTGTCAGGTGTTCTCCAAGCTCTTCAGGCATTATAGGAGAAAACTCTGAGCTGTTATCTTGGGAAAAGGACCTTGCAATAGTTGGGTGCCAATAATTGTGGCCAACATGAACTAGAGAAAGCATTTATTTCACAATGAGATTTTCCCCCCACTTTCAATATTGTTTTACTTCAATGATAGGTTACGATTTTGTGAATTTTTTGAAAGAAAGATCAGGTAAGGATAAACCAACAACAATGCAGATTTATTTTCACAGTCGCCTTTGCTTGTATTTACCAAGGGTGCCAATATTAGTGAAGGGCACTGTTTTATATACATTGTATATTACACAAGTGTATGGTAACTTATATCAATTTACAAAAATATTTGATTAAACCAGAAGGATCTAAGGATCCTTAAATGCAAACGGTGTGTTTTGCTTCAAGAGTGCAAGCATACATTTGTGTGTTTTACTTTCTTTCATTTATTCTTCATTCATTTATTTATCTATAATAATTTATAATTTAATCGTTTTATTATTCCATTTAAACATAATCTTTATAGAAATGTAAATATTTATTTCATTGATTTATTCATTGATTAGTCATTTAGATTATATCTGTAATATTATATATTTTCCATTGTTGTTTAGCCTTATGATGTGTGGTTTCAAGAGATGTTTGTGTTCATGAATAAGAGTTATGAGGGAATGTTTATGGAAAATCAAGGTTTGTGGGAAGTTGTTGGTATAACACTACTTGGTTTGTATTCATCAGGCAAAGTCTGAGCATTGAAACATACGCAAGATTGTTCAATAAACTTTTTATCATCATGAAATGATCATTTTGCTAGCTCCTTTTTTATCATCATAACTTTGTCTCCTGCTTCTGCTCTTCAATGGCTTTGCTCAGTCAACTTCTTGGCTGATAGCAGACTGTTAATACAGTTTTGGGTACCAGACAAGAGTTTCTGTTAACGGGTTTTGGGTATTAGTTGCTCTGTTACCAGACAAAACAGATATTTTTTGACAGGATCTGGCGTCCGGGGCTGGAGTTGATATTTCTGGTGTGGAGGCATGATCTAACAAACAACATCTAAATATGCGCAACTTAACTTTGGAGGTTCTTACAAATGAATGATTTTTGTCAAGTGAAGTGAATATCAGTGAACACTGCGTAGAATGCAGCTCTAGTGTTTTAATGCTCTTGATGTGCAGAGATGTCTTAGTTTTAAACTATGTAGATTCTAAGTGTGCAGGTATCTTGCTAAGACATTTCAGATGGTGTGGCATTCAGTAAATGCGATGTGAATCAAATAAGTGAGTTATCACTTACTGTAAGTGCTTAATCAAATAAACAGTTGTCACTCCTGTAAATAACTGACCTCTGTACAAACGGAACATGATGAGTTTTGCTCATAGACTGAATATACCACATTATATTCCAAAAAGAATGAACAGCTGCTGACCAATTTAGGAGTGTTTCTTAAACACAGGTATTTACCTCCCAAAATCTTTTTTACATCTTGCAGCATTAGCTGTTTAAGGTCAGGTGCACATTACAAGGCTGAAGTAGCTTGCCCTTTCACTAACCCTTGTACACCCTTAAACTCTTGAGTCATGGGAAACTTGAGTGCAGACATTTGTGTGAAATCTTCAAGTGAAGGGAGGAGAATAATGTTGTAACACACTTAGGTTAGTTGGTTAGTGTGCACACCAGCATAATAGAAAACAAGAAAGTGTGAAACTTGAAATGTGAGCAATGAAGTAAGCTGCTCAATTTACATTAGTTAAAGTTTTTTTTTTCTTTTATTCAGTAGATTTTGCAACATGTTGTTCAATATCTCCAACTTGTTGGGTAACTCGAGTGCACAACCTATCTGAGTGGAAAGACAATCTGAAATCTGAATTTGAAAATTAAAACAAGGACTAGGAGATTTAAGGACAATTTCTTTCCTAGACGCACAAATATTATTTTTATTTTTTTATTTATTTTTTTCAGTTTATGTCAAAAAACTGAGACCTTTTACAACAAGCCAAATGTTTTTCGAGCTTTACCTATCTGACTACTGTTACCACTTTCACGCATCAGATGCAAACTTGTGAAACTGTGTAATGTGAGTTATATTGTATGATGATCTAGGTATACACTATGTGAATATTTTAATATCTCGCAGTGTACCTTTGTGTGAGCTGTTTATCATTTACTGTTTTTAACTGATAAGCACTGGAGACCATGTTTTAGTTTTTCATTTATTTCTTTGGCTTTAATGTTAATGTTTTATACATTAAGCTGTTGCATGAAGATGTTTCAGAGAATCATTAATCTAAAGTATTAATCAAAACATGTTTACATATTTTATTAGCTTCTTAGTATACAATTAGGAAAAGGTCACAGATGTTTGAACTTTGACTTGAAATGAAGAGGTTATGGTATGGAATACCACTATTTAAATATACCAATAGAGAGCAACAATGATTATACTGAGCTAGACAATGACATCTCTGAATTCAATAATGAAATGCCTTTAACTGAAAATTGAAAATTGAGTGTACATTACTGACACTCTATCCTCCAATTTGATACTGTTAAGTGCTTTGACACAATCTGTATTGTAAAAGCGCTATATAAATAAAGGTGACTTGACTATGCAAATGGTCACAGAACATTAATTTCTTCTAAATGTGTTTGATATCTGAGAGGTCTGAATGAGGCTCAACTCCAGTGCTGGAGGGTCAGTGTCCTGCAGACTTTAGTTTCAACCCTAATTAAACACATCTGTCTGTAATTTGCAAGTAGTAACTCAAATAATTATCTTGTTAGAGTGTGTTTGGTTAGGGTTAGTGATCGACTCAGCAGGATAATGGTCCTCCAATTCCCTTTGTAGGAAATTTCCAGTTTCCCATTGTAGGAAATGCAAAAGTTCATTATTTATATTAACAAATATATTGATGTATAACCTTCAGAACTGTGGCTGTTTTATTGACAATAATATGAAACTCAAACTCAACTGTAAAACCATATATTTTATCATAGGTTGGTGTCAACCAAACTAAACAAATTTGTCTGGTCACTGGCATATTTTACATGTTACATTTGGCATGTGGTCCATTACACGAGTACTTGAACTTAAGCAAATAGTTCATCATTTCTCCCATCATCACCACTGCCAATTCAATGTTACTATTAAGTAAAATGCACCCCGATGAACAGCTGTGATACTCACTGGATTGTATTTACATTGGGATTGATGGCAATTTCTACAGTGATTTTGCAACAGTATTCGTGTTTTTCTAGCCTTTGTTTCATTTATAGTCAAGGAAGAAAAATGATTACTGATAAAGAATAAATCTGTTGTTTGTGGTTTAATTTTATACTGCTAATTGGACAAAATGTCTAGGTAAGAAGAAAATGACATTCTCCATGTCATAAATTCCAAAGCAAAAACAAACAAACAAAAATCTTCGGAAAAAACAAAACAAAACATGAAATACAATACAATACCACATCACTCTATAAACAAAATATTTTTGTTCTTACTTAAAATGCAGTCTTCAAGATCCACATCTGAAATCACTTCAATTAGAGGGACAGATGTGTTTTAGTGCTGAGTTTACCTCTAGTTATAAGTGCAAGAAATCTCCAAACCCTTCAATTGTCATAATGCAAATCTTTCTTCACTTTACCACCGCAATCCCAAACAATACATTTTTACGCCTTTAAAATAACATATAAAATCATATTTGTAGCCCTGTGTAGTATTCACTTACACAATAAAACATCTTTCCTTCGCATCTGAGGTCCCTCTGAATGCTAATTCATACCTATGCAATACATCTCAGATATGATTGTCTAATTCATTAGGTGCTGCTTGAGGAACAATAAACAACGTTAAAAGGCACTAGAAATATCTGATCAAAACTGAGATTAATTCTCAAACCATAAATCATCTCCAGTTTCAGATGATCTGCATTTAACATACGAGGTGAGAGAAATATGGACAAGAGCTTAATGCTACACAAATCAAAGCTACATACACGGTCTTAAATACAAGTTTAGTCCAGATATTAAACCACAGCTACCAAAGTTTTTCACTGAATCATTTGATAGAAAATGTTTTAGTCCCTTCATGGTCTGTAGGTTTTTATGACGTCCTTTATGGGTCTCCGACAGATCGGACAGCACGCGTTGATCTGTCTCTTGAGCCTCAGTCCACAGTCATTACACAAACACATGTGTCCACAGGTATAGATGACGGTGTCCACCTCCTGATCGAAGCACACTGTGCACTCACTGCTCTTGCTGCTCAGGGCTGCGTCAGATGCAGAAAAAGTCGGTGAGACAGGTGGACTGAGAGGAGAGCTGGGAGCCGTCACTGAAAGATAACACATGAAATGGCATTATAAATTCATGGGGACTAATTCATATATGTGACCCTGGACCACAAAACCGGTAATAAGGGTCAATTTTTCGAAATTGAGATTATTACATCATCTGAAAGCTGAATAAATAAGCTTTCCATTGATGTATGCTTTGTTAGGATGGGACAATATTTGGTCGAGATACAACTATTTGAAAATCTGGAATCTGATAGTGCAAAAAATCTAAATATTGAGAAAATCGCCTGTAAAGTTGTCCTTAGCAATGCATATTACTAATCAAAAATGTAATTTTGATATATTTATATTAGGAAATTTACAAAATATCTTCATGGAACATGATCTTTACTTAATGTACTTAATGATTTTTGGTTATTGCTACAAATATACCCCAGCGACTTAAGACTGGTTTTGTGGTCCAGGGTCACATATAGTACAAGAGAGTTCTTCTGAACGTTGAAACAATAAGTGATGCCACCATAACCCTGTAAGAACAATAGTAATAGTGCTTTAGCAAACACCATTACTAACACTTTACAGAATGTGAAGCCTTTGATGTCTGGAGTTTCAAAGTTTGCTTGCAAAACTTGTTATGAAAACCTTAAATGTTAGCATGGGATGTTAGAAGTAAAAAAAAACAAAAAAAACAAAACAAAAAACTAGTACAACTCTATTAAGTTTGCAATGAAATGAAAAGTAGCAACAGATCTTTCCTTTCGTATTGTGCCATACATACAATACCATCGAGTGTAACAGATTACTGACACATTTCACTACAAGATTGAGCTATGGTATTTTGTTTAAAAATGCAAAATGTTAAAAACGCACATAGATGAATACACAATCAGATCAGTAATATGCGTTTTATAGGCTGAATTAAATCAGTCATTTCATGATATTAGCATTAGTGTTTGGTTCTTCCAGCAGTTCAGAAATGAATGTAAGCTGATGAATGAGCTTGTTGAGACTCACCTAGAGAGGATTCAGATGCTGATGAGGATCTGTTGACAGTGAAAGCCAGATCAGAGTCACTGTCATCAGGCGTTGAAACTTGAGACACTGATGGAGAGGTGGGAGGGCTGGCCTGAACAGTTCCTTATGGACAGAAAGAACATCATTTACCACAATGGACCTGTGCCTTTTTTCTTTCTTTGTCTGTATCAACAATCACTGACAATCACCTTCAGCTGACAATGATTTTCAACAAAATATTAAAGAATGTATAGATAAACTACATTATATGTACGCTATGCTGTATTTGAGCACAATTTGGATCCTGAATGCTGATTGGTCAATACAGCATTGCGGTTATGCTAAGAAAGCACAATATAACATCAGCTATGACATGATCATGTTTTTTTTTTCTGCCACTCCCTATACTCACAACATAGCATGGCCTTATGACTTATATAAATGTTGGCCACATATTCCATTTTACATTCCAGGCAGGAATACCACATTCTGTGTTTGACACAGGGATATTAAGACATTAATATGTGCAAATCTTTGCAACTGTCCAATGGTGTAGGTTTTAATTTTCACACATGTAATGCTAGGAGTTCATCTGATATAATCATTTGAATTAAAATAAGAGGAACAGTAAAACTTGTCTCACTATTTTTTCAGTATGCCCTGCTGCTCTGAATCATAATTGGACTCAAGGGGAATTATTTTGGAACACTGGCAAAAAAAAAAAGAAGCATAATTTTGAAATATAGTTGACTGTGGGATCTGTTTGGTTGTATTAGTTATGGGACAAGGAACTCTGGAAGAAAAACAGAATGTGATCTATTTTTCCAGTGATAAAGAAGCATTTATTAAATTGAACTCACTGTCGCTAACACTAAAAATAGGAAAAAATCAACTTAATGTAATACGTATATGACGTTCCTAACGGTAATTTGATATGATCAGATATGTAGCACCAGTCAAAGGTCAAAACGTTCAATTGGTAGTGTAAAGAACATCTATACATATCATGCAATAACAATTTGTTGAATTCACATACGTTTATCATCACTTTTTATTAAATCATACCTAATATTCTGAGCCGGTTCACGGCTCCATGCAGTGTGAAGAAGGCCCACAGAACCTGAGAGGAGTCAACACACAGGAGACGGCCGCGTGCCCCTCCATTGACCCCATGATGCACCTCCCCATTGGCCAGAAAGGTAAAGCTGAGCACATCGCCTGCCGCTGGTACAGGAAAACCCCTGAAGACCACCCAATACTCCTTACGGTCCAGAAGCACCTCTGGGTCAGCTGGCAGCTCTCCAGCATTGAGGGTGCCTGGATCACAGGAGGTCATACCAAAGAGAAGAGCCCCGAAGTAAGGCAAGCCCAGATGGCCCACCTCCACGTACAGCGTCTCGCCCACTCGGACGGGCCTGTCGCTGAACATCAATGTCCTGCTGCTGTCCAGGAAGTGCGTACATGCAACCGTGCGATCATTCGAGAGAACCACGTCAGGGCCTCGCACTGGGTGAAAATGCAGGTCAACGTCAAGGGGCGTGGGGAGCCACGGGCGACCCTTTGTACATTGAAGGAGGTGGATGAAGAGGGTGTAGAGGAAGTGGAGCAGCAGGGGATGAGCTGGTTGTAGTTGCTGAGATGTAGTGTGGCAAATTTTGCTGCTGCGGCCTGGTTGCTCTCTAGCTGGTTGTTGTTGTAGTTGGCCGAGTCGTGGTTGCTCTGGGGAAGATAGGCACTGAGTCGAGCGCTACTCAGACAGCTCGTGCCCACGCTCTCAGCAAATGTGCTCTCTGTGAGAGGAAAGGAAGACCAGTGAGTCATTATAAATAATAACCACTCTAATTTCTTCTGCTCTAATTACTATGCCTTTTTTACTCTTTTCGACCTCTGGATTTGCTCCCTAACAGGAGCTGTAATGAACTCTTAATTTGTTTGTGAAGCTGCCATGTTTCTTTTTGCCTACAGCAAAAGCATTTACCCTTCATATATTGACCTTGGTGTGATGAATGAATAGCTCCCAGTAGGACAAAAGACCACCTTTACTTTTAGAGGGAACATATTATGCGTAAGGTGCTAAGCTAGTGTTCTGATCAGAATTCAGAAGCAGCATAAAGGCTGAATGATCTACAACACAACCTAAGCCTAATGCCAATATGTAATTATACTAATTTCTCACTAGAAATGACAACAAAAGTTAAAAATAGTTTTAAAACATACATTTACACAAACTGAACACCAACTTTTAGACACTATTTTCATTTTTCAGCTTGACTGTCATGGAGCTGAATGCATAGGATTGTGGGATAACAGGCAGCGAAGGACAAAGGATACATCTGAGCTGCCTTCAAAAAATGATCAAATCAAGGTATCACGATCATTGCATTCTGACGTGCCTTACTGCCTTCCTACCTCCGAATACAGCCTGCGAAGGCAGCATTTTTCAACTTTCAGATGCAACCAATGCAATAATTATTTCTGACTATCTATTCTACAGAAGTAGATGTTTAGAACAAAGTAAAAAAAAAAAAAAGATAATTCTTAAAAAGATAAATCTATCACACTTGATCTGAATACATCATATTCAGTCGGATGGTCACATACTGAGTATTCACATGAACATGAAGCTAAGATCAGACAATACTGCATTCACAGAGATTCTGAACTCAACATAGCCCCCTTGTGACTCTTGAAAATGAACAACTTCTGTTCTATAGTCTGTTCTTTGTTATAAGCAGTGCAGTCTCATCTGGCCCACTTTCATGTAATACATAAATAAATGTGTGACCAGATTTGAGTGTTAACAGGAATTCATCCGATTTGTACATCAATGTAACTTGACATTCAATGAAATTGGGCACTTGATTTACCCACATATTTCACATACAGTATTACACAGAAGAATAGTATATGAAAACATATTTGTTATTTTATAGTGAGATTCAAAGAATATTTAAATTTAAAGTTGAAACAAAAAATGAATATTAATTTGAGATTTTTTATTTGTAGTATGCACTTAGTTTGCTTTAATCAAGCTGCAGTCTGGGTCACATTTAAAAGCTCGTGAACAACCACTGCAAAACTGATTTGAACATAAAATCATTGGGAAATTAGGCTACGTTCACATGGCAAGGCAAAAATTGATCAGTGATTCTCAAACTGTAGTGCAAACCATTGGTGGTTTGCAGGTTGACTGAAAAAACAAACAAACTGATTTCATTAGAACTATTATTGACAAAACACCAAATATCAAATCAATCAACTGAACAATCTATTAATAACAATGAATTTTCTGATTGTGTTTACATTAAGTGCATGTCATTATGGTTCATTAACTAAATATAATCTAATTTTTACAATGAAACTATCAAAATTATGGACTGGATGTTTTAGGTTATAGGGCATAAACTAAAGAATTTTAAAACTTTGGGTGAATTTTATTTTATTTTTTTGAGGTAGCATGCAGTTTCCCCCAGATTTAGGGTATATGGTGGGTCATGATTTTTTTCCCCTAATGTTAAGGTGGTCCGTCATTTGAAAAAGATTGAGAACCACTGGTTAAGATGGTTTAAGATGGTTCATAGACAAATCAAAAAATCTTTCTACCTATAAATCTTTCTTTGTAAGCCAACAAAACTGACAACACAGGCAAACCATCTCTATAGGTCTGGGTTCGGTAAGCTTTTCAGGTAGGCAGGGACCCTTTCTTCAGGAACACGCATCAGCCCTGACCAAACATGGTCAATGATCTTGCCAGACAGAACGTAAACAAAGTCCTTCAGCAATGGAGAAATGGAGTGCGAAAGAAAGATAGAAAGATAGAAGCAGGAACAGTTTACTGACTCCCATTCTCAGATGTAGGATGTTTAGTGTTAGTGTTTAATTATAAAATCTGTGATCTCATTAGTAGGCTATTTATGCATAAAGTGTACTCCCAGCACATAGACATTTTTTGTAACTAAGAACAGACACTGATGTCCGGTATACTGAACATGTGGTTTGTATTTAGTCCTCTAATTCTGAGGCTGTTGATCTGATGCTAGTTCTAAAGCCAGGGTTGACACTGAACGCCACTTTACCACAGATGTGCTTGTAATAGTCGTGGCTAGATGGCCACTACTGTTCTGTGTAAAAAAAGAGTTAATTAGTAAATGACATTTGCACGAAGTGCTTTCATAAACTGTGCCTTTAGTACCTTTCACAAAACAACTTATATGCAACGGCATAAATAATAATAAAATATTCATAATGCTTTTTTCCTCACATATTTACTTATTTTACTTTTGTAGTATGAGAATAAAAGAAGTAGCATATAGTACATTTTATTATTAGACATGACCGTCTATAACTATCAGGGAAGAAATCTACATTTAGCTTCATCTGAAGTAAAGCTTTAAGTGTCACAGCCAGAGCGACATGTCCCAGGTGACCCTTCTCTAACCTACTTAGAGCTGCAAAAGTTTATGAAAACCAGTGGCATACCGCAAATCTGTGGGGCCTTCCCCGCAGCATACGAACGCTTGAATAGTGCTGCTGATGGACGCAGTGTTATTTGGGGCAATCTAACCTTCGCTTTTATACTTTTCTTTTTTTAATGCATTTGGAACTTTAATCTCTTTAATAATTTTGCTGATTGTTGGGCCTACGTAGTTCATGTTAATATTAAGGCATGTCAGTGTTTGATTTTATAGACATTTTTTGTACTTTTTGGAACTACATAGAGAACCACTGGTGTGGTATCAAACCCACTGATAGCTAAAATTCTCCCATACCAGCTGATGTTTTCAGCAACATTATTGATGAAAGACTGAATTTTCAGAAGTGAATTAGATTATCTGAACACCTACCCAGTAAAGTAACTTCTTGTGTGATTCCATAGATGTCTATGATTGGCCAGAGCGGGCAGCCAACACTTAGACCGCAGTGGAAGAGGATGGGCTCACCATCATTGATGCTGTAGAAGACCCGGCCATGTCGGTCAGCCCAGAAGGCCACAACATTGTCCTGCATGGCCAGCCTCTCAGGCAGGGCTTTGGCCCAATATCCTGGCCGAGTCACCAAGTCGGGGCAAGCATATTTGGGGATGTCAGCTAAGGCAAGCTCGCTGGGGTCCAAGCTGGTGAAACCAAAGCGTAGAGCTCCGCTCCAGCCTGTGTGGACACCTGAGAGGCGCAACCGCACCTTCTCATACAAACGCACAGGACGCTGGCTGAAGGTGATGCCATTGCAGAAACTGTTCTTCCGGGTGGCCCGGCGCAGTTGTGCATCCAATCGGATATGTTTGCCTTTGGCGTGGGGGTGAAAACGAGGAGACTCAATACCGATTGGAGGGGCAGAGGTGCGACGCTCCCCTCCACTGTTGGAAACAATGCAGTACTGCCGACTGGCCACTGGGCGATGCTGCAGGCTGCTGCTGTCTGTTTGAATGAAAGCATTAGAGCACATTAGAAACATGTAAAAAGCCACAACATACATGTAATGTAATACACACAAATGGCAAATATAATTTATGTATAAATTTATTTGTTATTAGACACCTACAATGACATAAAAATACTATTTTATCATTCAAAAAAATATTAGCATTCTATAAATCTACCACATGCACATATCCCTATTAAATAAATACTTTAAAAGACTATAGGCCTTCTGAAAATGCGAGATTTTTATTTATTTTTTTAACCTGGCAATAAACAGTTGTAGTATTCTGAAACTTCACTTAGAAACTCCATAATTCTAATTCCTTTTTTTAAATAAAATTTTTACACTCAAATTAATGAAATGATAGTTTGAAAAGACAATGTAAAATGAAATAAGAACATTTGTACTAGTGGTATAAAACTTTTGGATCCCATTGTATAACCTTCATTCTATTGTTGTTTAGTCTATGTAGTGAAATGTATAAGTGCACTGGTTTTCACCATAGGCATCTCTAGGGCACTATTCCAGGAAATAATGGCATATAAACAGCAGCACTAAGGAGTATGATGACGACAGTGTTGAAAGTACTCCCATAATTCACTGCACATACTTTTGAATCAAATTAGAACAAAAACTGAATGTGTCTTACATAGCACTTTACAAGTGCAAACTCAAGTACTTAATCCAAGTTAAATCTGTGCCTAATAATGACATTTGATGAATCTTTCAAAGAAATGTGTGGGTTAGCCTATATTTCAGACTAAAATCAGATTATTATAATTAACATAAAGAAAATGAAGATCATTTTAGAAGCATAAAGATTTTTTTACACCGTGACAATTTATTGGCATGACAATCATGCATATCCTTTATCTTTTATGCATATTTGGCTGAGATTCCGGATTTAAAAATCTGGAATCTGGGGTGCAAAAAATTTAAATATTGAGAAAATTGCCTTTGAAGTTGTCCAAATGTAGTTCTTAGCAATGCATATTACTAATCAAAAATTTAGTTTTGATATAGGGGTAGAGTGGGGGAAAACGCCCCCTCTACTGTTTTTCCCAAAATAACCACAAGATAATGTCAAGATAAATTTTTATTGTAACTATGGACTACGTTGACAACAGTGATGTAGAAGTTTTCACCATGAATCTTACACTGGTGATGTACCAAAGAGAAAATGTATTTCACAGTAAATGATCTCATTTTCAGCAGTAAGAAAAAAAGTGTTTTAAAGCTTGTTGTTTTGTAGAACATCACAGATGTATATGATATGAGAACAGTAGGGCCTGTAGATAGGGAGTACGTGTTATTTAATAAAAATATAATAATATTTTCAGAATGACATAATTTTTTTCTCAAACATAGTCTGTGGGGTAAAACGGCCCAATTACTGTAGTTATTCTGTTCTGAACATCAAATCCTTTGTTTTTCTATCAAATGTATTCTAAATAGTTGGTTGACTAAAAATATTTGGATTTTATATTTAAAAATTACCTCAAGTTAGCATCAGGTAGCTAATTAGCTAGCCAGTTAGGATCAGTTAACCTTTTTTTTTTCAAATAGGCTATTATAATTTTGTAATTCATAATTATTGATTATATTCTTTTTTTAATTTTAAGCTAAAACTGCCTGTACTCTGATTTTGCTGTAAAGGTTTAAAGCAAATTGCTTTGTCAGACTGAGGGGCCCCCTGGCACAAATTTAATTTTTGTTAAAAATAATAACATGAAAACTCTGGACATTTTTCATACTTGGTTTATAATTTGTGTCATTGTCACAAAAATAATGATAACTTTTCTGGACACATTTAACTTTTGTTTCACAGAAAATTTTTTGCACAATCCTTAAGGGGGGTGTTTCCCCCCACCCTACCCCTATTTATGGTAGGACATTTTTATGGTTTAAAATTTATGGTATTGTTGGCTATTGCTACAAATATACCCTGACTGGTTTTGTGGTCCATATATATATTTTGATATAATTTGATTCATGGTACTTTGCTTTTAACTCTGCCTGAACTATACTGTTTAAGCACTGATTAGCTCTAATCTACGTACAAACAGTGAAATGTTCCATGCCACATTTACCAAGTTAAGCATTATATCTAAATGCATTTAAAACATAATACTGCCATAAAACAAACCAGTGAAACATTTGTAGCATCTGTTGTTGTATTTTGTGAGGGTGTGTCACAGTTATTGGAATTCTTCATGAAAATTGAGGATGTACGCAGCACACTGTCATTATGATTATGATTTTCATTGTCTTTCAGTAAAATATAAGCACTGCATTCAACAGAGATGTCGCAAAACAAAAAAAAAGACATTACATGCTTCATGTTTCTTGACAGAAATTACAAAATTTTGTGGGTGTGACAGAATACACATAAAAATATAGAAGTATATAAGTACATTCCATTTAGTCTCGCCTTCCACTTTACTTTTCATAGCGATAAGCTGCATTAAACTGCAGTTTGTGGATGGGCTAAAATGGCAAGTTTGAAGTGTTTTTCATCAACAGATCTAAGGCAGAGTCATAAAATACAACAGTCACCTTCTCACAGGCTGTGATTAAAAGAGCTCTCCACTGATTTGTGTATAGGCTTAGGAGAGATGAGAGCCATAAACGCCACTTGTGAAGCAGAGCGTGGTTTTCATGGCTTCCAAATATAGGCCTACACTATCCAATCAGAGCTGTGGCTAATGACAATGCCACTGTCCAGTCCTTTGACTCCTATCTCCTAGCACACACACACATGAGAGTCTATAGCTCTGTCTATGCCATAAGTGTTACAAACAAAGAGTATATCACAGGCCTTCTGCCATGCAGTGGAAATGACAAAAGATTTGAAGACAGAGATAAAGATTATTTTTAAATGAAAAAAGGAGTGAAACACCTTCATAATGATTTGAATTGCATAAATAATACCCCAAATTAATAAATCCCACATTGCCAATCCTTAATCCTCATTCAGTGGAAAAACATGCCTCTACCTACATTTCCTCAAAATGATATTGTTTTTCTTCTTGCACATTTCTGAACACTTTCAAAGTGAAATATCTGTGAGTGGCGCTAAAAGCATATTCAGTTTTATCCGAAACAGATGAATGTGAATCTGACAACATTTTATGATGTCGGTTGCTATATTTATCATGTAAATGAAACGTTCAGCGAATGACACTAAAAGGTAAATGCTTTATCATGTTTGAAAATAATGTACTACCTACACTGAGCCCTATACTAAACCTAACCTGTTAACAAAAGCAAACGTAAGATAAAAACTCAAGTAAACATGCCATTTTAGCTGTCTTTTAGGAGTTTTTGTGCTCAAAGGATTGTTACTAGTGTTTCAAGCTCTGCATCACAAGTGTAATGCTGTATCAGGTGAGCTACAGAGCAAGTTTACCACCTCAGAAAAGCCCTACATATGAAGCAGGTTTTATGATACATATATTAGTAGGGCTGTCGATTTAACACGTTAATGCATTGCATGCAGTTGCTGACAAACATGATACAAGATGACTGTGCAATGTGATATTGTGATGTTGATTTTATACAACAGTTCAATTAATTAATATTGTGTTACATTTTTAATACAACATTGTCCAGTAATGTCTGTTTTTGCTCAATTTTGCCAAAGAAAATGCTTCTCAACAAAACCACAGCTGAACTGTTGTGGATTTCCAAGAAACACACAGCTGTGTTTCCAAAAATGTGGATTGTGTTACTAACTCAATCCACGTTTTTGAACAAATTGAGTAGGCCAATGGTTCAGTGACCTGTTGATAAAGAGCTATTAATAAAGTCACTTGCTCCTGAATAAAAAACAGTTTGAACAGACTAGTTGAATAAATGACTGAATGACTTACTTATTAAGAGAACGAGTTGTCGCCACCTACTGGTCTTCATTATTAAGACTATTTTTCTTTCTTTTTTTTAAATTACATACAGCAATATTCAATTTCAATATTCAATATATAAAAAAAATTAATATAAAAAAAAAAAAACAAACAAACAAAAAAAAACATTAATGCACATTTAAATCCAGTAATCTACGAGTAAGCTACGCAATTTTTAATTTTGTCATTTCATCTGAATATCAACATTTGTGATATTTAGTCAGTCGAAACCATTTTGAGGTTAAGTGAATTAATTTTGTGTTTCTGGAAAATAGTGATCTATGATCTTAATGTTAAATGTCAAAGTTTTCTTTGTGTCTATTTGTTAATGAGGGAAATTTGGACACAATGTTTTTAGATTTGTGATGTAAAAATAAATTGACACAGAAGGCACCATGTTGTTATTAGTGTTATTATTTTTAAATTTAATACTAATTGTAATTTGTGGGTTTATTTAACATTTCCATGAATTATTTCAGACATCTTCGCTTTCATTAAAACCTATAGTTCAACTTAGTGAAATCAAATTTGCATTCATAGTGTTGATATTATGACATATATTCAATGAAAATATGGACAATTAAATCTGTAAATATTCTTATGCTTGTATGTAAGTCATTGAATAATTTTACCTTTCAGATGAATCTTTCTGCTTTGTCATTGGTTATTTAATTATTCAACAAAATTGACTAAATAAAATTTTAAATAAAATAGTTTTTTTTATTTTAGTATTTACATGAATGCCCCTTTAAAAATATATAAATGTTACTTTATATTATTTTACATTTTGTGTTTAAGCAAGCATATTTGCAAAAGTTTCTATTTATTTCCTATAAATACACTTTGGCTGATTCATCATTATCATTGTGCACATGTTAATCTTTAATCTAAATATGTTACAATTTGAAAGTTAATCCACATTTTTCTTAAGAGGGGCATCTTCCCCCAATCTTATTTAAATGCCACTTCAGATGCAGCTTCAAAAACAATGTCATGGCCACATTGTAGCCTTAAATGTTTATGTGTAAATTCTAGGTTGTGTTTATGTGTAAGTTCTAGGTTGAAACAAAATACTTATTTTTGAAACTACTTTTTGTAACGTCTATTCTTTTCTCATTTAACACAATTATAACTTTAAATGATCTTTTGGGGAGTAATTTCTCAGCCCAAATTGATGTGTGATTAGTTTGCAATGAATTTGATTAATCAACATCATATATTATATTAAAATTTGATTAAAAATTGTAATGGTTTGACAACACTAATTAGTACATATCAGGGGCGTGCATTACCCAAGCTATGTGGCTAAACTGTCTTGCTAAATATTAACATATGAATTCTCTTGTCATCGGTCCTTAAATTCTTTTTTTCCAAACAACTGTAATTTTCTGCAAATCTGTACCAGTTATTTAGGGTTGGAGTGAGTGGATATACAGCAGCTTTGGCGCCTACACTCTATTTGCTGTGAATCGTCATTATTGTTCTGTGTTGTCATTGGTTTGCTAGCATGTGCTTTCATGCTCAAGAAAAACTGTCTGAGAACTGCTCGCCTCGTGTCTTTCATGTTTTCTCAGGCAAAGCAAACTTTTTGAAAATCCACTGAAAACATATATTCTTGCATTTTTTTGGCACAGACAAAGTCACTACTACCACCTAATGGCTAGTGTCATTTTAGCTGGAAACTGCTGTAAATTGTATGTACAGGTTAAAAAATGTAGGTGGAGACACGTTTTTCCATTGAGCCTGGATTTCATGTTGCAGTTTGTCAATGCAGCCAAAGAGATACATCAGGTCAATGAATCAGCCATATATATGGCAGATTCACTGACCTTAACTATCTCTAGATGGATAGATAGAGGGGAACAGGATCCGAAAAAAATCTGGACAAACTAGGATGCACAGTTATATGTCATAGCGCTTGCCACAAGACTATTGGCTCCAACCTAAACATTTATTTTAAAAACCATTTCGCTTGACTTTTAGTTTGTGTTGCGAAACAAATTAGCATCATGCATAATTCATATAAGAATACTGTGATAAATGTTAAGAATGAAGTTTCAAAAAAATGTAAAAACTGAATGTATCCATTAGCCATGTTTTGCTACAAATTAGTATGACAGAACTGCATATGGGCTAATTTTTGTGTGTGTACATATTTTCAAGCCAAATTGTACAACTTTACATTAGGTCGATTACAACTGCACCATCACATAAATCTTATGTGAGATAAATATACAAATAATTTATTGACTGAAAAGCCAAAAAATTACTCTGATTTTAAGTTTTAAATATTTTATATGCTAACTCTGTACAGTCAGATCAGGCCTCAGATTTTACAGATGAGTGATCCATGTTGGGTAAAATGTCAGAAGGTTAAATCTTGAATTTCCTGTCTTTCGTTTTCTAAGATATGTACACAAATACCAGTATGATTCAGCCAGTCAGGCAACAGCATCTAATATTGCCAAAATGAAAAAAGTGATGAAAACACCAAGATGAATCCATTCATGTGTTTCCAAACTGTTCTAAAAATGTACTGTGACCTGATCCGGCATTGTGTTAAACTGGAAATCAGCTTTGTACGGCATACCAAGCCATACATTCAATCATATTTAAGACATAAGTTCACGTTTGACTATAAGTAAATCATTCATCAATAGATGTACCCATTTTGCAGTCAACATACAGTTCATTGTGGTGTGGGGGTGCAAAAGTTCTTCAGCGTTCCAGTATCAGAGTTAAAGCAACTGCTCAAGGCAGAACTACAAGAGGGTGGGGACTGAGCACACAATGAGAAATAATGGATACCAGATAGAGCTTTATTTGTGAATATGGAAACAAAGAATATTCTTTCGGGGTCAATGAGCAGCAGAACCCCAGCAGTGCCACTGAAACAGATCGTGAGTCATTTCTAACCTTTTGATATACATGCACACTGTGAGCTTTTATGTGCTGGCCATGTGCCATGTGATTAACTTTACTGATAGTGTAGAATCGGCCAATTACATATCTCATTAAACCTGTATACGGTCAGGTCAGTGTCAAAATTTCCTACAGCAGGGTCCAAAATTCTGAGACCGTTCATGAAAATTATTTTATATTCATTTATTGATACAACATTTTAATTACAAATTTGCACAACAAGATGAGTGAAAAATTCACACGAATGTTTGAATGTCTTAACATTTGGTTTGACAATGACCATCTTGTGCTTTTATGGAGCAAGAACATCTTACAGTCTTACAAAGCACTTCACATGATCAGTGTCACTAATTCTCTTATTTGATTATTGAACTATAATCTGAAATATTTCTTTATTCAATTTACCTCAAAAAATGACCTTTGTTTTTAAAATGGTCAAAACTCTCACTTTAGATAAAAAAAAATATCTTCCAAATTGCCAATATGCCCTCAGACTTTTGACTGAGCATATACTTTAATCACAGATAAAGCTCACTTTATATGCCATTAAATGCAATTATTCGAACTTACGCTGATCTAGTAGGTAAAATCTAGGCTTTTATTGGAAACTGTGTCCGTAAGGTACGCCTGAGGCACACTCTGTGTACATTCAATGTAAGTGATGGAGGAGAGTGTAGAACATATTAGAATTCAGCAGAAAGAAACAGAGCTTTTCTCATGGATGAGGGAATTCTCATCTTCTGCACAACTGTACAGTTTATCGTCAACATCAACTCTTGTGGTCTCTTTAACACAGAATAATAAATTATCCATCTGTTACAAGAGAACATAATCATCTTTTTTTAACGTTTAAATACAGACAAATAAAAATATCTATAACAAGAAGGTGAACAACATTCATGACCACCTTTCCAAATATTCACAATTTTGTATGAAACGCCATGCAGCATCCACAAAAAAAGAAAAAAGAAAAAAGAAAAAAAAGAAAGAAAACAAATAAACTTAAAACATAAAGGGTGATGTTATGCTTAATGAATTAGACAGATTTAAGCAATGACACATTTGCAGGGTCTTTGAATTACTTGAACATCACCCGTCATCTTCTCACTCCTACGCAGCGCGCACTGTCATCCCAATATAGTTCAGAAGCTAGTATACATGCGTTATATTTGCACAAGAAATCAAGACATTACACATCTCTATCCGCATTAAAGCATACAAAAATGCTTCTGATTTCTGTCACAAGACATATCAACCAACGGCCAACCAAGCCATCTCCTACCTATTAGTGGTTTGGGTGTTGTATTCCCCATTATTTCCAATAATTGCTCTCCCTTGGTGACAAGTGGATCGCGAATGCTTCTGCTCCTGGTCTGTCCATTTATTATCAGATATACAGAATATTTTCGTAATCGTAGCTCTGTGAAATCTCTACGCGTCTTGAGACTCGCAGCGTCTTCATACTATCATGCACACAGAAGCGGCTTTTCAAGCCATTGGTGTCTATTGGCGCATTGGCCAGCCAAACCCTCCCCACGCCTCATCATCCTACAACCCATCTACACTGGACGCGACGCGACCAACTACAACGCTGTCGTTATAATAAACAAAACTGGATGCACTGTAAGCGCGCACGTCGATTCGTAAAGCCTTGCGTTTAAAAAAATCTCGCGACAAAATGTAACAGTTATCGAGGGGAGCTCAAGAAGCGTTTTAAAAGCTAAACTATTTTTTAACTTGACACGCGTCTTAAAACGCAACGCTGGTGGTGCAAAATCCAGATTAAAAAACAGCTAGACGCAACTCAACGGCGCATGTGTACATATCACAGATGCGTCCTGTGTGAACGACGCGACGTTTCAAACGCGACGTCGATTCTTCCAGCTTGTAGAGAACATTCACACGTGACGCGTTTTTGTGTTCAAGAACAGCTGGTCACGCGAGACTTTTTCAAATGGAATTATTTTTTACTTCATAAACTGTTTTAAAATGCAAGGCTCATGGCGCGAGACGCCACACCATGATAACACGCGTTCCTCTTACGGAGCCTAGACTCAACACAATAAAACAACAAAATAAAGTTACATATCTTGGTACTGATATGTTTATTATATTGCAGGAAATTTACATTATACCCCAAGGAAAGTCAACGAACATGTGGTACTACCTTTGATTGGACATGTCCAAAAATCATAGTGACCTGCTGCCATGGTACTTTTTATAAGTGTGGTATATAACTCAACTAATTTGAATTAAATAAACATCTGTATTTGTGGGTCAAGGTAATTTCATTATTATTATATTAGCTATATAAGCCTTAAGAAGGTTAAAAATGAAATATTACTAGATATCAGTTATTTTTGAAATAGCCTACAGCTTATTTTATATGAATTACCTCGCTCTAAATGAAATTTGTTTGTTTTTTTATCATTCCCTTTTTCAAATGGATATTCAAATGTAATATAAACTTTGCATTTTTCAACATACAATAGCAAACAGGCCAGCAGATATTAAAGCACTTAAAAACATAAAAAAATATGAAAAACAGATTAGTACCTAAATGATTCATGACTGCAGCATAGCTGTGGGTATTTTTGAAAATGACACAAACCCCTTACGAGGAAATCCCCTCTCTACCCCAACCCCCATCCTATCTCCTCACAACCTTGACCGCTGGGATCCATGCAAGCTGCTTCCTGTCTTGTGAGCTGTAGCTGTCTCTGAGGAGCCTTGTCCAAACAGACCTAGCCCATGATTGCCGGCCGCAGGCCAACGGCTATTAAATCTGCCCCAGATCTTCTCAAGAGAGGTTATGTTCATATTATGCACAGTGTGTCACCTAGTGTGACCATTAAGACAAGGCCCATGGTCATTCCATATCCATGCATTTAAAATAATTTCAAGATACCCAGAAAGTGTTACCTATGGTTGATAGGGTAAGAATTTTATGACGTAGTCCATTTAGGACAAAAATAGTGCATTTGTGTACGTCAAAGACCTTCAGTGGGATATTGATGCATTAAATGCTAGCTATTTTCAAGAAAAATAATGGTTTTAGACATACCCATATAACAAAGCAATCTTGCAATATACTTTCATATTAAAGCCATTATATTGTAATATAACTGTAGCAGATTCTTGGTAAAGTGCATTTTAATATATTTATATCAATTTATTCCTCTGTATCAGATGCACAGTTATGCACAGTATATAAGGCAGGGCCAATGCACAATGAAATTCTTCTGAGGCGTTTGTAATGGTTCTAGAAGGAAAGGCGGCAATAACTGTGGTTAACACAGGAAGAATGTTTGAGGCGGAGACTATTTGCACTGTAAACAAACATCACATGAATAAAATCATAAAAGCTCTTTGTTTGGGATAGAATGATATCTTGCAATGGGATGCATGCCATCAGCTCCTGTTGCAAATATAAAACAAATACTATATTATGTGAAATTACATAATATATAAATATATAAAATTACAAATTAGTAGGAAGATTAAGATTAAAAATAATAAATTAAGATTATTGTCAGGATATTCAACATTTCTTTCATTGCGTTGCCTACCCGATTTTTTAATTCTTATTATTCACAATGTTGATTGTCTTGTCATTACCATAACTGTATACTGTATTACCATACACACCCCCCCCCCCAAAAAACTGTTACATCTGTTTTGGGTTCTGTTTAGGTCTTTTAATTTTGAAGTTCCCCTCATGTGATCTTGTGGTTCCTTTGATTTACCCATTTATTTGGTTTTCTTTGTCTTGTTATCTTGTTTAGTAGTTTTGTTTTGTCATTGGTTGTTTTTGTCATGTGATTACCCTAATCTGGTGTTTAAAGGTACATTCATGCCATATTGTAATTACTGATATTATGAGATACAAACGTTCATGTCATTGTAGAACTTGTAATTACAACTTGTGAATTGGGAATTTTCTGAGAGCTACAACTTGTACCACCCGACTACCTCAAATTAGTTAGGTGCTATGTTTAGGCATTGATAGTGCGATATATAGATGTATTTCCACAATTCAAGTGGCACATAAACCAATTGTCTTTACATATTTACTTAAAGCACGAAATAAACATGAATGAACATCAGAACATATTTTATTTCAACCATGGAAGGATGTGAATACAACATTTTTTAAAGTTTAATTCCACCGAAGTTAATCTACTCTCCTGTCTGATTTGTTTGTTGGGCAAAATGGCGTTATGGCGTCAGATCGCCTGTCGATCAAACTCTTTGAGAACGGTCAATTGAACCTGTTTCTTTGTACTTAAAAACACCACATGCTGGTTACGCTTGCAGGTCAGAAATGCAGCAAAAGATCAAAATGCATAAAATTTGTGCTTTTACAAACTTATTGCAAATGTTTTATTGAAAGTATAATCTATTTTGACAAAGGCAACATAATTGTCAGCGCTGGGGAAGCGGCACTGGCACAAACACACACACACACAAACACACACACTGTATGTGGTCTTTTATTAATCAGCTTGTTTTGTTTTTTCTATGGATGGCTGAGCTAAACAGGCCAATTAGAGAATATTAACTACTATTGTCCCTTTTAATTATACAAATGCCTCAATAAAATTTCTACAAATTTATAAAAACAAACATAGACATCAGGTAAAAAAAAAACATATCAGGTAAAAACCATAGACACAATTTGACCAATGGGGGGTGAACCTGTTTGATTCATGGGTTCGGCGGTGAGCTATTGAAGTTATGACATAATGGTCCATAAATACAGTTATGACATAATGAAGCCTCATTTACTGAAATCACATGACTTTGGCAGTTTTATATACACTCCAAAACATTGGTTCAAAAATTATTTGTAGTAGTACTTTGAAACATTCATCACTAGTTTGGTTTTGTATTTTCTCTCTTTGGAATAAACTGCACTTGGGTTTGATACACCATCGTCCTGTATAAGGCTGGGGAAGGCCTTACAATGGGTCAGAATTCTGCCCCTGCACAGTTAAACTAAATCCATTACGGCTGTCACAAACAAAATGAAAATGAAATAAAAATTGTTGATTGCATCATTAAATTTAGATCTGCTCATGTTGCATCATATTTCTTTTTATGCATTTTTACAGCGTTGCACATTATAACGAACTGCACACGACTCCGTTGACTTTATGAATGTAGCATTCAGTCAGAAGTGTTCAGAAGAGTCATCGCTGAAATGCCAGTTTTGATCAGTGCGAGCACTTGCTGTCTGAATTCCGCACACCCGCAAATTTTCACATCATTAATAAAGTGCAGATGTAGGTATGATGTGAGCGAGAGATTCATACATCAAAACAGTGTACAGACACCTTCACTAATTATAACAGGAGTGTTTATTTTTTTAAAGTGCTTAAAGGGGTGGTTGACTGTTTTTTTTTCTAGGCTTGATTGTGTTTATGGGGTGCAGTCAAACATGTGTTCATGCTTCTTTTTTAAAAAACACATTATTTTTCACATAATTTACCTTTATTCTACACCGCTCTGTCCCTTCTCTGATAAACGCCCCGATTATTTCCTGGTTTTATAAAGCCCCTCCCTCAGAAATACACGATGAGCTTAGATTGGTTAGCTGGTCCAGTGTGTTGTGATTGGCTAAACCGCCTCTAGTGCGCGTCTAAACATCCCGCCCCTCAGCTCAGCGGCATGTGCTCAGGTTGTATTGTAAACAATGATGTCGTTAATATTGCTTATCAATTTGAGCTCGATTGAGACGCAGAGAATATTATGGCGCTTTTCCATGGCGTGGTACGACTCGGCACGGCTCAGTTCGGGTCGGTTTGCGTTTCCACTGCAGTTAAGTACCGCTTTAGAGTGGGCGGGATTATTCACGTGTCGTTATAGTCGCGCCGCGTCTACTGCCGTGACTCCTGAAAAACTTTTACATTTTTCGTCTCGTGCCGCAAGTTCAATGACTCAGGCAGTTTGACGCAGAGTTTACACGTCACGTTTTGGTAACGGTGCGGTTCGCTTGGAACCTCGGCCGAGGTGGTACTAAAAAAAGTACCAGGTACCAGGTACTGTACCCAGTAGAAACCCCCCAAAAGTGAGCCGTATTGAACCGTACCGTGCCGTACCATGCAGTGGAAAAGCACGATTAGTGAAGAGGATCGCGCAGAACCTGTGCAAGCAGGGCTCTTAATGGTATGTTTTTTTTTTGTTTGTTGTTGGTTCATACTTTTAGATACGCTGTTATTTGTAAGTGCTACTGCTTCTGTTAGCTTTTAATATACGGTTTTATCCTGATTAATTAAAAGGTTTTATCCTTTTAATACAGCACAGCTACCGCATGCGCATCCATGCGCTTCTCATTGCTATGTGAAAATAAGTGTATAATTGGATGAACTAAATGAGAGAGAGAGAGATGCAGAGCAGGGGGATGCGAGGAACCGTATTAAGAACCGCTGCTTTAGAATATATGATTTTGAAACTTGTGAATTCATTAGAATCGTTAGAAGACAGAATTGCAATTCATTTATGAATAGATTTTTACGTGCACCCCTAGTTTTCTCTTCCTCTTCTCTAAAGCAGAGTAGCATGGCCCTGCCCCCTTTGTTGCATGTTCCTGGAGGTGGGGTTTATCTGGGTTTGTGACGTAATGGACCCGGGAAGTAACTCGTTGTAGTCCCTACGAGCCGTTTTTGTAGATTAAACTGCCAGAATTTTAAAAAGACGATATCTCCGTTTGCATTGAACTTTTAGTGCCGCAACTTTGCAGATATTGTTTATGCTCAAACAGCAACATTACACACTAATGTTAAAAAAGTGAAATCGCAATCAACCACCCCTTTAAACTCTCACTAGACTGTTCAGTCATACTGTTCTTTGATAATGTAAATGATTTTTGCTCACTTTCTCTGTATAATTTAATTGCTGTTTGAATAACCATGAAAGTGAAAGCAAGTTTCTGCTCCGCCATGGCCTCCTGACCCTGCCTGAGTGGTCTTCTTCTCGGGTGAGGTGGTAATCTCCATCATTGGCTTCACCTGGTGGTCTCCATTTCTGCTGGCTCAACCATGGCCACCAGATCCTCCATGGTCTCATCCACTGCTTCATGGTCCAAGCCCATCTCTGCCCCACAGTCCATGGTCTTGTCCACTGCTCCAAGGTCCAGATCCACCACCATGCCATGCTTCCACTTCACAGGCCTTTTATCTTGTTTAGTAATTCTGTTTTGTCAATAGGTGTGTTCGACTTCATGCGGCACTGAGCAGACTGATCTGCAGCTGACTTGAAGCAGTGCATGCCGGTTAGAAATTTTGTCCAACTTGAGACAGCGCCGACACCATGTCACTGTGATGTATGGCATCAAAGTACCGCGAGAGCATTTTGAGAGCAGCCAGCTGACTCAATTTCTCCAGTGCGACTTACTAGGGTAATTACATTACAAAAACATTCAATGACAAAACATCTTGTATTTAAAATATGTTGTTCATTGCTCAGTGTCTCAGGTCATTGTTTTGTCAAGTTCATGTTATGGTCATGTTTTTGATCTTAATTCATAGATTGGTTTTGGATTTTCACTCTTTGGAATAAACTGCACTTGGGTTGATACACCATTTTCTTCATTTGCTTCATGTTTCAGCACTGTTACAATTACAATGATTTAAAAAAATCTCAGCATACATTTTAAGCAGAAGAAAAAACATCTTGGTGTATAAATACAGTTTAAGTATAATACCAAATTTTTCCCACATTTTGGTGACGAGATTGAAGTTTTGGTAATGGTAATGAGAATGTGGTAAAATGTGTTAAATGTTATGTAAATAAATATAAGTGCAAAATAGGTTCCTAAAAATAAGCTTAATTTCCTTTAAGCAAAATACAATTTCTTTCAACATGGTCTTGACAGGTTTATTGAGATTCACCTTTAGTCAAATTCATCATTAACTACTCACTGCTGTGCACTTGGATGGGTTAAATGCAGAGCATTAATAATAAATAGAATAAAGTTTATGTGTATTTGGCGTGCTGTCCGAGGGGAGGGCTCCGAGCTCAGAATTTTGGCCCCCCTACAGGTTAGGACAGGAGTAGTTGTAAGTGCTGAGAAGGGGTGGTGGAGGGATGCTGGAAAACTGGCAATGAACAGAGGCAAGTCTGCTGTGTATATATACACGCCTCTTATCTTGTTAACTGGGTTGATTACTGATTGTTCTCCTCTCGTGTTAATTAGGTTAATTATCTGAACGTGCTCCTCCCGAACTTTGTTAATAAAACATTAAGTACAAAACCCCCCAACAGATTAGAGGAGAAAAAGGAATGAAGGACCAATATGATCACATCGCTCTTAACAGCACCTCAATCTACAAACCTTTTTCTGAACATTATTGTCAGTGTCCCCTCTCCTCTGGGAACAGCCAACACAAATCTGTCAGTCTGATTTCATGTAACACTGGCAGCCATCAGCATGGTCAGGCAATGTGACTCGACAAAAAGGATATGCATGAAAAAAAAAAAAACATTTCTACAGGACAATTCTGGAGGGGGATACTAAATTTGTACCAGCATTAGGCATACATTTAAATGTGCAGGAAAACTGCACATGTACCAAAGCTACCACCAGAACAGAGTTTTTTCATCAGAGTAGATGCATTATGTTCTTTGAGAGAGGATGCTGTCACACTGTGTGGTAAGACTTGGACTATGGCATCAAAATCCCTACAGTGCGGTTGAGTGACTAGTCCTTGGACTGCGAAGTGTTACATTAGCAGTATTCTAATTCCCGTCAAGTTTCAAAGACACTGAAATGCTAAGCAGATGGCCAACTGGGAGGACTGCATGTGGTTGTCTGAGCAGCAGGGGAATCTTGTCCAAAGCCAAACTCACAGATCTAATAACAAAATGAGTCATAACCACTGTCTAAGTGGGCCTAATGCTTTCATTGAATCCATGTAAAAAATACAATAGCCATGACTTGAAAAAATCATGCATGTAACGTCTTCTCTTCTCTTGGCTGTGCTATTATGACATGCATTTTCTACCAGAGCATACATACTATTATTATAAACAATTTGTTTTGTAATACATTTTGGTTACTTTTATATTTTATGATTATTTCTGCAAATTTATTAAAGACCTAATGAAAAGGCCTGACAAGTAGTTTTCTTTCCAATGTTGTCATATTTCGTATTTAAACAGAAAGTTGGGGATGGACATATCAAAGGACTCATCTGCTCCAGTAGCCTTTAGTTCGTATCACAGCAATAATTTGTGATTTGCTACTTGCTAATGCTAGCTAGATGCAGGTTGTATTAGAGGGAAGGACTGTCTTAAAGAGCATTTTATTGAACAATAAATGACAGGTCCAATGGTTTACAAGGTAGTCTCTGCAAGCATTTTGGAGCATGCAGACCATGACAAGACACTGAAGATGTCCTGGTCATCCACTGCACCAAGATAGGAATTGGGAAGAGAGAGTGCGGCTGACGCTCTCCCTCACTTAAAGGGGTCATGCAATGGAGAATCAAAATATTCTCAGTGTTTACTTTAATATGTAGGGTGAAGTCAGCTGAAGTCAGCTAAAATGGGCTATCAGGTAAAATGGGACAAATAAGGTTGTAGCATCATCGCTCTTTACATTTTTACAGAAAATCACAATAACTAATCTTGCATTGTTGCTTCAACACTTGTTGACATGTAACAATAATTTTTATTGGTCTGAGTTTTTTAAGGCGGGTAGGGCAGAGTGTTACATGAAGCTTGTCAGAGAAACTGTAAGGTAATTGAGCCTGACATAGAAAATTTCATTAATCACTAATAAGGGTACTGAAGCAAGCTTATAAGTAAGCTTACCATCAAAGCAAAGGTTTATGAACAATGTTTTAACTTTTATGCTCTTTCAAATAAAAGTTTAATTTATAAAAGAAACTTAGATTTTTGTGAAAAAGGTCATTTTAGGTAGAAATGGCTGGTTAAGCTAAAATGGGCCACAATTTTCAGCTAAAATGGGCTGCATACACACACACTTTTAGACATAAATTGAGGGTGAAAATAGGTTTATAGGCTTAGATATGCATTCATACAAAATCTTAACAGTCTTTTAAAAAATTTGCATTGCAGACAGAATGGCAGGAGGACAAGGAAAGAAAGGAAACAGAGAGACGAGAAGAGAAAGGGAAAGAAAGTAAGATGTCAGTAAAATGGGCCGCATTCACACACACACACACACATACACACACACACTTACACAGAAATTGACGGTGAAAATAGGTTTATAGGCCTACTGTAGATATGTATCCATACAAAATCTTAACAGTCTTTAAAAAAAATACAAGCACATATACATGCACACTAAAGACACCAATGCACAGAAACACACACCTATACAACATGATCAGTTCATTTTTAATTGCATTGTTTAATTAAATATTCATTCAACTTTCTATTTAAATGAAATCCATTAATGTTGTTGCTATGGCACACTAAAGACAATAGTGTCAATTTACTGTTAAATATAAAATGATTTAAGCTGAAATGACCTGTGTTGTTTTCTTTTTATATTGGCCCATTTTAACTGAAAATCTGGCCCATTTTACCTGAATGTTGTGCCGTGGCTCAAGAAGGTACCTGCTGATACTCTAGCTCTAATAATTTTACAACTTTTATACTTTTTCACATTTAAAAAATATAAATATATTTAAGAGACCCATGTTAATTTATAAGAATATCATTAGATCTCATGCATAGCTTATTTGATGGTATTATAAGTCATTTACCAAAATGTGGCTCATTTTAGCTGACTTTTTTTTTCAGATTCGATCCAATTCGATACCAAAAAATCTGAGTATTAGCCGATACCGATCCGATACCAGCACTGTTTTTTTAATAATCAATGTAGACTTTCTGTACCTCAGTGTGTTGACCTGATCATCACTGTTTTGCGAAGACAACTTCATTTTAAAGAAAAATTAAATAAAAATATATAATCATAATCTACGACAAAAATACTATTATAAACTAGGTTAGTGGATAATTCAGCAGCAAAAGTTATTCTAGAAAAATCATGAGTGCACAATAATTTTATAAAATCTAAACATTTAGTGAAATAACATTATTTAGTGGGGAACAAATAAAAGTGAATAAGTGTAGGACTGAATCTGGTAAAATGTTACACATTGCTCTTTGTATTGTTGTAAAATACATTCATGAAAAACAAGTAAATATATTTATATATGAATATATACTATAAAATTAAAGTGCCCCTATTATGGACTTTTGAAAATTACCTTTCATGAAGTGTGTAACACAGCTCTAAGTGAATGAAAACATCCTACAAAGTTTTAAATTTGAAAGTGCACCGTGTATAAAGTTATTGTCTCTCAAAAGAAAGAGTCGACTCTGAATCATTGAAACAAGTCGTTTTTAAAACGAATCTTAAGCCATTTCATGTTGACGTCAACATGAAACATTAGCATATTGCCGGCCCACTTGTTGCCACTAGGTGCCGCTTTTGGAGCGTTAAAAATAGCTGTTTTCCCGGTAACGGCTGTACACAAAGCAGCACTGCACTGTGCTTTAAATGAAATCGACCAATTGGACCAATCACCGTGGATTAGCGGCACGCAAAGGAGGGGTTTGGAAAAATGAATCATTGAGCGAATCGTTTGGGAGTCGCAAATAAGGTTAAAATAAATGCAATGAAAAATGAAAGTGTTTTTTGACCTTGCATGCATGTCAACCTGTTGTTGGGGACTCCCTAAACCAAAATATGAACCTTTCATAACCCATAATAGGGGTACTTTAAAAGACATTTCTTTTACATGTATAGCACAGTGATGGAGGCAGCAACATGATAGATGGGACAGAACAAGAAAGTCTATTAATAATCTTTCATTGCGCAAAAGTATTATAATACGAAAGGCTCCAATACAGAGCAGCACAAAGCGCTTATGCACATTCCGTTTCGCAGAATGATGCGCTTGAAGCAACATGGAGTCACAGCGCGCAGCATAGAAAAGTTCAAAGCACAAAGTGAAGAAATATTGATGCGTAGTGTATTAAATCTGTTCTTTTAACAGTTTTAAATTTCAGTTACTGCGCTCTTGGAGAGAGTTTCATCGTCTTGACTGTCATAACTGAACACGGCACGCAGTTTGAATGCTGAATGCAGGATGGCAGAGAGCCGCAGCAGAGAGAGGAGTTTATGTGAACTTGACATAAATATTCATCTCTACCTCACATTACAATATGTAACGACTTCAGAATACTTGGTATATAGTGCATGAAAACTTTATGGTGCTTTATAATGCTTTTGTGCCTTTCGTGCGGCTTAACAATAAAACAGAATACTATACGCACAATATCAGATTTGGATCGGTCTCGTCTGACCGATACCCAATTCGGCCGAAAATGACCGTATTGGAGCCGATACCTATCAAATTGGTGCATCCCTAAATATTTAATCAATGAAACATACTGTAAGTTACCCATTTAAAGTATAAATTATTTTTTGCTACCTCCTGAAACGGGAGAAACAAGATGTCATCGACAATTCTCCTCAACATGCGTCTTTACCATGTTATTACTTCTCTGTAACATCATGTGGAAGTTGGGAACAGTGTCTCTGGACTGGACAACTGGAGTGGTGGTCCCCCTTCGGAGGTGTGTTCCAACTATAGGGGGATCACACTCCTCAGCCTCACCAGAAAAGTCTATGTCAGGGTACTGGAGAGGAGAATCCGGCTGATAATAGAACCTCGGATTCAGGAGGAACAATGAGGTTTTCGTCCGGGCTGTGGAACACTGGACCAGCTTTACACCCTCACTAGGATGCTCGAGGGTGTTGTGGGAGTTCGCCGACCAGTCCACATGTGCTTTGTGGACCTGGAGAAGGTGTTCGACCGTGTCCCTCGTGGCATTCTTTGGGGGGTGCTCTGGGAGTATGGGATCCGAGGCACTCTGTTAAGGGCTGTCCGGTCTCTGAACGACTGGAGCAGGAGCTTGGTTCGCATTGCCGGCAGTAAGTCAGACTTGTTCCCGGTGCATGTTGGACTCCAGCAGGGCTGCCCTTTGTCACTGGTTCTGTTCATTATTTATATTTCTAGGCGCAGTCTAGGCCTGGAGGGGGTCTGGTTCGAGGACCACAGGATTTCATCTCTGCTATTTGCAGATGATGTTGTCCTGTTGGCTTCATCTGGCCTGGACCTTCAGTGTGCACTGGGACGGTTTGCAGTCGAGTGTGACGTGGCGATGACATAAATTGGCTTGACTCTCTGACCTAAACTCTGCAGACAGCGATGACTGGGAATACTTTCAAAATACTATTATTCATCTGCATCAAAGCTAGAGATGCACCAGTTGGCCAGCCAGTGATCTAAGTAGGTTGATTTTTCGCATTACCGGCCCGGATTGGTGACCGGCCGGTCAGTCCACATCTTGCCGGTTCTGAGCCGATCCTTTTATTGCCAGCGGCGAAGGCAATGACGTCACAGCCACATGCACATTCACAGTCGCATGTAAACACATTGTTTCGCGTGAGAATGATTCTAATTCTAATTGCATTCAGTGTAAATGGCGACTGATAATGTATTTATGTCATGCCAGATGAGGCTTACACAGCCTGAGTGAGCGTGTGAGAGAGACAGTACACACAAAGTAACTCACAGAAATTTATAGATGCATACTGCGGTAGAAAAAAAAAAGATATTAACAAAATATGATTTAGATAAGCAACATTATATGGCCATGGTGTTTCCCCGAATACCAATAACAACATGAAGTTAAAAAGTTTTTGCTCAATTTTGCTGACGAAAATAGTTCCGATCAAAGACACAGCAGAACTTTTGTGTGTCTCCAAGCAACACACAGCGATGTTTCGTTACTGAATGAATCCGCGTTTTTGAACGAATCGAATGAGTCAATGATTCAGTGGCCCATTCATAAGGACGGTCACTTGCCTCGTTTCTAAATGAATCAGCTGTTTGAATGAATCGGTTGAATGAATGAATAAATGACTCACTCATTAAAACCGACACTTGCCGACACCTACTGGTGGTTTAGTCATATTTAAAAGTATCATTGCATTTTTTCAACATTTATTTGTATGTTTAAAAAATATGTAAATCATTGATCTTATAAAATTATTTATGCATTTGAAATTTTGCAGTGTAAATACATTTATGGCACCTCAGCTTCATCAAACTGTCTGTGTAAATGCATCTAATGCCACTTCAGATGCAGGTTCTGTTTCATCAGCAGTGGAAAGATAGAGTTTGTTAATACTAATTTAATTTGAATGGTAACAACTCTACAGTTTCTTATTATGCTAACTGAAATAATTGAAACAAAGTAAGAATTTGATGTGAAAGATGACACATTTAATAAGGTTAGGGGGAAAAATGACCATTTATAAACAGTGGGAAATGACATCTGTTTTGTTACATACAGCAACTCATTTTAAGTTAACTATTTCTTCCTCTTTCCAGTCACAGCACTTTATTTTGAGAGTTGTTTAAATAAGAGAAAATCTGTAAATAGATTGGGGGAATTGTAATGTTTAATAATTTCTTTTATTATGTAAATAATTTTTGCATTGAAATCTGCATAGATTTTTGTTTGTATAACAAATTCGTATTGTATTAAATCGGCACAAATCGGTATCGGCAGGTCACACTTCCAAAAAATTGGAAATTGGAATCGGCCAAGAAAATTGCAATCGGTGCATCTCTAATCAAAGCTGATAGGGCTCTCCATGCATAAGCAGCCAGATTGGTTTCTACTTGCTGAAAAGCACTGCATTGCGCTCATCAGAAAAATCCATCACTGCAAAGAATGCCTTTGTCAGTGTCGAAAGGATAGTCCAGAACAATAACAAAGAGGTTAAAATTCAGAATGCTTGGCAGCTTCCCAAGGCAGCTGAAATTCAGGGACATTCTGACATAAATGACTTGAAACACTTTTATGCTGCCCTTAACACTTTACGGACCTCAGTCTTTTGGGAGCCCCTCCTTCGTAAGTACAGATTGTAAAACTCTGATCACAGAGCAAGCTCACATGAAAATAAGGATAAATGTTTGTGTGCAGCTTAAATAGTCTTCCAGACAGGAAACCAGGGTGTATGCAATTAGTTCCTAGGCATGGGGTCTTATGGGAAATGGAGTCCTAAAAACAGTCAAGTCACCTTTATTTATATAAAGGTACTCCAGCTGGACATCGTGACATAGACGATTAAGGAGCAGCATCCAGACACTCCACAACAGGCGGAGCAGAGGCAGAGCAGGGGAAGGGATGGAGGGCCAGGTCCGTGTGGCAGACCATGGAGCGGTGGAGGACCTGGGCCATAGAGCAGTGGCAGACCGTGGATTAGTGGAGTACCTGGACCATGGAGCAGTGGTAGACCTAGGAGCAGTGGAGGACCTGGACCATGGAGCAGTGGCAAACCGTGGATCAGTGGAGGACCTGGACCATGAAGCAGTGACCGACTGTGGAACAGTGGAGGACCAGGAGAATGAGGCAGAACCGGTAAAGCAGGAAGCCAAAGCGGAGCTGGGAGAGCAGGAAGCCTGGGCGGAGCAGGTGGAGATGAAGACCCCCACAGTAGAACAGACAGAACCAAAGATCCCCACAGCAGAGTAGATGACCACGACAGCATAGCAGACAGGAGCTGGTGACCAACAGGGTGGAACAGGCAGGACTAGAACAGAGAGCACAGAAAGGTTAACAACATCCTCTGAGGCCGTAACAGGACAAGCAGCGAGTTCATGGACAGCCTCATTGGCCATGACAGGACAGGAAGAGAGTTCATGAACGGCCTCCTTGGCCATGACAGGACAGGCAGAGAGTTCATGTGGATGGCTTGCTTGGCCGTAACAGGGGCGCCACCACCCTGAGAGGAGCTGAAGTGGACGCCACCGCCTCTGAAGGTTCTGTAGCAAAGCTGCCACCTCAAGAGGTTCTGCAGCGAAAGCCACCATCTCAGGAAGTACTGGAGCAGACTCATGAACAAGAGAGGCCTCTGGGACAGACTCATGGACAGGAGAGGCTTCTTGAGTGCAGTGTGTAGCCCACACACTCAAAATGGCAACTGCCATCACGGGCAGCGGATGGGTTTTTTGGGGCCCCCCCAGTGACTCACCTGGGTTAAACACCAGCAAACAACTGTAGCCAGGACAAGGCAAAAGAGTAATCCAAAACACAGGCAATGGTCAAAGCAGGCAGCAAACAATCATAAAACATGGAAGCAGTCCAAGATCCAAAAACAAGGCAAGGCAAAAACTAGGTAAGGCAAAAATAAGGCAAGATTAACATGAAAACAAGAATAACGCTCAGATATGTCCGCTAACAGTGGAACAAGACTTCACTATGTGAGACTGTTTGTGTGCAGCTTAAATAGTCCTCCAGACAGGCAACAAGTTTGCATAAACCTTGTTGCCTGTCTGGAGGACTATTTAAGCTGCACACAAACAGTCTCACATATGGGAAATGGGAAATGGAGTCCAAGAAACAGTGGCAAAGGTCTGGGATTGAGTGCCCTCTAGAGGAGCTCATGGGCACTCCATCTGGACATTGTGACAATACCCAAGAAGCTGTTTTTGGGGGTGAGCTCTCTGTTTGTAAACTTTCACATGGAGGACAAAGAAGCATTGGATAAACTCAAATCTTCCCTGAGGTCATCTGGCATTGATACAACCACCTGCAAATGCTGACACTTATTCACCCTACCTGGCAGGACCTAAATCAGAAGGAATGCCAAGCTTTTGAATCAAGGTACACAAACACAAGCATGTGCTGTGCAAGTCTAAAGCTACCAGTGCACCAACTGCAATGCCTCTGCATTTTTTTCCACATGTGTCAAGACTCGTGCCTGTATTGGCCTGACGAGTCATCATTGGACACAATGCATCCAGTCCCAAAATATTTAGTGGTGTTGAGGTCTTCATCAATTACAATGAAAGAACAACATTTTTGCATAATGACGCAGCTCATAGCTGACTACGTTCATGTCAAATTCTTCTTATCTTTGTATGAAATAACACAAAGGGCATCTTCTTTCAGTCTAGAGATTGTAAAAATACACTTACAGTGCTCGAAGTGTGCTTACTTTGTACAGTACAGTACTAGTCAGTGTTTTAGAATATGATACATTTAAAGAGGTGTGCATTATGCCATAAAATAAATAAAACAATAAAAAAGGTGGATTACAGTGAATTGGTCTACATGTTTTCGTTGTAGCCCTATAAAGTCTATGAGCACTTATTATTGCAGGTGTAGACTTTTGTGAAAATAACTTCGGCTAAATATCGGCTGAACTCAGACTAGCAGATGTGAGGCATTTCTCTGAATGACGGGGAACAACTCCTGATTGACAACCTTCCCAAATGCAGAAATAATGTGAATAAATTAATAATAAGCTATTCTAAATCACTAACTACTGTTATCACTAGAATATCCAATCCAGCCAATCAGATTCGAGAACCAGAAAGAACTGTTGAAAAAAGTATTATATACAATGTAATATGGAGTGTTGCTTCATTTTGTTTTGTTTCATCAGACCGGGCGAGTTTAGTAAGTAACTATTTAGTTACTTATTTTTAGTTTTATATTTAAAACTGTGATTTATTCCCAAGTGACTTATAATATGCATTTAATGTCAAATAATCTAAATGTAGACCTTTTAAAGTAGGCGAGTCAAGGATTCGCTGTGTATTGGTTCACATTTGTGGAGTGTGACCCAGAAGGATGTTCAAGGAAACTGAGATCCGCTAAAGCAGCGCATTCTGCTGTTTTCTTTATTTTTCAAAGGCATGAATTTTGCAGTCATTTTGAATGTACACATTCCCCTGTGGAGTAAAAAAATTCAAGTGAACATCAATTAATACTTAACATTATTTAAATAAACTCAGCAAAAACAAAGTTATGTCTGCTACATATTTCGTAGTCACGTTTGTCTGCTTATTTTGTTAATAGAGTTTATTTAACACATCGTAACTTATTGGAACTGTGTGAAATGTAGGGTAACTACTCAACTAAAGGCTTATTACCTTCTTTTTTCGAAACACACACACACACGCACAATGCCCTGCCTGCACTTGCCTATTTAATGGCAGAGAATGGTGACTTTAATTTTTTTTTTTAAGTGATGGTGGATGAAAGTCTGTCGTAAAATAATCCAATGCAACTCGTGGCATATATTCCAAACATTCTGAAGGTATACTGTAGGGTTTGGTGAGAAACAAACCGAAATTATTACATTTATGAAAATATTGCATTGCATTCCAGTGTAGGAGTGCACAGGAGTGCAAGCACATATCTTTTTTTGAAATTTATTTATATGTATTTATATAATTTGTGGAAGGCTTAGGACCATAAAATGTTCGTCCAATCAAAATGTTCGGTCCGAACATTACGATAGGCTGTCCTACATGCCTGTCAAAAAAAAAAAATGTATTTGCATACCTCTGTTTGCACAGACATGATATGTCATCAGCGCATTCCAGCAAGTCAAATGCGCAATTATTGAAATATTATGTGATTTTTACTGTAATTTTTTGTCACAGGTGAATAATGGTGGATAAAAGTTGAACGCACATGAAGTCTAAATTTTCTTTAAAGGGGTGGTTTATTGCAATTTCACTTTTTTAACGTTAGTTAGTGTGTAATGTTGCTGTTTGAGCATAAACAACATCTGCAAAGTTGCAGCGCTGAAAGTTCAATGCAAACAGAGATATCGTCTTTTAAAATTCTGGAAGTTTAATGCCTACAAAAACGGCTGGTAAGGGACTACAACGAACTACTTCCCGGGTCTGATACGTCACTAACCCAGATAAACCCCGCCCTCTGGAACATGTAAGAAGGGGGCGAGGCCATGCTGTGCTGCTTTAGAGAAGAGGAAGAGAAAACTAGGGGTGCACGTAAAAATCTATTCATATATGAATCGCTATTCTGTCTTCTAACGATTCTAATGGATTCACAAGTTTCAAAATCAATGTTCTAAAGCAGCGGTTCTTAATACTGTTCCTCGAGTCGCCCTGCTCTGCATCTCTCTCTCTCTCTCTCTCTCTCATTCAGATCGTCAGATCAGCTCCATTTTCACATAGCAATGAGAAGTGTTATACATGGACGCGTGTGCAGTTGGCGTACTGTATTAAAGCTTTAATCAGAATAAAACCGTATATTAAAAGATAACATAAGTAGTAGCATTATAACAGCATATCTAAATGTATGAGACAACAAACAAACAAACATACCATTAAGATCTGTGCTTGCACAGGTTCTGCGCGATCCTCTTCACTAATATCCTCTGCGTCTCAATCGGGCTCAAATTGATAAGCAATATAGACGTTTCTATATTGTTATAAATCATTGTTTACAATACAACTGGAGCACATGCCGCTGAGCTGAGGGGCGGGACATTTAGACGCACGCTCTGCGGTTTAGTGAATCACAACACACTGAGCCAGCTAACCAATCAGAGCCCATCACGTATTTCTGAGGGAGGGGCTACATAAAAACAGGAAGTAATCGAGGCGTTTGTCAGAGAAGGGACAGAGCGGTGTGGAATAAAGGTAAATTCTATGAAAAATAATGCGTTTTTAAAAAAATGAAGCATGAACACATGTTAGACTGCACCCCATAAACACAATCAAGCCTAGAAAAAAAACAATAAACCACCCCTTTAAGCCCTGAGTTTCCAAGTTGGGGGCATGTCAGTGAGAAAACGCATAGGATGCAATGTAGCTGCAATAAACGCATCAAGAATCTGTTCAACTCCAGCAGTGGAGGACTATTATTCTGCTTCGCGGAAATGAGAAAGAACCACTGCTTTATTATAGTTCAGTGGAAAGAACTGATGATGACACTGTTTGATCTTCGGCTGACCAATCAGCAGAAATTCCCTCCCATCTTCAAGATGCTTATTAATTTTCTTCCCCTGAACGAAAAACTAAAAATTAAGCTGAATTCTTGTTTTTCGTTTTTTTTTTGTGAAAATTTACTTTTTTGTGAAAATGTATTTACTCATTTACTTTGCTGCCCAGTGCATCTCATAGTGTCATTTAATATTGCACACTTTTACCACAGCCACGGGTTGTGATTAAACATCCCACTCGGCGTTGACCTCACAGAACAATACCTTTCTTTTAATTTCTCCTTAAATATCCACCCTTCCAGGTCAAATTTCTTCTTTCGAACATGTTTGAAAAAAAAAAACAAGTAACTTGCCACACAAGTATCATTACAACACGGTTCTCATCACTTATGTGCTGCTCAAGATTCTGGCGCCACTTTATAACGTGCATGTGTGTTATGGTATCCCGAGGCGTAACATGAATGTAAATAAATTAGCAATTTGTTCTGCTTTAAATTAAAATTAAAAAAATTTAGCAAATACACTTTATTTAATTTTCTAAATAATATTTTATTTAATTTTGTTATATTTTTGTTCAAATCATCCCGCGGGCCAGATTGGATTTGTGGGCCGTATTCTGTATGTGGCAAAATATGCCTTTTAAATTTATCACAAGATATCAAATCTCAAGATCCTGTCATGGTTGAGGTTATGACTGGGTTGCTTAATAAATAAATACAACCAGCATTAACTGGCAATTCCTTAAACTATCAGAATTCATTATCCTGATAGCAACTGTCATTTTAAGGTCTTCATGGGATATAGCAGCTGGATGCTAATTGTAAAATGTGGCCTACTGTAGAAAAATATGTAAAGTTTCAATGCCTTATTTACAAACAATTAAATTAAATGTTCATATTAGCCAAATGCTGTTTTTTTAAACAAATCAATGTAACAATACATTGTTAAATATGTGAGATGCAAATGTATATAGAGGAAGGTAAGTGCTAGTGCAGATTAAGAAAGATAAGCAACTGACCTTTCTACCTCAGAAAACCATGATGCAACAGATTGTACATCCAATGGATATCCGTTGGTAAACCACCCTGCACATTCGGTCTAGTAAAAACTGTCCCAAATATGTCCAAAATGTAGTCTTTGAGGTCTTAAATTTCAAGTTATGGGCTTCTAGAGTACCAGAGGTTCGTTTGACAAACAGTAGGAGGTTGCTGAGTGTCATGTTCTCTAAAGTGCCGTAACACATAAACAGACACAAGATAGTGTGAACCTTGACAACAGAGGTTGACCTCCCTGTCAAACCCCTGAGGTCAACAGGGGTCAAATACCAAAAGAATATTTTAATGACTGTCCTAAAGAAGTCTTTTTCCATCTAGAGGAACATATAACAGACCCAAACTTGGTTGAACAAGTGCGGCAGACCACCCGGTGATGGTAATTTTTTTTTCTCCAGTCCATTCTATCACAGAGGGAGTTTTGGTTCCTTGCCGCTGTCGTCCCTGGCTTGCTCAGTTGGAGACACTTCATTTCTAGCGATTATCGTCAATTTGATTTCACAGATACTATTTAAACTAAACTGAGCTAGACAATGACATCTCTGAATTCAATAATGAAATGCCATTAACTGAAAATTGAGTGTTTAATCTTATCATTATACATTACTGACACTCTATCCTCTAATTTGATACTGTTAAGTGCTTTGACACAATCTGTATTGTTAAAAGCGCTATATAAATAAAGGTGACTTGACTTGACTTAAAGTTATTACATAACTAATGTAAACTGGAACAATTATAAATTGACTATTTCAGGCACTGAAATCTGACTGGATAAGCCCCATTTAAAGCTGTTGCTAAATAGCCAACACACACACACACACACACCTGTGATGGCAAATCAATGCAATTCTGCATTTAATTACTTTTTAATTTCAGCATTGCCTGACAACCGTAAATAGCCATTCAGTTAAACTAAATGAACTATAATAATTAACAGAGGGATTTGTTTTTATTAACAAATCTATCTAGGTCGTATGCTACAGGGATTTTACAACTGGTATAGGGTATTTGTGGTACAAATCACAGTAATTCATGGTCTCTGTATTGTTTTAATGGGGGGCTACATGAGAGAGCTGTCAGTGACTTCCAAATGTCGTGACTACAAGTGATCAGCATGCTGTAGTTAGTATGCGCATATGGATCCCAGACACAAATGTTTGACTGCAGTGACTTTTTACAGAGAATTTAAAAAAAAAACCTTCTGTGGATCAAATTTTACAAAGCAAAAATGTTGGATACATTGTTGACATGAAGAAAGCGGTTCCACAGCATGTCTATGTCCTTGGATGTTTCCATTAGACTTGCTTTCTCAGTGTGACATGAACACCAACAAAAACAAGTCCAAACTGTGGCATCTCATATCTTGAGGTTAAAAAGTGGTTAAACGTGGGAACCAGCATGTGTTCCTCGGTAGAAAGTAGCTCACACACCTTACAATTGATCATTTCTGAAAGGAATTTCCATATTTAGAAATTTGTACTATATCGCTTTTACTTCTGTAAAGTGCTACAAGTGAATGTCTAGTCATGACAAAGAACTGGTGGTAATTCCCCTTCCTACTGATATGGCACAATGCTGTTATTCCAGAGAATTCCGTTTTTGAAAACCAGTGGAATGTAGCCATGTGTTCTAAATAGGGCTTACACATCGTAAGATTTAATGGAAGCCATGTGAATTTGAGATTAATGAGAGGTGAATTTGATCTTTTAGTAATACTGCTGGTTTAAGGGAATCCTTGTTATCAGCAACATTACACATTACCAAAAGTATTTGAAAATATTAAATTGAGCCAGATTTTTTCTGAATAAAATGTAAGTGATGCTTCTCCATTGAGAAGTCATTGTCACGGTGGTTGCCAGGTCATTCTAGGGTGCTACATTTTACCTTAGTGGTCCAACCCCAAGTCTCTATGATAGTCTGCAGGGTCAGTTTTGTGCCAAACTTTAATACCCAGGGGTTTTTAGACACCTCTAACCTTTGATATGAGTAATACTAGTAGTGATGAATGGTCTCTGCATAGCTAAAAACTGAAAAAACATCCCTGTCAGCAAGATGGATATGTTCAAAAATGTCTTTGCACTAATGTATGTGTCAACAGGCTCTTAATCAGTAACTTAATAATAATTGCAGACTAGCTTATCAAAGATACAAACATCTAATGTTTTATAAACAAAGCCATCCACATCACAGTGATGCCATTAGTTATAGATACACAGTATTTATTTCAGAAGCCCTAAGAACAACAGCTGTCCTGTCCTTTGAATGCTATTTTAATACCCTTTAAAGCAACTACAAACTGGCCTGTAGGGCTTCGTGTCAACTCTCCTGCACAAGATTAACAACACCCTGAGAGCTGTCACCAGAGCACAGGGGCCTTTAAGGGAGGTGGGCCATACCACTCTCCATGGGAAAGAGACATTGCAGGGTATTTTTGGGCTAAAGCACCCATTTGAATGTTGTTTGTTGACCTTGAGTCTCAGACGCGAGGGGTGTATAACTGGTAGTCTTGCTATCGTGTGTTTAATTTAAGTGTTATGAAAAATCTAATTTTACTGATGGCTGACTCAGTTCATATAACATTCACTGAAGCAGAGTGTGAGACATAACACCATTTTTACTGGCAGTTAATGTCTTATCTCAGTTTTTTTACAGCTAGGTTTCTCTTCATACAGGTGATGTGTGTCTAGTTTTTTAATGTTAAAATAACTTTTTAGTGGGTATAAAAAGTGCACACCCCTGTTAAAATCGAAGCTTTTTGAGATGTAAAAAGTGAATTGAATTAAAATCATTTCAGATCTTTTCTACCTGTAATTTAATTTTAAAACCAATAAAAGTCATGTAAGAAACAAATAGATTATTTTTATCTTTCACTACAATAATAACCTCAAACACAAATCTAAATAAATAAAGGAATGGCTTCAGAAGAAGAAGAGAGTTTTTGAAAGTCCCAGTCTGAGGCCAGACCTAAATTAAATTAAAAAAAATAAAAAAAACATTAAAATACTTGAACGGGCTTTAAACGAGAGATCTCCCAGCAATATGGTCAATCTGGAGCTCTTTCGGATCATTAAATGTAGAATAAGGTCTGACATGCAGAGCCATCGCAAGGGCTGAGCCAAGTGTGCAACCGCACTGGCCTCGCGGCAAAATAAAGTGACAGCTGACTTGATGAATGTAAAGCCAATTAGATTTAAGGTTCATGTTTTTGTCCTTCGAAAGACTAATAGCTAAAAGTCAAAGCTAATAGTGAGATTATGTGTATCATAATGCTGTATTTTTCTGCTTGTTAAAAATAAAATGTGTTAATTACTTTCGGGCAGAAACCTCGTAGCAAAAAAACTTGTGTTCAAAACCACTACTTGTCAGGAAATAGAAAAAAAAAACTGTTTACCGGAGCTATGTGGCGTTCAGTTTTTTTTTCCTGCCATTTAGCCAAAATGTCATGATTTTAAAGACCACAACCTATTTAACACTGCTACGACTGAAGACAAATGCTCAAGATGCTCAAACTCAAATAGAACCTTATACTTTATACACTGAACAAAATTATAAACGCAACACTTTTGTTTTTGTCCCCATTTTTCATGAGCTGAACTCAAAAATCTAAGACTTTTTCTATGTACACAAAAGGCCTATTTCTCTCAAATATTGTTCACAAATCTGTCTAAATCTGTGTTAGTGAGCACTTCTCCTTTGCCGAGATACTCCATCCACCTCACAGGTGTGGCATATCAAGATGCTGATTAGACAGCATGATTATTGCACAGGTGTGCCTTAGGCTGGCCACAATAAAAGGCCACTCTAAAATGTGCAGTTTTACTGTATTGGAGGGGTCCGGAGGGGATCCGAAAACCATTCAGTATCTGGTGTGACCACCATTTGCCGCAGTGCAACACATCTCCTTCGCATAGAGCTGATCAGGTTGTTGATTGTGGCCTGTGGAATGTTGGTCCACTCCTCTTCAATGGCTGTGCAAAGTTGCTGGATATTGGCAGGAACTGGAACACGCTGTCGTATATTCCGATCCAGAGCATCCCAAACATGCTCAATGGGTGACATGTCCGGTGAGTATGCTGGCCGTGCAAGAACTGGGATGTTTTCAGCTTCCAGGAATTGTGTACAGATCCTTGCAACATGGGCCGTGCATTATCATGCTGCAACATGAGGTGATGGTCGTGAATGAATGGCACAACAATGGGCCTCACGATCTCGTCACGGTATCTCTGTGCATTCAAAATGCGGTCAATAAAATGCACCTGCGTTCGTTTGTCCATAACATACGCCTGCCCATACCATAACCCCACCACCACCATGGACCACTCGATCCACAACGTTGACATCAGCAAACCGCTCACCCACACGACGCCATACATGCTGTCTGCCATCTGCCCTGTACAGTGAAAACCGGGATTCATCCGTGAAGAGAACACCTCTCCAAAGTGCCAGACGCCATCAAATGTGAGCATTTGCCCACTCAAGTCGGTTATGACGACGAACTGCAGTCAGGTCGAGACCCCGATGAGGACGACGAGCATGCAGATGAGCTTCCCTGAGACGGTTTCTGACAGTTTGTGCAGAAATTCTTTGGTTATGCAAACTGATTGTTGCAGCAGCTGTCCGGGTGGCTGGTCTCAGACGATCTTGGAGATGAAGATGCTGGATGTGGAGGTCATGGGCTGGTGTGGTTACACGTGGTCTGCAGTTGCGAGGCCGGTTGGATGTACTGCTAAATTCTCTTAAACGCCTTTGGAGACGGCTTATGGTAGAGAAATGAACATTCAATTCACGGGCAACAGCTCTGGTGGACATTCCTGCAGTCAGCATGCCAATTGCACGCTCCCCTCAAAACTTGTGACATCTGTGGCATTGTGCTGTGTGATAAAACTGCACATTTTAGAGTGGCCTTTTATTGTGGCCAGCCTAAGGCACACCTGTGCAATAATCATGCTGTCTAATCAGCATCTTGATATGCCACACCTGTGAGGTGGATGGAGTATCTCGGCAAAGGAGAAGTGCTCACTAACACAGATTTAGACAGATTTGTGAACAATATTTGAGAGAAATAGGCCTTTTGTCTACATAGAAAAAGTCTTAGATTTTTGAGTTCAGCTCATGGAAAATGGGGGCAAAAACAAAAGTGTTGCATTTATAATTTTGTTCAGTGTATATACATAGAGAGAGACAGAGAGAGTTTATTGAGTAAAGAAAATGTTGCACATATTCAAACAACCATTTCTTTATTTAAGGTCAATACACACTGAGTCCGAAATTTTCGCACATTAAAAAAGAAATACAACCTCAAACTTGTGTCAATCACGTTTACACACTGCCTCCGAAACTTTCGTCTGTCATAAAAAAATTCGGATCAGGTTCGATTTTCTGCGTTTTCGCATCTGTAGCATGCATTTTGATAGGAAAGGATGAGGAATACGAAAAAAACCGGAAAAACGCACGCAAAAATTTTGGACTCAGTGTGCAATGACCTTTAGCCTTGCATAGCAAACAAGCAGAGACAGACCAAAATGTGTGCAGCACTTCATTCAAGCTAGAGTTAGGTTTAGTTACAACGTCTTTTTAATACTTTTCATTGGTTAAATATTTGCAAAGCCCACAGAAAAACTTAAAGGGTGACCAACAGTAATGTAAAACAATTATTAAATAAATAAATAAACGAGCAGTGTGTGTGACCGTGTTTCTTACGCATTCATGTCAATGAGCACGTCAAGTTAAGAGAGCTTTACTCTTTTAAAGCTTTTACTGCATTTTAAACTCTAATTTTGGCCTCTGAAATGGGTCAAACCAAAAATATTACCTGAGAAGTTCAAGAAAATGCACTAGAAATCCGCGCTCTTTCAGGCTAAGTCTAAAATGGATGTGTACCATTCAGTTGAATGACAAGGTTTACTGTCTGTTTGTGTCCATTAGATGCGCATTAAAGTTGTGTTCCTTCCTAAACCGACCCCCTCCCCCTCTGTGCAGAGGGCCTCACTCACAACCCACTTGCGACAGCCCTGCTGACAAGATTAATTTTTTTACATTCCAGAAAGTACCTTTACCAGGGTTGTGTAGACTGGCTTGATTGTCCAAACAATGACACATAGAATAGAATAAAACAATTCATCTTAGCAACACCCTGGCAACCTCCCACAACATCTTGGCTTTTGCAGAGGCACTCTGTCTGTGTAGGTACACTGAAAAAAATTATACTAAATTTTTTTAAGGTAAGTCGTCGCAAACAGTTTATTTTAGCTACATTTAAATAAACAAATTTAGTTTACTAACGTTCAGCTAAATTTGTTTATTTAAATGTAGCTAAAATAAATGGTTCGCAACCACTTACCTTAAAAAAATGTAGTAGCATTTTTTTCAGTGTACCTCACTTAAGTGAGCACAACAGTAAATACAACCCAGGCCCGTTTTGCAAAACTTCAAAAATGTACTTATGCATACAATTCACTGCAGTTTCCAGCTGAAATGAACACTACATGCAGCAAAACACCAATCATTTTTATTCCTGTTCACACAAACTATGAATACAGGGGCAGATTATATAATGATTCCTTGCACAATGCTATCTTATGATCTCAAAACACTTTCACCATAGTGCATGATAATAATAATAATAATACCTTTTGACATTTTCATCATAATCAGCTCCTTTTGTATGTTTTTTTTTTACGTAGTAAACATGCTCTGTAGCCCACCTGGTACAGCACTGCACTCGCAATGTGGAGCACTCGTCCTCTTATTTCAAACGTGATGGAGCATTAACCTTTCAGCGCCACCCACTAGACATCTAATTTCATGAAATGCCACAATACTTTTAACAACCTTCGTAATAAAACATTGACAGATTCACATTCATCTGTTTCTGATAAAACTAAACATGCTATTAGCACCACTCACTGACATTTTGAAAGTGTTGCTCAACATTCAAGATGCAGCGTAATACCTTTTTGCTGAAATTTCACCATAGGCACATTTTTCTAATGAGCCTGGGTTAATAAAATAAGTCAGAAATCTTTGCCATTGATTATAATGTTTTATCTAATTGTTATTATGCAGATATGTTTTTATAGATTGCTTTTTAGTTAACATTTACAGTACTACTTGAATTGAAACAGACAACTACAATACAAATATAAGACCTATTAGTAGAACAAGCCTCCTGGAGAGGGGAACACAATAGCTGTAGTGACCAACAATAGGATTGTGCATGTCAGCGTTACTGTTTTGGCGGTTTCCAAGGCACATCACTATCACATGACTTGCTGAAACAGCTGCAGCATGTGCAGCAGTGGAAGTCTGAAGATAGCTTCCTTGTTTTCTTGTGATTAAATCTGCTTATTTTGGCATCCACTTGATGTGTTCCTCCCTAACACAAAAGTATTGTGAAGGGGACTTTTTCAAACACAAAAAAGCAGAGGAAGGATCTATTCAGATACAGCACTCTGTTTTCCCCATTTCAGAACCTTGCTTCCAAGTCATGCTAGTCACGTAGATATTGCTCTGTTCAGAAGGACATTTCAACACCAACATCAACTTTTATTGGTGAAATGACCAAAATCATAAATATTCATATCACATGGGGTGTGTGTGTGTGTGTGTGTGTGTGTATATATATATATACACACACACACACTGCCCTCCATAAAGATTGGGACAGTAATGACAAAATTGCTTTGTTTGCTGTGTAGTCAAGACATGAATGTGTGACAAAACTACAGAATGTCATATTTTATTATTAGCTGTTTCAATACATACATGTTTTACCAAATAAAAAGGACAACACTTTTAGAATTCATCCTACTATTTGATGTGAGCATAAGATTATTTACTATTATTTAGTTGCAGATCCCTTGCGGGCAATCACAGCAGTGAGGCAACCCATAGACATCACATGGTCTTATCCTTTGAAATGCTTTTCCCAGCCTTTAATGCAGCCACTTCCAACTGTTGTTTGTTTTGGGGAGTTTCTGCCTTTAGTCTCCTCTGACACTACCTCCACCATGCTTTACAGATGAGGTTGTATGCTTAGGATCATTTGCAGTTCCCTTTTTTCTCCACACTTTTGCTTTCCCATCACTTGCCTTTATATTTTTGGTGCTGGTCAGAGGTTTGCATCTTGCAGTGTAGCCTCTGTAATTCTGTGCCAAAAAGTCTCCTGCGGCAGTAGATTGTCAGAGCATCACCCCAGCTTTCTGGAGGTTGTTATTGGTTTTACACACGTATATTTTTGGGTTCATTTTTACAGCTTTTATGATTTGTCTGTCATCAACTGCTGTTGTTTTCTCAGCCGATCAGGTTGTTGTTTGTTGCTTATGTTACCGGTGGTTTCCAAACTCTTGATTTCTCCATGCCCTTTGTTTTTACTATAGCTTTAATTGACTTCCTCTTTACTGTTAGCATCCAAATTGCTTACTTTTCTCTCAAAGTTAGCTCCCTCGTCTTCATCCTGGTTTGTGTGTGTCGTCATCAAATGCAAGATTCAGAATGCAGAAGCAATGGATATAACTGATATGACACATTGCCTGCTTTTAATATCTAAACAATTAATGCAACAGGACACAGCTGATCACTTAGAAAGACCTGTGAGGCAACTGTTCCAGTACTTATGCTCACATCAGGCAGGGGGATGAAACTCTACAAGTGCTGATCTTCTTAGCTGGTAAACATGTGTGTTCAATCACCCAATAATAAAATGTGACATTCTGTAGTTTTGTCTCATAGTCATCTTTTAATCATATTTACAGATATCTTGACTCCAGAGCAAACAGAGCAATTTTGTCTTTACTGTCCCAATACTTATCAATTAATACATATATATATATACTTATCTATACACAGATGGCCAGTCCATCACAGATGTTGTTTATATATATATTGTAACACCTGTACATCCTTGTGTCACGAATCCAGTCTGTGCACTCCCGTTCATTCACCACCAGAGGTCACTCGCTCATCATATTGACTTTCACACCACACATCTCAATGGACTGCGTTTCCCATCAGCCATCTCACTAATCACAGGCTCACCTGATCACACGCACACAGCTGTAACCAATCACACACTCTATTTAAGCCATGGACTTTCTCTCCCTTGTGGCCGAGTATTGTATGCATTATCGCTGCCCTACAGAGCCCCGTGAGTTTGCCTTGCCTCGCCTTGCCTCGCCTTGTCTTGCCTTACCTCGCCTCGCCTTGCCTTGCCTCGCCTCGCCTTGCCTTGCCTCGCCTCGCCTTGCCTCGCCTCGCCTCGCCGGATTGTGTTTACCCCTGCCTGGACTATCGCTTACGTTTGGATTACCTCTATTGTCAAGCCCCTTTGGATACTGTTCGCCGATCGTCGACCCACGCTTGTCTCTGTTTATTCTTTGTCTCGCCCATGTTATACCTGTTTGCCACTGTTTGACCCTGCCTGTTATGACCACGTCTCTTGTCAATAAAAGTCTGCATATGGATCCACACGTCTCACGTCTCGTCAGCCCCGTAACACCTTGTTACATCCCTTAGTAACATTCTTCCATATCTTGGCTTGTTTTAATACATTCCTCTCTGTATGTTATTTACATGTGTGAGCAACAAAATAAAGCAGTCCAGTTGCAGTAAAATGGAATAGCAGCATTTCTACCAGGACATTTCTACTATCATACTGCCAAGCAAGCCCAATGTATTACAACACATGTAAGTGAAATATAGAAATTTTAAAAAAAGAGTACCGTTGGGAGACTACATCAACAGGTATGAATGTGAGTCCACCCACTGAGAAACAGCAACACAATTTTCCCCAACAAAACTGCAAAGATGAATGGCTGACAAGGTGTTAATAGCAGGTCACAGATTCTTTAGCATTACATAATGGTTTCCCCAGCAGACTGGTAAAATGATGAAGGGAAATGAGCCTTTGGTTTTATAGTTTCTGGTCACCTTTTGCTCCTCTACCCAGGCCCAACATCCATGCATTCCATGCCCTTTTTCCCTTCTTCCCTTCAGCTTTTCACTGCAGACCATGACATCGGTTTCATCCATGTGTGGGAAAAAATCTGGGCCCCTCGCTTCTGAAAGGGACACCGATACATGCCAAGTGCTGTGTACAGGGGCTATTTTAAGAAGCTGTAAATATGGGAACTTCCTCTGTGTAAGGGTATCTCATATCCCAAATGATCGTTTTACATTATTAACAACTAGCTTCAAGCACAGTAAGCCGCGCTGCCATATGCTTGACTTTGTACTCAGTAACTGGGACAAATCAGTTGCCCTGAATGATATTAAACTGAACATATAATTATGTTAATGCTATGACTGTTTTCTCGCTCCGTTTTAGATGAGGATTGTGAGGACAGTTAAAATTCAGTTAATGTCAACATAAATTTGACCCTATTTACTTTCTTAATACATGTCTGAGACAAGCACCCCAAGAATCCGCATATAGTCCCAAGCTCTTCACTGGCAACTATCCTCAGCTGTATATACACACTCTAAGTGGACCATTTCAAAAGGCCAAACATTGACCATTTGAAATCATGTTCATGTAATATAGGTTGCAACAATAATAGCAATTGACAACAGATGTGTAAAAAAGAGCTACTATTGAATAGATTTAGGTGATCTTGAGGGTAACTAATCTGTACGTCCTAGTCCCGGTCAATATGGCCTTATTAACAGAAATTATACCAACATTTAGGTCTGTCCCTATTCTGGTAAGGATCACCCACTTGTTTCACCAGAAATCTAATCCATTTCTCATGGATAAAATCCCACCCATCCCATCACAAAATTAAAACAGGCTGCATGTCATTTCATGTTCATTTTAAAGACACGTTTAAATGCAATAATCTTTGACATTTAACTGACATTAAAACTTGGTCCTTTACTGTATGGCCACTGAATTAAGGTATTTGCTCTATATTTTTGTAAGTGCATTTCTTTTTTTAACAACTACCTTTATTTACTGAGGTTTGTGTCATCCAACTCCACTTCTGTACCCAGCTGTATCATCATGTGATACATCATCACAAATCCACCGTCTTCACTCCCACAATTTGCATCCCTTTGCATTTACATGAAGTTTCAAAATGACGTACTCAACTTTGTTGCATCATGATTGGTGTTTGCTAATGATGCTTAAAGTCACAAACCCTTCCGTTAGTTTTGCCCATGCAAATCGCTGTCAGTGTGAACTGAACTTTGTTTTTACAGCAACTTTCTTGTTTTGAACTGAAAAGAAAACTGCAGAAAATTGTAATTTTTTTTTCTTTTCTTTTCTTTGAAGGCCATGGTGAAAAGACCAGCATAATGGGTTAAATCTCTGTAAGGTCAGTAGTGCATGCAGGGAGGCACTTTCCTTTTTGTCTATAAATATAGATTATTATATGCTGCTAGCTGTCACTGTGTCCTTTCCTCTTTATGCGCATGTTTGTGTTGTCTACAACCAATGTCTGGTCTTTATCACTCACTGTACGACACTTTCATGACCCCTGCTCTAGGATGTGTTAATCCTCACTAAACTTTGTGCCTGTTTGCCTGACTCTCATAGAATAGCTGCTACAAACCAGGGCCAATAAAGGATAGCTGGCCTATGTCTTGGATGATTTCTTTGATTTGTTTATTTGAAGAATTAATATATATATCCTCCCTTAAGGTATATCCTCTGCCTCTAAGGAATACAATAAATCTGATACTCTTTAAAAAGAAAATATTTTACAACACACTTTTTGTTTTTTGCCTTTGGCTGACGGGCCTGTGACTCAGTGGATGATGGAATGCAGACAAACTACTCATTTAACTTGAAGCCAAGTGCCTAAAACAATGTATGTATGTTCAAAGAGTTGTTACTCAGTTAAACAAACGAGAAACATACATAAAAACACATGTTAGAGCTCTGCATCTGTGGTTGTCAGCAGGAAAACACTTTAAATGATGACTACTTGGAGAAAACTAAGTAAACATGAAAGTATTTAATAAAGGCTACAATGGGTCTGCATTAGTTGTCACTCATTCAAAGTGAAGATCACTAAAAAGATGTATAAAGAAAAGGTTTCAAAATGAACAAAACAACACCATTTGTCTACTTTTATTTTAAAGTTAATTGTTGCTATTAGTTAAAGAATTAACATATTCTGTTATTATTGTTCTCATTACATTATATCCAACAAATAATAAAAAAAATATTTTATTATTCAGTTAGATATTAGCTGCCATCTGCTGGTAAGATTATGCCATTAAGTGCAAACTGCCCTCTAATGGTTGTGTACAATAGTATGCTAAAAGATCCACCAAGCCACTACCTTCACCATCTGAAGTTCTTAGACAATTTATACTTAATTTCTGAGACTCTTTATTGAAAGACTTAATTCACATTTAATATACTCTTTTATATAATGTTAGTCAGACCAAATGTTTCTCAGAGTCCTCATTTCTGTACTAGAAATAATTGCTCCCTCTCTACTGTTCTCATCAAGGTCCTGGGAAAGCCACAACCTTGCCAACTCTGCATAGCTCAGAAGCCACTGGCCACCCCTCTCTCATCGTGGGAGTTACATTTCCTGTTTGACTCTGAAAATTACTGGAACAGTGTCCTTTCTCATGGCATTTTCCAAAAATGTAGGCCTAATAAATGACAACCCAACAATATTATGAAGTATTATAACAGAATAACAGTATTATATTCTACAAATTAATAGAGGTTGAAAGAGGTTATAGATTAATAATAATGTCACAATTCTGCAGTAAAAACAAAGACTACTTTTGTAGTCCTTGATGTTGCAGATTTATAATAAAGAATTATATAATTTCTTAACTGAGTAATATCACGTATGCATGACTGTTTTTTTACACATCAAGAAGTTATGAATAAATACATCTATCCAAAATGATTTTCCAACAACAAAAATTTGAATCAACCCAAATTTTCCCTTAGCAATGCACAAAGCATGTTTGTGTAAATCTGTTAACAAATTCAATTAACATAGTTTGAGTGATTGATTCAATTACAAGAAAATATCTGAATGACTTTTTCAAATAAGTTAATCTGTTTTCCCATTTATTCACTGACACCTCTCTTGTCCAGAGGCACTTCATACACCCTGAGGCTTATTAATTTCACCTATGGTGTGAAAGGGCCTTTACAGTTGCCAAAAATATAACTTTTGGGTTTTGTGTTATTAAAAATAAATAAGTAAGCCCAGCTCAGGTGACAAAAAGTAACAAAAAAGTTACGTAATGCATTAAAAGTAACTTTCCCCAACATTGCCAAGAGATGTAGGCTGTGTCTGAAATCTCAAACTCTATGAGTAGACACTTCAATTGATTTTGCGAGCATTAAAAATGATGTTCTATATAGCATGAATGATGAGTGCAATATGAATATAATCCAGACATATTACATTCCTCATGTTGTCATTATCACACGGCCAACAATCAGTTCAAATAGTAGGTCATCTGGGTACCTTTTTATTTTTTTTTTAATACTGGATATTTGGACATACTCATTTTCACCTACTATATAGTAGGGAATTAGACATATTCAGATGCAGCCCATAGTGTCTACATGTGTGAGACTTTGTGGAACCGAAACGTAAGTGGAACCTTTTTTCTCTCTTCCTCTCATTATTAGGTAGGCTAGTGTGATAATGAACTACACCCGTAGTTACTCTGCTAGGATACCTGTGAGGGGAACTGACGTCACAAGTCCACACGACTCACCTTGGCACGAGCCACTGCATAAACGGCTCAGAAAAGTTATTTCCGAGAGAAGCTCAAAAAGCATTTGTTTAAGATGCCACCCGTTTTTAGGTTTTGTGTCTAATGCTGTGACATTTTTAACTGTTAAAATACTTTACCATAGACCTACACTATATTACTAGTCTGGTCACAAAATAAGCGAGACACCCACCTTGCAGACTGCTGCTTTGCCACTGAACTCTTGTCTTGTGAATTGTCCCTTGAGTGGAAAACACCGCGGAAGATCCGTTATTCCCCATCACAATACTGTGCAGTTTAACAGGTTACAAATCTAATGCAACTGAATCATTCCAAAAAGCCGTCACAGAGCTGTTTGATCTCGAGACAGACTGCGGAGGAAAACCGAAAAACCCGCCTAAATTCAGTTTGAAAGCTAAAAACACCTCACACGTGCATGTGTGTATCTGTCGCGAGCTGTCCAATCGCTGTGTCCGACTCCTCGCGTGAACGCCCCAACGGTCCGGTCCTGACAAACACGGCCACTCCCGTCAACGCTTCACAGGGGAATATGCACAAATGTTGCTGCCTATATTCGATACAGTGGCGAATGCTTTTAAGATGAATCGCTTGGTGTATTCCTCATTTGTAAGTCCCTTTTTCGATAAAAGCCTCTAAATGAATTCTGTATTTTAATTATAGGGATTGGTTATTTCCAATAGTGTGCATCCGCATACATAAGATCTAATTTAACAAACAATTACGCAATTAATTAAAGATTTTTTTAAAGTCTGTATTGCCTATATGAGACCTCTGTCAGTGTGGTTGTCGAGGGCTTTCTGCAGCATCATGCAGTCTCCTGAGATGACTTTGATGAAATGACCTGCCCTGGTAAGAATGGGATTCATAAATATGGCTGTATGTAATGGTTTAAAAGCTAAATTTGGCTGTGTGTAATGGTTTAATTTTATATTTAAAGCATTTAGCCCAGAACAAGATGATGCATCTGTGAGGCCTAAATATTATAGTTTTGTAGTATAATTATATTTGTGTTGTTTCAGACCCACCCAATGCTGGCATGGTGTATCCTGATCAAAGGTACTGGATGAATAACTTGTTCCCTTGTAAGAATGGGCTTGACGTTTTCTCCTTTTCTAATCAGTGAGCTCAAATGTCTCTGAAATTGAAATTAGACTGCATGCATTCACCAGTCTTTCCTCTGAGGGCCTGTGAGAGCCCGTTGGATCTGGCCATGATTTCACCTTGATTTTGGTTTCATGTTGTTTGTATATGTGAGTGCCATGTAAGTACAAATTCCCTCTTAATGCTCTTGATTCCACTTTTAAGAATGTCTTGTAATTATAAAGGTAGGAGGTGTACAAACGTTTTCCACTTTCTTGATTTCTGTGGAGCGTCCTTAATATTAGATTTCCTTTTCTGTAAGTATTTATGAAATATACAAATAATTGAGATCAGTATATGTAGCATGTGAATAAAATGTATCTGTTTAGCACATTTAAAAGGTAATTTTGAAGCAGTGCTACACTTTTCACATTGGTAAAATTATACACGTGACATCAGCAAACTCAAACACTCTAGTTATATATTAATTTTGGTTTGAAACTTTGTCCACCTGTTGTCATTAAATCATACTATGTTTTTAAGGACAAGTTATATGAATGTGTAAACAAAATTCTGCAACTTTAAATAAGATACTGTACATTTGTCAACAATAGTGACAAAAAAAAAAACTTTAATGAATTGTCAGATAGCCTATGCTATAACAACAACATTTAATGTCTTAAGTATATGGAAAAATAGATTATAAGTTATATGTTAAATACTGAAAATACATATATTTTTTAGTTTATAGTGTTTACTTCAGTCTAATCCAAAACTCTAGATATAGGATACAGCAAGATACATTTGACTTATTAACGCCAGAGGGCGCTCTTTAATCGCTTTTGGGTCTTTAGGGTACATTTATACATTTTTTTTATTTTTATTATTGTTATTTTTTTTAATCTTAAAGTGCCATTAATAACAGTCATGCCCTGTCTGGATGTTCTCGAAATGTATAGAGTATAGGCCAAAACTGTGTCCTACAGATTTTTCTTCTTAACCAGTTCAGGAGAAATGAAAAACTTGTAAGTAAAATAATTGTTCAACTTTATATATATCACAGCAATATGTTTGTAAACCAATAAGAAACATATACAACGTAAGACCCCTACATTCTATAGACATTGAGAATATAGTACACAAATGTCAGAATATTCCATTCCAAACAATAGACTGTAAGCTGGCCTCTTCCAGCACACATGGCACACATTTCTGTACTCTTCCGTGTCTTCTTACAAACGCAGAAGGTACATGTAACCACGTGAGCAGTTTCCAAGGGCTTTAAACTCTGACCTTTTGTAGAGTTATAAATGTACAATGAGAATTTAAATATCAAATATTGTTTTCAAGCTTTAAAGTCTTTTTCATAGGATCAGTTTTAAGACCTTGCTCACTCTATACTCATTTTAGACTGATTATTACCATAACAAAATGTATTGTCACATCTCCTGTGAGCCATGACATGACATCAGAGCAGCTCCTCAAGCTGCTTTATTATGACACACACAGACAGATTATCAGCAGCATTAGACAGAGCTGGATAAAGATCACCTACAAAAAAAAAAAAAATGAAAACAACACGTCATTTAAACCATCTGTGATTTATACTCATCCTTTAAGGAACAGATGCAAAACATTTTGCAATAAGTGACCTTTGCTCAGTTCCACTCAGTGTTTGACACCCACTGTGACAACAAACCCTTCTCTTTGTCACTGTGCTTTTTGAGGGAAAAATACACATTTATGCAAGGACAGATACTATTTAATTATGTGAGTTCATTTATATTTAGACTTTAATTTGAAAATAACTTACTGCATGTATGTCTACAAATGAAAAGAGTTTTTTTTTTTTTTTTTGAAGAAAATATTAGGTATACCAAACTGCTAGGGTGGATGCCAGGCAATGCTTTGTGGTTTTGTATCGTTGCTAGGATGTTTTGGCTAGTTGTTTACTGGCCCCAGTCAAAAGAGCCCACTCTCTGATATTTTGATCCCTAGATATTGCTTGGCTCCCCTCCTTTCATGTAACTCTGTGAGTTTGTTTGTTTGTTTGTTTGTTTATTTGCTTGTTTAATTAACTGTCTGATTGCTTAGAAAAACAGTAACACATCTCTCCTCAACCTACTGCAAAACTCGAAGACAAACCGTACAGGATGAGTTACACTCTTTAAAGTTTAAGGGTTAAAGAATTGATCATATCACTAACCATAAGTAACCATGATCAAGAGTAATTAGCAAACAGAAAGTGTTTGTTTGTTTGTTTGTTTGTTTGTTTATGCTGATGAGAGAAAATTTATTTTGAGCTCTTGTCAGTGATGGGTGGTTGGAAGTGGCTTTCACTACCCCTTCCCCCAAAAACTAATGAACAACAACAAGCAGGCCTTCCTTTCTTCACAGGCACAAAAGATCAGTCTGGGCACTGAAGAGAGCATATGCCACTGAAATCAGCCGGATTTAATTGGTAAACAACATTTAACCGCAGTCCCCATGACCATATCATAAGTTTTTCAGCGTCTTTATGCTGCATGCGTTTTTATCCCAAATATTTTTTTTAATTGATTTTACAGACAGTTGGTCACCTAAAAGCTACATTTGGCTCTGTATAAAGGTTTAATATTATATTTATAGCATTTATATTTTGCTCAGAACACAAAGATGCATCGATGAAGCCTAAATATTATAATTTTGGAGTATAATTATAGTTGTGTTGTTCAGCCCCACCAAACGCTGGCGTGATGTATCCTGATCATCAAGGAGAAGGTACTGGATGAATATTCTGAATAATAGCAGAATCCACGGTCTAACTTGTGATGCAGCCTGGAACTAAACCACACCATGCTGGTTCGTCTGGCCAGTCCCTGACTGAGCCTGGTTTCTCCCAAGGTTTTTTATTCCCTTTCTGTCACCGATGGAGTTTGGGTTCCTTCACCTTTGGCAGCAATATTATTGATTTGATTACACATACACTACTGGATGAGAACTGAGCTGGATGATGACTGTTTACTATTGTCCTCTTTTTAGAGCTGCTTTATGGCAGAATTGAATTTTGTTTGCCTCTCTGAAACATTATTTTCCTGTTTAAGTCTGAAAAGCTGCTTTGACACAATCTGTATTGTTTAAAGTGCTATAAAAATAAAGGTGACTTGACTTGACTTTCGTTTTGTTGTTTTTAATAGGCCATCTACATGACATGTCAAGTACTCCATGCAGTGTACTGCTGTGCAGGGTTAGCATCATTAGCTAAAAACTAGGGGTGTCAACGTTAACGTGTTAACACAAGCGATTAATCAAAAAAAATTAACGCGTTAATATTTTTTTAACGCAGATTAATCGTTTCATAAGGTTGGACCCCAACTTCTTCCCGTCATCTCAGCGCGGAAGGTTATCTATCATTGTGTGATGAGGGTACAGCACCAGTGTTGCGCACAAGTGGGTTATTTTGAAAATACAGTCGCGGGAAAAAATTACAGAGCCGTGGGTTGCGGTTTTTTGGGCTACTTTTTTAATGTACCGCGGCCGCTCAAAGTGTAGACAAATAAAAATTAAGGCCACTTAAGAACGGAGAGGCGGTTGTAACATCACAAACAACGTGAGTTTCTGTCAGAGCATACATGTTCAGGCTTTTACACAGCAGAAATAAACATGACAACAGCTACTATAGATTATATTAGATAATAAACACACGATTACGATAGATATGGTCTGTATGTGATTTTCTTGAGATTGAATGTGTACATCTGAAATGCTAATTTGTGCAGCGATATAAAAGGCTATATATAGCATATTTTAACAACAGTAAACGACCAAATTCCACATGTGATCGCAAAAGGAAGTTATTACAAACACTCGATGGTGGTTTAAAGTGAGTTCTGAGTAAAAGTGTACTATTAATCTCATAAATTATCTTATGTAGCATGATGCTAATATTAGCTCTAATGCACCTGCAGAACAGGCCCAATTTTTCTTCATAATGCATTTTGTCATAATACTTCACTTAAGGTCGCAAGAAATGTTTTGTTGTATTTATTTAGAAATACTTTTGATAATAGTTGGGTAAATGTATACTGGGATTGAAGCGATGTGGCTTAGTAAACGTTTTATTGCCAGTTTAAAGGCTGATTATGGCTGAATAAAAACAAAAGAATAATGATAAAAGAATAATAATGATTATGTCTCACACCTGGCGGAAGTGTGAAAGGTTCTGTTTCCTTAAACTAGTTTGTCATGCATTTCTTTTTCAACACATTTACAGGTAAATCCTAGTATTTTAAATTTGCGATTAATCATGATTAATCACAGTCCATGACTGTGATTAACGGATTGACAGCACTACTAAAAACTAAAGCCATAAAAACATTTTCATATATACAAAATGAAGTAAACATTAACTGAAATAAAATAAAACCTAAAAATATGTAAACTTATTTTATTTCAGCTAGTTGCCAAGTCCACATTTCTCGTTTTCTTTTAAGTTCTAGATGCCATATGTCCTGGCTAAGTTCCCTTCATTGGCTCTTATCAATTATGGCCTCCTAATAATCTCCATCTCCACCCTCTCTCCTCTTGTGCAGCATCCAATTGTGGATGCTGCACAATTGTTTAGTGAGTGGGGAAAGACCTCCTGATATGACTGTGCACTTTGGGTGTAAACTATAGGCCTACATGAGAAAAGCGCTATATAAATGGTTCATTCATTCATACATTCAAGTACTAAAATAACTCAATCTAACACTAGAACTTAAGAAAAACTCTACTGACTTATTTAAAGAAAAAAATTAATAGAAATGTGGGGGAAAAAACTGACAAAACTACTAAAACTTTAAAATTAAGACAAAAAAAATATTACAATAAAATCTCACTCTATTAGTGTATAACCCCTATGTGTATGGAAGCCCATTCGCCACTGAATAAAAATTATAAAGGTAATTGCGACTTTTTATCTCGCAATTCTGACTTTTTTTCTCATAATTGTGTGATATAAACTTGTAATTGTGAGTTAAAAAGTCAGAGCTGCAAGATATAAACTCACAATGATGACTTTTTTTCTTGCAATTATGACTTTTTTTCCTCAGAATTGTGAGATATAAACTCTCAATTCTGAGAACATATCAGTCTCTTAATTTTCAGCAATTAAAACCTTATGTTTTGCTCTCTTCTTCTCATAAAGACTTCGTATGGCTTCAGAAGACTTGGAACGCAACACGACTTGTTTGTAATGCTTTTATACTGCTTATTTATGGTCAGTTTTTGCAATAAATACCTGTGACTGCACTTATATTTGCCTTTTACGTGTTTTATATTGTTCAGAAGTGGGTAGGTTTAGGGTAGGGTTGGGGTTAGTTGCTCCAATAAAAGTATAAATTTATATTAAATTATTTCTATTTTTTACAAATGCATGCAAACCATTAAACTAAGACAAACAACTGAAAACAACGGAGGACCCTGCAAGTCGAAAAATGATGCTAAAGGGGTACCTTGAGCATCAAAAAGCGATGCCAAGTGGTCCTGACCAAGCGTCAATATGTGACGAGTTGGGTGTGAGAAGGGGTCAAAGTCGCAATAACCTTTGTTTTATTTTTTTATTCAGTGGCGGAAACGGGCTTCCGTAAGTGTATAACAACTTGTATATCTTGTTGTATATCATACATTCAGTTTTATGGCCTTATATTAATTAGGACACTTTACAAAATTATTGTACTTTTTTGAGCAATGTTTTTTATTCATTAACAGTAATAAAGATTTTTCAAATACAACAAAATTGCAAAAAAGCGGTCAATAAACTATATATATATTTTGGGACCTAAAAATTAAAATAGTATATGTGTGTGTGTGTGTGTGTGTACTGTATATATAACAGTATGAAACGGACACATTGAATACTACACTTTACAGTTACGGACACACTTCTATTACAAATATTTGTACATAAAAATTTTTTTTTTTTAAATTGTCTCCCCACAGAGCTATTGAACTTCAAAGTGGTTAAAAGCATTAAAAATGGTGAAAAACAAAAGAACCACTTTTAGGACCTAAAACATACTCTTTGGCTTATATGCATTTATATTTAAAATCTTTCATGTGAAAAGTTCATGCCCATGTTATTTCCCAGCTACCCAAATTCACTGGTACATTATAATCCAAACTGCCTTTTATTCAAGGCTCGTATCACTGCCAGTGTTGTGCTAATTACAAAGCCACCATAATTGAGGCTTGTGAAAACACTCCATGCTGCCATCTTACATGACACAAAGGACGAAGCACAGAACACCCTGTGCTTGGCCGAACACTGAGTGCGCTTTAGTCGTCACACTTTTCCCAAACGCCTTGCAGCTGCTCCTATTGTGGTCTCCGAAGGGCTTGAGCAGAGCCCATGCTCCTCTGACCACCCCTCCTGCTGTCTGACAGCCCTTAAATGAGCTCATTGAGACCCCCGTGCTGGAACAATTGCAAACACTGATTCTATGCAGTGTGACCACAAAGCCTTCCCAGTGCAGGATTCCAATGCACACGCGAACACAGGTCAGAATGCCCCAACATGTCATGGTCAGGGTGAAAGGGGATTGTTCAGATATTTTCCCAGCAATATTTGAAACGTTCACACGGGCCTGAATTCCAGTTCAAACAATAAAGTCAGCTGCATTTGTTTGTCTAGTGACCCCTCTTTAAGAACAGAAGGTGCTCATCTGTCTGGATACTGAAACATGCAGTGGCTTCAAAAAAGTATTTGGACACTTTAGTCACTTAAAGATGTTTTAATGTCACTGCACTGGATCACAAACTGCATCTGTAGATTATGCTTTGTATGATCTATTTGAACTTAAAAGCACTTCTTTGCAATTCTGTGTAAACCAAAATCGTATCTTCAAGTCTAATTCTTTCTCAATCAGATCTATGCTAAAATATCAATGGCAACCTTGTTTACTTGTCATATTAACATTGTCTCAGGCAGTATGATCAGTGGACAGCACTAAATATAAATGTAAACAGAGTGCAAAACTTTTTTTTGTTTTTTTTTGTCATTTTAACCATTACGCTAAAACAAGGGTTTTTAACGTTGTCACTTTAAAATATTATGAAAAGCCTAAACATATGTGCATATGAGTCTTTTGGTTTGCCTCAAACTGAAATGAAAATGAGAGGAAAGGAAAATGTTCTTTATTTTCCCTGTGTTTTTATGCCAGATTTTGCTGTTGTACTTGCTTGTACGGTCCATATTTGTATAGTATTTTCTCTATTGTGTCTTTACTTGACTTTAGGGCTCAACAATAAGCATAAGCTCATTGGGTTTTTATACCTTCCAAATGTAAACATTTGATTTTCAATAATGTATTAAACATCATTTTAAGAATGTTATTAAATGTTAATAATTTACTTTTGAAATACAGGAGTATGTTTGCTACCAAATACTGTAATGCTGGGACAACCCCACTTGGACGCATTATTGTAAAGTTTTACTGCCTTGGCTATAACTGCAAATTAAACATCTATGTAACGCAACTTAAATTTGCAACTCCAATATATACTGTCATGGAATTACTGCACATAAGACTGCATGTATGAAAAGAAAGGTTTATTGTCAGCAACAAGTATCACAAATATATGAAAAAATATAGCATAAGAAATATATTAATTTAGTCAATAAATAGTCACACATATCAAAACAGCCTCGCAAGAGTCACTCCTGTTAGTAGTGCTTATGGGAGGACTCTTAACGGACTGACAACAGTACAGACACATGAGGTATTCTGTGTTTGTTTATGGACAAACAAACATTTTCATGAATTGGATTGCATTCTAAAAAGGCATGACAGGCTCATTGTTTCAACTTCCATTGTCTTAAGGCAGAGCCTACACAAAACTACATTCACTGTTCAACAACAAATAAAAAAGTAGCAGTACACATTAGCACCTTCACATCTAACAACTTCCCATCACCCCAGACTACTCTCCTAATAAAAAATAAAAGTAATAGTAACGTCGTCAACATAAAAAAGGAAAACAATCCCTGAGCAACCTGTAAGACATGGGGCTTCTTTCGATGCTAAGAGATAACCAAAAACCTGATTATCAATAGTCAGAGACTCAACAACAAATAAAAAAAAAGAATTAAATGAAGTAAAACAAAAAAGGAGAGATTCTCACAGAGGTGAAACGGAGTGTTTCAAATTGGTTTGTGTCACATCAAATTTTCAAAGGTTTTAAGTCAAGTATGGACCACAGTGTTAAAATGCTAAAACAGTCTGGGGGAGCTAGGCTTCATCAGTCATCGTCTTCAACACACAATATTGACAAAACATGGAATATTGGTGGCAACACAGGAACTAAACGTTCCTGAGCCTTAATACTGGAAAGATCACCTCAGGGATCATACTGTCATCATATAAATAAAACTCTCCCCTGTCCAGAGGTGAGAAAACGAATCAGACCACTTTAAAGAGTCCATCTCAGCAGGAGGGCGAGGTAGTGATGGGACTCTGCAGGAAGGAAAGCGGGCTGGCCGCTGTGTGGATGGGGAAATTGAACACTGTGCTGCTTTTGCTAATGGCAGGGCTTCCTGCTTCCGAGGAACACGTAGAGGAGGCGAGCACTTGGGATTCGAATTGCAGAAGCTGCCCCATGAAGCTGAAGTTGGGCGAGATGATGCTGCGGCGCTGTTTGACAAACTCAAAGGCCTCTTCAAGTTTGACGCGGTTGGTGCGCATCAGATAAGCCAAACAGATGGTAGCAGATCGCGAAATACCCGCTTGGCAGTGAACAAAGACACGTCCACCTTTATTCCGTACAGAATCTGTGGGAAAAGAAAAAAAATAGGGTATTGGTTAAAACAATTAAACCAGCTCAACCCTATCAGGAACCCAAAAGCAGTTTCAACAACTTTTCTAAACACACATTCAATTGCAAATTATACACTGTAGGGTTGCTAATCAAGGAAGCCATCTCATTAAAGAAACTGGAAAAGTTAAACCAGGCAGGGGTTCGATTAAGAGGGGAAACACCCCCCCGACAGGCCTGAATACACAATGGGGGGTTGGGGCATCCCTGCTAAGTGCACTGATCTGATAGGAGGGCAACAGAAACCCAGAGACACTACCTTTTGTTCGTGCTAAACAAAGGATGCAAAGCATTCAGACGGAGCCAGTTGCCCCATGAAAAGATCAGGTCACAGCCTGGTGTTATTTGAAAAGGGGGCACCTCTTTAAACAGGATGAGAGGATGATGTAAGCCTTAGTGGCTGTCAGGCCAGGGCCGTACAGCTGGTCGAAATGGAGGGAACTTTTGAAAAATTCAATTCAGATTTCAGTTGAATGGGGGTTGGGCTGGGAGTCTGCCTGCCTGCCAAAGCTCCTCGTATGGTGACATCTGTTCCCTATTTCGTAACAGAGGTTTGAGTAATATCAGTGAAAAATGATCCTCACCGATAAATTCGATAGCTTCATTGAACCAGGAACTGATGTTGGCTTTGTGGTTGTCCTCAACAGGAATACTCTTGTACTGATAGTGGTCTTCAAAGTGGTTGGGGCAGTTGGAAGAGACGTTAATGAGGGCTGTGATTCCCAACATGTCCAGCATGTCTTTTCTGGAGGCATGATAAGCACTGCCTAAATATAGGAACGGCAAGATTTCAACAGGGCCACCCTAAAGAAAAAACAAAGAAAATTAGTGGACAAGTTCACTTGCAAGTAGTCAAAATCACTCTTATTTACAGCACAGCTGCTTATTTAAAGAATATGTTCAATTTACCTGATCATACAGAGGGGTTGTACATGAGTTACAGGAGGAATCAGCAGGGTTTGAATGGCAGCTGGAGCTCAGAGGTAAACTCAAGCCTTGTGGGGGAACTGGTTTTGTACACATTTCAGGAAACTCAGAGGAAAATGTCTCGAATCCACCTAAAAACAGTAAAATAGAAACCATTACTTTTGGTCACACTTTTCAATACACAACCATTCACAGTACACGAGTTCACACCTCCTATGTGGAATGGTATTACAATAAAATAGCCCAAAATATAGTTCAAGAAGAATCTTTTCGTACCTTTAAGAAGGAATACACTTGCTCCACATGGATTGCGACACAAAGCGTTCACGGCGAGTATTAAAGTCCCGTCTTTCTTCACTTCTCCCATCTCCCGACTGCGATCATCCAGGAACACAACACTCTGGTAATCCCCGGACAGAAGCCTGTTCCTGGTGTCCTCGTTGGGTACAATGTGCTCCAGTCCCAGGCCCCCTCTGGCCCTCCGGCGTACTATAGTGCTGAAGCGCACATTACTGGAGCCCGATATATGAGACGAGCTGAAGGAGAAAAACGAGCGACAGTCCAGAACCAGACAGTCCGGATCATCTCCCTCCAGCAGATCACGAAGCGAGGCCGAGTCGATGGTGGGCACTTCCATGATGACCATAGTAGAGAATGATTGATCTAAATACATACAGCGAGATAAAAGAAAAGAAACAAAACGACGAGCTTGAAAAGTTGTCCCTAAAGTCCTTTGTTCGAGAGTTTGATCCAACAGTAGTCCGTTGAGCGGCGCTGAAATCTGAATTCTTTTGTTTTCAATTAAAAACCCCCGCTACTTTGTTTCTTCTCGTTCTTGTTCTGATCTGAAGGCGCTCAGCGGCGGTTATATAGGATTACTGACTGCTTTCGCTTGACGTCAAACGCCCCGCCTCTCTTGGCTCGAGGCCCGCGCGAATTCGCACGTACGTCAGTGTGATTGAGTTTGGCTAACCAAACCCGCATTATCTGATCCTGTCAAAGCCAGTCGACCTCTAGAGAATGGTAATCTAGTGTAGTTTCCGAGTGGTGTCACTGAAATTGAGTCTTAGCCTAGTTATTGATGGTGATGATGATTATTGATGTTGTTGTTGTTGTTGGGATGGTGGTTTAGGGGTTTTGAGTGACAAAATAGTTTTCGTCAGAAGTTGATCTTCGATTGTAGACCCATTTATCAGCTAGATCGATGCTTGGCCATTTAGAGATTATCAGCATTGGCCAATGTTGCTGTCTTGGCAGATTAACACATTTGGTAGTTCCCTCTCATGTCAGTTCCAAACAGGGCACAGGACATATTTAAAGTGGGGTATTTTATGTAATAGTCTACATAAACTTGTTTTAAAATATGTTCCAAATGGTTAGGATATATGCTACACATACACTGAAAAAAAAAATGATTAATTGAATTTACTAATTTTTTGTAAGCTAAATGGTTGCAATTAACTTATTAAAAGATTAAAAGGATGGAATTTGAAAATACAGAGGAAGAATAGGCTATGCGCACATAATAAAGAATAAGCTTAAATGTCCCACTTTAGCGGTATTCGACAAACAATTTGCTGGAAAATGTTTGAGATCATATTGAGATACATGGGGAGCTTTTCTCAGGAGACAAATCTGAGAAGCACGAGACTAAAGTAGCATTCTAATCTCTTCATTTGATTTCATTGTTGACTTTAGGGAAACAATCAAGATATTGATTGAAGATCTCAATTATTTATTTATTTATGCGAGGTTAGTAATGCTTCATCAGGTATGAAATTCAAATAACAATACAATAATAATTGTCAAAAAATGAAGGAATGCTTAGGCAATAATATTTCCATGATATTATTGTTTTATGTGATTTTGTAAAAACTTTTCCCATCGGATAAATAACAAGATAATTAGTGAACCTGTCATTGTACTCATAAAAGTTTATACTTTGTTTTTATTGTACAGGAGTACATAGTGTGCAATGCCGCGAGAGCAAAGGGAAACCATAAAAGTTAATCACTGTATAGAAACTTGAGGTCTAGTAAATTTCCATCAGCTTGAAACACAAACCAAGCTCAGGTATATGAGGCCATGGTGTAGGACATCTGTATTTTCGAGATATTCAAATTTTCCACCACAAATTCAGTGTACTTGGTAACTAGTTTGTCAGAGCTTGAAGATACATTCATTAGAAGTAATAGTCAACATTGTTTTTTTCTGTAATGTGATGTTTTGTTTTGCTGGTTAACCACCATACCACATTCCTCACAGCAATGAGGAAAAATGTGTTGCTAGGGAGTTGGGAAGCAGTGTGTGCAAGTTTGTTCAGTGGGTCGGTTTAGACATTGTTTTAATCAAAAATATGCAAATCAAATGCTTTTATGTCAATGAATGTATGATCTAATTAAAAGTGTAATAATTTGTTCATTACAGCTATGTTACTAAATAAAAAATAAAATAAAAAAATAGTCCAACAACAACAACAGTATTTGTATAGTTTACATAAGGTTTTTATTTTCTGGTCATTTACCAAACTCCTCATTCAGCAGGGAAGCGGAATGACCACTGGTGCTTTGTGATCCTTCTAATCCTATATATTTCATCATGTATTCACTTCTAAAACTTTAATTTGATAATATTTTGTTTCAATGTGACAGCCATAATACTTTACAAGAAGCAAAATGACATATGTAGGTCATGACGTCAGAACTGCATTTCTGAAACTTGAGTCAGAATTTGTAGAGGATTTCTGGGGTTGTCGAACAGAAAAAAACAAGTAACAGTATTACTGTTAAAAAACTAATGAGTCAGCAGAGAAATGCAAGCCACAAGATGAGACTGTAATGCCCCAAGAAGAACATTGTGTACTCCATGAGTTACAAACTAGCTTGCATGCATGAGAACAGCACAGCATTGTTCATACTAACATTTAACTTTGAAAATGTTCTCTGATATATGCTTTACATTAATGATTATTTGTAAAACATTTATATGTGTGTATATATATACAGTATATATATATATAATCTGAAAATCATAAAAGTACATTAAAAAATTACATTGACATTTAAGATTAACCTGTTCTACAAAAAGACACAGACAGACAAAAAACACAAAAAAAGAATGACACTCAATTCATCAAAAATAAAAATGGTAACAGTAACGTGAGCTATGTAAAATCATTTAAAACGTATATTTCAGGGATTACTCACACTTGCATGTGCTGATTGTTAGAAAGGGAAGTGAAATAGTGTGACAAATGAGGCATTTCCTTGGTGTAGCAAATAGAATATACCAATGTCATCACAGACCATTTACGGACAGAGGTACCTCTGGGCAACAGTTGTTAGGCCTGGGAAAATACTCTGTATGTCCTTTTGCCTCTTTTCCGTAAACCATTTATAGTATTTATTCGCAGATTCTGTATTAATATCTGACAACTGAAATTCCTAAAATGCACCCAGAAATGACATAGTGAAACGCAACTACTACATAGTTGGGTAAATATGTACAATGTATACCATATAAAAACTGTAAGATTCAATTGTATCATATTGACTGTTATATCTAAGGATCTTGTAATATCTGTTTTTTCTTTCTTTTTTTTACTTGTTCAGCTCTTCAATATTTCATTGGCTAGAAATTGCTCTTTGTATGTGCAATTTCTATAATATATTTATAAAATACATCTCTAGTAATTACAAAGAAAAATTATTCATTATGTAAAAACTCTATGAAGAACCTTATATGTGATTCCTCAAAGTTTAGGTAAGATACAGTGCAGTACCACTGGAACACTGGAGTTTATTTCCAATAATGAATAATGAAACATTTTCGTGTGTAATTTTGGGATAACCCTAAACCTACATTACTTGATACTGTTTGTGGTCAGGACTCTGCTCCCATTCTGAAATATGCAATTTCTTCTTTTTGAGCCATGCTGGTGATTCACCCTTGTGTCTAGAATCACTGTCATATTGTATGGAATTTATGTTGTGTTTCAACTCACAGACAGTATGTTGTAACAGAACAAGGCTGTAAATTCATATACTTTTGACATCAATTGCAAAAATAACTTGTTTTATGTAGACATGACAATGTAAACTGACTAATTATCTAAGCCTATTATTATTATTATTATTAAATGAAGATCAGTTTCAGACAAGTTAAGCAGAATTCCAATAGGTTCTCATTAGGACACATCTTTATTCTCAGATTACACTGACACAGATAGCCTACTGGAAGAACACGACAGAGCCACATTTTCGTTTTTGTTGTTGTAAAAACAGTTTTAGACTGTTGGGCCACATAAACGGAAGCAAAATCAGCTAAATAAACTTGGACCTGAATCACCATAGGCAACGCGTTAAGTTTGCATGCCACAACCGGAAACAGAATCACGCTGCTCGCACCCCTCCGACCAATAGGATTGTGCAAAGCGTCCTAAGCGGATGTCACATCCGGTCTGAACAGCCGGCAGGATTGAAGGAAGAATCTGGAGTATCCCCCTACTTGTGTCGTTTGTCTTTAAACACTTTTGACTTGATTTTGTTCGTGCAGACACAATGACTTTCGATGTGCGGAGGTGAGTAGAGGTTTGAAGCGAGTTTGTCGTGGGCTTGTGTTTTTTCTTTAGTGCATGAATCAAACACGTCCACCATAGACACAATGGAAGTGTTTCAAAACCTAGTGAGCTACCTACCTAGTATTTTTTTACTATTATTTTTTTTTATTGAACGTTCGGAATGCGTCTGTCATGCACTAAACTGCTGTCTAAGCAGCTCACTAGGTTTTAAGACAACCAGCAATTCCTTAAACTACAACAGAATGCCCAGCTTGTATTGTGAAAACACTTTTACAACCATTTAATTTTTGTCTGAATGTTCTGCAAACCTCACTTAAGAGCACCAGACCGCTCTTGATAAATATTAATGAAAAATATAGTCTACTGGAAACTAACTGCACGCAGCATTTGAGTTAGGTGCAGGTGAAAAGTTGTAGATGTGCATGTCTCCTTATTTAGTTGCATCCTAAATTAGTGTTCAAAAGACACATCAAAACTTGTGTTCTAAGCAAGGATTAGGTCAATTTTGGAAAAGAAATAACATTTAATATTGATGTTGCGTAGTTGTCCACTTGTTTGAATGGTTGCTTTGTTTTCTAAGCAAGTTAAATTCCTGCTTATACTGGTTACACTGCATGGTTATGCAAATACAAAACAGTACCCACAACATGAAAATGACATTCATATATCACGTCATGAGTTCTGCTGCTGTTAGGAAACCAAAGAATGTTCTATTAAAGAACATATTCGCATTGAATCTGTTAATGAACAGGTTGGTGGCTTGAATAACTTTGGTTACATTTGCAGAGACACATTAGGCACTGTCTGCTATTATCCACACTGAATCAATAAAACATGTCTGTAGATCGGAATTCACACAATACTTTCTTGTATTTTTAATGTAATTGTTATTATCCTTGACAAAAAGTTTGTGTTGTGCTATGTGGCTTTTTGTAAAGGACAAATCAAGACAAACAATGATTGATTAATTTGTTGAAGACTGATTTCTAGAAATTATGTACCATTCAAAAGTTTGTGGTGTGTACGTTTAAAAAAAAGAAAAGAAATTATGCTCAAAAACAGTAAACAAAAAAAACCTGTAATTTATTGCTGTGATAACTGAATTTTCAGCATCATTACCACAATCTTCAATGTCACATGATCCTTCTAATATGCTGATTTGCTGTTCAAAAAACATTTCTTATTATTATCTGTGTTGCTATTATCAGCCGTGATGCGTTTTTCAGGTTTCTTTGATGAATGGAAAGTTCAAAAGAACAGCATTTATTTGAAACAGAAATGTTTTGTGACATTTTAAGTTACTGTAACTTTTAATCGATTTCATGCATCCTTACAGAATAAAAGCATTCATTTATTACAAAAAATTCTTACCGACTCCAAACTTTTGAATGGGTGTGTGTTAAATTTGAAGTGTAGGCTAATTTACTAGTTGCCTACTACTAGCTGTAATGTAATCCAACTTAATGACACGAAGGTATCGATACTAATTTTGCATTATTAATGTGTAATTAGATGTGAAATTTATGATATGTTCCCTAAATATATTAACAAAAGTAGTTATAAAAATAGTAGTACATCACTATAAAGATCTTGTTTGTCTTGAGACTCTAACGTGTCAGGTGACTGTAGACAGATTATGAATGAAATGAACTGTAAATATCGGTGGTAGCAGGCGCCAGCATATTTCCTGTCTTTGTTTGCACTAAAAGTTTTGAGGCTGTTTTGGTCAGGGTAATGTTTAAACATTTTTTCCCCATCTATTTAGCTGTTTAACGTCCAGCATTTTGGTCTTTGGTTTGCATTAATGGTGTAAAACAGTGACAGTTACACACAGGTTGTGCAGGTGTTGTGCTATTACATAATAATTCTTAGGTGCTGAGGCGTCAACACAACCTTATTTTCAATCATGCTTCCTTTTAGCTCATCTGTAGACTAATCTGATACCCCAATGAAAGTGACAAAGAGGCCTGAAATAAAACCATTAGCTCTTTATATAGCAGACATCACTTCCTCTTTAAAAACACACAGAGAATGAGCTGTTTGCCTGAGAATAGACTCATAAACCTCCTGCTGTGGAACACACCATTATACCACAGTTCATTCCACTCAGCTGATTTTACTATTATACAACTGGCTTGTACACCTGCAACAACTAATCAATCAAATCTATAATAATCGATTAACAACAAGAAATTTGATAAAGATTCAATCTTGTCTGCGAGTGCTGTGTGAGTTCAGTGAACGAGCATTGGTGTGTTCACATAAAACATGAGCGGATGGAGCACAGTAGAACAGAAGTGCAATAATTCTATATAAAATATACAAGTTGCAATTTTTTCTTGGATGTTTGGTGGACAACTTTAAGCCGGAGATAATGGCTTAAAATGAAATAATTTTCAACAGTTAATCATTGTGGCTTTTTCATCCAGCTAATAAATAAAAGAAATAAAGAAAATTGTTAGTTACTCTTATTAAATTTAACAGCACTTGAATGTTTTACTGCTTGTGTTTACTACACGGGCCATAATTGATCCAGCTTTGGAATTGTTTTCAGAACAAAAATAATATAAAAGCTCAACACATTGTGTACATGATTGTTGTGATATTGCAAAATGAATCGTAATACTGTGTCTGATGTTACAGTTATGAAGGACATCATTACAGTTTAATGTGTGGATTGGATTCAAATTTATTTTATTGTATATTTATTGTAAGAGTTCACATGTATGCTGTCCATCCATTTACGAATTCTTCATAATTTTAGTTTTCATCGTTAGTTTTTATTCATGTGTTGGCACAATGTATATTTGTCTGCAAACCGCTTTTAGTAGAAGTTGAAATGTTTTTCAAGGCAATGAAATGGTAAATTCAGAACGTTTTTGACTGTTAACTTATTTACACTATCTATTTAAAATTCAGTGTAAATATTCTGGTCTTACGTAACAAAAAATTGTTCTTTTGTCGCTGTGGGATAGTCTTGTGCCTGTACATATTGGCACGCACGAGCCCTTCGGCGTGTGCTGACGTTTTGACTCTCAGAGCAGCTGTGGGTGTTTGTTGCTGTTGTAATTCAGGATATAAGAAATATCTGACAGATCCAGGCAGTGAACTCTTCAACAGCCTCAGGGAACGTGTAAATGTGACACCTGTTATGCAATGCGTTGAAAATTGTGTCTGTTCTGCCTAATCCACATTTTCGTGTGTACTGAAAACACTTTTGTGTGTTGTTGCAATTTTCCTTAAATATTTTCTGCTTTACAAGTAAAGAGATAAACAGACTGAAAAGGTTTTGACATTGCTATTAGCTGTAGTTTGAGTTTAGCATTTTCTGTGCATTTTCAAAATCCCTGTTTTCAGTTAATCCGACCCGATCTAATAAGAAAATGTAACACTTTTACGCGGTGGTTATTTTGTATAAATTCATACAATGATGTTCAGGATAGTGCATGTACCAGCATTTCTTGTCTTGTGTGTGGTATTTGGTCCAGAAAGTTCATTAGCCCTAAACGAATGAGTGAATACAGACAGATTTATGTTAAACTACAAGTGCTGTTCAGTTAATTAACTATATGATAACAGAAACCAAAGTATGGTTTAAATAGCTAGAAAGTGAGCAGTCTCATACACTGTCTCTATAAAGGTTTTTAACACTGAATATGATTTTTTTTCTTCTTCTTCATTAGACACAAATGATCAAATCTTCTTTGGGGCCTACTTTGGTATATTCATCAGTCCCGCTTACCAAATCGGGTCTTACACAGTAAGTGAAGACATCAACTAGGGATGTCAGTGGTTTAGGAACAGCGTGTCCTTCTCCTGAGTTTCACACAATGGGGTTCCCTTCTACATCCTCTGAGCTCTTCTGTCAGAACACAGTGAACTGTATGGTTCCTGTCATGGGAGGAGGGGTATAGCAGGGCGTTTGGTTTAACAGGAACTCAGCCCCACTCCCCCCTCCAGCATTGCGTCAGCTTGGGTCATTTCACAGCAAGAAATGTTCACAGATGTAAGTGTTTTTGAGGGCTGGCGGCGTAAAGGGTTGGACCAGAGTGCTGATGTAGTTGTGAAGGTTTTAAAGCCGAAAAAGGGCACAAGACTCCGAGCTGGATAGTTTTGCTTTGGAGCTAACACAGTTTGAGAGCTCCTTAAAAAGTCAGGGATTGGACGCATTCCTAAAGGGTGTAATATTACGCTTGGACTCGTGGAGTGTTTAGCCTACTTCTTTCTTGGTGTCGTCTCAAACGAACCGAGGATTGTTCTTTTCTGTTAATAAACATAACTTTTGACAGTTTGTTGTATAGAAACGGTCTTCCTTATTTAATAGAATTGCAAATACCATGTATTGCTTCATTGTTCTGTATTTTATTCAAAGAAGGGCCATTACTTTTTAAGGCATTCTAAGGTGTACTTTTGATGACAAATGCAGATGTTTTTCAGTGCAGTACAGAGGAAATGCATATTACCTGAAGAATGAATCTGATATCAAATAAGTACCCTGCAAAAAAAAAATCGGTGTTTAGACAAATCATAAATCTGTATTTTTTTTTATAGTCATATTTCACTCAAATAAATTAAAAATATATTCTTCAATACTATAAAGAGGTGTAGTTATATTTGTTAACTTTGTTATATTTTTTGATCTCAGTGTATTCGTATCAATAACAAATGTCAGTCATGACCTCAACACAGAAAATTATGGAATGTGAAAACATTTTTTGATGAAGGGGCATAATTATCATGAAAATAATGTCACAATATTAAAAAAAAACTAGTGATGTCAATCGATTAAAAAATGTAATCGCGTTAATCACAGTCATGGGCTGTGATTAATCATGATTAATCACAAATTTAAAATACTAGGATTTACCTGTAAATGTGTTGAAATAAAGAAATGCATGACAAGGAAACAGAATCTTTCACACTTTCGCCAGGTGTGAGACATAATCATTATTATTCTTTTATCATTATTCTTTTGTTTTTATTCAGCCATAATCAGCCTTTAAACTGGCAATAAAATGTTTACCAAGCCACATCGCTTCAATCCCAGTATACATTTACCCAACTATTATCAAAAGTATTTCTAAATAAATACAACAAAACATTTCTTGCGACCTTAAGTGAAGTATTATGACAAAATGCATTATGAAGAAGAATTGGGCCTGTTCTGCAGGTGCAAACCACGGCTCTCTGTAATTTTTCTCGCAACTGTATTTTCAAAATCGCCCACTTGTGCCGTTACCCTGGCAACACTGGTGCTGTACCCTCATCACACACTGATAGATAGCCTTCCGCGCTGAGATGACGGGAAGAAGTTGGGGTCAAACCTTATCAAGCAATTAATCTGCGTTAAAAAAATATTAACGCGTTCATTTTTTTTGATTAATCGCATTCGTTAACGCATTAACGTTGACACCCCTAAAAAAATATTGTATGATTTAATTGCTTCTCTAATGGAGGCTGAAATATCACATTGATTGTTTCTTATTGAGACTCACTATCATCTTTGCCTTGTTTTTCTGAACAAAACAATAATTAAAACAACATACATTCTTTGGAGTAGCAAAATATATTACGAATAAGATGTTTTGTACTTATTTTGTCTTGTTTGGTTTGTAGGTTTTTTTTTTTTTTTTTACTTGTTTCAGGCTAAACCTCACTAAATTTAAGTTAAAGGGGGGGGGGGAAATCAAATGACGGTAATGCAGCGAATACCAAAACAGCAAACTGCAAGTAAATTCATTTTAAAGATGTCTAACTATTTTGAAATATTGTGTAGCCTGAAGGGCCCTTTTTAAGCAGTTTTAAGGTTTGTAGTTTTTAAATGTTCTTTGTTTGCCTTCCCTGACATTCACTCTGGTCTTAGTGATTGATGTGTATTTAGTCAGTGCTGACAGCCTTTGCTCTGACCTCAGCCACACTGTTGTATGAAGAAATATGTTGGTGAGGAAGGTTGTGATTGTAAAGCAGGAATGCAGAGGAAGAGGTGTAACTCAAGAAGCGGGGGTCACTCTAGACTGTTGCGTCTGGGCCGGTGTTTCATGGACAGAGGCCCAGTTCGCATTCCTAAACTGCTCTGTAATGCCTTAAACTACGCTGGGAACACAATGTGCTTTCACATGAACTCTTCCCAGGAGTCTGCAATATTTACCTTTCTTTTTTTCCCCTTATTCTTCTTTCTTTTCCTTCCAGGTTCGATATCTACAGGAAAGTGCCCAAAGATCTTACCCAGCCCACCTATACTGGAGCTTTCAGTGAGTGCCAAAGTTTATAATGTTAATTTGCCATCATAGACCCTAATCCACTCCTATCAACCAATAGCTTGCTTCATCTGGCACTGACTTTTACAGCCTGTTGCTTCTCTGCTGCTTTATTTGTGTGCTTCCTTTTTTGTGTGTGTGCTCACATCAACTTTCTTCCTTTGATCCACAATTGTATTAACAATTGTAACTTAGTCAGTTTTAGTTTCCTAACTCTGTGTGGCTCATCGTTCCCTCGTGATTCGGAAGGATGGATATTTAACGCTAGGTGTTGCCTTTTGACTCATGATGATATGATACATATGTCTATGTAATTCTACACTCCTTCCTGTGGCTCTTTCCATTGTTGTTTTGGCCTCAGATGAATTACTTAACGTTTAGTCATGTTTTCAGAAACCTGTGTAGACCAGCCCTAAACTCAACCTAAATATTTTGTTCCTAAACCGGTTCTGTCATGAAGTTCTCACGTACCCAGGGTAAATATCTATGGTTTGTAAGTTGGGTGGTTGTATTAAAGGGATAGTTCACCCAAAAATGAAAATGGTCATCATTTACTCAGTTGTTCCAAACCTGTATTAAGTTTATTTCTTCTGTTGAACATTGAAGAAGATATTTGAAAGAATGGTTAACCAAAGATATTGGGGAAAAAAATACTATTAAATATCTTCTATTGTGTTCAGCAGAAGAAATAAATTCATACAGGTTTGGAATAACTAGCGAGCTATCCCTTTAAGATATTTTCAGAATGAACATCTACTAAGAAAACATCATCTGTTTGATTTTATGGACTTTTAAAGTTTTTCCTTATAGTTAGCAAAAAAATCAAGACAACTGCATCTGTCTGGTTTTTTGACTGTTTTTCTGTGTGAAACAGAAACTTCTACAAACTTTTCTGCCTTTGTTGAGTTGACAAAAAGATATAAAACAGGAAGTGAAACAGACAACAAGATAAAATCAGTATTCAGTGAGGATAGCATCATTTGGATGATTTAATCTATCCTGTTTTTAAAGAAGATAACGTCATCTGATTGAATCAACCCCTTTTTAGAGCTTTTCAGTGTAGTCATAAATATATCGATACAGTTAAACAAAAGAAAAAGCAATCATTTACACGTAACAATAATATCATTGAAGTGTTAATAATTCTTTCCCAGTATTATCTTCATTAAAGTGGAACAAGTGATATAACCCATATTGAACCTGAATCCGTGAGCTATGTGTCATAGTGACACGCCTTATTGTTTGTGTTTTAGCTAAACATTAGCTTAGTAAACTGGAACAAACCAGACTCGGAGTATGACGTGTCAGCCACAAAGTCACATGACCACAGTGTCACTGGAGACTGTCTCCATGTAAATATGCACTAGCTTCTCAGTTTGACTCATTTGGTCACATGTTGAACTTGGTAACAATTACGTTAACCAGAGCAATAAAGCCACGCACATTTATTCGCCTGTTGAACACCCTTATGTAATGGCCCTTTGACTTTTAATATATGCTTGACATGTTGTAATCATTTTGCACAGTCAGACATAGTTTAAAGTAATGAAATCACTGCTAACAACGAGGAACATTTCTGAAAATGAGTTACTTTCAGCAAACACTGACTTAAAACGTTACTTTGAAAATATCTTCACACAATATATCTCCAGTTTTGTTATACAAACAGCTCACTAATGTTTTCTTGACCTTTTCTTATCCCCTCAGTTTCAATATGCTGCTGCATCTTCATGTTGTTCCTCTTTCTCTCAGAACTGACGGGATTCATCGCTACAGAAATGTACGTATGAATGTTGTTCTCATGAAAACATCAGTATTAAATGGAAATAGAAATAAAATACAAATATTTTACACAGACACTGACTTACAATAACATACAAGCATGTTATGTTGAATGTCTTTAATTTCTGAATTAAAATTAATTGTCAGTTAATTGGTTTATAATCAAAAATGTCTATGTGGTCCAACAGTCCAAAGATAGTAATGATAGGAAAAAGTCTAGTTTAAAATCTGACGATGGTATACAACCTCACGAACAGGTCAGGACATTTTTGAATCCAAAATGACATTAGTGTACATTGATTTTAGTGCAATGGTTAGACCATATGACATGTTTATAGTGTAAAAATGTTTTGGTTTTGTTTAAAATGGTATTTTGGGGTGTTTTTATCAGCACTCAAGATGCATGACTTTATGACCTGAATGCAATCACGTTTCTTGTAACTATAGTGACGGATCAGTTTCACACAGGACGTAGACATTGGTGCCTGTTTGTCAACTGCTTTCAAAGTGTTAACTGAGGAAGAGAATATTGCACTCACTGCAGTTTTGTCATTTTGCTGTCAGGCTTGCATAATTTTTAGAAGATGACCTTTACAGTCTAATGCTTGTCAGTACTATATTTAAAGTTTGTGTTTTCATATATATGTGTGTTTACAGAGTAAATGAACTGTATGTGGATGACCCCGATAAGGACAGTGGGGGGAAGATAGATGTGAGTTTAAACATCAGTTTGCCAAACTTACACTGTGATTGTGAGTATATACATAAAATACATAAACACTCTTCTGAATGATGTTTTTTCCATCCACATGTGTTTCACATCATCCTTTGTTGACATGTTATGAGTGTTAGCAGTGACATTACTGTTAGTATGGGATATTAATTCATTTAGCAGAGCTCCTGACGTATATCGCGAAAGGAAACGATGCACAATGGCGACCTCCCACACAGTTTGCCATCACTTGGAAGTCTCAGTTTGAGACATATTGTGTGTGCTTTCTCACAGAAGGATTAGGATAGAACTATCTGTCAGTCAAACCCAATCTTTTGAAACTCACCGGGAAAATGTATGGTCATACATGAGCAAGCGTATGAGGAAATACTTTTGCATATTTGGTAATGCTGTGCATAAGTATTTGCCAAACAATACTTGATATGTCATGTTTGCCTAAATGAATCAGTCACATGCCCTATTTAACTAGTAATCAACTATTACGTCACCATTGTGACAATAGTTGATCACTAGATATTTAGATTAAGGCTGGGCAGTGTATCAAATGACTTTGCTAGTGAGATAATATGAGGAAACATTTAATTGAAAATGGTGAAAAAGTCTTCCTTATGTTTATTTAGTGAAAAGTGTAGTAATTGATTGGGGGGGGGGGGGGCAGTAATTAGGATCATTGAACGATGAATTTTGCCAAGCATAACCAACATCTCTTGCTGATTTTTGACCAAAAAAAAAAAAAAAAAAAATCATGAAATTCATTTGGAAAGTGACTTGAAGATTGTGTTTCTTAATGTCAGCACCCTCAGAGGAATTGTGGTCACCTCTGATGTCATTTTCAGGCAGATCCTCAAATGTTTGCAAAGACATTTGCAACTGGCTGTTTCACACACATTACAGAGAGCCCAAACTATGTTCAGAACAACATCTTGGGCCGTTCTCATTGGTGAGAAACAGAGGTTATGCCTATTATGGAAGACGCATTTTCTTTTAAATGAGGCACGGCTGACTGAAACCCAAGTTTTCGGATTTTGTAATGAGTCATGGAGACAAGCCTCACTGTGATCTCAGTAATGACCTCATTTAATGTACTCAGTGTTTTCAAACGCCTATAAGAAGTACCAGTCCATGTCAAGTTTTACCTTTTCTGAAGAACGCAGGTGGCTATTTCCCTTGAAAAAGTTGCCTCCATGATGCTAAGGATGGTTCTTAGGGGATTGATAAGCATGTAATGTATTCTTGAAAGGTTTCTAAGGTGTTGTGATTGGTTACTAGGTGGTTAATGCTGGCCCTCTGAAGTCAGATGTAAGTCGCTCTGAAATTCTGGCCTCTAAATAGGACTTGAGTTATTACTTCAATGCAAGTCAATGGGCTTTTTAATTCATGCTCATTTTATTATCTACCAGATGAAATGTCTAATTGGTTAGAATAATAAGAGCAATAATAGTACATGCTGTGAATGAATCGGTAGTTATTAAACATTAAAATTTGTTCCATAATAACTGATAATTGACACATGCTATGTGACATGCCACATCATGTTATCCTCGGAAAGGATTTTTTTTTTTTAACAAAAGTATGTGTGGAACTATCTTTCCATGTTGTTACTCTTACCGTACTAAATTAATTATTTCTAGAGGCACACACATTGTTCCCTTGAAGTAGCAACGTGACTTTCGACACTTCTGTGCTTGTGTGGAAAATGCGGATGCTTTTTCCTTCATGCGCTAAGAAAACGTTGCAATACTTTGTGTTCTGGGCACACATCAGATTGTGCTTAAAAGGGCAATTAAATGTTTCCATTCACACATTTACTCTATAATGAGTGGAGATTGTGTGTTTGAAGTTTACTGGAATCTAATCCAAAAAAAAAAAAAAAGATGTTGTGGTTTAAGGCTTTAACTGTCCAAACAGTAATAAGCGACCAGAGCAACATCAGTACTTTAGTGGAAATAGTCAAACACTGGAAAGCGTTTAATGGAATCATTCTTCCTTTCGTTTTCTGGCTGACCTTTATTTTGTTGTACTTTTGAGATCATGAATAGTAAATATACCCGTCTTCACAAGGGTAAAGAGTCAGTGTTGCTTTCTCGCCCATTTAGGAAGGCATTCTTAAAATAGCATTGGGCAACATGACAACGTGCTCTTAGCATGTACCACAGTGTCAGAAGATCTGCTATGTCACACTACTGAGGTTTTTTATTTCTTAGCTGTGAAAAGTCAAATAAACAGTTGTGTATAATGATTCTACTGAACTCATGAACATGCTGCATACGTATGAAGATATTTGTTTGGGATAATAGTTCACCAAAAAAATGACTTTGCCAGTTACTCTGTCAAGCTCCAAAAAACCCCAAGAACAGTTGAGAACAGTTTTTTATTTATTGTTATTGAAAAGTGTCCTTTTATACAATGTGAATGAAAGTGTTTCAAGCTCTGTGTCCTCACCATTTGTCTGTATTTTTCTATTTTCTGTTGTGTCTATATATTTGTATACACATAGTGGTGGGTTTGGACATCCAGGATGAGATGGGGCGGCATGAAGTGGGCCACATAGAGAATTCAATGAAAGTGCCTCTAAACAATGGTCACGGGTGCCGCTTTGAAGGGGAGTTCAGTATTAATAAAGTAAGAGACACTTGACGTCAGTTGCATTCTTTTCTGCTTGTTGGGAGTTGAATGTTTCTTGTTGAACTTCTCATCATAAGTCTAGAAGCTATCAGGTGTCATTAGTGTCCTTGTATATTTACATGCTAACTGAAGGAAAACCCATTTTTGTCTTCAAATGAAAAGCCTTCTCTCAAGTGAAAGGAGATTGTACTATCTGATGTCTTTTCCTGTATGATGATGGTGTTGACTTGGTCTGTTCTCTGTAGGTTCCAGGAAACTTTCATGTGTCAACACACAGTGCGACTGCTCAGCCTCAGAGCCCTGATATGACCCACATCATCCACAAACTCGCCTTTGGGGAGAAGCTTCAGGTCGGTGGTCCACATGCAGTCAATAAGAAATATAGACAATGTAAAATAAACATGTAGAAATCATTGTCATACCACGCAATTGCAGGTGCAGCATGTCCAGGGGGCTTTTAATGCATTGGGTGGAGCCAACAAACTTCAGTCCAATGGTATGTCTTTTGTGAGCTGAATGAAATGTGTATATATAATAGTGTGTGTGTATGTGTATATATATATATATATATATATATATATATATATATGTGTATATGTGTGTGTATATATATATATATATATATATATATATATATATATATATATATATATGTATATGTGTGTATATATATATATAAAATAGTGTGTCATATGTACAGTGCAATGCAATTCATAGGTACAGTGACTTGAATCTACCTCTTCAGTGATTAGTGTATTTAATTTGTGTCAGAAATGTCAGGGTGATACAACCGCCCTGGTATTCTAATGAGGAAGCCTCATTATGGCGGTAACACTTTATAAAGGTCACATTATTTCATAATGTTAGTTAATGCATTTACTAACAATGCACAATACATTCATTATTAATCACAAGTACTTAATAACTTAAGCACTAACATTACATTTGCAATATATAATGCTAAAAATACAACTGTTCATTTTTATTTCATGTTAGGCCATGTTCCTTAAATAATATTAACAGATACAGCTTTAATAATGTATTCTAAAGGTTGATATTAACATTTACTAATATTATTAACTGCTTTAGAAGTATTTTCCATTGTTAGTTTGTTATCTAATGTAGTTAACTGAGTTTAACAAATAAAACCTTATTGTAAAGTGTTACCATACTAGTTTATTATTATTGTTCATAAGAAATACTGTAACAGAACTGCTTCATTGCTTGGTGATATTTGAAAAACTTTTGTCTGCCAAATAAAAGTCATGAGGTACAACTGATATGCTGGAGAGAAAAAAAAAACATAAAAAAGGAAATGATATCATATAGAGGACCCCTGTAAAAGTCAAGTCACCTTTATTTATATAGCGCTTTTAACAATACAGATTGTGTCAAAGCACTTAACAGTATCAAATTGGAGGATAGAGTGTCAGTAATGTATAATAAGATTAAACACTCAATTTTCAATTTTCAGTTAAAGGCATTTCATTATTGAATTCAGAGATGTCATTGTCTAGCTCAGTTTAGTTTAAATAGTATCTGTGCAATCAAATCGGCGATAATCGCTACAAATTAAGTTTCCCTCATGACTGTGTATAAATGACAATAAATCTTCTGTCTGACAAGTCAGGATTAGAGGGACAGTCCGAATGCTCAGTCTCTTTAAGGTCTAATTGGCTACCAATGTTTTTGATTCATCAGCTGAAAAAAAAAAAATTGTTCTGAAAGTGATTCCAACAATATTGTTCCTCTGTGTTGTAGTGTTGATTTTGCTATCCGCATAGAAGTAGAACGATAATTATAACCTTATAGTTAAAGTTATCATCCTTGGTATGAGCAGACCTTAACTGTAGTACCAAAATAGTCCTTAAAATAAAAAAGAATACCAAAAAAATCCTTAAGCCATGTTTTTTGAGTATCATACATGTCCTTAGTACAGTGGAAGTAACATGTAACATGCCAAAATGAAATACTTTGAGTTACTGTAGAAGTTTGTTCAAACCTTTAAGTTTGAGCAGGACTGTTATTGCTGCATTACTGCTGCAAACACTGCGTACACTTGTTCATTTGTGGACTCGAGTAACTGAGAGACACCGAAGTGCAATGCTTACGAGTGTCCAACCGAACACAAGTCACAAAGATTGTATTACAAAACAGCACATAAATAGATCATAGTAACAGGAGAAAGAAATAAGTCACTCAAATGAAATAAGCCACCATCCTGTTTGTTTATCTGTATCTGTGTATAATTTCTAGAGAAATGAAGCCATGTGTTTCTTTTTCTTCAGCTTTAGCATCTCACGATTACATTCTCAAGATCGTCCCTACAGTTTATGAGGACCTGGGAGGGAAGCAGAGATTTTCCTACCAGTACACCGTGGCAAACAAGGTAATCTGAGACAGGCGCATCCACGTTACTGAGAAGCTTGCGTGAAGTTGCGAGTCTAAATATATGAATGCGCTTTGCTGATGGCCCCTAAATCAGCCTGTGGTTGCCATAGATGTTGAATGAATTATGTCTCTCTATTATTAAGTACCATCAACCATTTATCACCTCTAAAGACACTTAGGGGGTGTTTGCAGTGACAGCTGGCTGCATTATGTGTGTACGTGACCAGAAGGCCATGTGCTGTGAGTTAATATGTAGTCAGGTTGTTCTTATTCAGAGGGTGTAAAAAGTACTCAAAGTAGCGTCAGACCTTTGTTCTGACTCTGCAAGGCTCTAGGAGACGCCATGTGAAACAGAAAGTCTGAAAGTACTGAAAGTGTTCAGCAGCAACTGATTTGATATTCATATGAGCATAGTTGTTTATAGATTAATTGTCAACGCTGGCCAAATTCAGGTCCAATTCAGTCTTATTACAGGTACATCTAAAAAAATTTTTTTTTAAAATATCGTGAAAAAGTTAACTTATTTCAAAAAGTGAAACTTTCATATATTCTAGATTCATTACATGTAAAGTTAAACATTTCAAAAGTTTTTTTTGTTTTAATTTGAATGATTAGAGTTTACAGCTCATGACAGTCAAAAATCCAGTATTTCAAAATATTAGAATATTTAATAAAATCAATCAAAATAAGGATTTGCAAAACAGAAAAGTTTTTAAAGTTCTTTAAAGTATGTTCAGTTATGCACTCAGTACTTGGTCGGGGCTGCTTTAGCACAAACTCTTTGGCATGGAAGCGATCAGCCTGCGGCACTGCTGAGGCACTATTGAGCCTTCAGCTCATCTGTATTGTTGGATCGACTGTTTCTAATCTTTCTCTTGAAAATATACCATAGATTCCATATGGGCTTCAGGTCAGGCATGTTGGCTGCCAATCAAGCACAGTAATATCATGCACTGTAAAAAATGAAAAGTTGACTTAACTTAAAATTTCAAGGCAACTTGCTTCACAGCTTTTCTGAGTTTACTCAACTTTGGACCAAGTTGTTCACTCAACCCAAGTCACTGAGTAAAGTCACATGTCTCTTTTTTTTTTTGTTCAGCTAACACAGTTTTGTTAGTTAAAAAGACTTGCTTTTCTCAAATGTTTGAGAAATGTTTCTCAAATTATGTTCTGAACTTTTTTACTTGTTTACAAATGACAAACATTAATGGACAAGTTAGTCTAATATTGTCTTTGTTTGTAAGACAACTTACAAGATTAAGATATCCAGAAAACGGACAAAAGTGGTTGAACATACTCTAGGCCTCAAAACTAGACAATAACCTCAAGAACGGTGGCAATCAACAAATGTTAAAAAGATGAGCCCTTTACATCACAGTACAACAAATAACTAACAATAATGATAAAACAACAACAAAAAAGTTTAAATGAAATCCGCAAACAGCAAAGCAATAATCCTATAACACTAACTGCATAATTTATTCATGCTGCAATGCATGCTGGGAACTCACAAAGCCTTAACATTTAAAAAATATGAAATTCTTTGTTCAAATAACTGTGTTTGACTAGTTGGGACAACATTTGGGGTAATTTTGTTGGTCTGACCAGGGTTTTTATGAAGTTTCAAGAAATTAGCATTTTTTAGGATATGAGACTCAAAAGGTTTCATAAACTGGAAAATGTGCAGTTGCATTTTTTACAGTGTGGTCAGCAAACCACTTGGAAGTGGTTTTGGCAGTGTGGACAGGTGCTAAAGTCCTGCTGGAAAAGGAAATCAGCATCTCCATAAAGCTTGTCAGCAGATGGAAGCATAAAGTGCTCCAAAATCTCCTGGTAGATGGCTGCATTGACTTTGGACTTGATAAAACACAATGGACCAACACCAGCAGACGTCACGGCACCCCAAATCATTACTGACTTCAGAAACTTCACACTGGACTTCAAGCAGCTTGGATTCTGTGCCTCTCAAGTCTTACTCCAGACTCCAGACCTTGATTTCCAAATGAAATGCAAAATTTATTTTTATCTGAAAAGAGGACTTTGGACCACTGAGTAACAGTCCAGATCTTTTTCTCCTTAGCCCAGGTAAGATGCTTCTGACGTTGTTTCTGTTTCAGAAGTGGCTTGGTAGCCCTTTTCCTGAAGACGTCTGAGTGTGGTGACTCTTGATGCACTGACTCCAGTTTCAGTTCACTCCTTGTGAAGCTCTCATCGGCTTTGCTTGACAGTATTCTCAAGCTTGCGGTCATCCCTGTTGCTTGTGCACCTTTTCCTACCCAATTTCTTTCTTCCAGTCAACTTTGCATTTAATATGCTTTGATACAGCACTCTGTGAACAGCCACTTCTTTCAGTAATGACCTTCTGTGACGTATCCTCTTTGTGGAGGGTGTCAGTGATTGTCTTCTGGATCATTGCCAAGTCAGCAGTCTTCCTCATTATTGTGGTTTCAAAGAACAAGAGATACCAGGAATTTATACTGTAGGGATGGTCATTTAATGAAACTCAAATGTAAATATTTTAATACTGGATTTTGAGATACTGGATTTTTGACTTTCATGAGCTGTAAGCTCAAATCACCAAAATTAAAACAAAAAAACTTTTGAAATGTTTTACTTTACATGTAATGAATCTAGAATATATGAAAGTTTCACTTTTTGAAATGTTGCCCAAAAAAAATTTTTTTTTTAGATGTACCTGTATACATATTGTTTGTAGGCCAAAGAATGCTTTTTAATGAGGCCATAATTTTGGCCAATTACATTTTGCATTTAAATGGCTTACATTGGTTGTTTTAAACTGAAGATTTGACTTGACTGAGTGTTTTATCCTTACTCAATTAGACTGCTTTTAATTTTTCTTTTTTCCTGTGGGTTTTTACATACATTTGTTTTTGTATTTTTAAAATTTATTTTTTTTTTTTAGGTCATAATATTTTAACCTAAATAATTATTCATTGAAACCAAATAAAAAGTAATTTATTCATTTCTGTCCTAATAAATTGACACCTGATTTCAGGGGTCACCCACTAATCCACCAATGCATTCATGCTGTGTAATATGTATTTTTTATTTCACATAAAATTCTATATTATTTATAATAAGTAATATGAAGGAAAACAACACAGAACTGTATGCATATATATTATACAAGCAAAAGTCTTGCTAAGTTAAAATTGATTGATTAAGTTGATTTTAAGTTATAATACATCATTTTTCCTCTAAGGTTGTGAAATTGATTTCTGAAATCTTTTCTGTAATTCTCAGTCCTACTACTTACATGATACAAAAGGCCTACAAAAGAAAATCTGAATATAAATACGTAACCTAAAACGTGTGTGTTTGCTTTAGGACGGGTTTGAGTTTTGGCATAGTGCAACAGTGCTTACTTTTTGAGAGGCCTTGGTTCCCTGAGTATTCTTCCTATTCATTTTTCCTATAGGGATGTTTTTCAAAGAGTTGTATGTATGCATGCATACATTTATTTATATATATATATATATATATATTTATTTATTTATTTTTTCAAAAGTCTGTTTGAAAGAGTTATAAGCCATAAAACCAAGCCAGCCTGCTACGAAGTGAATCACGGTTTTACAAACTTTAATTTGAAGCAAAATATTATTTGAAAATCAGACAAAAAGACAAAAGGTACAAGTTTGTTGTGTACTATACTTTATTGAGGGAAAGAAATGCAACCCCATGAAGCTTTGTGACGATTGAGTTATGTATACACACACACACACACGTTGTTTTTGTGAAAAGTGGGGACATCCCATAGGCGTAATGGTTTTTATACTGTACAAACTGTATGTGCTATTGCCCTACACCTAAACCTACCCCTTACAGGAGATTTTGTGCTATTTCAGATTTTCAATACACTCCATTCTGTGTGATTTATAAGCGTTTTGAAAAGTGGGGACATGGGGTAATGTCCTGAAAAGTCACCTTCTCCTTGTAATACCTGTCATACCCTTGTCATTATACAAATTTATGTCCTCGTTTTCACAAAAACACACACACACACACACACACACACACACAAACACATACATATACATACACACACACATATATATTTATACACACATACATACACACATACATACACATATTAAAACAATATATTATATGTCTGTTGCAAAATATGTATATTTAATTAGTTTGCGAGCGTAGGGGTGTAGCTCTTTTGGCCTGGTTTGATAATTTCAGGTCTCTGATTAGTGTAGATTTCTCTGCGGAATCATGGGTAATGTGGTTTTCACCAGGAATTCCACTGTAAAAATCTGTTCCCCTAAAAAAGAAAATGAATTTCCACCTCTTGAATATGAAGAACACATGTATTCAGTTTAAACAGTACTGGAGTATAGTGCAGTATACTGATGAACATTAGTTGAGCATTACTGTATGATTATTTACTAATTCAATATGTCAAAGAGTTGATCTTTTATTACGCATGAAAATGGAAAAAGCTCTGTAACACTTTAGTTCAGGGATCAATTCTCGCTATTAACTAGTTGCTTATTGGCTTGCATATTACTAGCATATTGGCTGTTTATTAGAGTTTATAAAGCACATAGTAATGTCTTATTCTGCATGACTCTATTTTAGATCACTTAATCTGACCTCATACCTACACTAAACAACTACCTTACTATTAATAAGCAGCAAATTAGGAGTTTATTCATAGTTAATAGTTAATTAATAGTGTGACCAAAAGTTCTATTTGTTGGGTTGTTTTGTAGGAGTATGTGGCATACAGCCATACGGGACGCATCATCCCCGCAATATGGTTTCGCTATGACCTGAGTCCAATCACAGTGAAATACACAGAGAGGAGACAGCCGTTCTACCGCTTCATCACTACTGTGAGTCGCTCTCTATGTTTATAGCTTTCTCTTTCTCTTTCTCTCTCTCTCCCTCTCTCCCTAATGATATATATATATTGACTCTGTCTTGGTCAGATTTGCGCTATCATCGGCGGGACGTTCACAGTGGCCGGCATCATTGACTCCTGCATATTCACGGCCTCTGAAGCCTGGAAGAAAATCCAGATTGGGAAAATGTCATGAGTACTCATAACTACGTACCATGCCTTTTATTTATGCCAGCCAAACCTCTGAACACCCGTCATTACACCCTGTTATTATGACCCACACTAACTGGAAAACAGTTCAATTCTCCGTGTGCTCATTTGACTGGTTTTCATCTCTAAACATTTAATATAATGAATTTACAGGGATTTCATTTTGAGCATGTAGGTGGTTTCCTTACTTCGCTGCCATATTAATTCACCCAAAACTTTCATAGAACTGATGTGGAAAGAACCTGTCTCACTCATTGGAAGGATGCCAGGATTTTCTCTTTCAGATACATGTGACGGAGATGTGTAAGTGTATAGTGTTACATACAAGGCATAGTGTCACTTTGATCGGTTATAGTGAAAGAGTTTAAATAGAATTCCCCTTAAAGAGAAATAATCACTGAATTGATTCAGTATGTACCTTCATAGCAACTGAGCGTTTGATATGATAGGCTTAACCTGTCAAAGAGCATGTCTTGTTCGATTTTTGGGGTCATATTGCGCCTCAAAATGAAATGGACAGAAATGATTTGCATCGTGATTTATTTGCATGACAGTTAAAACCATTTCTCCCGATTCTCATTACATTATACAAATAATTATGTATTATTTATAGTGAGTTTGCACATCATAGTAGTATTTGTTTTGTTTTTTTGCCTTTAATATGCAGATTTAAATGATTTTACTGTATTTTTACAGTATTGTATTACACTAATGGGAATTATTCATTGAAATTTATGTCCAGATGTATTATGGTAATGAGAGTTTGGGGTTAAATGGGATTAATTATCATGAAAATGTCACAAGCCGAACAATTTTAATGTTTCTAAAATCGGCTTGATTTTCTTATTTCTTTGGGGGTGAACTGTGAGCTGTATGTATTTCATGAGATGAACCTGTATGTTTTTAAAGAAGCGGATGCTGGTTTTATTTGGGTTTAATTAAGTAATGTGTATTCCCAGATTGTCTTTCCATGTTACATTTTGGTTATCTTGCACTCTGATGTCATTCTGGTTGTAGACCTGTATTTTATTTTGATTGTTTGATTGAAGGGAAATTATGAATGTCGTCTTTTTTAACTAAAAGACTCTTGAAGGAAAGCTTTTTGTTTATTTCCGTGTCTCTAAATGTACTTTGTGGCTTAACGGTACTTTTTATTTCCTCAGTCCATAATGGTTAACCTTTTATTGTTTTGAAGATTAGGCTGGAACTGTGTTGTTTACGTCTTGTCAAGCGTTCCCTCTCAAATCAACACTACTGTAAAGAGGCTGAATAATTTCCTGTCAGTGTTTTGACCATGCTCTAAAATCTGGTTGCACTGGTTACACAGGACTGTTCCGCATGAACGCAAGCTACGCGTCAAATGTGTGATGCATCGTAGCCACAAGTTGACATGGCAACAGAAGTGTATTTTCACTACATTTAATGAGATCAAAAACCACAACCTACTTTTCAGCTTTGTGGCTCAAACTGCTTTGATACATCATGATCTTTTCGAACATTTGAAAGTTAATTTTTTAGTCAAACTTTAATCAAACAAACCGTGACTGAGTTTCCGTGCTCGTTTCAGCAGATCTAATTTAGCCCTACTTAATCAAATGGACATCATCATCTGGGCTACGCCACTTTATTCTGTCTTTGTTTACCATGGTTAGAATAAACCACAGCGACAGCTGGTTTCATGTTTGTTTGTTTGTGTTTGTTTGTCTTTTGAAAATTCAGGTTAGTGGTACCATAATGTTGAAAAGGAATCAAAATAAACATTATGGAGCCATTCAACACGAGACTTGTTTCTTAATTAGTTTATTAAATGAGTACTTTGAGTTAATAATAATGTCTCCTGATAAAAATATATATGTGTATATATATATAATACATTAAAAAAATATATTAAAATATAACCATATAATTGTTTTATGCAGTACTGTAAAATTTATGTAAATATTTAACATCAAATGTCACTTAAAAACAAAAAACAAAAAAAATCAGTCAAAAGATGATATATTCCTTTATTTTTTTTTTCTCCATTCTGGTTCTTTTATTTATTTTTTTGTACAAATAAAAAGAAGTTTACTCTTTATATAAAGATATATGTAAGGCGATAAAATACTTTTTTGGTTTGAAATTGACATATTGGTGCCACCCAGTGGCTGCTAAGAGAACTTTACAAAGCTAGACTTCAGTTCAGTTAGTTGTGAGGGGGCGGGGCCTGGTTACGACTGGCCAATCGGTGCTGTTACAGGTTGGAGGTTGCCAGGCAGGCTCCCTGGTTTATGGCCTGATCCGAGGAGGAGAAGAAGTCGCTGACGCCCTCCTCCGACAGCTGGCCGTACTCGTTGTTGTAGAAGGTTTGGCCTGAGAGTTGGCTGAAGAAGGGTGGGCGCAGTGTGCTGCCGCTGCTGCTGCTGCTCATGGATGGAGAACTGATGAGGTGCTCTGTGCTTCGGCCCGCCGATGGACTACAGAGCCGATGTGAGAGGTCACACAATGACAAAATGCTTAATGAAACTCTAGAGTATGAAAACCGATCAATTATAAATGAAGTAAGCCATAGTGGTTTTGCTTATATTAAATGGTGTGCATAATTTTCAGTATCACCTACTTTTTCAACATGGCCCCTCTGTGCTTGTGTTCAAACCTCTCGAGCTCATCTGATGCCAAAACCATCCCACTGTCTGTCTGGCTGTCCTATAGGGACGCAAAAATGTATGAAACCAAATACGTTAACATCTTTAGCTTATAGAGACTATACATATACTGGAGGTCTTAGTCGTACATGATGTGTCTTGTGTGATGTCATTTCCAGAGGAAGTTCCTCAAAGGTCTTCACTCGTGAGTGACACGTGCTGGAGGGTCCGACCATGATGCAGCCAGCGAAAGGCACACAGTTGTAATATCTGGTCAGAGAGAAGCATATACATTCAATAAAGAACAGTGGAAAGTCCCCTCAGGTGGCTGTCTATAATATTTTGGTATATTCTTTAATGTAAATACATGAGATTTTTTTCATTGTCTGTTGAGTAAAAATCTAAGTCTGATTGATTAGAAAGACAATAGCACATCTCTCCTTGATAAGACACATTTATCATAGACATAATGTTTTTCATACTAAGGGTTATAGGCTTATTCAAATTCCTAATCCAGCATACTACAAGACAGTACTAATATTAATTTAACCCTATTAAACCTGCTCTATCATATTTGATGTACATGAATTCCTAAGGCCTCTAAATTCTTAACAGGATCAAAACTTGAAAACCTGTTGTGCACAATCTATTACATGCCTTCTGTCATTGATAGTTTATACTTGGCAAGTAAAAGCTAGTACTAACACTAAGCTAATACTAAAAATGCCCCCTTCAGGTCTTGTTGCTGTAAAATCTTTACTGATTTTATAAAGTAAAGGAAAGAATTGTTTTTTTTATCGTAAGTACAGTTTTAAGAAGAACACTTCCTGGTCTGAATTTAATTACACAATGTAACAAAAACTAGTTTCACTTAAAATTTTTGCTGGTTCTTCTGTAATTCTGTGGTGCAAATTATTATTGTACTATTGCACTACATCATATTTTGTTAAATATTTAGGTCAAGTAAATTTTAGAACTTCTATCATTATAATGTATATAAATATAATAATTATAATTATGAAAAATTGGTTTAGTACAGAAAAGTTGTTGTACTAGTTTTGCATGTTTTCTCTTTTTTTAAGATATTTTGCTTTCACAAGGATGGGAACATTCTAGAAGTTTCTGTAACATTCTGTACTATATTCTGTAAAATTCTAGTGCTTTCTGAAACATTCCAGAACATTGTGGCACTAGTCTTAAAGGACAAAAGTCCTCCAGCATACACTTCTGAAGTTTTGGATGAGTCAGTTTTGGTAACTGGCATTTACAGTGACAACTTCTTGTTAGCTCAGTATTATGCATGTACCGTGTCATTTTTATGCACGAGTAATACCATGCTGTAAGTGTAATAATATCTGTAAGAAGTCTGCTATAGAGCTAAAAGACCTCATTGATTTACCTTACAAAATATCAGAATTTCATAAATATCAGCAAGTTCCCCGAATTGCATATTTTTTATTTTTTGGGTGAATAAATTTGAGGTGTTTTATCCTCATTGAGTTTGAGCTCCATATTCTCCTGTATCAAACTATATGAGCCATAAAAGAATGATGTATCAATATATAGATAAAAATAAAGATTTTTCAGGCTTTACAGAATTAAGAACATTATAAGTCAACACTGATATAAAATGTGTATGTACCGAGTAGACATTGTGTTGCAGGCGAGTCTGATCTCCTCTTGTGATGGTGGTCTGGAGGAAGCTTGTGAGAAGCCATCATCCTCTGAGCTCTGAGACACATTGAACGGGATTTCCTAAAATAAAAATAAAAAACCTATTTCACATAATCACTCAAATATACATTCTATCAATTTTATAACCAGCTGAGTTGAAATATAAAGAAGGTAGTGTGTAATGCTCAGATATTATTACTGAATCTACAGAAACATATGGGTTTTTAAAATTTTCTCACGGGTAGACTGTTTTCCTGAAGTAGATCTCCAAGTATCTCCACCAGAGCTGGAAACGTGGGTCTCTCCCTGGGCTCGCCCTGCCAGCAGGCCAGCATGATGCCGTATCTAGCAGAACACGTGTCACACGTCAGAGAGTTTCACCTCTGTATGCTGTCATCAGTCTAACTAGCAGCTTGGAGTGGATCAAACACACAGACAGAGTCATCAGGCCAATGCTCACATTTCAGGGGACGCGTTGTCTGGTGCCCTCATCCTGGTACCGTCTTTGAGTCGCTTGCAAAAGTCTTCATCGATCTGGATGCCTGGGTATGGAGATGCTCCTAATGGGACATGATACAATGAAGTCTGTGATCAAAGACTTTATACAAGTTTAAGAAACTCGGGTGGTCCATCAAAAGAAGAAATGTTATTTTAAAATGTATGTATGTTGAAAAACAAGATTTTTTTTTTTACACCATATATATGAGCAGAGAAGAACAGAAAAGGTTGGGTTTGAGGAATTGCCAGTGCTGAGGTATCAGGTAGACTCTTACCTAGTGAGAAAATCTCCCAGAGCAGCACTCCAAATGACCATACATCACTCTGACTGGTGTAAAGCTTATCAAAGATGCTCTCTGGAGCCATCCACTTCAGCGGCAGTCTAGCCTGCAAAGACAGATAACATTTCACCTATAATAGTGCCTGTGGGAGAATACACTCTTATCATGATCCTGGAGCTGATATGATTTGCAGTAGGTCAACCATTCATCAATGCCTCTCAAGGATATCTCATAAACCTACCCTTTCTGCTTCATTATGTTTATGTCATGCAGTAATACTACTAGTATTGTTACATGTTCATCTTTTGCTTCGGTATTTTTTTTTATGTATTCAATGTTGCCTCAACATTTCGGACAATTTTCAATGGATTGCTGATATCTTTATATCATGAAGCAAAGGCCAGACAAGTCATTTTTAACCACTGGCCTTTACTGAAATGCATTCATATCGAATCTCATGTGGAGTCCCGTTTCGCATGTCCAGGTCATATTTTACATGAAAATATAAATAAAATATAAATAAATGAATAAGGAAACAAACACATCTTGAAGACGTTTTAGAATTGTTCATGTCGATTCATGTCGATTAAGCAACTTTCCCCCAAATGATCATTTGTTCTCTTAAACATTAAATGCTATACTACAAATACTATCATTTAAATTTTTTTATTCTTTTTAAATTAATTTTTTGCTTTCTGCATTACAGTACTGAAAATTGAGGAAAAATTTGCATCGAATAAAATGTCCTTTTTTATTTTTGAGTGAAATTCATACTACAGTACTACACTAGAGAGCTTTCTGGATCATGCTTTTATTTAAAGGGTTTCTCTTACGTTGCCTTTGCGCACGTAGTCAGGGTCTTTGTAGATGTCCCGTGCTAAACCAAAGTCACAGATCTTCACCACGTTGTTCTCGGACAGGAGGATGTTGCGGGCCGCCAGGTCACGATGAATGCACTGTCAGAACAAAATTCAAGATTAATCTATATCTATACCTTATTTCACAATAGATGTAACATTTTTGCTACTTTCTCATTATCAAATATGTTTTATTACAAGATTTTATTTCACATCATTTCACATGATCTAGGTATTTGTTCCCATTTGTATCCAGCAGAACTTTCCTCTGTTTGATGAGCATACACAGCTCTAGAAGAGATCTAAAGTTCACCTAGCAATAATCTACAACATGCCAAATGTGACTGTTGATGCATCAGAGAGGTCGAGCTTGAATACATGTTTGAAATGTACCTTACGAGATGCCAGAAACTCCATCCCTCGAGCAACCTGAAAACTGTAGCAAATCAAATCCTCTATCGTCAGTGGAGTCTTCCAAAGATCATCCACTGCAACTAGGGAAAGAAAACAAAAGAAAATATCAGAAAAAGCTTAAATGCATTATATAATTGTCAGGAAGACAATTCAATAAAAAAGCTGTTATCTAGGCTGTTGTGGGTTATTGCTTGGTGTTGCTATGTAATCGCTAAGTGCTTCTGACACTTCATATTTAATAGTATTTGATGATTTGTTAATAACATTTCATGAACTAAACTTTCAAAAAAACATTTGCAGCTGGTTTATAATAGGCATATTGTATGCATGCTTTGGCTGAGTTCTCATTGCACCAGCAGGTGTCGCCAATTTGTGGCATATCGAATGCTTCGAAACAGAGAATCGTTTTTGGGAAGCAGTTGGCTCATTTGTTTTAAAGCTTTTTTCACTGCTCAAGTGCTTTGTTGTTAGAAACAAAAGGTTTATTGCAGAATATTTCAAATTCAAAAAACATAACCAAAATTTATTATCAAGTTCATGCCCCCTGAAGTTGTATTCACAGTTGTTTTGATAGCACGTGAAGGCAGCTTTAGGTAAACATCTGTACATATTTAATATAATATCTTTAGACATTCTGCTCTTTGACTTCTGAGTGCTCTTACCACGAGACTGCACTGGAGGGTTGATGTTGGAAGTGGTGGACGGCTGAGGTTCATGCTGGCTGACCTGACCCGCTTCTATCATTCGTCGCACTTGACTCTGGGTTTTAGGAGAACGATCCTGCAAACGCAAGCAAAAGTTACACCAGAACACATATCAGTTATTATTGCGGTAACACTTTATTTTGATGGTCCCTTTTGAACATTCTGTTGACACTAAGTAATGTCGCAACTGCATGTCAACAAACTCTCATAAGAGTATTAGTAGACTGTCTGCTTCATATCTACTCACTCCTTATTGTGTTGGTCTCCCAACAGATATTCTACTGACTATAAGTAACTTTGCAAGAACGTGTCAGCTTAATCTAACCCTAACCCTACCAGTCAACTAATACACTACTAACACTCTAATGAGAGTCAGTAGAAATGTAGGTGCAACATTACTTATAGTCAATAGAATGTGTTAAAGGGACCATCAAAATAAAGTGAAACCATTATTGCTTGTAGTGCTGTTGTGATAGGGTGGATATATGTACAGTATATCATCATGTTATATATTTCTCTTACCCTGTACGGTAAGAAGAACTCTCTTTTGGCACGCAGGAAGTTGGAGAGATTTCCGTATTTACAATACTCCACTATAACCATGAGAGGACCTGACAATCAGAGATGTTAAACAGAGATGGTAAGTAAGAAGGATGCTGCAGCCAAACAGGTTCATGTCAATATTGAGTTACAAGGACACAATCAAACAGTGTTTAAAAGGTTATGGCTTTTTTCTTAAAATACTGCCATATTGGCCAGGTCAACACAAAAAAGTAAGTGCATTTTTGTAAGTAGTATCATTCTGCCAGAAGATAAACTTTACATGCTGCAGTGATGTAATATTTAGAGTAATATGTCATATTTCTATACAAAGTATTTTATCAAACTGAATCACTGTATTGACCAATTAGCATCCAGGAACAAAGGTATCTATTTTATAATAATGGTACGTTCATACCGTTGGGTTTGGTACATGCTCCAAGAAGGTTGACCACATTGAGATGGTTTCCAATATGAATGAGGATCTTCAGTTCTGACATCAGAGCTTTGTGTTCACTGGCTGTGGCTCCCTCTGTGATATACATACATGGCGTTAAGTATATACAGTCAGTATATATCATATATATGAAAGTGAATGGACATTTTTGTATCAACTATAGTTTTTTGATAAGATTGAACCTTTCAACATCTTCACTGCCACTGTGTTTGAACAGGTTTTCTTGTCATGCCCAAAGATTGAAGCTTCGATCACTTTCCCAAAAGCTCCATGCCCAAGCACCTTCCCTGCATGAACAAAGAATAAATACATAGCATGCAAGATTAGAATGCGTCCCAAAACAGTACACTCAATGTCTCATATTGCTCATGCCGAGAGACTGAAACGCAAAGAACAAAGACTCTGCTGCTAATGGAAATAGCATGTTCACATTTAGGTTCACACTTCACCAGACATTGCAAATTATAATACAAATATTTATGTCTTAAATTCTTCGCTTTCAAACATTCAAATCCTTGAGCTTTTATTTTGGTAAAATGCTGTAAACTTCTGTCCACAAAAATATAGAAAATTATGCAGCTGTAAACGTAAAAAAGGGAACCTAGCACACATTACATTACCGAATCCACTTGCAGAGATGGAGTTTTGTGAGAAGCAGCATTTACTGTGAACTGAGCCACTTTGAAAACGTTATCATCAGCACAGTGACACAGACTATATACTTCTTTACTTAAACAACAGCCTGATTTGATAAGATATATCACTGTTTCAGTTTTATTTGGGATACCAGAGCAGCCCCAGTTCTATATAAAAAAAAAAAAAAAATCAACTCACAAACCACCCTTTATCACATCATACAAGGATTCCTGAGTACGGATCAAGCCTAATGCTGAATTAGAATTCCTAGACCGTTTACTTCTGGGATCCAAGCCATGAATGTTCTTCATTTGGACCAATTTAAAGGCTGTATCAGAGTTTTTAAAATGCACTATCTGTGAAAGTACCGAGGCGCAGTCTGTCTCGGGATATCTCCCACTGGCTGGAGTCGTAAGGCAGGTATTCACACTGCTCCTCAAGCGGCACTTCCCCCGGGTCCATGATGATTGACAGATAGCCTGTCTTGATATCTGCTGGGTTCACCTGCAGGACAACATCATAACAATTACTGATGGATGATACCGCAGCGAGGCCGAGGCGGCTGCGCTCCACACCGTCTCGTAGAATTGCTGACTCCACTATTCTTGTTCAGCGCTGAAGTGCTGATATGGTTTGCTCTTATGTTGTACTGAAGGCAAGGCATCGTTGATGTAAGTGCACATTATTACTGAAAAGCCTTGCTGACATCATGTGCAGATTTAAATAATGTTCCTTGAATCCCTATGTTCATGAATAGAGATGTATTGAAGTGTTATGACTATGTAAAACAAAACACATTGTACTGACTCGCTTGACGTTGCAGAAGATAACAAGGAGAAGGACCCAGAAAAAGATGGCGATGACTCCCGTCCCGATGAGAATCACTATTTCTACATTGGTCTTGTCATCAGAACCTGGCAGACAAAACATGTTATTGTATTAAAGCTTATCATTATAACCGAATATGAAAGTTCACATCAAACTGATTTAATTTTAATACGTTGTAGTTTCAGTTTGTAGAAGTTTGTATTAAATTTGTTGCTTGTTTTTTCTCAAGGCTATAAAATTGTATATTTAACAAGTTATTATATTTTATATACAAATACTACTATTACATATTAGCTGTCATATAACACATTTCATTATGTATACAATGGTAAAGACAAGATGCATGAAGGTTAGAAAGGAGCTATGTCTGTTAGGGTAAGGGTTTGGGGTCCTCACAGCAAACACATCTTCATTAAGGGACTAAATAAGTTTAATAAAAAAAAAAAAAAAACGTTTTAGTTAGGGTAGAGTAAGGGTGTAGTAATTAAAATTAGCTTGAGAATATTTAAGAAAAGACAACAGTGGATGAAGCCCTCACTATGATATAAAAACAAGTGTGTGTTAATGTGTATGGTGTGTGTATGTATGTGTGTGCTCGTCTGTGTATGTATAAGCTTGAACCTATTCTATATGTTCCAATAAATAAGGTAAATTGAAGGGCAAAGCACAACCCTGAAGTATACTACGGCGCCACCTAACGCAAATAAGAGGCTCTCACCGATGACTGACACAGTGGCGGAGGACTGAACGCAGCCCCTCAGGTTGCAGGCCGTGCAGGTGTACAGACCGGCGTCTTCCTCTCGCACTCGCTGAATGCTGAGAGTCCGATTGGAGTCCTGCAGGAGGATCCCTGAACACATCCACAAAACTGTCAAACACACAATCTGCCAGCCAGCCATGGCTTTAAGGCAAAGCATCCTCTTTTGTTACGGCTTTCTTGTCTTATGTTTTTCTATTTTCTGAACTGTAAGAAAAAGAATCCTTAAAGGTATATAGCCTGTGATATTCTTTATTCATCAATACTTTCAGAAAATATTTTTTGCACTGATGCCATAAAAAACTTAGCTCACACTTTATTTTAAGGACCAATTCTCACTATCAACTAGTTGCTTGTTAACATGCATATTACTAGCATATTGGCTGTTTATTACTACTTATAAAGCACATATTAATGTCTTATTCTGCATGGCCATATTCTAGATCCCTTAATCTAATAAAGAAATTTGTTCAGGGAAAACTCTTAGTTAATAATGAATATGTGTTTCCTATTCTAGAGTGTTACCAAAAGTTTATAATTCTTTAAAAAAAAAACTATTTTAAATCTAAAGCCTTTTGTATAATGGAAGGTTCCACGGATGTTTGAGGTTCTTCATGGAATAATAGATGCCAATAAAGAACTTTTATTTTTAAAATTGGGATGTAAAAAGTGCGCTTGGATTTTAGTCCACCTAACTAACTTTTCTGTCCTCTGTTCTTTGTCAAATGACTCAAAATCAAATGAAATTTGTGATCCAAGATATCTTAGCCACAAGCAGCAATTCTCAGAGTCCAAGCACCCATGTAGAGTCAAATTTATCTTATGTGTTTTATAACACAAAGTCCATCTTATATTTTCACTGATAGTTTGACAAAACAGATTGCAGTCACACACTGGTGTCAAAAGGGTCGACAGACTTCCAAAGGAAATCACTCCCTCTTACTGTTAGACTGAAAGAGAAGTATAACCCTCTGAAATTAAAGAGGTCATATGATGTGAAAAATTTTTTTTTGCCTTTGGAGTGTTACAATCTGTTTGTGCATATATAAGATCCATAAAGTTGCAAAGACTAAAGTCTCAAACCCAAAGAGACACCTCATTCAAACACGCCCCCACATGTCTACGTCACTGTGTTGGAAGCTTTGCATAACACCGCCCAAATGTTTACGCAAAGAAAGAAGGCGTCGCTTTTATTCTCGCTGTAGTATTGTTGCCGCCGCCTCGATGTCATGTAGACACTATGTGTTTCCAAATATGGTAAGGGGCGTAACAATCCCATCACAACGCACTGGATAGCTGGCCAATCAGAGCACACTGCGCTTTTCAGAACGATGAGCTTTGTAAAAATTGACACGTTTCAGAAAGGCGGGACAGGGAGGAGCAACAACAATGTAAGGTATGTGGAAAATAATGTGTTTTTGAACCTTAAACCACGTAAACACATTGCATTACACTAAATAACATTCTTTCATAATAGTATCATTCTTTGACTCCTTTCATTTTTCCTGTCAAAAGATATGAAATCAGGCGATATATGGTGTATTAAATTACACAATTGCATGTCATAGAATGTCATATAGGTTAACAAGCAGATGTTGACTGCAAAAAGATTTTAATCATACATTTGTACAAATTATAATGTAGTAATACTCTGATGAAAAAATACTACAGAACAAATTGTCATATTATTGAAAACAACACATAAGAAAAAACAAATAAACTGAACAGTTCTAGGGCTGCAGATGCTGCAAGCTATAGTTTATAAGAATGTGCTCATGAGAATGCGGTTCATACGACAGTACTAAATAACTGTGTCTTTAAAGAAATGTTATAGTATACATTATCTTAAAAGAGACAAATAAAAGTGTTTCTTCATTTTAAATGTACAGAAAGATTGGGATATATAAGTTATAATAACACTGAATGATCTATGAGCATTTTATAGATTTCAAGTATATAAAACTATGTCACCATAATTCTACAAACACACTGGTTGTAAACATTTATTTATCATTGAAACTAATGGAAACTTTGGATAACTTTTTGTCATGGGTGTCTGGGGATGATGTGTGCTATGTTTCATGCCAATCAAAAGGGGTTTGAAAACTGAAATATGGAAGTGAAATGTACAGAGTCTCTTGTATGGCCTAAATCAAGGATTTATAGGAAATAGGAATTTTGAATCTTGCCCTTTTACATTCTATGACACACTTACTGCAGTTTGTAGCAGGAAAAAGCAACCCACTAACCCATAATAATCAGATACTTGCTATAGGCACAGTGCTGAAATTTGAATTAGATCTGTATTGGATCGATAAAATCTATCTAGAAATCTATCTACCGTGGCTTTGCTATGAACTGAATTAGCTGAGCAAAAAACGTTTAACTCATATTCCAGTCACACAGTGACCTTCTGCTAATAGCTCTTGAACTCAGTTTGTTCCCGATATAATATCCTCCCTATAACACCTATCAACAAACAGCACTGTACATGCACTGCATGTGAATTCACTTACAGCCCACAAGCAACCCACATACATTCCCAGAGCGTGTTTTTTTTTTTTTTTCATGATATGCTATTATACCGCAGTCCAGAGGTCCATTCAACTTCCAATCCAAAAGATCTCCAGTACATTACAATGACTTGAGTGCTTTTTCCAGCTCCAGAATTCAATTTTGTGTGCGTTAGTATGTGCTCATGAATAAGTGTGTTCCTATTCAAATGTGCTAAACTAGAGGGGATTGCTGTGGTGAGTATAATGTAATCTGTAATGGAATTGTTTTGGAATAGCACATTTATGTTAATTTGAAGGGGGCTGAACAACATGCAGAGAAATGGAGAGGAAATCAAACTGAAGTATATAGTGTAAATTTAAAGCAGACAATGGTAAACCTATATAATGCAATACCTTAAATCTATACCTATTACTTAACATATCCTGTCAAACTCACAATCTGCACATTATTACAACTGAACCTCAGTAGGAGTTCAAATGAAACTGGATTTTTATATTTTCTCTGAGATTTTGCCAATTCTAAACTCACTGCCGCAGTGACGTCCTGGGTGATTGCCAGGTCATTGATATGTGATTGTGTTCTGTATGTTTAGTGCATCGCTATGCAGCTGTAATGTTTGGGCTGGTAGCAAGGGTGATGCCAGGTGATTTCAAGGACATTGCTATGTGGCTGCTTAAGTACAGGAAGTATTTTAGTAAGGACTATTTTTTGGCACATGGCTATGCAGTTACCAGAATGTTCTAGGTGGTTGCTAGGATTTTCTGTGTGGTTGCCAGGTGGTTTTGGGTTCTGTTGTTATATACTAGGGTTTTATGGGTGAATGCTAAATGTTTTCTACACTGTAAAATGTGGTAACCAGTAATCGTTACCTTAAAAACCTGATTCTACCTGATTTAACTAATAAAATGAGTTTTGTTGGTATATATCTAATGTGGTATTTATTTAGTGTGATTCAGTGATAAATTCTATTTTTGAAGCTTGAATTAAACCAGTTAATATGGATGTGACTGGGTGGCTGCTTATGGCCTAATTCAAAAGAATTCAAAATCAATGTCTCTATGATATTAATGCCTTTACAAATGACTTTAAAGTCTCAGGGAATTCATTTTATTGCTAAGTATGACCGTTGCTATGTATAGTATAATATAGTATAGTATAAGCTTGCCTTAGCAAACACCCTGGTCCCTGTGTAATTACAGCAAAAATATATTTTTTTTATCATTTCAATTAATGCAAAAAAAATACAAATAAATAAATAAATTGTTTGGTACAATGTGTTTATTGTGTTCATGTTGTATTGCAAAACACTTTTGCTGCTGTTGAGGTGGGATACAGTTAAGCTTAGAGACAGATGTCATGGTATGGTTAGGTTTATGATTGGTTATGGGGTAGGGTAACAGTATAATTATAGATGCAATTACACATTTTAATTACAGATGTACATGCAGGTATTTTTTTTACTATAAGGACAAAGTAAAAACATGTACACAGTAAGTATACTGTTTAAAATGATTAATTTAAATGTTAGGACACAGTAGTTAAAGACACATATAACACCCCTGATAAGTGTGCTGAAGGACAGCCATGGATGACTAACCTGATATCTGATGGAGGGGTTGGTTATCTTTAAACCAGGACAGCTGGGGAGAGGGTGTGCCCTCGACATCGCACTCCATCTGCAGCGACTCGCTCACATTCACTGTCTGATTGGTGGGGTTGTTACGGTATCGAGGTGCCTCCAGTGCTGGAACGGACATAGGAAAAGAAGGAATATGCCTTTAGTTTTGGTTAGATCTTCACTGATAAAGCATTTGTAGTGACAGTGACATATAGACACATTATACACACATTGGACATTTTTGATATTGGGCAATAACAGTTCCCCCCTGAATAAAAGTTTTGTATCGGCTTCAAAAGTTAGTAGAATATTCTTTAATTAGCTTAGCAACACTAATGCCAAACTCCACTGGAAGCATGTGTAAGAATTAGAGTCTCTGTGATTTACACAAGTATAGCCTAGACCAGGGGTGCCCAATAGGTCGATCGCGAAGGCAATGCTGAGCAAACCTTTCCTCATCGCGCTGTGTGAAATACAGACTGAACGGCGGCTCATAACCGCTGTATGAGCATATGATACGCAAACTACAGCTCTCGGCTGGATAGAAGAAGCCAGTGTCACATTAGTAGCCTTAAGTTTTAATGGATGACGATTGTAATCAAGGTAAAGATGATTACAGTGACATACAGGATCGTGGAATGTTGAAAAGAATATGGAATGTTTAAATCTATCTTGAATTTGCTTTGTTTAAAAAAAACTTACATGAAAATACATAGGTTTTAGTGAATAGAAAAGTTTGGGCTTTACGTATTGATTTGGAGAGGAGGGGGTCTTGAAGTTAAAAAGGTTGAGAACCACTGCTTTAGGTAAATGCAGGCACAGTTCTATGGGGTACTAGGAATTTAACATTATTTTATTATTAATATATTTTTTTAAATTAAAAAATAATTAATGCAATATAAAGATACATCCCAACAAGCTTTTTTATAGGCCTAATTATTGTATATGTATTTTATTATTTATTTATTTTTCACTTGGTAGATCTCGGTGAGTTTCTCATTTGAAAAGTAGATCCCCACACAAAAAAGTGTGGGCACCCCTGGCCTAGACTGTAATACATGTGAGTAACTACTTAGAGCATTCCAGTCACTTTCAAATTTAGGTTGCTACCTTAAAAGTCAGCTTTGTGTGTAAGTAGCAAACAGCAAGCTGACAAGAGGAACGTCCCTGGACTTAGAAAAAATAAAACTGATCAATGATTGACCTTCACCTTTGACTGGGATGTACTTGCGATGACAATGTTTCTCCCCACTGCGTCGGTTCTGCACTTCACACACATAGTTTCCCTCATCCTGCAGCTGGATGTTGGTAATGATGAGCTCCAGTACCCAGTTGTTGCTGGTGGTCTGGAATGAAAGCGTCCCCCCCAGAGACTCGGTATATTGGTGCAGACTCTTGCAGTCCAGCTCTGGAGGAACAGCCTGCGGGTCCAGACGGTACCACCGCAGGTTCTCATAGGTGTAATTATCAGCATTACACTTCAGCCGTACCAGGTCCTGCTCGAGCGGATCCTCAAAGGGCTCCATCTCTATCCCAAATCCCTCTGGGATAGCTGAATAGGAAACGAATGTGAATAATAAGAAAAATAATGGCAAGCATCTCCTGGATAAAACACACAACTTAGCGTATTCATGTCTCTTTCTGTACACTGTAAAAATGACCATTTGTAATAATTGTTTAATTATTTTAATGGTAAATAACTGTAAAAAAAAAAAAAAAAAATGCTTCGCTAAAAACCTGTTAAGTGGATGCACAACAGCTTTGGTGCTATGTACTGTGATTATTGTTTAGCGTTCTCATTTGTTTGATGGCATGTGTGTGATTTCATGTGCAAGAAAAGCTGTCAGTTTTGCTGCGAGATCTCGATTACCACATTGTATTATTGTATTTCATATAAAACTAATGCGTAAAAGTGTAAAATTGATGTGTGTGTGTGTGTGTGTGTGTGTGCATGTGTGTATATATATATATATATATATATATATATATGTGTGTGTGTGGCAAAAGTTGGAGGGAAAATAATGTCTTAGATCATTCCCGAGCCTAAGTTCTGAGATTTTTCTCTCTTTCTCTCTTCCTGAATTTCTTTTTCTCTCCAAAAAACTTTTTTTTCCTCTCTTCAAAAACGTTTTTCTCTCAACTTTTGTTTTTCCTTGAATTTATCCTTAAATAATGCATTTACCAAAATGCATGTTACAGTAAATTGCCTGGAGATGAGTGCTGTACTTCTAGGTATAAAGTACTTTCTTCCAGACCTGAATGGCTACCACGTGTTGGTCCGGACTCTAAAAATGGTTCTGCTACTGGCCTTAACATTGCTTAAGGGAGTAAGAGATTTGCAAGCCCTTTCAGTTGCCTCTTCCTGCATAGACTTTACCCCTGAGCTGGACTTTGAACCCAGACCAGACTATATTCAGAAGGTGCCTTCCTCTACCACCAATCATCAGGAAATGTTACAAATCTGTGAGAGAACTGTCTGTATTGTCAGCAAGGCAAGGAGGATAGTATGAGTGGCCAAAGTCTCTCCAAGGATCGCAGCTACAGAATTACAGAAGATTGTTGAGTCAAAAGAAAAAAAATCAAAACCTGACCGCCGCTGTTAGAAATCTTATAGTGGGCCATGGATGGATCTTCCATCAGGGCAATGATCCAAAACATCAAAATCAACAAAAAAATGGGTCACTGAGCGCAAAATTAAAGTTCTGCCATGGCTTTTCCAGTCTCCTGACCTAAATCCAATAGAAAACTTAAGAGGAGATTCTGTAAGGATGAATGGTCTCTGGTCTCTTGTCAGGTGTTTTCCTATAACTCAGCAGGTATTATAGGAGAGACTCAGAGCTATTATCTTGGGGTGCCATTAATTGTGACCAATTTGTATTAGAGAAAGCATTTATTTATGTGATTTTCCCCCTTCTTCAATTGTTTTACTTCAATAAAAGGTTGGGTTTTTGTGAATGTTTTGAATAAAAGATCAACAGGATTAACAACCCAGATGTATTTTCACAGGCTTATATTTCTATTATACTATTCTATTCTATTCTGTCTAATTTATTAAAAAAATAATTAATTAATTAAAAAAACACCTTGCAATGTGCACTGTGCTACACTAACTGAGACTGGTCACAGCACTTGGTCTGATTGCTTCTACTTTGGAAGTCACTTTGGATAAAAGCGTCAGCTAAATGACTAAATGTAAATGTAAAATGTAAATATTTACAAAGGGTGTCAAAAATTCAGAACATGACTGTATTAGCATTTACCTCAGCTCATGGATGCACCTTAAAACACCTATGTTTTAAAGGTGGTTGTTAGTATATTACAAGGGTAACAGATTTTAAACAGATTTTAGTAATTTGGTATATTACCGTTATTTCAGGTCATGAAATATGTTTTTTACTGTTTACTGATATTTATCAATCTATAAAACGTAAAACTGTGCTTCTATATTTTTTTACGGTAAAGTTCTGGCAACCACAGCTGCTTTTTTTGTACTGTAAATTATACCAACATTTGACCGTGTATGGTTAATACTCAGGGTTAAATTCTTTATGAAATAGAAGTGATCATCTTTTTTCCCTATTGTGAAGTATATCCAAGTGAAATGGATTCTTGAACAAGAAAAAAAAAATGGAGCAGGGCAGAAAAATAAGGATATGCACATCATTTAAAATAAACTCTGCAAGAACTGTCAATTTTGATTTCATGGTGATTTAAGCATGAGCTATTGTGATGTTATTGAAAATCCATACAGTTTTGTTTGGCACAAAAGTGTTGCTGAAACTCACTGGTCACGTAGAAATAGATCAATCGTTCATCTCTTCCCACTTTGTTCTCTGCTGAGCACTTGTACATAGCCGACACATTGGCGCTCTGAATAACCAAACGACTGACAGTCTGTGGAAACAACAGAAGCAATTTCAAAGACTGAATTGTTTTCATTTGGATCACAGGCCAAAAAATATATATAAAAATCATTGTTAAAGGGATAGTTCACCCAAAAATGAAATCTCTTCATTATTTACTTGTGTTGTTGTTTCAAACCTGTGTAGATAGAAAACCTTCCGTAGAACACGAAAGAAGATGTTTTGAAAACCAAGTCAGTGAGATTCAATCCCTTTTTGTGCTCAATAGAAGAAAGATGTTCAGAATGAAATACAGTAAGAGTAAATAAATGATGATTTTTACTTTTTGATGAACTATCCCTTTAAGCTGTATACTGTATTAGCAGAGGCGGACAGTAGTGAAGCATTTTTACTTTATTCAAGTAAATTTAAAAAGTCTGTAGTTTATCAGTGTTTTTCTTTGGAAAGCTTTTACTTCACTACATTCCAAAGCATAATGTCTTACTTTTTACTGCACTACATTTCATAAATAAAAGTTGTTAATACTTAAGAACATTAAAAATGTAGTTCTTTCTTGAACTCAAGTAAATCTTTGAATTACTTTTACTTGAGTAAAGGTAAGAAAGTAATAGATTTCTAATGTAATTAAGTATTAAATGATATTTAATATGAAACGTAGTACAGTAAAAAGTACAATATTATGCTTTGGAATGTTGTGAAGTAAAGTTTTCTAAAGAAAAACACTCTGATAAAGCACTGACACTTGAAAAGCACTTTTACAGCATTACTGTCCGCCTCTGTGTATTAGTCTCTCTTTTCCCTGCCACTCCTATACCCAGGGTCACACACAGGAAATGACCTCACAGGTGTGACAGAAAACAGGAAGAGAGTGCTGTGTTAATGTGTGTTTATTCCCTCTCCATCCAGGAAGCAAGAACTGGAAGATGGGTTTAAATATTTCGAAAGTGGAAATTGTAACGCATTCGCCCCACCACCTCCCTCACCCTAGATGTCAGGTTTCGGATATCTGGTGTCACATAGAACACTCAGGGTTCAGGTTGCGGGCACATAAATTTGGTTCAGACATTTATGGGAAATTTTCAGGAAATAAGAATAATTCAAACAGGAAGTGAACCTTTTCTTTCCCGTCCACCATCTCAGTCAAAGTTTCAATATTCTCGATAGGATTGACAGCGTGTTCAGGATCCAAACCTATCCAGTTTTGACAGATGGGTATCTTGTCTCGTTGACCCCTTCGACCCCTGTGAAAATGAACACAACTATGAATACCATAGGACAGATATGGACAAAATGTCTGTGGACAAAACATCAGTCTCATTGCATTTATAAACTCTAATAATATTACTCCCTAACGTGTGTGTGGGAAAGAGAAAGAGGGAGGGAGAGCGGGAACATCAGATGCAGGATGCGCACATTGACAGTTCCCACACCAGGAAGAGCTTTTAGATGCATCTGCCTTCCTGTGTGTGATGAGAGCTAAGCAAGGAACGACAAACGAAGGCCACACATGAGCGTTAGCCTTTGATTCATTTAAAAGAATTAACACAATGGGTCTGTTGCAAAACCTAGTAAGCTGTCTACCTAGAAATCATTTTAAGGCATCATGCAGACATCCTGACATTAGGCTTGGTTGAAAATGGCATTGAATAAAATCACATTACAGGGGGCCCCAATCTGACCAGGGCCCTTAAAATCATCCCAACCTTCCCTGCAATTCCAGAATGCACTGCACTGAACTTAATCCAAAATATGTATTCAAGGTATATATATTGAAATTTAATAAAATAAATGTATGGCCTATTTACAATATTTAAAAAAAAAAAAAAAAAGTCTTCTCTGCAAGGGATACTCGCAGTGCTTGCAATCTTAAAAAACAGCATATTTATAATATCTCCTGACCTCTTCACAATCTTCATTGATTTTATTCATTCAGCTTGTAGCAATGCATTATGGGATTGTATTTTTGGTTACACTTTAGTTTAGGGACCATTTCTTACTATGAACTAGTTACTTATTAGCATGCCTATTATTAACATACTGTATTGGCTGTTTTTGTTAGTACTTATAAAGCACATATTCTGCATGACATCCCTAATCATACCCAACACCTAAACTTAATTACTACCTTACGAACTATTAATAATCAGCAAATTAGGAGTTTATTGAGGCAAAAGTCATAGTTAATGGTTTGTTAATAACGAGAACTGGACCTTCAAATAAAGTGTAACCATATTTTTCATTAAAGATACGTACATTGCTAACTATATTAGTGATAAAAGATAACTATATTATTATGTTCACACTAACAGATGATACATTTCTGTTCATTATAAGTGCACACAGCAGTTTTATCTGCCCTAAATGTTCAAGCTCTTAAATGAGTAGAGACTGGCTGTCAGTGTTTGAAAATCATTCTGTAAGCGCTTCCAGCGATATCATTCCTCTGTGTCAATAAGGTTATAGTTGTGGTGTGGACTTAGCTATTCTCAAAGATTTAGAATGGTTATTTAAACGTAAATTCCTGAACCTACCCTTTAGCACCAAGCACGATAACTTTCCCCTCACGCAAAGTCAGCACGAGTCATGTAGCAAAGCCAACCTGTATTAAAACCCCATCATGGCAGCGGTGAATTACCCATATAATGCATATAACTGTCTAGGTAGGCGGCTCACTTGGTTTTGGAACGGTGGTAATATCTACAGCCCTAGAGTGGAACTCACAGCCTGATATCGAGAAATAATAACTGCTGATAAATATATAATGCACTCTGAGTGCTGGTCTGAGTGTGATAAGGGACTCTAGGCCTCAGCTGTGAGAGTGTAGAAGTGATGTGGAAGCAGATGTGAATTGTGGTTCGCCTCCGGCTCTCTCTGGACCTGTCTGAATGATTCAGCTGCAGCCCGTAGCTCAATCCCTCCAATCCGGACTCTAGAAGCAACTCAAACCTCAGAGAAGATCCAAGCAGTCCTCTTTCAGGGCCAGAGGATGCTTAAATGCCTCTGTCTCTGTGCTTCCTGTTGTTTAGACGACAGGCCTATGTCCTTTGCACTGTGCTCTCTCCAAGCCGAATACTATAAATATCCCTAACGCCCTCCTAACCTCCCCACCTTCCCCAGCTGCCTTATCTCCAGTCAACAAGGAAGAAAAGCTGCCACCGCGCCGCCTGCTCGGCCTTTACTGCAGAAAAAATAAACAAGGCTTCTGAAAACACGGGAAAGAGTGTCTCTGACCAGTAAGAGACTGTAGGCATGTCGCCAAAAGCGACAAAGACTATCCACTCTGAACTCAATGTGAACCGCAAGCACTGGCGTTTAACATTCAATGGTGATTTTGACAACTTCACCAGATCAACTAATACTCCCATTTATCCTTCAGAGCAGCAATATCCTGAGACTTGAGATGTTTGGAGAACCTCTTAACCTCGCAACAGTCACTTTGGATGAAAGCGCCTGCTAAATGCATAAATGCAAATTTAAATTCTCTGCCCAAAAAACATTAATTCTTGACCGGCAGAGGTTTTCGGCATGATTCAGGAAGCGTCTCAGATGTGATGAGTCGATCCTCTAGTTTCTTACAAGGTTCTGCGGGTGCTGTTGAGACCGCAGGGGCTCCACGGCCTCCACTGCCAGGTGATGGTGGCAGGAGGGGTCCCGGTGGCGGTGCAGGTAAGCGTCTGTCGACTGCTCCTCCTGTAGGGGTTAGTAGGTGCTGCTGCCTCCTTCTCATGGATCTGAGGAGGAACTGCACACGCAAAGCGAGAAATTTAAGACATATGTCACTATTACACTTTCTAATAATTAACATAACTGAATTACATAGTTGACATGAACTAATAATACAACACTTATTAATTAAGCATTTATTAATTATAGTTAATGTTAATTTCAACATTAACTACACACTATTAATTTACTAATATATTATTAAAATCAAAAATCGGGTAACACTTTAGTATAGGGACCAATTGTCACTATTAACTAGTTGCTTATTAGCATGCATATTGGCTATTTATTATTACTTATAAAGCATACATTCTAAAAAATTCTAAATTATTTTCCAAAGCAAATATTCAAAAATTATATATATATGGCCATATTCTACATCCCTAATCCTACCCAATACCTAAACTTAACAACTTTCTTACTAAGCAGTAGTTTATTGAGGCAAAAGTTGTAGTTAACAGTTAATTAATAGTGATTGGACCTTAAAATAAAGTGTGACAAAAGTTGTAATCATTAATATAATATAATGGACCTGAGCTAACATGAACGCACAACTAACTACTAGATCTAAACAGTTCTTTTAAATTGTAATATTTCACAACCTGTAGAATCATGTAATTATGCTAATAATTACTAATTCCAAAATTTTGACCGGTAGTGTATCTATAATGGTATGGAAGCATATGTTTCTATAGTATAAGGGACCACTGCCATGATTAAACTTTTAGTCCATGTTTTTTAGCTTCCACCTGCCATCCTTATGATAGTGCAGGAAAAGAAAACTGCACATACAAGACGATTTTCATGCATTCTTTTTTCATTTTCATTTATTTGATGAATAATCACTTCTAGCATTTGTACTGCGCCTACAATCTTTCTGTGTCCAGCTTAGATTTTTAACCACCAAGGTACACCAACCCTGTTTTTTTTTTTTTTAAATAATGGATTAACCTAATACAAAATTGCAGATATTTCATGTAAACATCTATTACACATTGAGAGCATTACCATTGACTATGAGAGTAAAGTTTAGTCTTTTCTCCAGGGCTGCACGTGTGTTTTTCAGGATCAGTGTGTATTCTCCAGCATCCTGCTTACACACGTCTCTGATCTCCAGAGCATGCTGCTGGACCCTAAACCGACTGAACTCTGGCCGTCTGGTGATCAGTTTGCCATTCTTATACCTGCACACATACAGATCATTTACAACATAATATGTCTGGTTAAATATATGCACATTCATGACTATTTTTAAACATGCAATGTGCCCATGATGACATTTTGTTTCCAAAACAGGACATTCAGCATGAAGAAAAATATAGGATGGCACTTGATTTTATCCATTAACAATTTATTGAATGGTAAAATGTCGGTAACAGTTCAGCATAGGGACCAAACCTTACTATTAACTAGTTGCTTATTAACATGCCTATTATTAACTTAGCTGTTTATTAGTACTTATAAAGCACATATTCTGCATGACCATATTCTACATCCATAATCCTACCCAATACCTAAAATTAACAACTACCTTATTTACTATTAATAAGCAGCAAATTAGGAGTTTACTGAGGCAAAGATCATAGTTAATGGTTTGTTATCAGTGAGAATTGAACCTTAAAATAAAGTATGACCGAAATGTCTCTATTTGAGGGCTTGGTGTTGTCAGGCAGTTTCTGATGCAGAGCATGGTAATTTATTTTGATGACAGATTACATGATATAAACATACATTCAGATTAAATGGCAAGAACAGGATTCACAAGTTGCTCATGCATGCTTGCAAAAGCTTGACTTTTTACCATTGTGTTTCTGGTAAGGGGTATGCTGACACTTTCACAGGCAGCCGGGCAGATTTTTGTCCCTCCTTTGCCTCTATAACTGATCCATTCCTGTAGTCCAAGCTGATGAAAGGCTTCTCTGTGGAATTATGGAAGAAGAGCTGTTACCCACTAAAGTGTTAGTGTTATCCACTAAATGAGCTCATTTCAAATTTGATGCCTGCTACAGGTCTCAAAAAAGTGGGCATGGGGGCAACAAAGGGCTGATAAAGCAAGAAATTTAGAAAAGATTCAGCTGGGAGAACATCTAGCAACCAATTAAGTTAATTGACATCAGGTCTGTAACATGATTAACTATAAAAGGGATGTCTTGAGGCAGAGTCTCTCAGAAGTAAAGATGGGCAGAGGCTCTCCAATCTGTGAAAGAGTGCACAAAAAGACTGTGGAATACTTTAAAAACAACGTTCCTCAACGTCAAATTGCAAAGGCTTTGCAAATCTCATCATCTACAGTACATAACATCATCAAAAGATTCAGAGAAACTGGAGAAATCTCTGTGCGTAAGGGACAAGCCGAAGACCTTTGTTGGATGCCCGTGGTCTTCAGGGCCCTCAGACGACACTGCATCACTCATCGGCATGATTCTGTCATTGGCATTACTAAATGGGCCCAGGAATACTTCCAGAAGCCACTGTCGGTAAACACAATCCGCAGTGCCATCTGCAGATGCCAACTAAAGCTCTATCATGCAAAAAGGAAGCCATATGTGAACATGGTCCAGAAGCGGCGTTGTGTCCCGTGGGCCAAGGCTAATTTAAAATGGACAAATTGGAATCTGTTTCAAAGTGGATGAGTGGTCAGACGAGTCCAAATTTGACATTCTTGTTTGAAATCATGGACGCCTTGTCCTCTAAAGAGGAGGGAGACCTTCCAGCGTGTTATCAGCGTTCAGTTAAAAAAAGCCAGCATCTCTGATGGTATGGGGGTGCATAAGTGCATACGGTATGGGCAGCTTGCATGTTTTGGAAGGCACTATGAATGCTGAAAGGTATATAAAGGTTTTAGAGCAACATAAGCTTCCCTAGTAGAAGAGTCCGGGTGCTCAATTAGCCTGCCTGCAGTCCAGATCTTTCACCTATAGAGAACATTTGGCGCATCATTAAATGAAAAAAATACGTCAAAGACGACCACGAACTCTTCAGCAGCTGCAAACCTATATCAGGCAAGAATGGGACCAAATTCCAACATCAAAACTCAAGAAACTCATAACCTCGATGCCCAGACGTCTTCAAACTGTTTTGAAAAGAAGAGGCGATGCTACACCATGGTAAACATGCCCCCGTCCCAACTATTTTGAGACCTGTAGCAGGCATCAAATTTGAAATGTGCATTTTGTGCATACAATTGTAAAATTTCTCAGTTTAAACATGTTATGTTATCTATGTTCTATTGTGAATAAAATATTGGAATTGAATTGAATTGAAATTCTTTTAGTTTTCATTTCATTCAGATTTAAAAACCGTCCCAACATTTCCGGAATTCGGGTTGTATATATGTATAATAGTACAGGCATAGTTATTTTTACATACCGTGAACTAAGACTACAGTAGTAAGCTCCACACTACTGGCAGAGCAGGTGTAGTAACCGCTATCATCCACATTAACGCTTCTGATTGTGAGAATACTAGAGACTTCCGTGGCTTCGTCCAGGGTGTTACGCACAGAATGAAAACTCGCCAGCCTGTTCTCCTGTCCACACAGTGCAAAAAAAATCTGATTAGTGGTCTGCCTTTTGTGTTCTTGTTGTGGGCACCTGGTATTTGCAACATCACCAATTAAAATACTACATACTACCACATAACTAGCTTTTCCCTCAGTTTGAAAGGTCACTAGCTACAGAACGACTATACCAGTCATAGATCATTGTGAGTTATGCTGGCACAGTGAGGTCTACGCAAAATACAAGAAGTATATTACAAATATATGTAATATAAGATATGAATATATAAAATTATAAGAAATTGGAGGCCTTTTTTTTTTTTTTTGCTAACACTGAGATTTTTTGCATTGTGCCAATATTTATGCCAATTAAGCATTTTATTTTTAATGCATAAAAAATGCACAATATATTATTTCAATTCTAAAGAAGTTCTTACTTTTTAAAATTATTATTATTATTTAAATTATTTAAACAGTAATAAAATTAGGCTTTATTTCATTTAAGCAAAAAATATTTAATAGGCAAAAAGTGACCTGAACATGAATTGCATGACTCCAGTACACAAGAGATGCAGGAAACTAACTAAGGCTGATGTAGAAATTAAATCCTGGTGGAAATAATAACTGGATAGATGTACTGAATGAGTGGCCACAGATAAGCACATGAGTGTGGGAGAATGATGAATAAGACGGTTTGCATATGTTAGCAGAGATTTATTACATTTTTGTTCACGGCCCAATACCATCGCAAATTAATTAGATAAAGGTCATTTATTTTGAATTGGACAGGTCATGTTCTTTCTTGTAGCTGATTATAGTGATTACTGTAATATGCAGTGCGGCCTGGTAATTACCTTTTGGCCTGGGTAGTCCCAGTGGAATTCCACACCGGTGTTGAACTCGACCAGCGCCGTGCAGTTGAGCTCCAGACCCTCCCCCTGCATGAGCTCCACGGGCGAGTCCTCAGGAAACAGCTTGAGCTCGTAAAACTTCAGTCCTGTTGGGTGTTGCAAACATGGACTTGTCAGCACTTTTCAAGTTCTTGGAGCCATGGATGAAGTGTTTGTATCATTGCTGTCTCCACCATGATATTAGGGTCAAGTCAAGTCACCTTTATTTATATAGCGCTTTTAACAATACAGATTGTGTCAAAGCTCTTAACAGTATCAAATTGGAGGATAGAGTGTCAGTAATGTATAATAATAAGATTAAACACTCAATTTTCAGTTAAAGGCATTTCATTATTGAATTCAGAGATGTCATTGTCTAGCTCAGTTTAGTTTAAATAGTATCTGTGCAATCAAATCGGCGATAATCGCTAGAAATCAAGGGTGTTGTGGGAGGTTGCTATGTGGTTTCTAGATGCTCTGGGCAGTTTTTAAAGTACCGCTGTACCGAACTGCTTACTGTAAGTGAGATTAGACTTTGTTTTAAGGTGTCCTTTTTAAAGTGTAATTACTCAAATAAGTACTAAGTAATATCAATTAACAACATGTACTTACTATAGGGTTAGTGTTAAGGTTTGGGTTTGGTCTAGGGTTAGTTGCTTGTAATTATGCATTGTACTTTACTGTTATTAGTGTAGTAACAAGGACTCTAAAATAATGTGTTACTGATTTTTTGGCAAGTGTTATCATCCTCTATGTGAAAATGGCATCTGACTATTTAAAAAAATGAGTTAACACTTTATTTTAAGGTGTCCTTGTAACACGTAACATGTACTTAATAAATTATGCATAATTACATGCATGTAACCCTAAGCCTAACCCTAATCAAAACCCTAACCATATAGTAAGTATATGTAGTTAATTCTCAATGTCTAATTACATTGTAATTACAATACAATAAAGTGTTACCAAAATTTTTTTTTAATAAAAGCAAAATTTGGAAAATGTGACCCTGGACCACAAAACCAGTCTTAAGTCGCTGGGGTATATTTGTAGCAATAGCCAAAAATACATTCTATGGGTCAAAATTATCGATTTTTCTTTTATGCCAAAAATCATTATCAAATTTCTTACCGTAAATGTATCAAAACGTAATTTTTGATTAGTAATATGCATTGCTAAGGACTTCATTTGGACAACTTTAAGGGTGATTTTCTCAATATTTAGATTTTTTTGCACCCTCAGTTTCCAGATTTTCAAATAGTTGTATCTCTATATTGTATGTAGCCAAATATTGTCTGATCCGAACAAACCATACATCAATGGAAAGCTTATTTAGTCAGCTTCCAGATGATGTATAAATCGCAATTTCAAAAAATTGACACTTAAGACTGGTTTTGTCGTCCATGGTCACATATTGTGAAATTACAGGATCTGGCATTGACTCAGGGGTGACCAATCCTGCTCCTGGCGTTCGACTGTCCTGCAAAGTTCAGCGCCAACTCTAATCAAACACACCTGAAGCAACTAATTAAGGTCTTCAGGATCGCTTGAAAATTAAAGGCAGGTGTGCTTGATTAGAGTTGGAGCTGAACTTTGCAGGACAGTCGAACGCCAGAAGCAGGATTGGGCACCCCTGCATTGACTGATGTGTTTCAATGCAAGGTCTTCTTTACTGTGGTCTTTTCTGTGTGTGTGATCAGCGTGATTAGTAATAACCTCATTAATCTAAATTAAACCCAACTGTGACTTTGTGGGTTGTTGGTAATTTGTAAGTTTTATTGGCCCCAATAAAGCAAGTGAAGCAAACAAAGCCATTAGGTGCATTTTATTAGATATGCTAATGTAATATTTATTCAGGAGGTCAGCTGGTATGCTCTGCTGACTCTACAGCACCACGTAATTGAAGCAAAGTTTTCATTATTTCTCTCTTGAGTAAAAAGGCTATTGATTTTGGCCAGTGTTTTGTATGGCCCTCACTTTAGACCGAAAAAAGAAGGACGATGACCTCATTTAGCAGTGTAATGATAAAGCATTTCTGAGAGGTCCCTCAACAGGATGGGAGAAGATCACAGCCAACTTCAGAACCAGTGTTTGGAAAGAAAATCTACTCAACTATCTGGACAAATCCTGCTTTCAAGGTGATATAAAATGCAAAGTCTACATAATAGATAATTCCACTTATTAAATCATCATATTATACTTCAATCAATTTAGCAACTTACACAACAATCTAAATGTTCCTAGATCAAAAATCTCTGTTGGTTCTGGAACAACATTCCTATTAACCAATCGCAGCCTTAAACACACTGCAACGGGCAGCAGCGGTCGAGAATGCTGTTCCCACCCCGAACCACAACCTTAATATCAAAAGATGGAAACTGGAATGTGATTGTTCACACTGATTGTTTGATGGATGAATGTTTGTTATTCATGTCGCTCTGCTAGTATCTGCCAAATGGTTTAAATCTAAAACATAAATGATCCTTCTTGGCAATATCACCATTTTGTAAAACAGAATATTCAATTTACTCAATAGCATCTTGATCTATTATTTGTTATTATAGCTATGACCATTACTAATGTGAACTATTAAATTAATTTGTTAACTACTGGCAAGATTTTAGAAAGGCTTCATTACCTACAACTACTTAAAACAGTATGTGTCTACTCGGCAGCATTAACCAACAGCCTGCAAGCCTTCAGGCAAGTTTTTGCTTCTTGAAGAAAGATTCTGAAGAACAGGAATGTACAGTATAAGAAAAAAGTAAACAGTTTTGATTTAAAGGGCAGCTATTCTATTGAATATTTAATACTTACCTATTGCCTGCACAATAAATATAGATGATCTGAGCTCGTGGTTGTGGACTAAGGTGGAGCAGAAGAAGCCGAAGAAAGTGGAAATGTTCTTAAAGATGTGGCTGGGAACCAACCATCCCCTTTTATTATTCCAGGTGATCTCATTGCCTTCTAGAAGCAATGGAGTCTGCTCTACCTGTACAAACAACACCAAACATTTGGGTCAAACATTATCTGAAGGTTTGGAAATAAAACCAGTGTTACAATCTCAGACCAATATTACAATCTAACGTATGAAAAAAAAAGACATATATTTAGGCAGATGATTGTGATCCAAAAATAATTATTTTCATCTTCGAAAAATAAGTTGCATGGTTTTTATAAATTAAGGTGTGGTCACAATAGAGACATTTTGCAGACAAAAAAGATCCCCTCTATTTTCAATACCTCTATTTTTATGAGTCAAACTCACGATCACATGGCTTCCTATTGAAATGACAGGATTTTTACCATGAAATTTTGCAGAGCAAATGCAACTACACAAACTAACTAACTACCTTAGGTAGAAATCTAGACATGGAATGAGGCACAATTCAAGTCTATTTAAATCACACTTACTGCATCTAATTTGCTTTAAATGGAAAATTCTGTCATTGTCTTTCCCCCCTCGTGTCACTCAAAACTCCACATTGAACCAAATGTCAAAGCTGCTCCTGTCCATGCAATAAAATTCACAGTTATCATAGCTGTCAAATTATGCTGGTCTAGTCATAGTCTGAAAAAACCCGAAAACAATTCGGAAGATTTTTGTAATTATTATTATTTTTATTTTGAATTCTGAAATATTATTTTATTTATTGGAAATATCATAGTGTTGTAAGATATCACACCCGTCTATGGTTGATGCTAACAAAATGGTGGAAGTAGCAGAAGGCTGAAATCGGTTACAGCACATTTAAAGATGTCTAAAGTAGTTTATTTTAACAAAGTATAAACAGACCCATATCTTTCTGCCCCATTTCAACACTACAGACTTCGCCCAGTAAACCCAGCCATGAAGTATGATTACCTGGAGAACAACCAAGTTGCAATTTAAATTACTGTTCATTTCCTTTGGCTTGGAAAGCTATGTCACCTGAGTCAGCTAAGGGCTTAAGTTATACTGCATATATATACAGTAACTGTAATTATCCTGCAGGGTTAAATCTCTAAAATAATACAAAAACAAACAAGTCCCCTAATCCATTTTTGCAGAAACAGAGATCAGGTGAGCTGCTGTTGGAGGACCTACCGAGAAGAGAGAGACTTTCAGGTCAGGATCTGAAACCAGGCATGGCACTTCAACGTGAGTTTGAGAATTCGTTATGAAGATGGTCTCCATATCGTTCTCATTTCTCTTGATGAATGGATGCTGTGGGTCTGTTTGTTTGAAGAAAAGTGAAATTAGTTTAGTTGTCTATAATTTTCTTAAGTAACACCTGCCCCAACTTTTAGGGCCCTTCAGATGATACAATGATATTAAACCTACATAAAACAGATAACACTTCCAACAGATTTACCACAAGTTTTAAAAGCAGAAATTTGAAGCTTCTATTTTTTAAATGCATTTACTTGAATTCTTTATGAATAAATGTTTGGAATTTGAGCTGTAATTTTGGTGGATCGACCTCTGGTCATGTGTTATGGACATAATTTCAGTGGGCAAGGGTGGTCCACGTTCTAACACTTGTAACGTTTAAGGTCAAAATCATGCATACACAAGTATGCAAATGCAAGAAAGCAGTCTCAGGCAACATTGCTCTGGTGATAAAGTTCCATACTCAAGGGGTGATAGAGTTTGTCAATCTAAAAAAAGATATTGACTTTAACTGATTGAGCAAGACTGTCTTCAGATTGTTGCTCCATCATTATAGTATTTGACCTGAAATAGAAAAAGGACAGTAGAAAGAAACTGTTTATGCTAATGCTTGCAATAGATCCATTTGCTGTAATGCTGAGAATGCTGCAAGCGCCTGCAATGCGTTATGAATTGTGGCCTGACACCAGCAACGCTTGTGAAGCTAGAGGCATTTGTATTCACAGACTTGCATAGAGTAGATGGTAATACTTCAAATTATACTAAATTACACTTGCCTCCTAGACCAGTATGTGTGTGCCTGAACACACATTTTTCAAAATGATTTTCTGTGCCAATCAACAGCATGTCACAGACCTTGTTGATAAAGCATTAAAGTATTTAACTCAGAATAAAGTCAAGGCATCACATTCCACCTCAAGTTCTTTGACTGAATACACACAGTTTTTGGCCAGATTTAGTCTGTGGATGATCCGAAATATCTAAGAGTGCGAATGTTTATGACACCGCTCTATCAACAGTCTCTAGAACGTTCCTTAAACCACTTAATAACAGCCTTTTGTCTTGGTCAGCATGCATATGTGTGGGACGCTAAAAGAACCTCTCCAGCTTTCACTTTCAGCAGGAGGTCACAGCGCTGTTTCGAAGCCTTACTTTGTACATCACCTGGTGATGCCTGCATCTCTAAAGCCACCATTATTCTAACGAGTGTGATTTTTCCTCACGTGGCTTAAAGCAATCACTCCAAGCTGTCGGAGTCCAAACAAAAGGATTGTATCTTGAGGTTTATGTTTCTGCCCTGCGGTGGTCTGCATGTACAGACGTAATAGGAAAAATATACAACTCCTGCAGAGTTATGGTGCATCACCATAAATCATCTTCAGGAGGTGAATTGCTTTTTTGAGGTTGAAGAGACTGGGAGGCACTGGAGGGCATGACATGTAGCTACGATGCCGACAACTCCGAGAGGCAGCGGGACCTATAAGCGGTTAACTGAAGCCACATGCCGCGAAGTGCCATTCTGCTTTACGCTCGCTGCTAATTTATAGCTGTGATTTCATCTGGCTCTGATCAACCCCCTGGTAAGATCTGTGGAAACTGTTTCGGCATCTTGTCAGGAGAAATCACCCGGCATTTCACACGAGTGAGTGACTCTTTGATCAACTGGTCGAAAACCAATTGCTTACAAATACAGAGCTGGATTGTGTCACAGCGATAAACAATCCACCTGTGAATTGTTAAAGAAAGACATTAACCATAAAGTCTCTCATTATTTACCAACATACGTCATTCTAAACCTGCACTCGATTGATATTTTCTGTAGAGAAAAATAAATATATTTTTTAATAATTTATGTACCTTTAAAACAAACTGTAACCAATTCTCACTATTAACTAGTTGCTTATTAGCTGGCATATTACTAGCATATTGGTTGTTTATAAGTACTTATTACACAGCTCTGTGGAATACTCGATTCTGATTGGTCAGTCACCACATTCCAAGGTATGTTTTTCCCCGGTAACAGCTGGTTAAAACTAATAACACAGGCTCATCCGGGTCACTGCAGTCAGCACTATTTGCTTGCTGGGAACATTTTTTCTTCGTGGAAGCTTTGTGTTTATAAAATATTAAAACTCAATATTAAATATTATAATCAATAGTCTATACAAATATTTAATTATTCCAGCCTGGTATTGCGGACTCGTGCTCTCTTGTTTCATACAAACGCAGCTGCTGCCAATTTGTGACAATTGTTTTTCACACTGTAATGGATTGTAAGATATCTAACAAACTGTTAAGATTTGAAAACAGTTTCATCTTAAATCAATATCTTTTATCGCTATAATTATTCATGTGGTGAAATGCTGTGTAATAAGTAGTACGACTGTACCATATCTCCTAATGTCCATGTAGTTTGAACTTGCCATTTGCTACCAACTGCTTTCTTCAAAGAAGCTTTGCGTTCAATTATTTCAACTCAAATCAATATTTTGTGTCTAATTATTTAGTTCTGTGGCAAGCAGCTGTGTAACAAGTGGGATAATGTACATCCAGCCAGTTATCATCGCAAAATAAAGCCCTTCAGTCTTATAAGCTTAACAACCGGCTGGATGCACATTATCCCTTACTTATAAAGCACATATTAATGTCTTCTGTATACTGCATCACTATATTCTACATCCCTTTAATCCTACCCCATAAACTTACCAACTACCTTACTAACTATTAATAATCAGCAAATTAGGAGTTTATTGAGGCAAACGTCATAGTTAATAGTTAATATAGTGAGAATCAAAGAAACTTTTCAAAGTGCTTTATATTAAAAACAACTTTAATAATACAAGCAATAAAAAAGGCAAACCTAAAAAAATTGTTTTAAGATTACATTTAAAAGTATCAATTGACAATGTCCAAAATATAAGTTGTTCTTCAATGATACAATGTTGCTTTGGCATTAATGATGCCCAGCTAATCCAAAATATAGCAACCAACCGTGCTCTTCCAGCTAATCCAGGTGTGCCGACAAACTGTGAACTTCACTGGATTGTAGGCACTACTTTTACAGTACGTCCTGTTTTTGTTCTTTTGGTCACCATAACCTGCAATTTTGTGGTTGAACTATTCCTTTAAATCAGGCCTCAACGTTTTCTGCTGGAGTGTTTAGATTAATAACATGGGCAGTTTCATAAAGTTAGTAGGCCTGGATTCAAAAACCTTTTCCCAGAAAAACGCACAAGTGAAATGACTGAGAAATACAGTGAAATGAGTGTTGCTGATAAGGCCAATTCATTTATGAAATCAAGCTTGACACAAGTATATTAAACTATAGCTAAACTCTTATCCACAATACTGAGGGGATAATATGCTCATGCCATCAAACTCAAAATGAATATTCTTCCTTATAAATGATAAAGTGGACACTGTCAGGGTAACAGTGAATGCACTTTCTCTGTAATGGTGATATCAGCAGATTTGGCATACTTATCTTTAGTTTATTTTGTATAAAAGCTCTTTCCTAAGCCCAGGCCGTCTCAGGGTAAACCAAACATGTTTTAAGCGTGTTCATGTGTAATCTTCTCTGACCTTTTGAAGAGGGCTGATGTTTTGAATGAGATGTTTATGATGTCTTTGTCTGTTACCCAAAGAAAATAGAAACTTTAGACAAAGATAGCCTGGCCAAGCATTCTTTGAAGGGAGTCAAATAAAAATGGGATTTGTGATTTGGTTTGCCTCAGGAAAATGCCACAAAAGGAACCAGACACTGATATTCAACTAAATTGAACTACTTTTAAAGGTTAAGTATGTATTTACACAAATAAGCTAAAGAACAAAGAAGAATTGCAGTCCATTTGTTCCCATCTTCAACATTAACTGCAGCCTCATTCTAACAACAACATTTAAGCACCATTTGAGTCCTCATAGCTTCTACTGATACTTCCTACTACTAATTACTTACAGTACATAATTTACATGACTTTAATGACTGAGCTGTTCTCAGTGTAACTGTGCTGAAATGCATATAAAGTAGTGTGATTTTAAAATAAAGTACATTTGTCCTTGCACTTCCACAACATTTCCTCCCTTTATAAATAACTTTAATGATATCATACAGTGCATACAGAAGTGATATTACAATGTTTTGATCACACTATCTTTATCAGTATTTCATTATGTTTATGTTTAGTAACTTTAGAAGTACATATCAGCTTATTCTACTAACCCTAAACATAACCTTATGTAAGTCTACTAATAGTCTAATGAGAGTTACTTGTAGTTAGTAGAATGTCTAAAGTGGACTATCGAAATAAAGTGTAACCTATTCAGAAATGTAACAGCATTGATTTTATATATTACAGCTATATATAGGGATGTACATACATTTTTGGGTTACACAATTTATTTTGGTCACGCATGCGCACCTGCACACCATTTATATGATACAACCTGTATATATATCACAGCTCACCAAAACCGAATGATACAATCAGAATTTATTCTAATAAGACTAACAACTTTTAATCCTAGTAAGAAGTTAGTTTGTTTACAGATCTCACCTCGCACAAAGACAAAAATGCTGGCTGCCGTGGTTCCATCGATGATAGCTTTGATGTCCTTGTAGAAGCAGCGGTAGTATCCTGAGTCATTGGCCTGGGTGTTGGTAAGTATTAAGGTCTTGCAGTAAGGTTTCCCAGGCTCCCCTTGACACTCCTTCACCCTGACTGCTCTGTGGCCCGGGGTGTCAACGGGTGACTGCTGATTCTGGCGATCAGTAATCCCCACTTTACTTCGAGACACTTCAGGCCAGCTCCAGTCCAGAATCTGCTGTCCCCTGGTGGAATGGGTCAGATAATCACATTAAAGTCAGTGCCATTACAAATGTTTTACCAAAAACATTGCCATAATACACAACCACATGGTATCTGAGAGCTTGAGAGTATAAATTGGTTTATACTTCAAAGGTTCACCTTATAGTCAAGACTGACTATCTCTGATTAGATAAAGTTAGAGTCTCTTCTAGGCCCCTCCTTTAGTGTAAATCTGTGCAGATTTTCCATAAGTCTCTCAGTATGACATGCAGGATGGCTTGCACACCATAATGTAATACTTAGAGGAGGTTAAAGGAGGATGGTTGTTTAAATCCTCAATTCTAGGGTTTAAGAAATAATAATAGTAATGCTTGCCTTGATTGTTTGCAAAAAAGTTGGTGTTTTCACTTGAGAAACATAATATGCATGTCTTGAAACCTGTGATCAAGGTTTTTAGATGGCAAAGTAAAAGGCAATGACATTTAAACTGATGTGTTCCTCAATCAGATAATGGAAAACAGTAATTTCTGAATGCCAGCCATGAGTTTGCGTAATACTGTTCATCGATCACACTGTGCGGTGGCCCAAAAATATGCTTTCCTCTCAAAGGTATATGTTTGTAACTGTTGAAAAACTATTTATTCTGGGAATTCTTGGCAAGAAATGTCTGCAAATTTTGAAGGGATTAGAGCTAAATATGTTGGATCGCCTCCCTGCATGTTCATACCACATTTATTTCTAAACTTAACCATCCAATCACTTCCAAATTCAACATTTCCCTTGTTTTTGTAATAGTTCACAGGCTTATCTGATTATTCAATCAAAAATGACCAAATCTGCGTCTTGATTGTTTATTTACTAGACATTTTATCCCATTTGGCACCAACAAGTAATTTAACCTAGATGCAGTGGGGTAGTCAATGTTTCATGTGTCCACAGACTTTTTTTTAATCAACACCAATATTTTCTGAAATATTGTATATAAATGTAAAAAAAAAAGTTCATTATAGGTTTTGTAACTGGTCACAATCTTACCTTAACTAATTTAAATAGCTCTCTGGTGTGACTTATCAATTTTCATATTTAATATGAGCTGCATGCATAATAATTATAAAAAATTGTTTAAAGTTGTTTATGACATAAAATGGTAAAATGTTTAACAAAGAGTTTAGTATTTAAGGTCAAGTACCCAATAAAGGATTATTTGATTGTACCTGCATGTAATGGTCAATGTGTCGTTGGCGTTAATCACAAACTGGTCTTTGGTGTTGTCAAGGGTGGGTGGACTCATAGAAAACCCAGTCACCAGACCTACAGGAAGAGAAGAGCATCATCATGAGCAAAATCTAAGAAACACTCAAATTCCCTTTATGTTCCAGGCACTAATATTCACTCCAGACACATGCTTGGATGTCGTTTCATAATGCAGTGGACCTCTGACATGAGGTCAAGTCAAGTGTGTTCTTTGGGTTTTTAGTCCAATATAATTTACATTGCAGTTTCATTTAAAATTTACACAATTTCTGTATTAAAAGCATATAGAATACATGCCAACAAAATTTTGTGGGCAGAGAGGGTCCATTGTCAGTAGCGAAGAATCACAGTTCACACAAAAATCACTTTCAAACCAAGCAGCTTTCTGTTGGTCAGTGCAATGAAGTCACATGACCAATTTGGAACCGGTGAAAAGTCTTTCACCTTTACGCAAAATTCCTAATTGTGTAGATTGCTATTGAAATGACTGGGTTTCATGTTTTGTAATATTTGTTTTACTTTGTTTTTGTACTGTCACTTTTTTTCTCATCTGAATATTTTTGAGGATGCATTGCCTCCCTGGACAAAATGCACCTTGTATCATAGTTTACCTGGGACTGACTTTCCCATCATTAGGTGTTTCATTAGATTACCCAGACAACCACCAACAGATGTGCATCATCATTTATCATTTATTACAGGATTTTTTAACTATAAGGTCCTTGAGGATATTAAAAGGCCCTTAATCTGGTTTGTGTTTCACTGACAGTGGGACAGAAAGGTCAAAAGGTCATTGTGCACATGTTAATTGGTCTAGGAGTGCTGATGGTTTAAATGTCTTCTTTTGCTCTCAGAGGACACGGGCGTATGAACATGCCAAGAGGAGTTATGAGACGCACCTGGATCTAATTAACACCAAATGATGACAAGCAGGAACACTGAGCATCAAAACGAGCCTCCAAATCACTACACAAATCACATCAACAAGTGTTACTTTATATGACAAGTTTATAGAAGGAGACTTCAGTGGAAATGAATACACAATATCCTGTCAGCAAAAAATACAACCACTTATGCAACTTAATACAGAGTCTGAAATTTGTGTTTCTAATTTATTTTCCTAATGTGATATATTTCTAAGCAGGATATTTTTTAATTTCTGACAAGGTTGTAGAAAGGCTGAATTACCACGGTTCTCTAAAACAATACTGTAACAAGATATTGATACAGTGGTGTGAAAAAGTGTTGGCCCCCTTCCTGATTTTTAATTTTTTTGCATGTTTGTCACACTTTAATGTTTCAGATCATCAAACTAATTTAAATATTAATCAAAGATAACACAAGTAAACACAACATGCAGTTTTTAAATGAAGTTTTTTATTATGAAGGGAAAACAAAATCCAAACCCACATGGCCCTGTGTGAAAAAGTGCTTGCCCCCTAAATCTAATAACTGGTTGTGCCACCCTTTGCAGCAACAACTGCAATCAAGCGTTTGCGATAACTGGCAATGAGTCTTTCACATCGCTGTGGAGGAATTTTGTCCCACTCTTCTTTGCAGAATTGTTTTAATTCAGCCACATTAGAGGGTTTTTGAGCATGAATGGACTGTTTAAGGTCATGCCACAGCATTTCAATTGGATTTAAGTCCAGACTTTGATTTGGCCACTCCAAAACCTTAATTTTGTTTTTCTTGAGCCATTCAGAGGTGGACTTGCTGGTGTGTTAGGGATCATTGTCCTGCTGCATAACCCAAGCGCGCTTGAGCTTGAGGTCACAAACTGATGGCTGGACATTCTCCTTCAGGATTTTCTGATAGAGTGCAGAATTCATGGTTCCATCAATTATGGCAAGTCATCCAGGTTCTGAAGCTGCAAAGCAGCCTCAGACCATCACACTACCACCACCATGTTTGACTGTTGGTATGATGTTCTTTTTATGAAATGCTGTGTTGGTTTTACGCCAGATGTAACGGACACACACCTTCCAAAAAGTTCAATTTTTGTTGCATCAGTCCACAGAATATTTGCTCAAAAGTCTTGGGGATAATCAAGATATTTTTTGGCAAATGTGAGACTAGCCTGTGTGTTCTTTTTGGTCAGCAATGGCTTTTGCCTTGGAACTCTCCCATGGATGCTGTTTTTGCCCAGTTTCTTATTGTTGAATCATGAACACTGAACTTAATTGAGGCAAGTGAGGCCTGCAGTTCTTTAGATGTTGTTGTGGGTTCTTTTATGACCTTCTGGAGGAGTCGTCTTTGTGCTCTTGGAGTAATTTTGGTAGGCCGGCCACTCCTGGGAAGGTTCACCACTGTTCCAAGTTTTCTCCATTTGTGGATAATGGCTCTAACCATGGTTTGTTGGAGTCCCAAAGCCTTAGAAATGGCTTTATAACCCTTTCCAGATTGATACATCTCAACTATTTTGTTTCTCATCTGTTTATGAATTTCTTAAGATCGCGGAATGATGTGTTGCTCTTTAAACATGCCTCACTTTGTCAGACAGGTTCTATTTAAGTAATTTCTTGATTCAACAGGTCTGGCAGTAATCAGGCCTGGGTTTGGCTAGTGAAATTTAACTCAGCTTTCTAAAATAATGTGGTTAATCACAGTTCTTTCATGATTTAATAGGAGGGGGCAATTAATTTTTCACGTACGGCCAGGTAGGTTTGGACAGCTTTTTTACCTTAATAAATGAAATCATCCTTTAAAAACTGCATTTTGTATTTACTTGCATTATCTTTGTGTAATATTAAAATTTGTTTGATGATCTGACTCTTTTAAGTGTGACAAATATGCAAAAAATTAAAAAATCAGGAAGGGGGCCAACACTTTTTCACACCACTGTATATGACATTGTGTATTAATTAATTCATTTCTTTATTTGTTTTTTCACACTATATGGGGGCAATTTTTGAGCTAAATAAACCAAATGAATTAAATATACTTTTTACCCAAAAATGTTACGATGTTCTGAAAATAAGCTAAAGCATAGCATGAAAAGCTTTATTAATCATAACCTCCTTATCTACAGCCAAACCTCTGAGGAATTCAAAGAACACTGCCTATGACATTTTTCTTAAAGTATCTTTAAACCTTTAAAAAATTATCTTGGTATCTTTGATATATTTAGTTTAGCATTTTTGTAATTATATAAAAATAGACAAATATATGAAAGTGAAAGTGAAAGTGACGTGGCATACGGCCAAGTATGGCGACCCATACTCGGAATTTGTGCTCTGCATTTAACCCATCCAAAGTGCACACACACAGCAGTGAACACACACACACCGTGAACACACATCCGGAGCACTTCATATATATAAGTAAGATATAATATATAACAGTAAGGCTGTATATAATATGATGAATGATTTTGTTCTGTTTCAGCCGGATTGACACAGCTATCACTGGCAGAGATTTACATATAGTAAAAGACAGGGAGAGTGAGGCACAGTTCAAGTGGCATCTCCTCTTTTTCTTTAGACTAGCAGAGCAAAATGCTTTTCATGCCTGTCCCTGTGACTCAATAGACACCATAAGCACACATGTCAATCACAAGGAATATTTCTGGGCCAGTGCATTTCATGTGCACAATCCATCTGTTTCAGACGCATCCGGCCTCAAAAGCCAACAATAGAATTTTGTAAATATTTGATGGCGAGTCAATGACCTGTTTACAGTTGAACATGAACATCCTGATGACTTTTCTACAGCAGTATTTTCAGCTCTGAATATTTATTGTGGGATATCACCAGTCAGTCGATAATGTGAAATATAAGGACTCAAATGTATTATTATTATTTATTTATTTTTTCTAAAATCCTGTGTGCATTACATCTGCTTTGGTCTTAACTACCAGTTTGAGTGCAATATAATGTAGCTGATTCCCAGCCCAATAGCCGGAAGGGGGAAAAAAAAACATTAATTATTTTGTGAGCTTTAATAAGGTGATTTTTGTTCTGCAGAATTTGAGCAGTGATTGAGCCAATGATTTAGGCTTACAAATCCAAGTAAATCACATCCAATAGTAGGTACAGCACGAATTAAACTTACAGTCACAACCAAAAAATTGTCAATAACAGTGTATTTATTTATTTTATTATTATTATTTATAATTTTTTATTTTATTTTCTTAAATTTTAACAATTGTGTTCCTTCTAGCACTCAGGCTCTCTGTAGAGAGGCCAGGGCTGCAGTCACTGACCCCAACTTTTCACCTTTTCACCCTTAGTCCTCTAATAAAGGTTAGAGTTCCTCTTCAGGAACTCGAGCTGCGTCCGAAGACGCTAGGGGAACACCTTAAACGTAACTGGCTCTGAATACAAGTGAAATCTGTCCAATGGATGGGCGAGACATCACGGGCGAGGTGACGTAATGACCAGCTGGTATAAAAGCACGTGCGGTGCAAACCGGCGTCAGCTTTCTGTCATTCAGCTAGCGCTCTGTGTGTCTGTAAGTCCTATTTGGTGTTGTCTGTCAAAACAGTATCATGTCTAAAAGCCAGTTCAAGGCTAAGCATGAGGGCGAGAGTACAAGCTGTGTGTTCCTCCGTGCGAATGTTACTTGTGTGCAGGTGATACACACAGCTTGTGTGTGGTTTGCTTGGGAGCGAGGCATGCAGAGGTGGCTCTCGAGGGGGCTGAGTGCCTGCATTGTGAGAGCCTCCCTCTGCGTGTACTTTGCTCCCGAAAGGCCCTTTTCTCTAATGAGGGTTCTTTCATCAGCGTTTCTCGTGGCGCTGGCCCCGCTTCCACTGAGGCGGAGTGGCGGCAGCACTCGTGGGGTTCGCAGTGGGATCTGGCGGAGGGACCAGAGACGAGTGAGTCTCTATCTCCGCCCTCACCCCTCAGATCCCATGACCACTCCCCGAGATCGGAAGCCCGCCAGGCGGATACTTCCCCTAGGGCAGCGGCATCGACGTTTCTCTTGTCTTCCTCCAAGGATGTTGACAAGGGAAACGTTGAAGACGTTTGCGCCCTCTCTTTCGCCCCAGTATGAGGAGCTTGTGGAGGTGGTCACTTGGGCCGTGGCAAAGTTAAACCTTGACTGGCCGGCCGAGTGTCATGTCGAACCACAGAAAGGCAACTTGGATGAGCGCTTTCTGCGGTTTAAGACTCCATCTCCACATCGGAGCCTGCCTTTTTTCCCCGACCTTCACACTGAGGAGTCAAAGTCGTGGGGAAAACCTTTCTCGGGCCGCCTCTTCGTCCCCTCTTCAGATTACTATGGTAATGTGATGGGGACGAGTGAGCGTGGTTACAGAGCGATGCCGCACGTGGAACAGATGCTTGCGAGCTATCTGTCCTCTAGCGCGGCATCGTCTCTGAAGGCTCCGACCCTGCCCACCAAGCCGTTGCGCACTTCGTCGACGCTGGTGGGCAAGGGATACGTGGCAGCAGGTCAGGCTGGTTCGTGTCTGCACACCATGGAGGTGTTACAGGCATACCAGGCTGACCTGCTCAAAGAGTTAGATGAGGGCGAGGGATTTAGTGTGGAGGATATCACCAAACTCTGCAAAACCGCTGATTTGTCTCTCCGCGCCACCAAGGAGCAGCTATGGCAGCTTTGGTGGCAGCGGAGAGGCATCTCTGGTTGACCCTGTCGGACTGCGACCGGCGTTCCAGCAGTTTCTCCCTCGCTGCTCTCTAGCTCAGAGGGCTGCTGGGTGAGAGCATCCCCTGCCCCGTGCTGGCTCCTCATACAGGGAAGCTCAGAAAGAGAGCGTCGCCGCCCGTGCTCCCCCAAGAATACATCGGGGCCAGGTCGGTAAGAAGGGCTCTCGGTCGAAGACCTCGCAGGCTAAACCGGATCTGCTTCCATGTCTCCATCTTTCCCACTCACAGGAGGTTCCTGAGGTTTGCTTTCGGGGGCAAAGCTTACCAGTATCGGGTTCTTCCCTTTGGCCTAGCACTCTCACCCCACACTTTTACCAAGTGTGTGGACGCCGCGTGTGGACGATGCTATGAGGCATCCGCATACTCAATTATATCGATGATTGGTTGATTCTCGCTCGATCAGAGCGAAGGGCGGCTCGACATCGAGATGTTGTTCTCGCTCATATGAAAGTACTGGGGTTAAGACTGATCGAGTCGATCCTCACGGAAGTCAGGAGAGTGAAGGAAGGCCAGTCACTCACTGTGAAGCAGTTTCAGAGACTGCTGGGTCTGATGGCAGCTGCGTCCAACGTGATACCTTTTGGCCTGCTGTACATGAGACCCCTACAGTGGTGGCTCAAGACCAAGGGGTTTTCCCCAAGGGGAAACTCGCTTCGCGTGATCAAGGTCACATGGCGGTGCCTACGTGCCTTAGTCATGTGGAGACAACCTTGGTTCTTGTCTCAGGGCCCGGTGCTGGGAGCTCCGTGTCGCCGCGTAACGCTAGCGACGGACGCGTCCCTCACCGGTTGGGGAGCGGTCATGAGTGGCCACCCTGCCCGCGGCCTGTGGAGCGGGCATCTTCTCGCCTGGCACATCAAGCGCACCAGATCCTTGTGTGGTCCCAGGGCAAACTCCTCTCACTGAGGGTAGTTTACATCCCTGGGCATCTCAATGTGGGAGCAGACATCCTGTTGAGACAGGGGCTGTGGCCCGGGGAATGGATGCTTCACACCGAGGTGGTGAAGCAGATCTGGAGAGTGTTTGGCCAGGCACAGGTGGACCTCTTCGCTACTCAGGAGACAGCGCAAAGTCCCCTCTGGTACTCTCTAGCCATGGTACAGACGTGGCCAAGGATTCGTCTGTACGCCTTTCCCCCGATTGCTCTACTCCCCGGAGTTCTGGAGAGAGTGTGCCGGGACGGGGTCCGGCTCTTGCTAGTAGCCCCGGTCTGGCCGGGCTGAGTATGGTTCTCGGACCTGATTTCCCTCCTCGACGGCTCTCCATGGGAGATCCCCGTCAGGAAGGATCTCCTCTCACAGGCAGGGGTGCACCCCCCCCAGAGTTATGGAAGCTGTGGGTGTGGTCCCTGAGGGGGCGCAGCTCATAGCTTCCAGTCTCTCAACCGAGGTTGCTCCCTCTACGAGGAAACTGTATGCCCTGAAGTAGAGACTCTTCACTTCATGGTGCAGAGATCGCCAGCTCGACCCAGTTAACTGCCCAGTTGGTTCAGTGCTGGAGTTCCTGCAGGCTCGATTCTCTGCAGGGTTAACCCACTCCACCTTGAAGGTTTATGTGGCGGCGATTTCGGCCTACCACGCCTCTCTTGGTGGACAGTCAGTGGGTAGACACCCCCTAGTTACACGTTTCCTCCATGGTGCACTGAGGCTAAGGTCCCCGGTACGGTCCCAGATTCCTCCCTGGGACCTGGCTGTGGTGTTGGATGCTCTCTATAGGCCTCCCTTCGAGCCTATTGAGGAGATCTCTGATCGCCATCTTACCCTGAAGACTGTATTTCTTCTGGCGATTTCTTCTCTGAAGAGAGTTGGGGATCTGCAGGCCCTGTCAGTGGCCCCTACTCATTTGGACTTTGTGCCCGGCATGGCCAAAACCTTTTTGTACCCTCGTGTTGGGTACGTCCCCAAAGTTCCCTCTGTCACATCACAGCCGGTCGTACTGCAGGCCTTTAGTCCTCCTCCCTTTCGGGAGCCTGACCAGCAAAAGCTTAACTGTATGTGTCCAGTGTGAGCACTGGATGCATACGTCCACAGAGCTGCCCTGTGGAGAAGGGCGGACCAGCTGCTGATTTGCTATGGTCCCCCTAAAAGAGGTCTCCCTGCTTCCAAGCAGACCCTCAGTCGGTGGATAGTGGATGCCATTAACATTGCCTACGAGTCCTCTGACCTCCCCTTGCCGATGGGAGTTGGGGCTCATTCCACTAGGAGTGTGGCGGCCTCCAAGGCCTTCCTCGCAGGTGTCCCAATTCAGGAAATCTGTAACGCTGTGGGATGGTCTACGCCCCTGACCTTTGTCAGGTTCTATGGCCTGGACATGCGGGCCACTCTAGGCTCTTCCGTCCTCTCGCCCCAGATGTGCTCCTCAGGGATACACACTGGGCAGGGATTAGGAAGTCTGGCAGCGAGGATATCTCGTTCCCCTAGCGTCTTCGGAGGCAGCTCGAGTTCCTGAAGAGGAACATCTTAGGTTACGTATGTAACCCCAGTTCCTCGAGGGAACGAGACGCTGCATCCCGATGCCACACTTCCGGCATCCCTGCCAGTGCTTGCTTCGTTCCAGAGGCTGATGCCGGTTTGCACCGCACATGCTTTTATACCAGCTGGTCATTACGTCACCTCGCCCGTGATGTCTCACCCATCCACTGGACAGATTTCACTTGTATTCAGAGCCGGTTACGCTGAAGGCGTTCCCCTAGCGTCTTCGGACGCAGCGTCTCATTCCCTCAAGTAACTGGGGTTACATACGTAACCTAAGCCGGTTTCTAACAACTGTACATGACCTATAGGATTTTCTAATACTGCAGTTAACATAAAGAGACCTATCTGAAAACAGAAAATGTGCATTATGCTCTGCTTAGGCTGTCTTTACATTTTAGATCCAAAACACTTTTAACAATTTGCCAATTTTTTTCATCCAAAAAGTACAAATCTGTTTAGTAGGAACATCGGTAACCTGAACCTTTGTTTTCAGAACAACAGCCTTTATGATTATGACTGCATAAACATGACAAGACTTCGGCAAAGAAGTATAGTAGGCGAAAACCGAAGTGATTGTCCAAATAACACAGAACTACTGTTGCAAAAGTGACAGAAAACCTTAAAGACCCTGCTTCCTTAAAAAATTGACTACACAGAAATTCACAAAGCCAACACCCATGAAAGAGCTGTAAATGCTGAATCTTTAATCACAGTCACCAATGCTAAAATATGAAAAAGATGGAAAAAACCTGGACTGTTGGATCACAAAAATGACCTCCAATATCTGCCCGACTTGAATATTTTCAAACCACTTTGGATAGTTTTGGAAAGAAGAGTGAGAAGAGTGAGAAGTCAGTTCCCTTCTTCAGCATCTCTAAAGTGGCAAATGTTCTGATAGACGACATTCCACAGATGACCATTTAAAAGCTGTATGAATCTACTCTTAGAAGGTTGAAAGCTGACGTCACACATCACACGTCACTGTTTTTAGGTCAAAATGCTCCCACATATCCCAAAAGCAAACAACAAATGGTGCTAATATACACTCACAGTTTACTGTGGCATTCCTGAAAAAGCATGATCCTAACGTTTATCTCCATACTGAAATCTTGAAGTTGGCCAGACAGTCATTAATCTTTTCTGAAACATTAAAAAATTGGTGTCCAGGATGTCACAAGCCTGGAGACTGCTGTGTACACTCAGGTGTGATATAAAATGAATAATGCTCATAAATTGCTACTGAGATAGCATTTTCACTTGAAACTAGTATCCATTTTCACTTGGACCCAGAAACAGTATTATACGTAGTGACTTAACAGATAGATTACATTCACATTATTTTGTCCAGCTCCTGAATGTTTACATTATATAACTTTAAGGGTTATTAGTCAATACACTTTGAAACAAAACTTTGATTTATATATTCATATATTTAGATATGCATATTTAACAACTAAATTATTTACTAAAGAAAGTCTTTGTAAAAAATGAGACTGACTTCTGATGAATAATTCAAACTGAGAGATTTACATTACAAGCCCAGGACAGAAAAAAATTTCTAAAGGAAACTGCGAGTAGGAAAATTAGGAAGAGATACAAACAAAAAGTCCTTCGTTATTTTTGTGGTATCTGCATGATAGCTTTATAGCATGACGGAGAAACATTCTTGATCTCCTGATACAAAGCCAAATACATTTGAATGCATTTTTTGTTTGAATGAATATGGAGCAAGGCCGATATTATATTCCCTAGCATGTGCCTATTAAACCTTACTGATGCAAAATCAAAGGGAAATGACGCAGAAAAAGGAAGCATTTTGCTAAACACGTCAAGTTCTGTCTTACTTGTGGTTTAAATATGATCTATCGCCACATGGTTTGCTCACTTTGAACTAGAAAGATTAAGTTGCCTACACGCTGACTTGAAAAGATTTATGGCAAACATTAAGCAGCTCACAGTGTGAGCGGTCACTCCTCATCCACGGCGTTTCTCATTTACTCTCCCCAGATGTGATGATGACACGAAAAAAAAGATCTAAACTAGCAGTGTGCTCAATGGACCTGGGTTTAACTCTCCACTGCACACAGCAAAAACATTTGTTAGGATGTTTGACTTGTGCAAGCGTATTTTCTGCCAAAACACAGCCCATAGACACAGCTGGATGGCACCAAGGAATGAGCCGAATCAGAGACACTTGAAAGGTATCTGATAGCAGACTTACATGGAGCTTAGAGATATTAGGGCAGCATTTTGAAATCATCCAGCGTAAACTAAATTGGCATGACACAGTGATGGGAGTTCTGTGTGCCAGATCTCTTCCATATGGATATACGTTTCTTTCACAAGGATGCTGTGTGTAGCAGTCGTCTGGGGTGCTGACTGTTAACCTGTCAGCGTGATATATGACTAGAGTAATACATAAGCAGTTAGCAGGGGTTAACCCCTCGGCAGAGACAGATGAGGGCACATACTGTATCGCTTGTTTGTAATTCAAAGCACACTGCAACAGATACTGGATGTGTGCAGTGTTTAGATACCTCCTTATTGTTTTTGTTTTTTTTAGTGTTGGGTATAAAACACAACTGGAGGCAAAATAAATTCCTACATTAAATTCTCCACAGTTGCCTGATCATATCAACCAAGATGGAATTTCAGACCACGGAATTTAGAATGTGATAGTTCTGCTGTTCAGAGCTAGTTGGATGTGAGCATAATATGAGTTATGATATTCCCTGAGCTACTGGGAATGATTGGGAAATGCAGGGTGGTCAACTGATCATACATCAGCTGACTAATTGATTAATGTTGACTATGTATTTTTTAATGTATTTATTAAATAATACTTATTTGTTTAATAACTGAAAAACTGTTTAAAACCAGCTAAAAGTGTATAGCTCTAGACCAAGCTGGTTAGATTTTAACCCAACCAACTAAAACACATTAAACCAAGTTATGCTGTTTTTTAAGCAAGGTAATTGGAAACCCAGGCTCATTAGAAAACAAGTCAGTGGCAATATTTATATGTTGCTTCTTGCACATTTTGTGACACTTTCAAAATGAAATGTCCAGTGAGTGGTGCAAAAAGCACATTCAGTTTATCCGAAATAGATGAACATGTATCTGGCAAAGTTTTATTACGTTGTTTGTTGTACGTATTGGTGCTAAAGAGTTAATGCTCTATCATGTTTGAAAATTATGTACTACCTAATGTACATTACACCCGGCACTAAAATTAAACAATAATGTTAGAAAAACATGAGAAAAAAAGCAACAATGCCATTTTAGCTTGCTTCTGCAGATCTTAAAGAGCTTAATCAAGTGTTTATCAAATGTATCAGTGACTCGTGACTATTTTGTTTTTATATTGCAAGTGCAATGCTGTACCAGGTGAGCTACCAAGCAAGTTTACTAGTGTGTCAGAAAAGCCTTATAGAGATGGTTATGTGATGCAAAGATCAAAATGTATTAATTTCCAAATCATGCACTATGATAAAAGTTTTTGATAGCATTGTACTATCAGCCAAGCAAAAAGTTTATTAATCAATAATCTGCCCATGTAATCATACTTTGTGTGAAAAGTAATACAAGTTGTTAGTATTTTATTGTTTTTCTAATGAACCTCTGTTGTGATTGCACAGGACTTCCTTAAAACCGACTAGTTGGTTATATGAATGACTGATTTGAAAAAATATGTAGTTTTGCACATCCCATGAAAGTGAGTTTCAGATGAACTACCAGAGCATCTCTCTTTTGGCAGTGATTTAACTCAATGATTAGATTTAAGACATCCAAAAATGTATATTCTGTCATAATTATTTAGTCCTTTAATAAGAGAAAACATTACAGTAATATAGCAGGCTTCAGATTAACTGGAATTACAAAGCCAAAAGGAAAATGTTAATAGTGCTGTTACATCTGGGTAGATCTGAGCACAGCAAATCTAGTGGAGTCACATGCTATATTACATAGGTCTCTCACTGCTGCCAACTGAAAAGCACAACTGTACTCTAGATATAGATATGTGGTTTCCAGAATATTCTTTTTCCTGAGTAAAGTGAGACCTTGGTGTATCCATAGTGACAGTTAAGCAACTCTGAATGTGAGCTGCTGGGTATTTTAGGAAGTAGTATGCCTGTGGAAAACAGATAAATCATGCACTCAGGAGCAAAGAGCAGTCATTTTGGCACTTTGGAGCATGCATGCTGGATTGTTATTCACTATGGGACATATAACAGTGAGAAATAAAGCCTTCAAAGGTAGTCATGTGGCAAAAGTCTTTTCCCTTTTGCTCTGAGGACGGAAACATGGAGCCTTTGATAGGCAAATGCATTTTTTGTCTTATCCAGTAAATTTCCTGTTTTTCTGCTTGGCTTTTCATTTCACAATTTCCTTTAGTGAAACATAACAGTGAAATGTTAAATTTGTTGTTCTATCTATCTATCTATCTATCTATCTATCTATCTATCTATATATCTATCTACTGTATCTATCTATCTATCTATCTATCTATCATTCTGTCTATTATCAATGGGGTCAGATCACATCATCCCAGTCAGACAGCGGGGCACAGGGCCTGAAATAGCCGTATGTCCGGCCTACAACAGGAGGGCAGTTAGGCCACGGAACAGACCTCCTCCCTGGACCGAGGAGTCAGCATCCCGCTGCTCCCCGTGGAGGACGTCGGAGGGGATGTGCATGCACATTAAAACATGAGTGAAGGAGAAAAAGCTGGATGCAATTCCTCTGTCCTCTAGAGCCAAGGCCAGGGGCACACTTTGATTCCGCCGTCACCCGTTGGGAGAGGATGAGATCCAAAAATGCGACTGTATGTCCTTTCATGCATGTCTATCTGCCTACTTGTGGCCTTCCTATTTCCTGGCTGGGATTTGGGGTGAGGTCAGGATGTTGTGGGAGGGGAGACAGCTGTGTGGGTTTCCTACATGTCGCTTTCTCATCCCTTACTAGTATTTCCTGTACCTGTGGAGGCTGCCAACAGGACGCTGTCCTCTTTCCACTGCATCGTTGCATTTTCTGTCATCACTGTCATTCAGAAATTATATTCCCCATTTAGATCTATGGGAAGAGCTGTTTCTACCAACACTAAAACTGTAGGAGTCCTTGGTATGAATCAGTATTCAGGTCAGCTGAAAGTACTATCAAATTAGCCAAGATCCTTAGGGTTGTCACAGATTCCATATGGGCCAGTGTCATTAGCTAATTGCAGCTATTATAAATCTGCTGATGCAATGATGTAGACACAGAAATCGGTATCATGAGATTAAGCATGCGAATACGGAATCGGTCAGTGGAGGCCAAGGAAACACTGGCAGTCCTCTTTCCCATGAACCCTCACTGACCTCCAATGGTAGACCATGCCATATCTCTGACCAGAGAAACCTAACACTTGTTACACCTCATAGTGCACCATGAAATATTGCCAAAGGCTATGGAGCTCACACCAATTATGGTGACTCTGCGCTTAAACCAATAAGCTTCAGATTTTCCTCCACTGAGGCCCCTCAAGAAGGGTCTCAATTTAAAGTGAAAACACAGTATATAACCTGATGACAAGCCCTTTAAACACAAACCAAGAAACAGACTGAAAGTCTATCAGAGAATTCTGCTCGTATAGTAAGTGATTTAACAGAAGTGATAACATGAAAAAAATAATGAAAAAGAGAAAATAATCTCTGCAGCTCTTAAACCAAACAAATTAAATAAATACTATTAATAAATAATAGTAAAAGGGATGCTGTTTTTTTATTATTATTATTATTTCTCTGCTCCCGTAGCCAGGAAGATCAGAATATTGGGAAAACATTGAGATTTCAAACCTCAAACTCCATATACAGTAAGACAATTAGCAATTAGCACCACTAATGTGAAACACATTGCTAAAAGTCGTGACATAAAAACATTTTAAATCCTATTCAGAGTTTTGAAATATGGTTTTACAATTACAGCTTTAAAGAGTTCTGCAGTCATCTTTTATATTAAGAATATCCTGGAGAGCTGACAGATATTTGGAGTTTAATCAGTGGAATCTCTAGACAGTAATTACATTCTATTATATGAAACACTACAGATACTGTCCTAATTTCTCATGCTGTTACATAATAAACCTGTATGTGACACATACATCCTAATGCAAATGACAAGTCTTCAAATGTAACTGATTGATAATAGACTATATCAATTTTGCTCTTTAAGTCAACAAAAAATAAAACGCAGGTTACACGGAAAGCTACACTGCTTAAAAGGATTTTATCAGTTTGGACTTTAGCACAGACACAGCGCTTGTTATGACAAAGCAGTCAAACACAGGGTCACCAAGCTGCCATATGGTTTGCATTTGTGCAATGTTTTAATGCAGTCATCTATAAGTGGGGCTCTTATAGCTGTAGATTCCTAGAATTTAGAGAAAGCTCATCCTTCTGCCAAAGTCTTCACCCGAGGTGCTGCTATTTGATGTGTAACCAGACAACACACTGGAGGAATGAGTTTTCCGCCCTTCCCGATCTCACTATATGACACCTGCACTCATTAAGGCTCTTGAACTCTTTATTGGGGGATTCACAGCAAAGTGAACCTTTCTTTCTACCACTACCATGAAACACAGAGTTTTGAAACCTGTGCAGAGAATAGCGAGTTTTTGTTGTCTCAAACGGCTCACTATTATGATTGGCTGATACCTTACCCCCTGACTGAGGGTCTGGTTTCAGAGGTGTTCTATTGGAATAAAACTGTGTACATAAGAAATACCTCAGCAAAAAAAAAATATATATATATATGCAGGATATTGATAACCAGGAAATGCCATGAAGATTAAAGACAAAATAAAAACATGATCTTGTATCTGTAAGAAGGCACAAAAGAGAGAAAGCAATCATTGCTCAATCATCATTGCTCAAAAATAACAGTTTAAAAAACAAATCCGATGGCTCCTTCGAAGTTTCTTTAAAGCTGTCTTCTACCAACACTGCAGCCTGTGTAGCATTAAACTGGAATTGGAACTGGATCTCATCAAGACCAATTAACAACAGCCATTGAACAGGCAAGAATAAAGACAAGGCTCCCTCTAGTGATATATCATACACTTTTGGCAAAGAAAATGAAATCAAAACTGCAGACACTCCAATGATTGAGAATAAGAGAAGCAATGCATTCAAATAGTAATGAATTATGCATAGCCCAACTAATTACTAGTTATGGTCAATTAAAAAAAAAAAGAATGAAAATGATTGCACTAAAGCAACGAACACATTACCATAAAAAAAAAATCATCTTCAATACATGATTTCTGTAAATGATTGTATAATTTATTTGTGGATTTAACTGGCATTAATAGGAGTTTAGTACAAAATGAATTTAAGGATAATGATGAACAATAATTAGGAAAGAACTGATAACACACAAGACAATTTTGGCAGGAGTAATAGGCTATAGCACTGAACCAATATTTAACAGCATTAACAAGAAGCGCCTGGACAAACTATGAAAAGTTTCAGACAGGTTACATTGATTAGAACGCGACAACATTTAAACGGTCACTTTATAACTAACTTTTCGCGCGCTCCGTTTTGACAACTTCGTTAATCATAATGTGACCGTTCCACTTTTCCTGCGGTTTTATAGACGCAAACTTTCAAATTTTCCGCGTTCTATTATAACGACAGATTTCGAAGTGCTCGAAGTGTTTACGAAAATGCGTTCTCACCTGAGAAGAAGGGAATCCCAATCCAAATCCGACAGAAAAACGTAAAATCTCTCTTCATTTCCAGGTTTCCAGTCCTCCGGGGTTTTAGATATTCTAGCAAACCCGCGTGTTTTCTGATGTAATTTAATAAAGCGAGCAGAAGCACCTCAGATTCAGGTGAAACCCAAAGAAGCGTTTCTGAAAGAGGATGTGCCACAGGACGACGGGAATAAAACGCTCTTTTTTCCTGTTGAAATGAGAATCCTGAAGTTCTGAATGGATTTACAATCATTTCCTTTTCCTCTGACTCACTCATCTGCCGCTTTTCGTTCATAAACGCCCGTGTCCTCCTCAGTGATAATACTATTACTCCCCCAGTCTGAGGTGTCACATAAGGTGTCTGGCCCCTGTGCTTTAAAGTTTAAACCGACAATGCATTTGCACACAGCACATATATGCTTCCAAGGACCAGCAGTTCATTTGCATCCACTGTAGCAGACATATGTTTTGTGTTAATATCACTGACAGCAAAATGCCACTGACTTAAGTCTTAAAATCCTGAAATTTTTGAGACACCAGTTGATTGAGGTTGTCTAAATATAAATGGTCGGTCTCATGAGTATATTTGCAGTGATCTGAATAGGTAACATCTCAAATGTAAATTGCCCATAGGTCCAGGTGTGATATTAAGACATCCAGACCATGAATAGATGATAAAGCTGTCAAGATCACGATAAATGGGACATTATCCAACGACAGAACTTCACATCCCATCGGACTATTTAAAAAACATAGCCTACTCAGATCATTTCCAGGTTTCAAACATAATCCATGAAAGCATTACACAGTGTCATTATGCATCGCCTGGATTGTTTTAAATTACGTTTTTAAATTAACAGCATTTTTGAAATGTAAGGCACCATCTGAAACAATAACTAAATGAAGCAGCAGGCATGTGGTAAAACATAACCATGGACGGGCAGCAATCAGACCTACAGCATGGACTAAAATTCCAGAAAGTGAGAAATGCAGTCAGTATTTTTGAGTGCATATGGCAAACCTTTTTAACATTTAATTCTTAAAATGTACTATTTTCATGCTACTAGTGCTTATTTTTTTAGATACTAGTATCTATTCCATCAGGTATGAGTACTTGTTAATTTGTTGTTAGTGCTTATTCTAGAACTTTTTAAAAATTTTTGGTACTTACTACTTTTTAGACTGAAGATATCCTGAACTTAATAGGTAATAGTACTTTTTAGATTTACATTTCAGCTCAGTATGCTAATGACACATTGACTATTAGCTGAAAGAGATTTAAGTAGGCCGATTTTAAGGAGGGAGGGACTCTTATTTGACATGCGTTGCAAATTCTCAGATGCAGATTAATATTCATTACTTTTTATTTTTAAGGATTTATAAATTCTCTCCAAAAAATGCAGGCTCCTGTGGTGGATGTCCTGGGTATTGTGGTTGTCTGGCTGGTGTGCATGATCTGGTTTCTGGATCTACTTGTCAGCCAATAATCAAAAGGGTCAAGTACAAACAAACAAATAAATAGTAAATATATCTTTCCTTGTGTTTTCATGTTTTCCTATTAGCAAGATAAGCTAACATACAAATCCAGTTACAAATAATCAGTTTCATTCAATATGTTAATATATTGTGCCATGTGAACTCTGATTGGACAGTTGAAAGTTACTCATGTTTATGTAATGATAAATCCTTAATCTTACCCTATACCTAAACTTAAGTACTACTTAACTAACTAAAAGAGTGTGTCTGCTTCCCGAACAGTGTTAGGTAGATTGTTCCAGAGTTTGGGCGCTAAACAGGAAAACGATCTCCCACCCGCAGTTGATTTTGATATTCTAGGTATTATCAAATGGCCAGAGTTTTGAGATCGCAGCGGACGTGAAGGACTATAATGTGATAAGAGCTCACTCAAATACTGAGGTGCCAAACCATTCAGGGCCTTATAGGTAATTAGCAAGATCTTAAAATGTATACAATGTTTCACAGGGAGCCAGTGCAGTGTTGACAGAACCAGGCTAATATGGTCATACTTCCTGGTTCTAGTAAGAACTGTAGCTGCTGCATTTTGAAACAGCTGGAATTTGTTTATTAAACGTGCAGAGCAACCACCCAATAAAGCATTACAATAATCTAGCCTCGAGGTCATGAACGCATGAATTAATGTTTCTGCATTTGGCATTGAGAGCATAGGTCGTAATTTAGATATATTTTTAAGATGGAAAAATGCAGTTTTACAAATGCTAGACTAAATTTACATTCCGTTTGTTTTGCAAATTGGTAAGTTTCATCATAGTACTCAGCTAATGAATAGTACCAAAGTACCAAATGGAATAGATACTATTATCTAAAAAAAGTACTAGTAGCATGAAAATAGAAATCAGTATGTTCTAAGGATTAAATGTTAAAATAGCTTGCCATAGTGTGCATGTGTTTTCCCAGGCATGCTTCATGTTTGATTTGGCTCTTGAAACATTCATTAGAATGAATGTTATGAAGGGGCGGGGGATTCTCAAGTCATAGTGTTACCTGGCACATGTACAAACACTACGCCACTTGCTAATGAACTGACTGAGTTTTTAACAGCCAAAAAATAAATAATCAAATGAAAGCATTTATAACTGGCAGCTGGGTGTCTGGGTTAGCTTTATCAGTCAAGCTTAATGCCAATAATTATACATATATATGAAAAAAGTCACATTATAACTATTGCATTCCATTATTGCAAGTAATCCCTTCAGCAGAACACTCAACTCTGCATCACTCCAGAGGGACTGTTCTTGCAGTTTAAGTGTTGTAAAATGCTTTGCATGGGAAAATATGCTAAATAGCAAATAAATAAGACTTGATTCTCTTTGAGTGCAGATTGTGTGTACTGGAACAGGTTGCAATTAGTAGTTATGACTCACTGATTTTAACAGCGGTTGTTAGCTGGCGGGTAGCAATCCAAAAATAGATGACAGGTCTGTCATGATTGTCTCACTGGCAGCAGGGAAGAGGCAGGATAGCAAAATCAATATGCTTTTCAACTTTTTGTCACTGAAATTAAAGTCTGTGTGTCCAATCAAACTCTACATTATTTTGGCATAAATCCATCTGTCACTTGGTAGAAGCTAGACAAATTAGACACATGCCAATAAATTGAATAGGCTGCTTAAAAACCGTGAACAAAATGTGAAGTAAAATGATGATCCAGACTAAATAAAATATAGGTTATGGGTTTGGTAGTGCTGGATTGGCACTTGAGGTCCCATGCAAATCTGGTCACACTTAAGTTTGGGGGGATCAGTTCTCACTATTAACTAACTATTAACTACAACTTTTGCCTCAATAAACTCTTAATTTGCTGCTTATTATTATTATTCATTTGAAAGTATGTGACCCTCTGACTGTAATAAACAAAGAAACATACAGTATATATAACAGTAGCAGTGCAATAACTAAAAGCTTTAACATTATTATTGTATACTAGTAGTAGTTTGTACAGATTAACCTACCAAAGAGAGCTATAAAAGTACTGACATTTATTATTATAATTATTATTATTATTATTATTGACCTTTTCCGGTACGCAGCACGAAAGGCGCAGCATTTCCTCTTGCCATGTTCTCTAGAGTCCAGCTCAAGGACTAGACCTTGAAGTGCCATGATTTCTTCTTCCACATCCTGGGGTCAGGAAACACATTACTCCGCTCTCCCGCTCATCAGAAGGAAATGAGACTGTGTCACTCACCACCAGGAATTAACAACACTGCCAAGAACTAGATACAACAAAATGAATGGCTTGCATACATTTGCAAACATTACAACAGTTATGAGCTCTGTGTTCAGATGTAGTGTTTCAGAAAACAAGTCGGATGAACTGTAGAGCTTCAGTTCAAACTAATTCTTTTAATGCTAAATGCTTTCCTTGCACTTTTCCACTTTTGTGGGACACCATTTGTGGACCAATGAAAATTAAACTTTCAGTAACCCATGATAATGTTGCGAAGTGAAAGGCTGTTTGAGCCTAAGCCACTAGTATGTTAAATTTCATGTTAAATCTTGCAACATTTATCCAAGTTGAAAAGATTTAACTTGTTATACACTCATATATGTTCAGTATGTAGATGAAAACATTAGCACAAACATGTCCAACTTTAGAAATGAAGTTGGCTGAAGCGGCAGCCCTGTATCAAACACACTGGACAAAGTCAGGAGGCTGGAATGTTAATAGGCTGCTTAAATCATGGCTGTTCTGTGTGTTTAAAGGCAACCTAACCCTGTGGAGGAGGGCTGAGCATTGACTCTTATTTCCAGCAGCCAAAACACCCCCAAACCCCAGTCCCAAGGCGGCAGTAATGTAGTTTGAGGGCACCCGGACTCTTATTCTGTTTGTGTGACCCCTTGCAGGAGGCAGGAGGAAAGAGGATGTTGATGCACTTGCCTGCTCCGACAGATAATGGCAGCCCCATCCTTGCTGTTTTCTGCATCCGGGATGCCACCCCAGGTGCTCTCCCCCACTGGAAAGTCAGACTTTATAAACGGACGGTTTTGTTTACCTTTTAAATGTTAATATGAGAGGTAATTGAGCAGATATTGCATCGTGGTATACACATTTTTTACATGCTGTGTAAGTCATATGCAATCATCAAAAATAAAATATCAAAATTACTGTGCCTATATATAACAGAACAGGGTGCTTGTTTTTGTCCATTTGACAGGAAGGAAGAGCTAGACATAAATCAAAACTAAACATCTTCCTGCCCTGCCACTGAGCCTTGACACAATGATGGACAGAGCGATGGACGCTGGCTCACATTTATTGACTACAGAGAAAACAAACACTGACTACTGATGTAGCAGGAATTAGAAGCATGCTCAATTTTTCAATGAGGAAAGTGAAAACAACTGGACAACCCACTGAAAAGAACAAAGTATTTTAATTAATTCCAAGTAATATCTATAATTACTTTGCATATCTATAAAGGCAATGATGAAAAGAGTATTGTGCAATATGCATGTCAAAGAGTGCTGTTGTAATTTTTCAAAATCGCATAAAAATTATTTAAACCATATTATATTTATTTACTGTTTCTTCAGTATTTGTAATTAACAAAGAAAAAAAAAGGAAAGAACCGTAGGTGAAAGGCTAAAGTATTTTGTCCATATTTGTGAAACTTTATATTTTATGAATATAAAATCAAGAATTTGATTCTAAAACAGATTCTAAAATTAAAATAAAAGCTGAGGGTAACATGGCATCAATTAACATCAGTTATCCTTGTGAAATCTGATCTGTGCGATCAACAGACATCTGGTACAAAAATCAATTAAGAGTTTTGTGTGGTCCCCCTTGTCTGTCTGACGAAAAACAAACCAAATAAATTCACCTCAGTTTGATTGATTAGCAATATGAGAGCTGCACAGCTTTAATGTATCAAAAGTGATGCCAAATATCGAAAACCTCAGACAAATACAGACTCATGAACACAGTTCAGGTTACTAGAGTGTCTACAAGCTTTGTTTTACATCTCTGATGGACACTCAAAGGGGAAGTGGAGGATGCGGATGGCTTGGGCTTTCTGACCGCGTTCACTGAGGCACGTGCTAAAAAAGGGGAATGATTTTCCTCTCGGCCCGCTGGAGAAGGAATACAGCAGCGCCATGTTATTTGCATTATAAAAAGACACTTTCCTTTCCTCACAGTCCAGGAAAACCCCAATCCTGCTAGGTGGGGTCATCACAGCCAGTGGCGTCCAGGGCTGCGTGCCGGCCGAGTACTGGCTGCCATTGCGCAGCCGGAGGGTCCAGTACCCATTCTCAGGGCATAGCTTGACTCTGACCTGACGATTCACTGATTCCAGAGCAACACCCAGGTCCCATTTAGGATTGTTACTTACATTCACCTCCCAGTAATGCCTGCCTGACTGGAAGCCTTCTGTTGCAAGAATGTTGACACACTGAAGGAAGCGTTTGGCATCACATGTGTAACTGGTCATTTTGTTGCTCTCGATGACTTGGGTTTTGTTCCTGGAAAGCTGTAGACTGGGATGAGCTGTGTCCTCATCAAATATCAGTGGTGCTGGGCCTGGGAATAAAAGACACACTATCATAAACGGCATTGACTGCAAAACCTTGGGTTTTGAGAACTGTTTGAAATAAAAAAAAAAATGAAAAAAAAAAATGCTTGAATCGATGAAAGGGTTTTTCATGATATTCAGATCTGTTACTGGTTATTGATTGCCTACATTCTTCTGCGTGTGCGAGAAAACAATGTTTCAGCCGAGCAATGAAAGCAATTTAGTTGCCCTCGCTGCTTGAATGCAACACAAAACATACAGCATGATCTGTGTCATCCAAACTGTGAACAATAACTCTGAAATAAAAGGTATTTTTTTCCATGTTTTTGCCCTAACCAGCAGCACAACAGTTCAATGATCACCTATGTTTTTACAATATTTAAACTGTTTGAAAATCCTTTTTGTATGACTTTAATAGCCATAATGAAAGCAAAAATGTATAATTTACCTCAGACCTTCAGATCAGAAAAAAAAAAAAGTTAAACTATTCAAACTATGAACTTTATGTGAACAAACAAGTGTATTCCCTGACAAAGATCAGTATCAGTCAGGGATAATGTATTTTGAATAATGTTAAAATGGATGGCATCATTTTTATTCATTTGATTATGTACTTCTTACCATTTCACTGAGTGTGAAACAGCACTCTTCTGATTGGCAGTTTTTGTTTTTTTTTGCTTGGTTGGTTGGTTGATTTTATTTTTAGTCGAGCCGTGTCTGGTGTAGACACACAAAACACCTGTCAATGGAACCTTATCACATCACATCTGGTTAAGACATGAGGTGCGTCCCAAATCGTATACTTATGCACTATTCTATGATGTTTCGTAGTATAAATAGTGCAAGTAGTGTGTTCACAGTTACACACTGAAAATTCCAAAAAGAAAAAGTGCACTTTAAATACCCGGATGATGCACTAAAATAACATGAAAGTGAAATACAATGAAATCAGTAGAAGAGACGACTGCAGTTTTTCATCATTTCCTGATAAGGGTGTAACCCTACATTTCTATGTAAACAAAAATTTGCGAGGAACTGCTAAAACTGACATCCGAATCATGGTCTAACATGAGCCCACTGCGCCATTCGACAAATCACTGAATCTTTTGCTGCCCCAAAGGGGGCTATTCGTACCGTCACTATGGCAATAACACCATCTGTTAAAGAGGAAAATTAATACCTTGAGCTATTTCTCTACTTTTAATACCTCCTATATTGGCTTTGCTTTTTTAAAACAAATACAAATACAAATATTAAAGATCATGTAGTGACCACTAATGAAACATATATTGTTTAATGGATAAAGTATCATGGCAAAGTGTAATTGACAAATTACCTGGACTCAAATGTTGAAACATTTTTCGCCACATAGTGTATTGAAGAGGAGCAATGTGTTTGCTTCTGAAAGTATTCAGGTTGATATTCAGCTCTTGCAGAGGTGATCTGGAGCCACAGAGACATCAAGGTTTTAATAATAAAGACATTAAAAGTTGTGTAGAGATAAATTATTATTTTTATCATTAATAACTTACACACTTAGTTTCTTTATTTTCAAATAGTTGAATAAAACAGTTAAATAGTTCCAGCAGTTTGTACTATGGTACCGAAACTGGTACAGTTTAGTGGTTCAGACTAATAAAGAGTCATACAAGGAACATTATCAGATATCTACAAGGTGGTGAATAATAATAATAAAAATAGCTTTTTAATTGCTTCTCACCTGGAATTCAATTCTGGAAGCTGTAGAGGAAGAAAATGGAATAGACCAGATTATACCGCTGACGCAACTACAGAAGCTTGCAAGAACACAGCAAAAGCAAACCATCTGTCTGATCATTAACAGCACATGCTCAAATCACTGTAGAATTGATTTTTTCTACAATTCTGCTGTTGTGTGAAATATATATGAGACTGTGGCTGTAGCTACACTTCAGTAATAACTCATTCTGACAACTAGCACTCTAGGTTCTTGTGTAAATATGGCATTAATATTCCAAATATTAGTTCTTTGACAAATGGATATGCAGCAGCAGCATTACAAATGGAAACAGTCATTACAATCACCTCTACAATTACAGATTGGTCTGTGCTGCTGGCAGTCTGTCGTAGCATGTTGATGTTCTGCTCCACGTCTCTGATGGCCACCTGTAGGGACTCCAGATGTCGCTCCAGCCTCTGCAGCATTTCCTCTTGCTCCCTCTTCAACTGCTCCAACATGGCTTCCTCCTCCACCCGCAGGAAGTGATGCAGAGCCTGGAAGTCGCTGTGCACTCGCCCCTGCAGCTCAGATCCCATTTTCTGAGGGTAGGAAAGGGAGAGTTGTGTGATTCTGTTTTGCAGGAAGTGTCACATTGTGATCTTTCTCTTTTGAAGGTAGACCCACTTTTATTTTCTCCATCTTGTCTTTGTCCTCACGGATCATAGTGCCGTAGGCCTCTTTCACGGAGAATTGCGATTCTAGATGGTCCTTTAATTGCTTCTACAGACACAGTATTAAAGAAAATCAAAACAGTAGTTTCATGATTGCCTTAGTCAGCACAGTCCATTTACTGACAAAAGACTAGTGCTTTCCAAAATCACATTTTAACTGGCTTCAAGCAACTCCCAGGATTCAGTATCTACAGAGTCAACAATAAAAATAAACATTAAAAATGTAAAGTGGAATTGCAAAACCAGCATGTTAGAGTATAAAAAAATTAAATGTCCTAGAATTCTTCTTTATATCTGAAGAGCACAGTTTATTCAAGTTTAATTAATATGTAAGGGGGTCGTCTGAAAAACAAAACCTCTATAATCTCAGTGAAGATCAGTGGCACTGTAAGGAACCATTTCAAACAGATTCCATAGATTCACATCCTCATACGATAACACTGAGCCTCTCCTGTTTGTTTGTTGCAACTTCAATTATCATTCATTGTGAGGTACTGAATCGTATCATTCATGTATAAAATTATGAAGTCACTGGTGATCCTAAGACTTGTTTATGAGAGAAAAAGTTGGAGCAAAATCAAGTGAACAAAACATGTGAGCAGGTAAACCTACCATAACTGAACTTTACTTTTCATACAAACAGCTTTAGGTTTTGTTTTCTTGTACATTCATGTTTGTTTAATACTTAATGATAAGTGTTTGTTGCAGAACCGTAGTTTTCTTTTAATTTAATGTTAGTAGACCTGTCATTTTAAAGTTATTTTTAAGATGCTGTGAAATAAAAAATTCCTTTGTGGGATCAATAAACTAAATCTAAATTAATTAAGTATATTTAAGTATAATAAAGTATATCTAAATGTGAAAGTTTTTTACCTGTAACTCAGTGAACGTCATTAAAATATTTTCAAAATATGGTTTTCTCTTTATTGTTAGTTAGCACATGCCTGATACAACCTAATAATCACTGTAGCGATGAAGAGCTAATCGCTAAGAACTAATCAAATCTTGGAAACTCCAAATTTTCACTATTTTTCTACAAGTCACAAACTGGCTCGGCACTGCTGTACATTTAATTCAGATTAATGGCATGTAGACACAAAGATGAACTGTGGTTGGCCTCTTCATGACTATGGAGGGCGATGGACCAGACTGTATGCTGACAGAAAACCTAAATTCCACATATCTCATAACTGGCTGTGTTATAAAACATCAACAAACAACAAACAGGTGAACTCATGTTTATATTTTATGTAAACCATATTGCTTAAGGTGGTATAAAACATTCAGTATAAAATGTCTGAAGTGCTTTATTACGAAATTACATATTAAAAAGCAACAAAATTATAGGAAGGCTATGGAAATAAAACAAGCACCAGCAGCAAATGATACAAAATCCATTTGTGGTGTGTTGGAAATTTTCAAGTCACACGACTAAGGCTTGTGATTTTCGAAAGGGAAAATCATGAGGCTTTACAGACCTTTATATCTCAAAAATGAGGAAGAACATTTTCAAGAAACATTTAATGAAAAACAGAACTTGTCATTTAATGCTGACATTGCTCATATGTTCTCTTCTTTACTTCTTCTGATGTAGGGTAAAATAAACAGTTGATAAAATTGAAAGACAGATGGTCACACTGGTCACAAGGCACTAGGTTTAAAACAAGATACTAAGCTACAGACTGTGAAAAGACAACTCACCTCCAGATACTTGACAGATGCAGATGTGGTGCTGGCCCTGACCTTCTCCACAAGGCCAGCTACTAAGTAGTTGGTCTGAAAGCATTTGTTGGGAAACACTTGTCTGCACTGAGGACAGGACACAGGTCCCCTAACCGACTTCCAGTATGACACGATGCATCGTCTGCAGAAGTGATGCATGCAGCCCAGCATCACAGGGTCTTTGAAGAGCTCAAAGCAGATTGCACATGTCAGATCATCTCTGAGACTCATCTTATTCTTGTTGGTCGCCATATGGAGCAGATTTACTGTTTCACTTCCGCTTCTGGCACAGTTCATGTAATAATGAAAATGAAAAGTGATCACCTGTTTTCATATTCACTACTCAGTACTTTAAAACTTTAAATGCCCTAAAGGTAAGACCGGTTTGCATATAAAGAAAAAAAAAGCTGGTGCCTTTTGCAAAAATGCACAATGGTAACCATAATTTGTCAAAATACCATAGTTCATTTCTTGCTTATGGGATCTGCATGATGGGTTCAGAACCCAATTAGCATGTGAATTCTGACATATATAAATGACACACCATGGTTCTGTCATATTCATGTACAATGTCATATTGTACTGAGGCATTAAAGCATCGTACCAGGCAAGGCATGGTATTAATGACACACACGATAACCCATGGTTAATGTTTGACGACAGTCAGCAGTTTTACTGTAGTAACTGCCGTATTTAGGAAGAAAATATTATTATTGTGATTCCTTGTTGTTGTTGTATTCTGTACTAGTTAATTTACTTCCGAAACAAAACAATGAATTTATCAGACGATTCATCGAGAATTTTAGCCGCCTTTCACAATAACTACTAAACGTAAACTTTTTCATTTTATAATATCAAAATCTGTTTTATTAAAGCAAATGCACAAACATAGCACTATCTTATACGTTTAAAGTGTCAGAATTTGTAGTTACGTTAGCAGAAAGCAGCAGCAGTGTGTGTAAACATTAGCTTGCGAATTAGCAACACAGCTAACAACACGAATAACACCGAAAATAAAGATGCATAGATTAAACACATGTCCTTTTATTTAATAAATAAGCAATATAACTTACCCTTTCTGTTTTGTTTTGTTTTGTTTTGTTTTGTTTTGGTTTTCCGTGGAGTCCTAGACTGTATGTTCACACGCTATAATGTTCTTCTGTGTGTGAAAAGTGCTTTCGGTTTACTTTCTTTAGTGACTCTTATTCAGCACAATGCGTTCCTTTTAAACACATGATGGAACAGAAACAAGGATTAAACAGAAAGCATGATTAACAAATACAAACCCTGAGTATCTAAGCATGTTTTGTGCATTCAACTAAAAGCCTTATAGTAATAATATTTTACAATATCCCTCATGAATTGAACAGATAATACCCAGGTGTACCTTACATGAAATGTAGAGTTTCTCTCTCTCTCTCTCTCTTAACACTGAAGGAGACCAGATGGTTTTTATCACAAGATCTGTCAATAATAACTTGAGTCAAAAGTCCAGTACACCAAAGCTTATTTTTCCAGCAGTTGATTTTGTTAAATATCTATTTTTAAAACACTAAACTAGAATCATTCTGAATTCTGTCCCCCAGTGTGAAATTTCAATATTGCCATATTTTTATAGCTGTTATATGAAAAACACAATAAGGACACTGAATACAATTTTATTTGAAAGGTTGAACTTTGTTCTCAGGATTAGAGTAGTTTTCATAAGGGCAAGGTGTATCCATAAAGGGCAAGTGTCACAGTTTTGTCATTAGTTGTTACATTTCTTTCTTTCTTTCTTTCTCTGCTCTTTTTTTTCTTTCTTTCTTTCTTTTTACCATGTTTTTTTTTTTTTTTTTACTAAAGTAAAAAGTGAGACAGCTAGACTGACTTTAATGAATGCCTTAGAATAATTTGAAGATGTAATTAGCAAAAGATTACGTTACATGCATTTAAGAAAGGAGATGCAAGTTTGAAAAGAGATAAAAGAACACTCTCCTTATGCTATTGAAACCTTATGGGCTGTCCATGTCATTTCACATCAGTAAATGCACATCACTCATGACTGCAACAGCTGTAACACATCTGGGTGCATGTGTGTGTTTTTTTTGTTTTTTTTTGCAGCATCTCAGGTGTGACTGAGATCTCCATACGCAGGTCAGAACCCCTGCAGAAGCAAGCACCTGACTCACCCACCCAAGGCCAATATGAAACAATGCATTTACACTAAATTTACCCCTCAGAAACAAAAGACTTAGGACTCCAAACTTTAGAAATCACAGCCATCACTTACTGCAATGTATGCTGTCAGTTTGACAGTTTCAGTTATTCACAAGTCAGAATGATTGTCTCCCTAAAAGGGCCAGGGGAACGTTATAATTAGAAGCTCACTGTCTGGCATTCATTACTGAAATAGAGCTATGCATGTCATCCCAATTCAACTGTCAAACAATGTTCCACAGGTCTTAATTCACATCACAATCATATCTCATTTGATTTGATCAGTGTACAGAACAGCGTCACATTGAATAGACAGATCCCTCCACTAGAGCAGTTCCTCCCACAGCCTGCATGCATTCATGCACCTAAAGTTCACTTGCCTACAGCTGGTGGTTTGCTTTAAAAAAGAAAAGTGCATTTCTTTCCCCTCCCATGGATATGCATTTAGTACGCTATGCTTCTGTGTTTTTTCCGAGGATGAAGCTGATCCTGAAGGGGACAATAGCGTGAAGCTGTCGCGTGCAGTGGGGATGCGCGAACTTTACCGCGCGTGCTGCGCTATCATCCCGGTTATTATAGGGGTGATATCTGACATATAAGGTGAGTGGATTGTTCGCTGTTTTTAGGTGTCCTGTCATATTCAATAAGATGGAGAAATGTGTGTTTTCAATTAAATATGGCAGGTGTCTGTACATGGTTGTGCACATCAGAATATTAATTCGAATTTGCTTTTAAGAATTAAGATGCAATGAATTTCAAAAAAATTCATGTAACAGCTTTAAGTGCATTTTTTAATAATACATTCAGTTTTCAGTGTGAATTACCATCGACATATGAGATGTTGTAAGCAATATTATGATATTAATACCCAGGCATGAAATGCCACCTAAATACATACTCAGTGTCTATATGTATTGTGTAAGAAATTACCATACAATTTAAGCAACATTTCATTTTCCAGACTTACCTCAAGGCGATCAAAATATAGCCATCAGTATACAGTATATGTAAATAAATTCACATTTGATGTCAGTATTTATTAAATGTTACACATTTCACATATTTAATGAAACTTTTTTTTTTTTTTTACATATTTAATGTTACCTTTAATGAAATATTAATAGCCTATTAACGTAATATTTAATATATTAATATAATTGTAATAAAAATCTAATTTATATTAAATATATTACATTTTTGCAAAGCAGCATGGAATAATATATATATTTTGTTTTAACTGTTAACTGTTTGGAAATTATCTAGTTTAGAGAAATACAGGATGACTAATGTAGTTTTGAAATATCAGAGAATAGGCATCATTACTCAAAATGAATGAATTGAATTTCTTTGCAATGCATTTCAGTAAATTTCTCTTCCTGTCATTCCAATTCAACATTCTGTGGGACGTGGCCAATTCAATTCAAACTCCAACTCATGAACTTAAAGGGAGCCTTTTTGCAGTTGATTGTTGAGATATCTGTTATGTGTTTACAAAACCCTAGAGTATAAAGATAGTCTTACACATTATTGTTATGTGTAATTTTTATTATTTACATTTCATACAGTTCCTCCAATGTTGCTTTTATAGTTGCAGAGACGCAATCATAAAGCATTTGATTACATCATTTGGACAAGTATCTGGTACACTAAGAGCAGTCCTCATGATGAGTTAGCACGTCATTAATGGGGCTTCCAAGAGCTCTTGATGTGGAGGAAGAGCATCCCCAGCAGAACATCATAATGACAGTAAAGCTGAATCATGAGGGACATTTGAGGGAGACAATCAACAGACCCTGTAGCCTTTTATTTGTGTCGATTCCTCTTTACACGTACACACACAAACAGGCAGCAAGAGAGCAGTCAACAAAAAAAAAAAAAAAAAGTAGTGGCAATTCTGGGCTGAAGTGTTTTTCCATTGGTTTCTATCTCAAAATGCAGTTTTCCAGCTTGATATTCATGAACGTAACACTTTGCATAATATGAAACACAGAATTACTTCTGGAAAGAGTCGATACAAATGCAGAGAGAAAACAACATTCCTATTTCTAGTCTTGATCTATGAGTGAATGGACTGTCATATTCTGCACATAGTCGATGACTTGTCCAAATGAATGAACATTGAAAGTAAAGGCCATGTGTCTTAAGGGATATGACCTTTTGATGAATAGCGTCTTGCATGTGTCTCTGGAGGACAAACTCAAAAAATCTGCAGGACATGAACAGAAATAATAAAAGCACATCATATTGTAAATTAACAATGTCCTCTTTTGTCACTTGAAGTCAACACGAAATTAAGATTGACCTTGTTTTCTTATTATATGTTCACAATGCATGTTTTGTAATATTAATCAATGGCCACAAAACTGTTTAGGCTATATTTTAGCCTTTGTTTTGCCTTTTTTAAGTTGACTTTGAAGTGTTAGAGCCTGGTACCAAATTGGTTACATTATAAAGCCAAGCAGAAAAATACATTTATTTTTATGGCCAAAACCCTTTTGTACACACCTTCAAAGCTCTTAGCTGCTTGTAGATAGGTCAGTAAAAAATGGAGGCAATACTTTCTGTAAGGAACAATAGACATATACCCATCAGCTAAAAACAATGTTACAACCTAGTTTGCTTTTTTTAATTCAATGCACCCTGAAAGATTGAGTGTCCTGCAAAAACTGTGTCATCTCTGGTGGAGGGAAGACCGCATTAGAGCAGTGTTTTTGTTTTCAATTTCTAAATGACCTAAGATGCCAAAGTCTTTATTGGCAATTTTCCTTTTCCCTTGAGCAAAAAGCTGTCCGTACAGTTTGTGTCATATAATCAGCTTAAATGACAATACAGGCACTTCTAAATGTGCTCATGAGCTCGAATCAGTCTTAGAAATAAAGCTCTGCATTGTCTTGCTTTGAGCAGCCTGTATATTGGATTTTAATGAAGCTCTATCCATCTCTTATGAGCAGGAGAGGGCCTCGTTAACCTTTTAGTAATTAAATATGGTTCAATATTCTGGTAGTAAAATCATGATGATAGCCAAGCATTAAATGGATATTATATTAGTCGTTTTTCAATAATAGATTTAATTGAACATGATAAAAAGAAAAAAAGAATAACAAAGATGGCTGTGTCTGTGTAAAATGTGTGCGTCTCAAATACAATTCCATTTTTCAGCCTAATGATGCCATTATCTAACTCTCAGTTATATGCCTTGCAGTGCTGTAATGATATATTATGATTTACTTCCTTCAGTAGATGCGTATGCTACATATTTCATCAGGTGTGCATGTCTCATCCAGAGCATGCATCACTCACTTCTACTCCAACTGAGCATACAAAAAGAAAAGAAGACATCATTCAGCTTCCATGCTGAGAATGAGATCTCTGGCGTACATTTATAATTGAACATGTGCAATGAAATGTGAACCACTGAAATGAGTAGAATGACAGCTGGCATATATGTACCAATATACTGTATAATGACATAAAATATAATGGTACAAATAACATACTATTCATATACTGACTAAACATCACCTTCACACAGGTTGCTTAAAAATGGCTATAATGTAAAAGCTATTAAGACTAACTCCATCGCCCACCATTATCTGGCTGACCCAGACAAAATTTCAAAAGAAACCCACACAGCAACAGAAACAGTGCTGTGGATACTTGATTTGGCTTTTGACACATCAGGACCAGAGTTTGAAATTCAGTCATATTTCATCATATATAGAAAATATTAGAAAGTGGAAATAGCATGCCTAACAATATGTTGTTATCTTCCACTATTTGCAGTAAATTAATTCAAATAGCTTCTAGCTCTATTTCCACTTAGAGCATGGATATTACTGCTATTTTCACACGGCCTCAGACAAATTTTATGCATTTTCTTGTGGTATTGTGATTTTATTACAATTTAAATTCAGAAATCAAAAACAAATTCTTCACAGAAGAGGTACATTCAAATGATCGGATGTATGACATGCATCTTTTGAACATTTTTGAATAGCTAAATTAAAATTGCCATGTCTGTTTGTACTGTAAGAAGCACAAATGTTCTTGTCTGTTTGACAGGTTGATGTTGCATGTCCTTGGTTAAAATGGGCCAGTCAGATCTAGCCAATGGAACGGAGGACATCTATGATGGAAGTCAAGAGACCAGCCTGGGAAACGACAGCATGAACACTTACAAACCAGCATTTGTGGATGACATCACCAAGCACCTGAGTGTCCAAATATCTCTCATCTTTGCATATTCACTCATAATCCTGCTAGGACTTGTGGGTAACACCCTGGTGATTTACATGATCATTCTGTACAGAAACATGCGCACGGTCACCAACTACTTCATTGCGAACCTGGCCTTGGCTGACCTGATGGTGGACACGGTGTGTTTGCCTTTCACGCTGGTTTACACGTTGCTGGATGAATGGAAATTTGGAGCAGTGATGTGTCATATGGTGCCTTACGGCCAAGCTCTCAGCGTCCACGTGTCCATTCTCACCCTGACGGTCATTGCTCTAGAGCGCTACAGGTGTATCGTCTTCCACCTTGGCCAGCGCCTCAACAAGTGCACCAGCTTCGTCATCATTGGCCTGACTTGGGCATTTTCTGCTATACTGGCTGGCCCGCTGGCTATTTTCCGAGAGTATCGCTATGAGGAAATCCCATACATTGACTTGCGGATCTCAGTTTGCTCCGAGAAATGGCCCAATGGCACCAATCGGGACGCCGTCATCTACAGTTTATCGATGCTTCTCCTGCAGTATGTGGTCCCTTTGGCGATCATCAGCTACGCTTACGTGTGCATTTGGATCAAACTGAAGAACCACGTCAGCCCTTCCAACCGCAGCGACGGCATCAGCCGCCGGAAGAGGACCACAAAGATGCTGGCGCTGGTGGTCATGGTCTTCGCTGTTTGCTGGCTTCCCTTCCACATGTTTCAGCTGGCTAGCGATCTCGACTTGATTCTCAAGTTCAAAGAATACAAACTCATTTACACCTTGTTTCACATCGTGGCGATGTGCTCGACTTTTGTCAACCCATTGCTCTACGGCTGGATGAACCAGAATTACAGGAATGGCTTTCTCATGTTCTTCCGCTGTGAACACAAGCCAGACACCATCTACCCTGATGGGTCCTTCAGGACTCGATCTTTGAGGGGGATGATTGTGAACGGCTACCATGATGGTCAGCCTGCAACTGCTGTCTAATCATGAAGATGGAGTCTTCCTCTGTCTGGAGGAGCCTGCTTAATGCACAGTATAAACAGTAGGGTACAATGGAGCTAAAGGCGCATCGGAGTAAAATAATTAGATAATAATTGGGGTAAGATCATAAATAGATGACCGACTTTTCCCTTTGATGACATGACGTGGTTGGGTAAACACCATATTTATAATGGAAGCATGACATAATAAAATATAATATTTATTGTTACTGCTGAAAACCATATTAAATTATTATGAGGATCTCCTTCAAGAATCTTTACCATTTTTAATTTTTTTAAACTGAACATATTAAACTAGCATTATATTTATTGAACAAAAATAAATTATATTTATCAAAACAAACAGAAAATAGTACAAGTATTGATCATTTTAAACAAGAATTAACATGTGAAATGCAAAATATATTACTTCAGCTGAAGCATTTGTATCATTACTGGTTGCTTTTGCAAGTGGAGAAAAAAACTCATGCACCTTTTTCATGATTTATTTTACCACAAAATGTGTTGCTCCATAAATGAGCAATAAAAACTGATTTTTTTCTGCAATCATACATTATGGGAGTAGCGAAAAGCATACTTTCCTTATGGTGTGCCTTTAGGCCTGCGTGGACACAAGTGGTGTCCATTTATCATCAGTTTATCATCCTTGTGCAAAACTTATTGATAAAGTCAGGAGACAGCCTGGATGCTGCTGATAGGCTTCCAGCTCTGGAAACATTTTAGAGCCAATCACCTGGCATGGCATGTGACTGATAACTCTTAGGATTTGGAGTAAGCTATTCATTAGCTTTCCCGTAAATCTTTATGGCATTTGCACGGCTGGCGCAGGACCTACTGGAAGGACATTATTTAAAATCTGCCATCATTTCTCATGGGGCCACAGAACTTTTTGAGTCAATTGCCTGAGCCATAAATATAATGTGACTCATGTCAAGTCAAGTCACCTTTATTTATATAGTGCATTATACAATACAGATTGTCAAATCAGCTTAACAGTATTAAACAGAAAAACAGTCAATTTCCCAGTTAAAACTTTTCCAGTTAAAGTCATTTCATCTTTTATTCATTGATGTCATTGTCCAGCTAAGTTCAGTTCAGATCACTCAGGGCCATATGAAATGGTCTGATGACAACTCTGGTTGGCGGATAGCGGAACAAAGGGGGTACACAACTGCATACCCTTCACTAGTAGCTATTTTGAGCTTTTTAAGAGCCCTTCAAAACAGAATCTTGCACTGGTGAAATATTGGTTATATATTGGTGAAATATGTTGTTTTTTATGTCGTCAGAGTACACAGCAAATGTGAAATTGTCATTGCTTTGTAGAAATCTGGTGCCAAAGCTAACTGACCCTACCTTGATCATGGTTAAAAATATGTTCATACATTGCATTGTGGGATACAGTATCCACATAGTGTGCTCTGTTGTATTTTGCACATTTTGGCAAATGTAGTTCTGGGTGTTAATGAACAAGCATACAGGAAATTTGCATAATTTGCATATACATAGGGTACGTCTCAATCAGCTCTATAGCTCCCGAGCTCATAAATCAGAATATCGTGCACTCGAATCTGGTCGCTGGTAAGGGCTCTGGCTCACTGCATGTTGGGACAGTAATATTCAATTTCCGGTGACATGACTATGTACAACGTCACCATACATTGGCGTAGAGTGTTACCAATGGTATTAATGAACAACTGGCAGGACCCATATCATATTGACATTATTTTTTATATTTTATATACATGTCCTTACAACATTTCAGTTGAATTTTAATTATAAATGTTAACTAGTGTTCATTTGATGTGTGTTTATGCTGAATTCCACTAAAAAATGGTTTATCTTTTCAAATCTTATATTGAATGTCATTATAGTTATTGAGTTGATTGTGCATTTTATGTTTCACGCTTCAAAAATGTCACATAATTTCCATTAAGGGAGCATATACTATAGTGAGCATGATGCTCCCTGGTTTTCGCGGTGCATTGTGGGGTTTTTTCAGGGTGTGAAATTTCGCATGCACTGGAAGGGTTTCGCGATTGAGACAAATTGGCAGACTTCCTGACCAATGCTCTGACTACTGAACTATAGGGAGCTGATTGAAATGCACCAATACTATACACTACATAAATGGCAAAACTAGCATAACAGCATTTCGAACATAACCTACTATGTTTTTGTAAAATACTCCAAGCATTGATATGCGATCAATGAATTGTCCATCTCAACATTTAACTAATGAATGTCTTTGTTATTCAGTTATATTAACAGTTTGGTTGTGAGTTTAAATATTCAAGTAAATTGTATGACTTGGATGAATTCGATTTTGTGATTTGTCAAAGATGAAAATGTCTTGCACGTGTGGTTTTGTGTAAATTTGCATAGGGCCGATACATCAAGTAAAGAAATTGCTTTATGCTGCTGATTGTATTTATACTGTATGATTTGAAGGTTTTAATGTACTTTGTATGCAAAGAATTAATGTAATCTATGGAAACATGTTCTTGTATAAATATTGGCATATTTAATATCTATGCTGTGGTGGCAGTGAGATGAAATAAAAAGTCGTCATTGAATATCACTTATTTTACAGATAGGATGTGTGAGAAAACTAAAATGCAGTAGAAAGGAAAATAAAACTATATCTGTATATTTTTTTCTGTTCAGTGCCTTATCAAATCTAAAAATCTTTAGTGAAAGACAAAACCATGGCAACACAACATATAACAAAAAAAGATTTGAAACGATTTTCTTCACAGCAACATTTGGATGAAAAGTGATTATGAAAACAAAACAATATATCCACATTGCAGCTGCTGCATTATTCATCTCCGCTACACAACTCAGTGTTTTTCATGCTGAAATGACTTTTTTTATTCTGTGTGTTGCACAAGGAGCATAGTGAGGGAGAAACCTCAGAGAATATAATACACCGTGGCACAAACCTCTTGTTCAACATTCAATAAACCATAACATGAAGATCTGCACACAGATGAATAAAACAGATACCAGACAACGGTTCTTATTGTGTTTATAACATTCATTTGTCTTATCTGGAGTTTATTTTCTTTATTTATTTATTTTTTTTACATTATGGGGTGTTTTTTTTTGGAAATATGGCTATTTAAAAATGCAATTTATCCAGGAGAGTAAATTAGAAACTAAATGACTAAATTTGTTCTAAAAACAGCAATGAACAAATCCTGTGTGATAAATGGGGGTTTGCTAGTGTGTACTAGCAACTAATTGTAATCTCTATAATGTGTAAGTTTTTTTTTCACCAAAAAGCATATATATTGTGCAGCTGAACGGCTTGTTTGAGAAGAACTAAGGCTGTTATTTTTCTGTCAAGCTTAGAACAAATCTAATCAGTTTCTGCCCTCTGTTGGACAGAAGATATTTTTCCAGAATCAAGATGAAGAAATCATCTAAAGCAGTGGTTCTCGAAATGTGGTACGCAGAGGAATCACTAAATTAGCTATAAATTAATGTTAAAACACAACACATTTTAATTTAATCATTAAAAAAATCTTCTATTGCAAAGAATCATAATCCATTGACACATGGATCTATTCCATATAACATTTGTGTTTTACGGTTTTATAGCTATAACTTTATAACTCTTGCAAGGACTGTGGTGCCATATTGTAGTGACGCTTTCAGAAGGAAATGCCATGTCGTTTTTATATTAAACCTTTGGCATTTCTCAGTTAGAGAGCTCAAAACAGACCAAAGAGACACCTTTTAATAAAATGAATGCTTGTTTCAGTAAAAATAGAGAAGAGGTGTTTAAAAGCAATGTACGGAATTGCAATTTTTTATATTTAGAATATATCAGAAACTACTTTGTAGATTGTATGCCAAAAAAAAAAATGGCAGCCATTTTTGACCATGAAGATGGCAGGTGTGACTATTTTTCTTTAAAGTCCATTTTGCCTAATCATGTCCAATGTTTTTAACTGTGTGTGAAATTCCCTGCGTTGTGGGGACCAAATGTCCCTACAAGGATAGTAAAACCAGAATTTTTTTTTTTATGTTATGAGGACAAAATTTCAACCCCAATGAGGATAGAACGTCCTCATAAACCCCAACAATGTAGCCTGTGTGTGTGTGTGTGTGTGTGTGTGTGTGTGAGTATCTACATTATGGGGACCAAATGTCGCCACTCAAAGATATTGTTCTTGTGACCTTATAATATTTGACCTTGTGGAGTCTTATTTTGGCCATTATGAGGAAAACAGCTTATAAATACAGAATGAGATTTCTGAAAACCTAAAATAGAATATAATGTGTGAGGGGTAGGTTTAGGGTTAGTGTTGAGGTGAGGAGATACAGTTTGTACAGTATAAAACCTTTACGCCTATGGAGAGTCCCCATAAAACATGGTACCCTGTGTGTGTGTGTGTGTGTGTGTGTGTGTGTGTGTACCTGTTTTTCTATTCAGGTTGGGACTTAAACCTGAATACACACAGACTCATGGGGACTCATGTCACGGTGGGGACCTAAATTGAGGTCTCCACGGGTAAACAAGCTAATAAATCACACAGAATGACGTTTTTTGAAAATCTAAAAATGCAGAAAGTTTCCTGTAAGGGGTAGGTTTAGGTGTAGGGTTGGTGTAGGGCAATAGAATATACGGTCTGCACAGTAGAAAAAGCATTACGCCTATGGAGAGTCCCCACAAGGATAGCAAACCAGACATGTGTGTGTGTGTGTGTGTGTGTGTGTGTGTGTAGTTGCTGCTACAAAAGTCAAGTTTTGTACCATTCCGATAAAACAAACACTTAACAAATTCAAACTTTTTGGCCTAAAAAGGTTGATGACCTCCAAAAGGGTTATAGATGATAGGCCTATTTAAGGTGACCAGATTTATGAAATGGAAATGGGGGCATTTACGTCAAAACATAATTGAAATCTCACTTCTCACTTATTTCTAACTTATTTTATATTAATTAAAAAAGGGAGAGAATACATTTTAGAACATTTCTGTTGTTTAATTGTTGTGGGTTTAATTTAACACGAATGTAACTACCTTAAAAACCTTATAACGGTGTCGCTGGATAAGTGCTCTGCGGTCTGCTTTACGTTCTTCACTGCTAACTTTATTTAGCGGCGCAGCTCCCTCTGTTGGTAGAAATAATTACTACACGGGTGCATTTTTGCGGATTGTTTTGAACTTGCTGCAAAAATAGGACATTTTCATGGACTGATCGCGGGCAGGACACCAGAAACGGTAACTGGCCCCGAAAAATGGAGACGTCTAATCACCCAGACAGACTGTGTTAAAGTGTTTTAATATGCATACTCTAAATTTATGTAATAATATTATGGTTAGGGTACGCCACATGAAAATCAGCTGTACAGTGCAGTAACTTGCGTGGTCTTCCGGAAGTGGCGTAATTGACCATGACCTTCCTCTCTTCAGTTCAGTCACGTACAGTCATGTGGACGAGACACACGGATGGTCGCGAAATGTAGAGAAAAATCACTTCGCAAAGCGCCCCATAATCTGTTTATACTGGTAAGTCCTCATTCATGTTAATGATTGTTTTCTTTCATTCATTCATTCATTCAGAAAGAGTAGACATGCGTTAGCCGCGAGCTAACGTTAGCAACACAACATTCATCCAGCGGTTCAGGTTTAGCTGAAGTAAAGGTGAAAGGCATAGCTTATAATGCAGTGTTACATTTTTAATACTTGTTACCACTGCTGCTTTTAAATATTAATAATAAAGTTATCTAATAAATAGCCGTAAAGCTTGTAATTCTATGGCTGTCTAGGATTTTTAGGCACCGTCTTGTCAAAACCCAGTGGTTTATGTACCTTAACAGTGTTTTTGGGCATCATAGCGTCAAAATCCAGTCGGGACATCATAGTCAGTCTCAACACATAGTGAGCGTGTTGTCTTGATGGCTGATTTGAACGTTATGGTCCCAACAAAGTGAAGTTCTTATCTGGGTTTGGTTTCTGAACAGCTTTTGTTAACATTATAGTCTGAAAACTAGACGGGCTGCCTGCACACACAGCATTTTTTGGCTGTCATAGTATAAGAACCTGCAAAACATTTTGGGCACGACTAGCATATTCCAGGCCAGCTGACATGTGTAGGTATGAAGCTCATGCTTCTTATGTCAATACTCATTTAATTCAAGTCTTATTCATTAAGTCACAATTAAGGCTTTCTTTAACAATTCCTTCACAATTCTTTAGTTATCAACTAGTTGCTGTTTTTGTGCTTTGTTACAGTTTTTAGCACAGGCAGGTTGAGAGGGAACAATGGTGAAGTATTTCAGCTGTGCCGGCTTTCTGAAGAGCACATGGGACCAAGTGTTTTTGGCATTCTGGCAGAGATACCCCAATCCCTACAGGTACTACAAATATGTATATTTGTCTTATTTTAAGATACCCTCCTACAGCTCCTGCAGTATATGTAATTTTTTTTACAATATTTCCTAGTTATTATCTTCTTATACTTTTAGTTTTATAACCACTGTCTATTTGATTTCATATCATTTCTGTGTTTGTATTCCTCAGTAATCATGTTTTAACTGAAGACATCATATTTCGGGAAGTCACTCCGGACAACTGTCTGATTTCCAGACGTCTCTTGACCAAAACAAGCAGAGCTCCTCGCTGGGCGGAGAAGTTTCTGCCTGCTCACATGGCACAGAAGGCTTACATTATTGAGGACTCTGTAGTGGATCCTCAGGGCAGGACCATGACCACTCTCACCTGGAACATCAGCCACGCGTGTGATGGTGGGCCGCCATCCCTCCTCCTGTCTCACAAAGCTGACAAGAACATGTCCGAGTGATACTGCACCCCGAAATCAATCGAAAATAAGGATTTATATTTTTCAGAAAAACTAATGTTCCTAAAAATAGGTTTAATTTGTATGTTGTGCAGTCTGACAGTATTTTCATGACAGTAAGCACATTAAAATATTTAATGGATAATTAAAAAAATAATAATTTTATAGTTTTTTGGGGGGTATTTGGTGACCTGCTCAAAATCAGCATAAGAAGTGACACAGTGGCCAAAGTGAGGCTTTAAAGGGGATTAATTTAAAGACGCTTCTCTTTTTCTTAACTAAAGCACAGCATGCTGAAAATTGCAGACGAAAGACGAATAATATTTCACCTGCTGGCACTTGAGTGAATATGGCATGGAAGCAAAATAATGACACATGTATTTGAAGCAAACGAGCATGATGAATTGCACTAAATAAAATAAAAAATAATGCAAAAATTGCTTTTTAATGCATTGCATTTACAGTTGTCATTATTTTACTTCTATAATATAGTTATTTTGTATGATTTCCTGGACTGCCTATGATTAATTATCAACTGGCCTGACTAGACATGAACTATGAGAGGTTAATTATGTGATTTCTGTGTGTAGAGTGTTGAAGAGCGTTGTGTGTACAGAGTGAACCCTGACAACAACAGCTGGACCGAGATCAAGAGAGAGGCCTGGATTTCTTCCAACCTGTACGGCCTGTCTAGAGCTATTCAGGTCAGCGAGTGACAGGACGTCTAAACGACCTGTGGTTATGTTGATCTCAAAGAAAGTTTTATTACAGTAGTGTGTGTGTGATCTGTTTAAATACATTTTAATAACATTCTGCAGCCTGGATCATTGCATTGATACAGAAGATCATGTGGGGTGTTTATAGCTAACAGCTGTTTAGTCTGCAGTTAAATTACCTCACTGGAACTTCCACAACACTTGGCAGCAAGGAGTGTTTTTCAAAGCGCTTTACATCTTTCTATCCCATTTTCAGGAATTTGGTCTTGCCCGGTTTAAGAGCAGCGTTACAAAGACCATGAAAGGCTTTGAGTATGTCCTGGCCAAGATGCAAGGTAAGATGCCAGCTGGAGTTCAAGCATGCAGTAGCAGTTTAATGGTTTAATTCATTTTGTTGTAAACATGGTCGGCTAAGATGGATCTCATTACTGCACAGGTGAACTGCCCACACGTACTCTGGCAGAAACCGCAACTGTGAAGGCACGTGAAACCGCACTCGCCGCCAAGGTGAAGGCGAAAGATTTAGCCTCTCAAGCTCAAAAGAAGCAGTATGTATGATGAGCGCAGACGCCTGGAGGCGGCGCAGTGTCCGGACTCTCCCAGCACTTCTGAAAAGGGCCGTGCCATTCCCATCACACAGGGTACAGACGTGGATGTGAGATGCATTTAGCCAGGAGCTGAGATGATCAAATCAAATCTTGCCTGTCTGGATTCTCAGAATGCATTTAGTGAAGCCCATGTGCTCTTCGACTGAAATTCTCCAGTAAACTTGATTTAATACAGCACCATCCTCCACCTGCTCCTGATTTTACATGAGATGTTTGCATTTTTTTTGATTGCTAAATTAATTTAATTTCTGATTTTGTTGATGTATTTCAAACATGGCCTCTCTGAATCTTCATATTCACACTTACTGAGGTCTGTAATCTGCCTTGTTTAGCAATGTGATTCGTTGCTTCAAATTGAAGTTCTATCTGCGTTGATGGGTCCACGGTTCCAGCACTCATTGCCGGTGTGATATCTAGAGTTCTGCAGAGGAGTCTGATCTTTGGCACGCGAGAGCATATGCCAGTAAGGTTTGCAGTGGATGGATGGCAATGTCCAATTAAAAGTGTGAAAGTTGTCAAAAAATGTCCAATGTTGAGTGTCTGAAAGAAGACAGTTTATGCAATGTTTTATAGCTCTTAATTGTTCGTGATCAACAGGTGTTACCAGTAAATATTTTCTATCTGACATTGTTCTTGCTCTTTTTTTTAAATTTCATTTGCACTGTTGAATAGAACACCATTTTAAGCAGATCAAGTAAATCTCATACCGCTTATTTTCTAGAGAAATTAAACCAAGCATGGCATTTAATTAGGCCAACATGTTCTCACTAGGTCTGATATGACTGAATATTAGGCTATGTCAAAATGTCTAGACAAGCTCCCCAGTTGCAAATAAAGTATACAAAATCATACTTGACAAGTCAGATTAAATACATAAAATATTTATTTGTACAAAAGGCTTATGTTGGTAAAAAAGAATAAAATGCTACATATGAATACAAAGAGACATAAATACAAAGGTGTTCCTGGTCCAAAGACATACGAATAGTTCATAAGGCATTTGGTGTTCAGAACTGTATATACAATGTACATTTTGCTGTGTACATTAACACAATTACTGTACAAACATCTAAAAACAAAGGCATGTTCATAATAGTTTGCATAAGTGACTGATATGAGCAGATACTGAACAGTTTGCAAATACAGCCCATGTATTTTGTCAATACTACCAACATACCGAATTGCAGTTTAAAGGTATGCATAAAAAAAAAAAAATAGTAGTAAAAATTCACATGAGCAGACTAACACACCTTAGGGGATAAGGGATTAAACTGCTGAAAATCCACTCTACAAATAAAAATTGATTAAGACTTAACTATGTTCTGTTTCTCAGGGTTCTTGCTTAGGGCTCAACATAATAGCTTGTTGTTGGGTGTTTTAATAGCACCAACTTTGATTCTCTGGAGTGAACCAAAACACAGGACCAATACAAAGTAAAAAAGAAAGTTCATTAAAATGAAAGGTCACTATGATGCCGACAGCTGTTCAATAACAATCATTTCAAACCCAACTGTACCTTTACCCAATAGCAAATAACAAATGCATGGCTGTAAAGTAAAGCATTCTTTCCCTATGAATTGCAGCACCACAACCTTTGAATTAACCTCCCCAGTTTTTCAATTAGAAAAAAAATTGCAATATTAAGAGTGGAAAAAAAAAAAAATGCATTGACAATCTGCAATTTCACACATTAGCAAACTTGAAAGAAAAAAAAAAACACACCTAAAGAGACATCACAAGTGCTCATGCGTATGCTTTGTGCAATGTATCAAAACTCAACTTGTAAAACAAAATTAAATAAGCTGGATATTAAACATATAAGTGCAAGCCACGTGTACTGCAGGCTGACCCTAAAGTTAAGCTCATTAGCTGGATAGAAGACAACTAACGGGTACAATGTGATCATAACTAATCCAGAAAAAAAGAACAATCATTCTGTGGAAATAAAGCATCACCAAAATTGTTACACTTGAATCTCACGAGTGTATAGCATACTAGAGCACCATAATGCCATTAGTGTAAAGAATACACTACACAAAATAAATTCCAGTCATGCTTAGACGTTGTTTGCGGCTGATGGTTTCAGAGTGGCAGCAACATAAGGCTGTTCTGTGATGACGATGGTAAAGCCCATCAAACGTTTTCAGAGTCCCCCATCCACTTTATACCGTTCTGTGATGTTTGTAGATCTGGGACAGTCATAACCAGGTGTGATCAGAGGTAGAGTAGCTGTGGTCAACCCCAGCATGTGATGAGCCCAGACCATCTGACTCCAGAGTCCACACCATGCTCTCCACGTCAATCTCAACGTCCTCTGCAATTTTCAAGCAAATACGATCAATAACTCGTGTGAATATTTACTCTACCACCCATTACATAAGGCTTGCGAACAAAAACTCTGTATTAACCCTATAAAGCCTGACATATAATAGTCAGAATAATCTTTTTAAAAAAAAGTTTTTCAGTAAAGCTTTCATTTAAAAAGTGTTTGCATGTGTGTTTTTTGATTAAATTGTTTTAACCAAGTTAGTTACTGATCATAATAATAATAGAATAGAAACATTTGAACTCTAAAAGCTCATATTAAGCTTACAGAAACCCTAACGCTATTTAGGTATATTAACATCTCAGGCATCTGATGATCACCTCTCTCAGAGTCGGATCTCTCAGACGACACAGCTGAGCCAAGGCTGTCGTTACGCATCCTCTCTGAACCGCCCTGCAGTTTCTCCAGCCGTGTGCGCAGTTCTCTCTGCTCCCAGCGCAGACGATCCTTCAGCAGCTCTGCACGCTCGTCCTGTTCCTGCAGCTTCTGCAAGCGCACATGAAGATCCACCTTTAAACCTTCTGCTGTGCATCTCATCAAATCTCACAGCATCACCAGGATCACAACGACTTGCTTCACATCTCTCTGATTGATTAATTAGGTTAGCTCCTTTCTTTGCTGGCAGACAAAAACATTTGGAAATCATTTACAGTAAATGTTCTGTTGAAATTTATGCATTGAATATTTAAGCATTTTTCGAAAATTGGACACCAAATGGCGGCACCTTGTGGGTGCTGCAAGAATTGCATGCTAGCACTGCATACCAGGGAAAACAACAGTTTTCATACAGTAACTTGCTTTGCTTTTTAATAAACTTTATTCAATCTAACAGCCATTCATACACAAATGAGATGTGTTACATAAATGCTTGATATAGTTTAAGATTGTCATTAAGAAACAGAAGCAAACTCACCGAGTAGCACAGTGGAAATCAAATCCAACAAAATCCCAGAGATGTAACTTTACTTTACATTAATAAAAGCAAAAGGGTCTTGAATGTATGTTGGGAATAAAACTGTTTAATTGAACTCTGCGTGTGTCTAATGCCTATGCTCATCATTATTTTCATAAAGCTGCCGTTCAATGGGTTAATGCTCAGGGATGTTCCACCAGAATGGCCACTGTATATACACTTGTTAATCAGATCCACCAAAAGTCCCTAAATTATATTAACTATATGTACCATTTATTTCACTAATAATCATCATTTACTTAAAACTCTGGAAAAAGATTTTTGCCTAAAAGTATAGAATTTCAAAAGGCAAAATACACATTACACAATAAATGTGTTTAATCATTTGTTGGATAACAAACACTAAGAGTGTTGATGAGATGCCATTTGGATAAGCCATTTTCTGCCAGATACTAACTCTAAAACACTAAACACAGCCCTGTCAGCAGGTGTTTCACAACCTATTCTGCAACAAAAACATTACAAATTAAAAAAATAATAATAATTTCCAGACCTTTCCATAATTACTCTGTTGAAATAGTTGTCTTTATTCTACAGACTAATAAACAACAAATAATCTGATCTCTATTTATTTATTTTTACTTCTGTATTATCATCACTCTTAATATTTTGGTAATCTGACTCACCTTGATGTGCAGCTGTGCTTGTCTGAGCAGATTGAGGGTTGTGTTTCTAGCTGAATCTGAGGACAGAGGAACCTGCTCCTTCAGCTGCTCCAAACAGTGTTTTAACTGAGCTCTCCTACAATCACAAACACAAGCAGCAACATAACATTTAGCTACATGCAAAACCACAAAGACACACCTCATTTCACTCCAGCTTAAATTTGTAAATTAATGAATTACACAACTATTAGTTCCAGTACTCAAATTTGATTGGCTAAACAGAGTTCCAGCAGCACTGGGACTTTTCCCTATTTATATGTTGTCAATGTTCATGCATTACAGACCAGTGGCCTGTAGCACGAAGCGAGATGAACAAACTCAGAGTTGCAGAGTAAGTTTTGAGTTGACAAAACCCGATAAAGCCAACCTGGTTTAGATCAAGTTCACTGGGCTCACAAAGCTCGATATAAACGTTCTCTCCCAACTCAGAGTTTGTGATTAACTATTAAATATAATATCTATATATTTAAATACGAAGCTTAAAAGTAATTGCCACTTCATATAATAATTATATGAATGATAAACAATTACAATTAATAATATAAATATAATAAATAAGTAGCTGCAAAAGTCAGGCAATTTTGTCTCTAAAATTATTTGACTGTAAACTGCTTTAATTTGGAGTGAGAGATACAGGGGAGTGGCTCCATTGCATCAGATATAGGTCACTTTGCTCACAGCTGATTGGTCCAGTTTGGGTTTGCGATCTCTAACTCAGTATAAAACCTGCTCCGGAGCAGGGTAGCTGTGTAGCGCAAGTTACCATGGTGACGAAACCCGCTAAAACACAACCCACCTTGCTTGAGCCCGAAAACTCAAGAGTTTGCTCAAACTAAACGTGAACTTACCTGGGTAAAAACTGAAACTGGCTTCGTGCTACAGGCCACAGAGTATGTGAGCATAGCATTTTAATGCTTGATGCTTTTTTTAATTTGGCAAAATCTGTCTAAAAATTAAAGTTACTCAACAGCAACCGTTTATTGAACTGTTGCAGAAAGCAATATCACACTCCCGCACTGATGAGACTGAATTACTGAAAAGCTGTACTAATATGTAGAACAATAGCATAACTGCAATATTGCTGAATTGAAGGACAGAATGCAAAATAAAATTTAGTTACCTGTGTTTCTCCAACTCATTGTGAACAGACCTGAAACAAAGAACAAATAGCTTTTTAATTTGTTCATATTAAATTCTCACTCATTTATTTGCATATGATCTGTGTGGATAAGCATTTTGTAGACATTACCATCTAGTTAGATCGACCTATGGTTAAAAATACTTATTATAATCAATTTAGCACTTAATATTTGGCAACATTATCGACTTGATTCCACAGACACTACTGATGAGAACCGGGGCCGGCTGCATAAACTGTTTACACATTTTTTTCCTTCAAGCCTGGTCATAACTTTTTCGATTCAGTTATGAAAAGATAGATTGGTCTTATTTGTATTGGAAAAAGTAAGACTGATTACCCCTTGGCAACTGCTAGTTGGTCAAACTAGCTCTTAAGACATGGTGGCTAAGTTTAAAATTGACAGTTTACAATAGTGAGTAAATAATGATCATTTTTGGATGAACTAACACTTCAAGCAGTCTAAATGGAAGCAAATGCCCTTTCAATCATTTGCATAAAAAACATCAAAAGCGGGGGATCGTTGTAGAATAGAATGAAATATTTTCGGAATAACAAGAATCTCGTTCATCAGTGTTTTAGAAGATGAACAGAGTTGTACAATACAAAAGGAGCGGACATCATTTGTCTGTGCACCTTACACTCACCTGCTGTTCCCAGGCGAGTGACTCTTTGATTTCTGCTTTTTCCTCTTATCTGTAACTCCTTTACTGTAGAATGGAAGCACTGAGGCATAACCGTGCTCGGCCTCTGAAAATATATAATACATAACATGAGTGATTAATAGCCCAGCCTACTTCCTTTTATATATGATCCTTATATACACAAGCTGAAAAAATACGTTATTTTGGACATCTCCAGAAACATCGGACATTTGACCGTTGCTTGATTATAAGTCTAAAAAGACAGTCAAACATTAAGGTTCTAGGAAATATCTGCTATATGTCAGCATCTCATCAAATCAGCTGTATGCGAGACCGCTTTCTGGTTTTGGCGCCATCGAACGATTTGAACGATTTTGAAATCAAAGCTTTCCACTGTAACAATGTATCCAGTAGTTTACTCGAGGTCTCGTTTGAAGCGCTGCAACTGTAGCAGAATAACGGGCAGCGCTGCTACATTTTCAAATCTATGACGATTTCGCGCCTTTGTGTACAATACAGAACTGAAATGTAGGTCACCGAGGCAAACACAAGCATATCAACAACAAAAGCGCTGCTTAACACTCTCCAAATACACAAACAAACCTCTGCAAAGAAGAAAACACACCCAGTTCCCACATGAGGAAATAAATAGTGCAAACAATAATGAATGTGTCCAAAACAGCAGCAGACTGTCCGAAACAGCTTCGGTTTCAATGCAAACAATGTGAAAGAAATAACGCGTCTAATACCTCTTTCTCTCCGCTCCAGATATTCAGCTGCCTGTAGAAGCACTTGAATTTTGCATGCGTTTACCTCCATTTCTGACAAACAATGTTATTTTGAAAGCGCCAAGAGCGACACTGATCTGTTGCAGTGTAGAAGAGTTCGGCTGATCAAGCTCGCCACGTCAGACGCGTCAGACGCACCAGGCCACGCCCTCCTCCGCGCTGACGCGACCGCTCCCAACAGCAGACACAAAAACAACTAGTCAATCTCAACAACATTTTTTCAAATGCATAATATTCCAATAATCCCTAAATAATATTGCATTGTGTTTGATGCTATACCATCTGGTTCAAAATGTCTGTTTAAAGGAAATGTGAATAAAGACAATGTGAGACTTAGATCTGATATTGCAATTACTGTTAGGCCTACTGATAAGAGATGGAATAATTACTTTATTAGGAAGTTACTTACAGAATATAGCCCAATATCTTCTAAAACATTTTGGCATTCTAAAATTGAGTACATTGATTGGAAATATACATGGCTGCTGCCTAAAAGATATTGCATAACAAATAAGGTGAGAGAAGTTCATTTTAAAATACTTCATCTGGTGCACCCTGCTAAAACACTTTTTCTTAGGTTTCGTACTGATGTGGATGATGGGTGTGACTTCTGTGGAGCAGAGAGGGAGGATGCTCTCCACTTATTTTTTAATTGCATTTATAGTAAAATGTTTTGGATAGATTTGGAAGGCCTCCTTTGTAAATATTTAGGCATGAAAGTTTATTTTCCTGAGAAAGATGTATTTTTCTATTTTAATAGAGATTATTATTTTATTTTTCATTATTGTTATTAATTGTTATTTTTTAATCAAAATTTTACTACTCATATTTTACATATTGTAGTCTATGTTCAATATTTTTCTATACAATATGTTGGAATGACTACTGTTGTTATGTTCATTGGCTGTAAGACTGACATTTACTAAAAAAAAAAAAAAACTTACGTTATAGTTTATTTGTTTATTTATTTATTTTACCTTTATTTAACCAGGAAGAGACTCACTGAGATTGAAAATCTCTTTTTCAAGAGTGTCCTTTTAATGCACTTCCTGCAAATATGGAAAAAATAAAGGGTCTCAATTAAATATGTGCAGTGTCACATGATTAGTGCAAATTGTCACATGACCAGAGCAGTTTAGTTCCTGTTTGCACCTTGAGATGATGATGGATGCATCAAAGCTCCAAAACGAAAGACTAGTAAAGTATGTTAACATAAAGATATGACAAAGATTTTTGGTATCTTTAGGGTGTCTAGTATTATATATGCATTTGCATATATTCAGTTTTGTTGAGTGTGGTCATAGAGTGAGTAAACATGTTGATGGTCACAATAGTGACCGGTGGGATAACAGTGAACTTAGGTTTACAATATAATCCAATGGCAGTTGCTAGTGAAAATGGCAATAAAATGTTGCAATGACAAAATATTGCACTAAATTAAAAATTCAAATGTTAGAAAAATTTTACAATAATGATGCTGTATATTCGTAGCATTGATTTAAAAATTTGATGTTATATTTTAGAAAAAAGTAACAATTTTGAAATGCGGTGATGGTTGAATGTTTTTTGTTTTTTGTTTCCTTGTTCCTATCAGTGTTGCATAAGGTTTTTTTATGCATAATAGTAACCCTAGAATGTGATCAAACAGTTTAAAATAGCTGAGCTAAGATATATAACAATTTTTTTTATGACTGCAGAAATATGTGATTTCAGTATTCTCCATATCCCACTATTGTGACCGAACATAAAACACAATTTTTCACACACTTTTCCAAAAAAATTTAAAAAAATAATTATTGATTATTTCAAAGGGTTACTAATGACACATCATTTGGATATTTTCATGTCTGGGAAAAATTTGGGATTAAATGAGTTAAAGACGAGGACAATTTACACTATATGAGATGTAAATATTATTTTATCCAAGCCCGTAAAGTGAATTCAATTGATGGAAATTGGCCCTGGACAAAATGCGGGCTTTTATTTTGTGACACTTTTTGATTCACATGAACATTACAAAAATAGACATAAAACGTACAAAACTGTAAACGTATTTTAAAAAAATATATTTTAATAAGAAAATGAATTTATTGAATACAGATTTTAAAATATTTAATTAACTGGAATTCTGATATGTGATATGTTTGATGGTCAACAACTTTACAAAACAAATATACTGCACTTAAGTCTTCAATTGTTAAAATGCAGATTCATTAACATATTTATAATAATACAACGTTTGACACATAATGATAAATCCACCATGATAATAATTATTATCAAGTGCACTTAATAAAGGTGCTGCAAACAGATGAAGTTAATTTCAAAGTACTGAATTTGACAAGTGAGATGATTTTATTGATGCAAATAAAACAGGTAACGTATTCAAATAAGTCTCTCATGACATTTCAAAATATACAATTTATAAATATCAGTACTAAAATAATGTATTTAAAAGTATGTAAATTAAAAACCTGCAAAAGAAAAACATTAAACAAAAGCATTCGCTTTCTTTAATAACTAAATCTACAAACAAAAATGTGCAATAACAATAGTAAAATATTAAATATATATATATCTGAATGAACAGATAATATTAATATGAACACTCAAGACATCTTACGCGAAAGAGTTTACGAGGCCTACACGCGCCTTTTTCATTTTATAACTCATTTTTGCACCGGAAGTAGCAGTGTGACGTCAGTTTGTTATGTGCACCAGCTGATCATCAGCCAGAGCCTACAGAAAACACCACTCACGCGCGCAGAAACATTACCATTCTCGAGAATCGCGAACGCAATATCGTTTTCGTAGTATTTGGAGAAAAACGCGACGGTGCAGTAAATGTTTATAAATGAAGACTGCGGTTCGTTTAGTCGCGCGAGTTCTTGAGCGCAGCACTGAGGGACAAAACACACTGGCCTGCTGCTGAAGGTCCCTTTTCTGAAGCTGTTGTTTTGACGCTCTGCCTCCACATAATTATATAATACGATGGAAACGATTCTTATCTGCTTAGGAAGTCGATTGTTGGACGCTTTCGCTGGAGACATATAAAAAACGCCAGTGCCTCGTAATACTGTACTTTCAATGCAAATCAGCTAGATCACAACGACAGCGACTTCTTCCGTCTGCGAGAAAATGTGGTGGAAACTCTTCTTTTTGCTCCTGTATTTTTTCATGTTATTCATCCTGGCTCGGTTTTTTGAAGCCATCGTCTGGTATGAGACGGGAATTTTCGCCACCCAGCTGGTGGATCCGGTGACTTTGAGTTTCAAGAAACTCAAAACCATTCTGGAGTGTCGTGGTCTGGGATACTCCGGCCTGGCAGAGAAGAGGGATGTGAGGGAACTGGTGGAAAACTCGGGTAATTGTCTCCAAACAAGCGTTTTACTTTCATTGACACGTATACACTGATGTACAGGTTTAATCATGCAATGTTTGCTTTTGAAGGGGAGCTGATGCAAGGAGAGCTCTACTCTGCTCTCAAGAATGAGAAGGAGCAAGTGGGATCTGACTCCAGCACCACTTTCAATGGAGAAATGCACTTTTATGAATTAGTGGAAGACACTAAAGATGGTATCTGGCTAGTTCAGGTTAGTATTAATCTTATATCTATCAAAATTTTGTGATGTCAAACCTGTGATATACTCTTATATTAATGACATGTGGCAGATGGAATGGGATAAATGTCGTGAAAATAAGTTATATGAAACAAATCCTAATTTAAAATCTAGGTATGACCAAGTTGTTTTTACAAGGTGTCTTTTAGGTCATACAAGATTTACACATGGATATTTATTAAAAGGTGAAGAACCAGTATCATGCCTTACTTGCCAAACTAAAATGACTGTGAAACACATTTTATTGGATTGTACTGTTTTTAATGTAAATAGACAACGGTTTTAGTCAGGTGTGTCTGACTGATTTATTTAAAAATGTAAAGTATTTTAGAATTTTTGTCTGGTGTACATCTGTAATGTCTTTTATAATCTTTTGCTAATTGTATACCTTGTATAATTTATTCAGAGATCGCCATGAAATAGCCTTGATGCTGGCATGGCGTTAAAGAGTGAATAAATAAATAAATCTAAATGTGAGAAACTTCAATTTACAAGGGAAGCGCAGCCAAAAATGGATGACTAAAATGTATTATTTATTTTCTTGCATATCATTCAGAACTGACATTCTGTCCAGTTAAGAAATTTTAATTCTGATAGTTCAGGCAGCTTTTATGTTGCTGTTATGATTTTATTGTTGCTGTTTGAATGAGATGAGGGCATGGCAATCGTTAAAGAAGTTTCATTTTTAGATGAACTATTGTGAGGTGGTACAGAAACACACACATTAAGATGTCTGCTTGCGTGAGCATAGAACTCAACAGGATTTAGTATCAGTTGCTGCAGCAAAATGATCCATTATCATTATTAGTCATTATCCCGGATTTATGCATCATAAATGTATTGTACACAAAATAGACATGTGTGGTACTTTGAGGCATATGTTTTTGTTTACACAATGCATAAAATATATATTAAATACTTTTACTTCATATACAAATACTTCATTTTCTGCTTCTTAGGTAATAGCCCAAGATAGAAATCCACTGTTGAGCACTGCTAACTGGGGCAAAATGGTACAGAAAGTTTCTCAGTTTGGCATTCGAACAGGCACATTCAACTGCTCAAGTGACTCAAGGTAAGAAAGACTCAACACCTGTAACAACTGAAAGTAGGCAGCTATTCACATTTCTGTGAGCTGATCAATCAAGAATGGCATGTTTGAAATGCATTGTATGGTAAACAGCTGACTCAAATTTTATTATAAATGTTAAAACTATATATCATTTTCCATATACATTTCTTCTGTTCCTAGAAATGAAGAAATTATATTTATATTCATGTTTATTTTTTTCTAAAACCAAAAAGTAAAATCAACAAGTAATAACTTTACATAATGGTAAAGTAATCATTATTTTCACAGGCATCTGGATTTTTCTAACATTTATCAAACATGAACTGATTTTGCCATGTCATAAACTGGACACGTTATCATATATTGAGGGTCTGCAGAGGTCCTCTTTGTAATATAATTTCCTATTTCTAGGTTTTCCTTTCAGTGTAAAAAAAAAAAAAAAAACATATGCGAGAAATATGTAAAAAAAAAAAAAAAAAAAAATATATATATATATATATATATATATATATATATATATATATATATATATATATAATTAATTAATTAAAAATATTTCAAATCATATTCAAACCATAGAAGATGTGTCGTCATCTAAAAAAAAAATGTTGTTTTCATTCCCCATTGTCAGGTATTGCCATAAACGGGGCTGGATGAAGTCCACCCTCATCATGTCTGTCCCGCAGACCAATGCATCCAAAGGGAAGGTCATGTTGAAGGAGTACAATGGCAGACGCATCGAAACAGAGCACATCTTCAAATGGATGACTGCGCACGTTGCCTCACGCATCAAAACCATACGTTTCTCTGAGCAATTAATGGATGACTGGTATCAGATGGAAAAGCAACCAGTGAAGATGTTCTTGTTTGCCAGACTGCTTCAGCCCCCGGCGTTTTTCTCAGCTCTCAGCATCAAATTCACGGGGCGCATCGAGTTCATCTTCGTCGATGTGCGCAACTGGGACAACACCACCTGTCTGGATGAGATTGGAGTGCAGCAAATGCCCTCATACATCCTCAAAACACCAGAAGGCATCTACAGATACGGCAATAGCACCGGGGAATTCATTTCCTTGCATGCCATGGATGCATTTCTTCGATCTGTACAACCAGAAGTCAATGACTTGTTCATTTTGAGCTTGGTTATGGTCAATCTAATGGCTTGGATGGACCTTTTCATTACGCAGGGAGCCACCATAAAACGCTTTGTGGTTTTAATCAGTACACTAGGGACTTATAATTCCTTACTTATAATTTCCTGGCTGCCCATCCTTGGTTTCCTTCAGCTTCCATACCTGGATAACTTTTATGAGTACAGCCTGAAATTGTTGCGTTACGCAGACACCACTACTATTGCCTCTTGGGTCCGGGCCGACTGGACCTTCTATTCTTCTCATCCAGCTCTCTTCCTCAGCACTTATCTAGCCCATGGCCTTCTCATCGACTACTTTGAAAAGAAAAGAAGATGTAGCAATGAAGACCAAAATGCCAACAACCTAGAGTGGTTGTCAAGTCTCTGGGATTGGTACACCAGCTACTTAGTGCATCCCATTGCCTCGTTCCAGAACTTTGAGTCAGACTGGGACGACGATCCCAATTTCCTTTTGGAACGATTGGCATTCCCAGACCTCTGGCTTCGCCCGCTTGTTCCAATAGACTACATCAAGAACCTGCCCACCTGGAAGTTCAGAGTCGTTCAGTCTGAGGGGCACAACCGAGTGGACCATGACAACCAACAAAAAACTATGACGAACCCAAATGGTGGCTCCAGCGGGGACCAGGAAGTTTATCACTGCAGTTCAGAAGTTCTTCACGATAATAACGACGGATGTTCGGCTGCATCAAAGGCAGAAGAGTCATGGTCCGGTGGAGAGGAACAGGACACTGATTGGTCTCATTGGCCTTGCGGCATGCTCCACTGCACCGAGTGTGTTGTATGTCTCGAGAACTTTGAAACAGATTGCCTTGTAATGGGTTTACCGTGCGGCCATGTTTTCCACCAGCAGTGCATCGTGGTCTGGCTAGCCGGTGGGCGGCACTGCTGCCCTGTGTGCCGGTGGCCATCGTACAAGAAAAGACCCACAAGACAACATGCAACTGAACAGCTTGAACCAGAATAGCCCTTGTCCAATTAGTTTACGTCTTGCTTCCTGCACTTATTTAAAAAAAAAAAGAGAAAAAAACAGACGACTTGATGTGTTCATCTTTAGTCTTTAGATTCATAACATTGGCTCCTGGGTTTTTGTTGGTGGTTTTAACTTGCACAGTTAATTAAATTCATACTTCCCAATATTTTTTCAATCTTTTTTTTAATGGGAGAAACTTGATTTAGGTCATATACCTTGTACTTGGATAAAAAAAAAAAAAAGATTTTAAAAGCTAAATTATAAAATATTGAATGGTAAATTCAATGCATATGGTTGAAAAATTTATGTTGTAGCACTCATCATACATCCCAATCAGACAGAAGATAATCAATATGCTCCTGAATTACATCTTTTGTTCAGTGTGTGTCCAAATGTGAATAAATCTGTCTAAAATTGAGCTACACTACTAAGCCACTGGGGAATTGAAGACTTGAGATGTGAGACTTTATATAAAGGATTAACCGTCTGGCATGTCATTATAAATGTTTTTTTTTTTTGAAAAGAAGAATAGCTTTACTTAAAACTGCCTTGTGCACAATTGAAAATGGCTTAGGCATTGACATGCAATTCTTAATGGCTCCATCTGCAATTTAAGTTATTGTCTTGTTGGAGCATGTTAGTTTATTTCGGAACAGCATTTTGTCACTAACACTAATAAAGAATTTACCCCCTTGACTTTTGCTGTTTGTCAGAGTTTAAAAGTGATATGGGAACTTAAACCTGTAATTGCGTTCAATTCAATAAAGTCAATTTTTTTTCACCAGTGGTATACATGGATCTCCTCAGTTTTGTCCTGTCACTAACATTTTAAACAAATGGTAAGTAAACATGGGTTAGCCCACACATAATCAACACAAATGTAGTTATTACGTATTAAAGATGCAGGAGTCTTCCTTGCTTCTTCACCTTACATCTTTTACAATAATTGACCATATAACCTAAAATATAATAGTAGCTACATACTACAAGAATGAATGAGGTTTGTTGAGATGCTATTACTTTTCATATTAATATATATATTTTTCATAGTACAATAATGAGGCTGTTTTTTGCTACAGTATTTTTACTGTAATCATTTACCACTAACAAAATATAAATTAAAATGACAAAAAGAATGTACACTCTCTGAAAGAGATCGCTTGATCAGTGTAATTTACATTAGTAACAACCTATGTATCTCAACAGCAGCTCTTGTCTCAACGAATGTATTCTATAATTTGAGTAAAAAAAAAAAAGTATTAATAGAAGAATAAGCATCATTGCATACGAGTGTACAAGGACCAAATCAATGAATGAAATCATTTTAAAACGGAATATTTTTTTTTTCTATGAACTTGTGTGACGTATATATCACGTTGGGCGTGCCTACCGCGCGTGCGTTGCTCTGTCACTGCGTGCGCCAGTGCTGGAGCTAATCTACAGTGTGCTGGGGCAAAACTGCTGTCGAGGTTGATCACTTTTATAATGTTTTGCTGAAGCCGGTGGCATATTTGTAGTCTTAAATCCAACACCCAGAATCAGAAGAAGCAAGCATGCTGCGCGTCTGTTGGAAAGGGGCTCACGCAGCAGCGCGGGTGAGTTTTATTCTGCTAACAGATCGGTCGGTCATTCAGTGACCCACAGCCAGGCCCGACGTTTCTTACGCGTATCGTAAAATTACGGATTATAATAGGCTCTGTAGTGTCTGTTTAATTAACCGATGATTATGTTCAGCTAAACTTCTTAATAGTGTCTTTTGTTGAGGTTTGTTATTTGCAGTTTAAGTGGTACTCCACGATAGAACGCTGCTTTACGTCAACGACGTAACGTGCGATCGAAAGAGGCGGTCCCAGTGTGATTGGCAGATTCCTCGAACCAATCATATTTCACAGTTAAGAGAGTGACGCCTCCCTCCACTAATAAAAACCCGGCATGTACGCTTGCGTAAACATGGGCGGGCTGTGTATGATTCATTTTTTCTGTCACCCGGATAACCCACCTAGCTAACAGTTGTCTGAAAATCTTTCATTTTAATGTATTCACCTTTATTTATATTTAATGATATTTTACTGAAATCTTGCTCATGCAAAGCATTTGATCAAAGAGCTACACCCCGTACACACCGTGAACTGTTTATTGGTTTTGTTCAATGGAAGGACGTGACCTTGCCGGTGAAAAGTTCAGAAAGTTTCCTCACACAAACGCTGCCTTCATGTCTACTGTGGTGCTTTTATGCAAATGAGTCTTATGAATTATCGATGCTATGTATAACAGCTGCTAAAATTTAAACCGTCTTATTATTGGCACTGAAGAAGCAAACTAATGTTTAGGGTCGGTCATTCATTCGTTATTGTTTATTGTGTTTTACTGGATGCTTGATCCACAGTGATGATAATCATGTTTTGAGAAAAAAATATTTTTTTTGGTTTTTAAAGTCACAAAAAGAGCTACAATGGAAACCTGTTTTCACTGAACAGCATTTACATCTGAAATGAATGGCTGTTTATTATTGATTGATGTAAAACAGTGGTTGTGGTCAGTGTAAAAAGAAAGTATTACTTTTAATACTGTAGCTTGTGATGCAGTATATTTTGCTGTAGTGCATGTGAAATTATGATTTGTTTGTTTGTTTCTCTGAAGCAATGTGTGTGTGGGAAAGTGAAGGCCCATCCGTTGCAGCACTGCCGCAGATACACCACGGCTGGAGACTCTGGGTACGACATCAAACTGTGAATTTAACCTTAAACACACAAGCTTGCAATGATATTGCTGATTTGTTTATTTTCAAATTTGAGTGTTTTTGCATTATTTTGTTTTACCACATAATGCATTAGACATCTTTAAATGAATGTTAGGTTGACCTTGGTCTGGTGTGTGTGGAAGAAAGGGAAAAAAACCCCTGTCAAATCACACTCGACTGCATCTTAAATTTGATCTTTTTGTTCTGCAGATCTGCTGCTGGGAAAATAGTGGCAGCTAGTCTTTTAACGGTTGGTGGTGGTCTTGGCGGTACAATCCTTTATGCCAAATGGGATCCCAAGTTTCGGGCAAATATAGAGAAGAGCGTTCCGTACTCAGATCAACTGTTTGAGATGGCACTTGGGCCGCCCCCTCCTCCGCTCATCCCTTTACAGAAGAAACCAGTAAGTTTCACTTTCACTTTTACTTTGTCTGCCTTTGATTCTTAGACCAGATTCATCTATGCAGCTGTCTGTGCTTCTGTTGTACAGATGTATGCCTTTAATGATGTTAAGTAATTTAAGATTTTTTTTTTTTTTATAGGGAAAGATCGAACCCCTGCAAATCTCTTCATTGTCAGAAGCATCTAAGGAGTCCAAGCAGCCTAAAGTTAAAGCCAAGAAGTCCGATCCAGCACCTGTTGTAGAGGAAGCTCCGGCACCAACCCCACAGACACTCAAAGGTGAGTGAGACTCTCAAACTTCTTCACATGCAGACACTATCAGGTTTCAGATGTGCAACCGCTACACTTCACAGTTGCGGACACATAAGCGAAATTTCATTTGTTAAAAAAAAAAAAAGATCCATTGTCTGTTGTCAATAGTGTAGTGATGTTTGAAGCACAGCTTACACAGAAATTTTGCTGAACGACAGAAATTGTGACTGCACCTCAAAGCTCACAGATCTGTACATGATCATTAAAATTAAAAAACAACTTCATGAAATGTACTACTGACCTTCATAAAAATTTAGTAAGTAAAAGTTTAAGGGACTGGTGTTGTCACAAGGCAGACACATTTAATCAAGAATTTTAATTTTTCCAAGAACACACGTGATCCTAACCTTGTCTGGATGCCATTGTATTAGAACTAAAAGTTTTATGGAAGTAGTGTTACCACTTTACATGGATTAAGGCCTGTTCACACCAGAATGAAACTGAACACACTCAGGAACTTGATAATGCAAATTTTACTCGCTTTAATGCACTGATATAGGATTATAATAAATTGTAGCATTTTGCCAGTAATTGAGGTATATTATTAGCAATAATATTTCAGATGTTGTAATAAAATGTTCTGTATCTGTATAGTAAAAAATGTTCAACACATTTCATGTGATTTTTTTTTTTTTTTATTTTTTTTTTTTTTTTTTTTTCATGTGATCGCTTGTTTTTGTTCCTCTTGTTTGGTTTTATTATTATTGTTTTATATGATTATGTTGAAGACTTGATTGTCAGCTACGTTTACAGCTTTCTACCTGTCTGGACACATGCAAAACCTAACATTTAAACATTTGTAAAAAAAACAACAACAACATCCTAATGCATTGGTTAAATTAAAAGTGGTGTTTGGTGGTCCACTAATACAGGTTTTTCATCATCATAATAATAATATAATAATACCAGAGTCTAAATATTAATACATAATAATTAGTCTTTGACATGTAGGTCGGTTTGACATTTGTCGGTAGATTTTCAGAACCAACATATCTCTTAAGCATCCGACTAGTCGTGTTTATCAGCCACTGCTGAGTATTTAAAAATAATTAACTATCAGTCTGGCCCATATATCTGTCTGTCATAAGTCTGAGTCACATAAATATTTGCTCTTGGTGTGGATCAGTCTTTGTCCTAAATTAAAAAAACTGTACTACCTCCTAAGTCACATACTGTAGTTACTACATTTAAAGATGAATGAACTATGTGACAGTTAAAAAGGATCAGTATAGTTTGAATGTGTGTAATATGAATGAAATCTGGACTTACTTTAGTACATCTGCCATGTTATTGTCATATGACATACCAGCATCAGTTGCATTGATACACTGCCATTCGTGACTCCTCTCCCATGGCCCGATGGGATGGTAAAGTGATCTCACCGTAAGTGGTAGGTCATCTGGGTGCTTTTTACTTGCTGTAAATTCAGACATACTGCTCAGTTCATATACCAGCTGATTCATTTTTCACCTACTATATAGTAGGGAAGTATGAATATTCTGAAACCGAATGCATAATTTCACAGTTGAAGCAGATACACAACCATCAGTTATGTCATATATGCAAATGATCAAAGGATCTCAGGCAATACTAGTTAATTTACTGTAAGTTATGTTACTTTTGATCACTGATGCACTGAGGCTGATCTGTGATCTATATTTCTCATGGAGTCCTACTGTTGTTGCAGAAGCCTCAGCAGAGGCAGCTCATATTATTTCGGCTATCAGCGATGTGCCGTCTGTGCCCGCTCCGGGTACAAGTGACGAAAGCCCACCTGGCCACACGGCGGCAGGTCAGGATCATTCACTCTGCCTTCTGCTTCTAACAACTGATCCGGAGCCTGTTTGTCTTCATCGCATCAGTTGTTGTGCAGATGGCATCCGTGTCTCTTCCTCTCTGCATGCTCTCAAACTTCACACCCTCTGGTTCCCTGTTCATCCTTCTGCACAGTTCTGTCATGTGACCCACGCTAACAAGTTCTGTTCATTGTGTGTTTGTTGAGTTCTTCACTAACACAATGTTACTAATCAGTGTTCTTTTCCAGTAACTAACAAATGCGTATCCTCATTTGTAATGATCTGTGCCAAATATGCTAGATTGCTAGTCTGATGAGAACCAATCATCTGAAAATGAACAAATATATCAGGACAAGTTTGGCTTGTCAAAACTGATTCAGATCATTGATCATTGACCACTAAGTTTAGTTTCTTTTTTTTACGGATTCACTAAAAAAGACCTGATCAGTCGATCATTTGTTCACAGATGATGTTGTTTACGTTGTGCATGCAACCAGCGAAGGCAGTGCACTACAAAGGCATATTTATCGTTTCACATCGCCCAGTGTTTATTTTGGTTCAGACGGCAAACTCACAGCTCAAGTAAAATATAATATTATTTCCCATGGCGCTGGAATAGCTCAGTGTGTTTGTGTGTGTGTGTGTAGTTGAAGAGAGCAAGGATCATCATGAGCCTGCACTGAAGGAGAGGCCGGCGGAGGAAGTGTCAGCTCGACTGGCTCAGCAGGATAAAGCTGAGCAGGATGCTTTAGCAGGTGGGTGGCCACACAATCTGCACATGAACCAGTTAGTAAAGAAGTTAGAACCGCTCTACAGGTTTATTAGTTGCCTTATCCTAATTAGGCTCTCGCTCTTTTCCCCAATAAGTTCCTGTCTCATTTTTAGTGCCTAAAAACATGTATTTGTATATACTGTGAGTGTTTGTGTGTCTCAGCTCTAACTGCTGGACTGGAGGAAAGTCTGGGCAGCTCCGCTAAGATCACCCTGCAGGCCATCGGAGCCCAGGAGGCTGCGCTGACAGCCATCGCTGCACATACAAACAAACTCAAAGAAGCCATGGACTCACAGGTGAACACACACACACACATAGTCATTTGAACCTGCACTCTGCTGATGAGTTAAATCAGGTGTATTAGATAAGAGAGACATCCAAAATATGCAGTGGTGGCGGGCTTCAGGTTTGGGATACACTGCTGTAGCAATGTGCTAAAACACCTTCGTACCAGCAACCACCAAGAATGCTCTAGCAATGGCATGGTGACCTCTGACATTTTGGGGGGGCAGGTGCTCAAGTAAAAAAAAAAAGGCACCACCTCTTATAATTACTTATCCATTATAAAGTTACATTCAGTTGAACATATTTTAATTACTTAGACTAGGCTGTTACCGATCAAATGAAATCATTATCAACAAAATCCATCTTACCATTTGTGACCCTGGACAACAAAACCAGTCTTAAAGGGGTGGTTTACTGCTTTTTTTCTTTGATTGATTGTGTTTATGGGGTGCAATATAACATGTCTTCGTGTTTCGTTTGTCGTTGTTCGTTGTTCGTTGCGTTTCGAGTCAAATGTAAATAATGGTGTCAATATTGCCATATCAGTTTGAGCCAGAATCAGACCCAGAAAGCGGTAATGAAGAGAGTCAAGCAGAACTTCCGCAAGCAGCAAGCACGGCTCTTACAAAACGTTTCTGAATGGAAGTTTGCTGTTGTGATTACATATCATTTTTTGAAGTTCGTACACGTTTGTCTTATACACACAAAATAGCATTGAACTAACTATAATCGAAAATCAAAAATGATTTTTTCGATTTGAAAAAATTTGATTTTTTCAAATCGAAAAATTACGTCATAAAGTATACATGGAAAATACATTTACAAAATTAGTACATAATTACAAATTCGGGTTCAAAATGTTTGTACGTGTTTGTCATAGACACACGAAATAGCATTTAACTAACTGGCTACTAAAGCCAGCGTTGGCATTTGTTTACGACCTTGATAAAACTAAAACATTACGTCTGAAATTATACATGCAAATACATTTAAAATTATTAAATCTTACTTACAGGTTGTGGCCCAACAACTGCTGCCTCTGGTTTTAAAGTTGGAACTGCTCCATGTTTTAGTAATAGTTTCTGTGTGAATCCGGCATTGAACTCGGAACTCTCTTGATTCTGGAAGCTGTCTTCCGTAAAATGCGCAGCACAGAGAGCAATTAGGATTGTAATTGTCAGGAACATAATCAAACATAAATTTTAACCATTGTTGACGAACTACAGTATCCGTAGGAAGCCCGAACACAGAAGACCTGACAGCTGAGTGAAAATAACACCGTTTCGACGGCATGGCTACAACTCTCCAATAAATAGAATAAATAATCTTTCTATTGATGTATGGTTTGTTAGGATAGGACAATATTTTGCTGAGATACAACTATTTGAAAATCTGGAATCTGAGGGTGCAAAAAAATCAAAATATTGATGAAGTTCTTAGCAATGCATATTACTATTCAAAAATTAAGTTTTGATACATTTACGGTAAGAAATTTACTAAATATCTTCATGGAACATGATCTTTACTTAATATCCTAATAATTTTTGGCATAAAAGAAAAATCATTGATTTTGACACATACAATGTATTTTTGGCTATTGCTACAAATATACCCCAGCGACTTAAGACTGGTTTTGTGGTCCAGGGTCACATTTATCAAATCATTTTACACTGCAATTACAGTTGCATAAGTAATTTTTTGAAATTGATTTAAATATAACATTTTGAATATAGAAATATGAAATGCTATATAAAACTATTATTTATGAAACTTAAACTGACAGCAGATGGCGGGAAGGCTTAATGTGAATCACAGAATCATTCATTCAACTGGTTCATTTATATCAGCTGATTCATTCAAGGAAAAAACACCACTCTGTGTTGCTGAGAAACACAACTGTTCTGCTTTGTTTGGAACTATTTATTTGGTGAATCTAAGCAAAAACAGTTAATATAATTAATTTGTTTATTGAACATTGTATACAATGAATGTTGAATTTACAATCATGTTGATATTCAGGAAAATGGCACTCTTGCTTGTGTGATATTGCTCAAGTGTATTATGTTATAAACATAAAAACAAAAACTCCTAAAAGGGGCAATTTATATCTTGATTGAGGAATAGAGGTAATTTTATTATTTTGGCTGACATTTCTGACCTTGCACAACGATATTTTATGTCAACTCCAGACTAGCTTGCTTGATAAGTTTAATGGAGAGCTGTTGCCTAAGTTAGGCTGGCTGTATTTAGATGTTTTAATAATGGTTTAAATCCACAGCATTGACGAACTGTGCCAAAGTTAAGGGCAAACTGTTAATGAGCCATCACCAATGATGACTGGTCAGGGAGGCATGGATGAAAGAAGTGCAGGTGCTCGAGCACCTCTTGCGGTCTGTCTGTGCGCGTGTCTGAACATTATATAGCAAATGACTGAATTGAGATTTCAGCTTTTATGCACTGATTTTCTGCTGCTTGTGACATTGTCATGTGTTTGTGTTCAGACTCCTCCAGATGAGAAGTCCACTCAGTGGAAAGCACTGAATGAAGCTCTGAGTGACAGGGCCAGAGCCATGGAAGAGGCTGAAGAAGCCCTGATCAAAGCCAAGTGAGACCTCCTCCTGACAGATCTTAAATTACAGTTTCAATACACATTTCAACCAGTGTCCATTAGACTAGTTTGAGGTCTGTAAGATTTTAAAGAAGTCTCTTATGCTCACCAGTGCTGCATTTATTTGATCAAAACACAATATAAATAGTGATATATTGTTAAACATTATTACAATTTTAAATAACTTTTCTATTTGAATATATTTTATAATGTAATTGATTTCTGTGATGCAAAGCCAATTTTTTGCATCATTACTCCAGTCTTCAGTGTCACATGATCCTCCAGAAGTCGTTTTAAAATGCTGAATTGGTGCCTAAGAAACATTTCTTATTGATAGCAGCTTTGAAAACTATGTATTTTTGTGAAAACTCATTTTTTTCATGATTCCTTTATAAACAGAAGGTTCAAATTAAGAGCATTAATTTCAGCTAAAAAATCTTTTGTAACATTATAAATTTATTTACTGTCACTTTTGATCCATTTAATGCGTGCTTGATTTAATAAAAGTATGAATTTAATTTGGATAAAATCTTACTGACCCCTAACTATGTTTTTTCCAGTTCTCAACTGTCCATTTCTACTGTCGAATGGAATAAACTGTCATAACGCTCAGCCCTACACAGAGAGGTGCTTAATTGTACCGTTTTGTTGATTTTTGTTTTGTGTGTATTTAGAGGAGAGCTTGAAAAATTACGTGGCGTGATCAACAGTGCAAAGCAATCCAAGATTGACACAGCGAGACCCCAAATCCTGGCCGCTGAGGAGAACTTGCACAGCATGATTGTGGATCTGGACAAAGTAGTAACCAAGGTAAGTATCTTAATCTGACTATGTTAATGTGCTTTGGTGGAACCCAGTACATTTAAATGAGAATTGAGCCTGTAATCTATTTAGTTTACACTCCCAGAGACTTTGGCGACACATCACCGTTGTCCCATCTGGAGTCTGTAACTCACACCTGGGTATTGTCTGTCTCTTCTGCAGGTGCAGACGGCACAGACAGAGGCGAAGATCGTGTCTCAGTACAGTGAACTGGTGAATGAAGCCAAAGCTCAGTTCCAGCAGGAGCTCGCCAACATCACACCTGAGATCCAGGCCAACTGGAAGGGACTCTGTAAGATCTCACATACTCTCCAGACTGCATGTTTATCATTGATCTCATGTTTTATGACTACTGGGTTTTTTCCTCCCTCGAGTGTTTGTCAGATTTAACTAGTTAAAATCTGGTGTATTTTTAGTAGGACTGTCAGAGTTAATGCATACAAATTACATGCTTAAAACATTTATTGAGCACAGAGAGCTGATGTTTCTCAGTAAATGGAGAAAGTCAATTAGTGAAAATGTACTTATAAATTAAACCCAGTAGGGAGGGTTAACAAAATAATTTATTAGTGAAATGGCATCATTCATAAACATCTTACAATTATAAAATCCAATAATTGTGCACATTTTGTTTTCTTTACTTAAAAAAGGAACTGAATATGCTAACTGCCAACAAAAATGATTAAATTAATTGTGATATAAAGTTTTAATCGACTTGCATTACTACTTTGTTTGCACATTTATTTCAATGTAGCACAATAAAAATAGAATCTATTCTTTAGAGTTCTGATGAATTTTTCAACCTGTCTTTAGATTTGCATTTCTATTTGCTTTTATTTAACTGTATAAACCATGTGTTTTAATATATCAAAGCAGTTATTATTATGACAACATTAAAAAGTCACATATAAAATGCCATTGCCTTAGATAACGATATATTAAAGCAAGTGAAATTAATTTTAATGAAAGATAGCATAAGCACACTTCTAGCAAAAGATTTGACTCAAATTTCACACAAATACTAACAAAATGTAAAAAATACCGGCATTGTCAGGTTTAAAATTCAGACCAACCTAATTATACAGGGCTTCCTCAAGACCAAATGATTCAGGTACCCCACCTACTAGTCGTTTTTTAATCTTATCATTTTCTAGTTTCCACCTATTAAAATAATAATAAGCTGCTGCAGTCATTATGTGCGTCACAGTGATGTCTACTCCTGTCATTCTTCCTGTAATGCTGCTCTCTGCTCTTTCTCAGCGGGAAAGCTGAGCGCAGATGATCTGAACTCTCTGATCGCTCACGCCCACCGGCGCATCGACCAGCTGAACCGTGAGCTGGCGGAGCAGCGGGTGAGGGAGCAGATCCACATCGAGGCGGCTCTGGAGCAGCAGAAGCTGGAGGATCAGAAAGCACTGGAGAAAGCTGTGGCTTCTGCCTTGGAGCACAGACGAGAGGACATGAGACTCGAGCAGGAGAAGAAGGTGTGTGTGATTCAGCACTGTTGTGCTACTCTCACTTGCCCTGTTAAAGCTTACATTTTTTTTAGACCATGAATATGTATTTTTATGCAAACCTACGAATGACTTTGTGATAGACTTTTGTATTCCACCGTTTTCTAGTGATTATGAATTTATGCCTGTCTTGGAGGTTCGTAATTATATAACCATATAATTTCCATCTCTCTTTGCTGATTTTATTTCTGAAGAACACTTACAATTTTATTTAAGAGTGTGTGTGTGTGTGTATATATATATATATATATATATATATATATATATATATATATATATATATATATATATATATATATATATATATATCAATTTATAAAAAATTATAGTTTTTAATTATAGTTTTTTATGATTTTGTATGACAGTAGGTTTAAATAGAATATCACTATGTTAGTTTTCTCAAGCCAACATAATTATAAACGTAATCCTAAATATAAAAATAAATTTCCTAAAAAGTTAATTGCACATTGCGCTGTGATGTTGAGAGCTTTCTCTGTGTGTGTGTGTGTGTGTCAGGCTCAGGAGGTGCGTGAGGTGATGGAGGCTGAGATGAGGACACAGCTGCGTCGTCAGGCCGCTGCACACACAGATCACCTGCGGGACGTGCTGAAGGTTCAGGAGCAGGAGCTGCGCGAGGAGGCCCAGGAGGTGCCAACACTGCCTCTTTACATGCAAACAACTACATAGAATTGAACAGTTAAAGGACTTGTTAACTTGTTAAAAAAAGATGGTGCTATCTATTTGACTGACCAGTTTGGTGCTGGTTGTGGTACAGAAAGTAAAAATGATGCACCAAAATTTTGCAAACAGGAATACATTTTCTGTTTCAGCCAAAACCATTTTGGAGAGCCGAAGTCATTGACAGAAAACGTTAATTTAATTAGCGCCTCTCTGCATTTTACTAAATATATGCACTATTTTACATATTACTTATATTTTTGACTTAAACTGTTATCTTTAATAATCTTTGTATTGAATAAAGCTGTCTTGGAAACAAGTGTTTGTTACAGCTAGCATTTAAATATAAAAATAAATTTTAACAACAAATTGGAGTAGAAACAATTATTATATAATTACAAATTGATACAAAAACTGCCTTATGTGCAATTTATAAGTTTATATACAACTTAAGATTTTTATTTGAGTGTATGATTGTTAAATACATTTGATTAATTAATTATTAAAATTTATTTTGGTGTTGGTTAGAATGAATTTTGGTGCTCTTTTATTGCCTAACACTAGTGCTGTCTGTCTGTCAAGATTGAAAAAAGATTATAAAGTATATCTAAATGGATTATTTTCTTTCTTTTGTAGATTCTGAGCAGTAAGATGATGGAGCAAGAAACTCATTACCGTAGACTAACTCAAGAACAGCTGGACACCTTCACTTTGGACATGAACGCAGCTTACGCCCGTCTAAAGGGCATCGAAGACGCCATAGACAGTAAGCGTCAAACTACTTAAACTCTGCCAATAGTGTTAAAACATTCAACAGAAATGAAAAAGAAGGATCTTGCGCTTGGTTCCATTCACATGTAATACATTTTCAAGTCAATAACAGAATCCATCAAAGAGCAAAAAAACTTGATTCTTGAAATTCGTTTGCTATGTATCCAAATAAAAGGATTACATGCCGACATACTAGTAGTCTTCTCTTATTCTTATAAAGTGCTCAGTGCATATTAAAATCAACAGACGTTTCGGTCACGCAGGACCTTCCTCAGTGTTCACATACTACTGAAACAGTTCATTTTTCTATTCAGTTCCTCACATGTCAACATACGTATATCTAATCAATTCAATTAATGAATCAGTGACAGACCAATTACTTCATTGTCAATTTACAAATATATCCAGAGGAGATACAGAGAAATACAGAATAAAAAAAATATACAAAAAATGTCAAAGTCTCCATACAATCCATCATAATATAATTGACTGACATATGAAAAAAAGAGGGAATACATTATAAAAAAACTAAATCTTCATTCAAGCCATTTGGTTGTACAGTGTTAAGACGACAAATCCATTTACTTTCAGTTTGTAATAATTTCCGTTCCAAATTCGTATGATGTTACATTTAACAGAGGCAGTCTTAAATCCTCAGTTTGACCTTTGATTGATTGTTTAATATTAAATGTTTGCCATGTCTCCAGGTCACGTGATTGCTGAGGAAGAGGCCCGTAAGGCTCACCAGTTGTGGCTTTCTGTAGAGGCTCTAAACTACACGCTCAAGTCTGCAGGAGCCGATTCCCCCACCGAGCCTCTAGAGGGTGCTGTGCGAGCCATCAAAGAGAACTGTGCAGAAAACGAGTTCGCTCAGGCCTTGGCCACCGCTATTCCCGAAGAGTCTCTCAGCCGAGGAATCTACAGTGAAGCTTCCCTTCGCGCATGTTTCTACGACATCCGTCGACTCGCACGACGCGTGGCACTTATCGACGAGACCCGCAACAGCCTGTACCAGTACTTCCTGTCCTACCTGCAATCCATCCTCTTGCTTGAAAGGGAGCAAGTAGCTCCTCCTGCTAAACTAGCACCTGAAGATCTCGACACGTTCAAGCTGCTCGCCTACGCCACTTACAGCATTGAGCGCGGCGACCTGGAACTAGCCGCTAAGTTTGTCAACCAACTTCGCGGCGAGTCACAGCGCGTGGCGCAGGACTGGCTTAAGGAAGCCCGACTCACCTTAGAAACAAAGCAGGTGATTAGCCTGCTATCGGCATATGCTAATGCTGTAGGCTTGGGCACCACACAGGCCCCTTAGCACCCACTCTGTCAAGATTATGTAAATTATGAGGAGTGTTACTTGCCCGCTATTAACAGAACCTTCTGCTCCTCTGTTTAATTTATAAATAGGTTGTGTGCTAGCCAAAATTTGTTTTTCTTATCTGTCCAAAGCACTTTTGCAGGAAGTCTTTGCCCTTAAAACAATTCTTAAGTGGCCTACCATCCAGAACGACCAGTAGTTGGTATGTGGGAAACACTCGGCAGTGGCACTCCTCAGTGTATATGGCGCACGTCTCACTGGTTAGCATTTAATGTGCATTTAGCAGGTTGAAGGGCCTCGTGGTCAGCAGTGTGACGCTAAACCTGTTCGCTATTTCAGAGTTCACATGTAATGCTTCAGTTATATTTACTGGTTGTTTATTAACCCAAACTGTTGAGAATAATCAGTCCTCTCATTCAGTATTGGAGATCAATAAATCATGGTTGTTGACAATAATGGCATTTGTTATTTGCATGACTGCATTGTTGTAAAAAGGGTCACATCTGGTTTAGTAGGGGTTCATTTTAATTTACTTATTTATTTTTTGGACCCAGATTCATAACAGTTTGAGTGGCACATTTTAGTGTAGATTGTTGTGAATTGGTCACAATGTAATGAAGACTTTGAACAAAGATGCTGTTGAAAGATGGAGATGCTATATTGGATCTAACAGCAAACCTGTAATGCACAGGTAAGCAGATGTTACTCATTACACAAACCTTGTGTACTCCTGGAAGCTGCAGAAAGGCAGCCAATCAAATGGAGAAGGCACTTTTCAGTTTTGTATGCGATGTACATTAGGCAGTAAATATAAAAGAGCTGTAGGTGGTCTGTGTGTGTTACTGTCATCGTTCGACTGCTGCAACGACAATAGCACAGAACACCAACAAGTTCTTAAAATAACGCACAAGTAAATATTTCACATTTATTCTACTTTTCTCAATACATATCATTTTAAAGCATCTTTTCCAAAAAAAACTAAACAATTATGAGTAATCTGTTTTCAGAGGTGTAATGTCTAAATGGCAAAAATGTACGGTTCTAAGATTATATAAATAATGCAGTTAATGTCATGTATTTTTGCCTTTTGGCAAAGTGCATCTCAGGAACCGCACTCCAGTAGTTTGTGTCTTATTTCTCAGACAGGTCCTTGATCTTGGATGGGTGAGGTGTGGCTGGGGTGCCTCAGGGCTCAGTTCTTAGACCGCTTCTCTTCCCTGTCTACATGGCATCACTAGGTTTTGTCATTCAGAAACATGGCTTTTCATATCACTGCTATGCTGATGAGACTCAACTCTACCTCTCAATCCATCCTGATAATCCGACGATAGCTGCTCACATCTCAGCTTGTCTGACATTTCTTGCTGGACGAAAGTCCATCACCTTCAACTCAACCTTGCCAAGACAGAACTGCTTATGGTTTCAGTAAACCCATTGTTTCATCACAATTTCACCATCCAGCTAGGCGCATCAACCATGACACCTTTAACAAGTTGAAAAGAACACACGTCACACCTCTGTTCATCAATTTGCCATGGGTACCAATAGTGGCTCGCATAAAATTCAAGGCATTAATGTTTGCCTACAAAACCACCACTGGCTCTGCACCCCTTTACCTAAATTCACCACTTCAGACTCGTGTGCCCTCTAGAAGCTTGCGTTCTGCAAGTGAACGGCACTTTATTTTGCCAATCCAAAGAGGCACAAAATCACTTTTACATTAAATGTCCCCTCCTGGTGGAATGACCTCGAACTCAATCTGAGCAGCAGAGTCCTTCAAGAAACAGCTAAAAACACATCTCTTCCATCTTTATTTGACCCTCTAACACTTGCTCTATTTCTATTCTAACTGCTTGTTTTCTTAAAAAAAGAAAGAGCCTCTGACACTAGCATTCTCTATTTTTCTATTCTATCTACTTATTTTAATTTTTTTATTTATTATTAAAAAATTACCCTTTAACTCTAGTGTTCCCTATTCTTTTTCTATTTTATTTACTTATTTTCTTTTTATTATATATATTTAAAATAAAACCTTGCTACATGTACTGTGTTAGGCACACCAAGATTTATCACAGCACTTGCATATTATTGCTCTTTCGTTGGTTTTGATTGCTTCTATTGTCATCACTTGTAAGTTGCTTTGAATAAAAGTAATAAATGTAAATGTTAAAAGGGCCAAATATGAAACCACCCTTACACCATTAGGTGACTTTGCAATCCTAGTCACTACCAAAAGTCAAGAGTTTTGTGACCTTAAAGAGCTTGATGGATTAAAGCATGATGAAATATCTGTTAAATACACAGGAGATAAACCGTTTAGGGCCTAAGTAACTTACCATACTTTCTAATCAGGTAGGGTAGCGAATGATGGAAGATGCTCTGCTTAAGAACAATGTGGGTTTTCTTTGACATTGTAACATATTTGGATTTAGGATCCATGAGGATGATGATGCGACAGACGATGTGTTCTTATAGGAAATCAATAGAAATATTTGCTAATTTATTGTTACAGTGCAAAATATAAAATATTAAAAGGGGTAAAATGACAGTTACAGAAAGTATAAATGATTTTGGATATATATTTTTAAAGGCATATTTACATTTAATACATTGAATATATTCGGGGGGGTTATCTTACCACGCCTTACCCTACAATTATTGTTACTTAATAGGTAGTCAGAGTAGAATGATAAAATTGGGGTTTATTAAGGATGCAGGACAAGCACCTAGTAGAACATTACAATAATCCAGTGGGGTGGGGAACAAAAACAAAAAAACCTATAAAATTTCCCCCCATCATGTTACATTGTTGTATTTGAACATTGATTATCGCTGGTCACAGCTCTATTCTTTATTTAAAGGTGAACTAATAGCTGCATGAGAATTCTGTAGACAATGGTAGAAATGGTGAAACTGTGCTGAAGAACCAGTCCAGAATCCATGAGGAAATGGGAGAAAACAAATACTTTTACTTTCCATCTGAATGAAGACTGAAATCTGTGCATGTGACAAGTACACAATTATTAATGTCATTGAAAAACTAACACATTGACATTTAGCTGCTATGATCCATCCACGCTGCAGAACGTCTCTCAGCCCGAAATTTAATTGCTGTTAAAGGTCTGAATCTCCAGATCAGACAAGATGTTCCTGCAAGATGAAAAAAAAGACCAGATTATAATTTGATTCTTGAATTAATTCAACTAAAATCACTATGGTTGCCCAAAAAGCAACACTTACCTCTGCTGCTCTGTGAGTTCAAACTCCTGCTGGACCCTCTGGATGAGTTTTGGGGTCTCGGGCAAACAGAAGCCAGCTGAGATCTGCACCAGCTCCACCGCCTGATTCACTTCACCACTCTCCTTCATACACGTCAAGAACTTGTTCAACAGCTCCTCACTGAGAGAACAACACATCCGTGTGAACATTCAGACTATTATGACATCAAATATAATCATTATTTTATTTAGATTCTTTATAGAAATTTAAGTTTCACTTTTTTTGTACCAGTTTATACATTTATTTCTAGCTATGCTTAATTGTATAACACACTAAAAAGCCATGGAAAAAATAAATAAAAATAAATCACTAGTCGAAGTTTTTGAGACTCCTGATCATACTTTGGAACTCTGTTGTGTGTTTTGAAGTGTTTCAGCATTTCCCTGAATGAAGAGAAGAGAAAGAAAATCTGTGAGGTGCTTTAACTCTATTTGATCTGGATCACATTACAGATGTCCTTTAAGGATGTTACCAGGCGTCCTGTCTCCTCTGAGCTGCTAGTAATACAGAGATGAGGTCACTGAGAGAACCGGCCGTCCAGCTCAGCAAAACTTTGCCCCGGTCACCCGTGTCGAATACTTTCTTGATGTCCAGTGCACACTCAGCAAACGACTCCTGCACCTGTCCAGAAAATATATAGTGAAAGTGGCCAAGTATTGTGACCACTACTCGGAATTTGTGCTCTGCATTTCACCCGGAGCAGTGGGCAGCCATATTGCTGCGGCGCATGTGCATTACAAACCAGCACTATTTTTACAGACTGACACGGACACACACACAAAACTATACAAACACTTACTTTATACAACATTTTTGAAAATTCAAAACTAAAAATAAAAAAACAGAAATTGGCTTTATAATCCACTGACAAGGCATAGAACTGAAAAGAAAATGAATCAAAGGAGGAAGACTTGTAGAAGGCATGAGTATCAACCAATATAGATGTAGACGAGGTAGAGGTAATACCTCCTGATTGTGCTTCTCTCTTGCCATAAGTGTCAGCAGCTGTTCCACCAGATTCTGCCTGTTGGCATGGCCAAACTGTTTAATATCTGTGGAAAAGGACATTATTAAAAAATGTATACTTTAAGACCGTCATCTAAATGTGACGCCAGAATAAAACATGATACTACTAAATCTAGTAACACAAATAACACCTCTTTAAATGTCACAGTAAAGCACACACACGTTCTTGCACATGTGGTTTACAGGGTACTTTACAAACTGTATTTTCTATCCCCTTACCCTAGTCCTACACCTACCTCCACACAAAACTTTGTTTTTTTACATTTTCAGAAAAACACAATTTACTGTGTTTTAAGCCATTAGATTTATGAGAACCCAATCAATCAATTAATCAATCAATCAATCAATCAATCAATCAATCAATCACCTTTCCATATTTGTGGGATGAGGTCTAATCTGTTGTCCGCATCAAGCGCTTGGAGCAGATCTCTCATGACGTTAGAACTGGGGTAGTACACCTGTGAACCGAATCACATCAATGCACTTCACTATTCTGTGTGCGCTCACATGAAGCAACATTTGATCATGTTTTACTCACTGAGGGAACAAGATCTCTGTACCACTTCAGCATCACGTCAACGTTCTCCATCATAGAGAGCAGATGGAAGAACCGCGTACTGAAAGACAGACAGAAGCAACCTGATATTAAAGAGATCAGCAAATTATATTTGCTGTATTATTGCTGATTTTACCCCGTTATAGGGTCCCAACCAACAAATTTCTTATTTATGGTTATTTTTCCAATCACATAATTCTAATGATCTTTGAAGTACTTTAAGTAGTCAATTTGGCCCATCCACATATTTTCCCCCACTGCAGGTCATGTGTTTTGATGCCACAATGCACAGAGCCAACAACTCAATTCATTGGATCAGTTGCAGCAGCCCTGTGCTGAGTGTCACGTTTGGGAAAGGGTTGATGGGAATAGCTCTTAAATTATGAGTGAAGTTCTTGTTATTTTGCTGGATTATACTTACTAGTAAATGTTCTGATGGAAATCATTTCCCAGAAGTCTCCAGTTCTCTCCAACCCCAAGCAGCTCATGGACCCTATACGCCTGCTCTATGTCCTTAGTGTCCAGACACTGTAGATACAGATGTCAACAGGGTCACATGCCATTTACCATGAAGCGGTGTTGTTGAAAGGATGCGTTTAACTGCACTTACGATTCTCATAGCGGTAATGAAGAACTGTGCTGAAAAACAAAAGCAATGCAGGTGTGATTCAACCGTGTAGATACTTTTATCTGCAGAAATGCCTTTACAAAAAGGCATCGATACTTGTGTCCTGTTCCAGTATCCACAATTGCGGTCTTGGCCACTCGATAGTGTGTGCAAGCGACAGGAAGTAAGTGCACAAAACTGTCTCAGGTCTGAAATACGCCAAATCCACACTATCCCTACGGCTAAACGTTTTTCTTCTTCTCTGAGGCAAAGCATATCCCATCATTCATCATGTTCAGTCCAAAATCACACAATGTTGAGTAAAACTTTATCTTAAAGTGCAAAGTATCGAAAATTAAAACATGTAAAAAGTTCTGAACAAACTTTTCTTGCAATGACGCCTGAGGTAATCAAATGTTTTTGTGACACGCTTGTGATCTTCACACCCGCTTGAACACTTGGGCCAAATATCACAAATATGCAAGTAGAGTGAAGAACTGCAGAGAGCACAAGTGTGGGTACCGGGTACAAAGCTAAGTTAATAAACAATAGGCAGATACCATCATCAGGGTCCTGTGGCGTGAAGCTCTTCCCTGACACCTCGTTCATTACTTCCCACAGAATGTCCGTTTGGCCATTAATTGGGGCACCTGCAGAGCAAAGCATGATGGGAAATGCATGATTGCATGTTTCTGTGCACGCACATTTAACACTGTCATTTAATTAAGAATGGCAATTTTTATATTATATATATATATATATATATATATATATATATATATATAAAACGAGTCTTTATGACCTGGTTTATAAAATATGGCGAGCAAGTGATTGTAAGAAGCCAGACTGGGATCTGAAATCAAAGAAAAAGAATCGATTATACACCAAAAAAGGCATCAAAATATCATGAACCAATTCTGTCCTGTAGAAGCAGGAATAAGTAATGATCACTCAACAGATGGAGAGAGCCTTCATCTCACTGATCACAGGAAAGGCCTGAGATTTGCCCAGAGAGCCACAGCGTCTCAAAGCCTTCAGGACAGCGTTCAGCGTCAGGAGGTTCGGCTTGACCTTCTGCTCTGCCATCTGCTTCAAAAGATCCTACAAAACACACACAGACTGAGGCAGAAACTACTTAAAACAGCAGCTTCATAACAAAATCTCAATCACATACCACTATCAGGTCCCATTTTTCATTGTATTTCTCTTTTACTTCCAGGGCGGCTGTGATCAGGGCATTGAAGGTGTGCACATCAGCTAGAGGAACAAAACAAGGCATCTTCAGCTTGGGAAACGCTCATTTAGAAAATGCTAAATTTTCAATGATTCAAAAATCTCATAAATCGTAAAGCACGTACCTTTCAGTCGGTTGTTGAGCAGGTCAGTGTAGGTGCTGAATGCTTTAAAATAAGCACCATACTGTGAAATCAAACACACGTGCAGTTATCTTCTGCTATCAAACTAGAAATGAAATATATGAGAAGTTCCCACATACGTTACCTTCACCAAGCCTCGTATTAGAGCACTGTACGAATGCGTGTTTGGCTCTGACAGCAGCGCAAAGATCCTCTCTGCATTATTATTCTCTCTAAAGGGGAAAAACAAGACAAGGCAACCTCTTATACACCATGACAGTGTATTTGCTTAACTTTGCATTGTTATGCAGATACACTATGATTTTTTTTATGCTTTTGAGAGAATTTACAATTACTCAATTTACAGTGTTTCTAATTATTATCAATGTAGGAAAGTTTTTGCTGCTCAGCATTTTTATGGAAAATGTGTTACATTTTGAATTCATGATTCTTTGATTAATAAAAAAAAGTTTAAAAGAGTAGCATTCATTTGAAACAAATCAAATGTTATAAACATTAACGTTATAAGTTATAATGTTACATAATATGTTATAACTTATAACACGTGTATATGGTGTAATATTATAAATGTCTTTACTTTCATTTTTGATTAATGTGTCCTTGCTGGATAAAACTTTTTTTTTTTTAAATATGTCATTTTGATGATCAAAGATGAGTTTTAAGGGATAAAATATTTGACTACAGGGGGACTTTAAATCTTACACTACCATTCAAAAGGTAGGGGTGTATCACGGTTTCTACAAAAATATTAAGCAGCAAATAAAATACTGATAATAATAAAAATTTAATTGTAATAATTTCACAAACATATTTAAAAATTCTTAATTATTCCAAACTTTTTGTGTGTATACAAACAGGTTTTACAAGGGGAAAAAAATGTTTGTTTCCCACATTCTGTAAGCACTCACTTCCAGGTGGCCTTCAGTAAATTACTCGCTTTATATGCTCTTCCTTTTTTAGTCTGCGGTTCATCCTGAACGTCCTCCTGGGGTTTCACCATGGGTAGAGTGTGTTGTTAGATGGAGTTAAAAAAAATAAAAAATTCTGGTTATTATAAAATGAAGCAGTATTACTGGTTTAATATTTACATTTTGGACACATAAACTGATTATTTGCATTATCTAAACATATTTTCAAGCTGAAAATATTTCATGTTTAAAAAAAAAACATGCTGCACATCCAACTTCCATCTCATCAATGATCTGACGAGTGCAACCAAAGTTGTGCCACCAAAGCAGCAGAGCATCTTGAACATTGTTTTATGGTGTGACGAGCCCTACCGTCTCCTCATTCCTCTCTTCTGGAATGTTCTCTTGTGCGGGATCATGATCTCCATAGAAACAAACCAGATCTAACAACTGATTGGTCACATCCAATGACACTGATGTACCTGCGCAAAATACACTGATCAGTCATTCAGTTACAGTGTCAAACACAACTAACATCTGCCATAATATTACATGCAATGCCTCGTCATGCTTGTCCTTACCGGCCTGCAGCAGTTGGTCGTACAGATCCACAGCAGCTTTGACTTTTCTCATCTGAATTCTCTCTATCAGAGCAGCTTCACACACCTCCTCTATCTGAGCCTCAAGAGTTTCTGGCATCAGACACTTCCAACAGAAGTAAATACGTATTTCACATTCATAAGCACAAGCACTCATATGCAAATCATACAATGACAGACAAATACTGGACACTCACAGGAATATGAGGCTGTGCGTAGTCTTTCTGGAAGTACTTCGGGTATGTACTGATGAAATATTTGGCAGCATTTCTGCCTGACTCCTGGGACAAGGAAAATAATTTCTGTGCGGGATTAAAAGAAGTTAGTGTTAGAAAAGTGTAATTCATGTTATGGGCAACTATGTTCAAATTATTACAACTTGCAATACATTCATTAATTTTAATGTTTAAATAAACATTCATTCTATTAATGCAAAGTGTATGTTTGTAGAAATTTTGTCTTCGCAGCTATCATAACACTGCCGATTGAGAACCTCTCTAATAGTCTGAACCTAAAACCTGAAATGGTTTGATAGCCAAAACTCACAAACTCTGATGATGTTTTTGGAGTGAGATATGGATCATCTTGAAATCTGTAATCTGAGGCTGTAGTATCCTAGAACAAACACATACACACTATGCTTACATGATATTTGATAACAATGTATTTAAACATGGTTGTTAGAATTGTCTGATGAACATACCCTGTTCACAGTGGATGCCAGTGCCTGTAAGACAGCCTCTTTGCTCCTGATAACAGTAAAAAATTAATTGTTAATGAATAAATTATTTAAAAAATATGAAATTCAGATCTGACCACTACATACCATGTTTTCTTCTTTGGAATGACTATTTCTTCTGAAAAAATACAAATAAAGAAAAAAGAAACCAAATGAAAACGATTTATTTCTGATTAGAAAGCATCTTAATTTAAGAAAGCATATGAATATTCCTATTAAAAAGACATAATTATCAGACCTGGTGAAGAAACTGCAGGTTGTTGATCTGCAGCAGAATTCAGAGCAAAACTCCTGTAATCAAAACACATAATGAGGGTTTCGTGCGCCTGATAAAACCTCAGCTGACACATAAAACCCCTTCAAATGACCTAGAGACAAACAGTCGTTTCTTTACAAACATAAAAAAAGGACAGAAAATGCCATATGATAAAACGGACCAAGTAAGCTTGTCCTTATGCATTTATCTTACCTATTAGGCCATGACTTCTGCAGGTGAACGCGCAATATTCTGTTGCTCTTACACACATGATGCCTGAGAGCTTGCGAACAGGAGGACGCCATGACACCAAAGTGTGTGCTTAAAAATTATTCGGTGGCACTTGACTTCACTAGCGCTCTAACGCTTCCCGTGAAATCATAGAAATACTTCAACAGGGGTCGCTTGGCGGCTCAGAAAGCAGAAACTTCCGCTGCACCTCCACAGTCAGCTGTGATTGGTCCATCCTGTTTAGCGCTGAGAAAAGTCACACGTATCATGTGACCAAACCGTCTATAACATATCACTTTTTATTATTGTCTGGACAACAATTTATGTCTAGATAATGACATAGAAAGTTTATTAGCTAATTAAATTAAAATACAAAATTGAAGAATTCAAAAAGAATAACTATTATTTTTTCTTATTTAGATTTCCATTCTACCATCCATTAGTTTTCTACGGTTGGGATATACCATCTCAAAACACAATATAAATAAACTATTTTTCATACGACCCTGTAAAATATTCATTTTCAGGGTATTATACTAGCTTATAATTATAATCTGATATTGTTTTAAATGCCTATGTCTCTAACTTTAATTCTCTCGCTTTTGAACATATTCCAGTCTAACCTGTGCGTGTTATTTGGTTTCGTCCGCTTGCTCAGTACACGTTCCCACGTGTTACAGCTCCGCATGACGCACATGGGGAATACAGAGAGTTTTCTCTTCTAATTTATGTATTTATTATTAGGAAAATGCTGTTTTCAAAAGAAACGCCATGGAGGCGATTAGAGGGCATGTCGTTTGGCTTGTTTTCCACCGATGAAATAAGGTAACAATACACTTTCACAACTCACACCCAACACAGCTAAAGAACTAGCCGGAGCTCAGTTGCTTATTACTGTAAAGACACCCATAGTTAATACCTATTAAAAGCATACAGTTTATTTAACACATGCTGAACTTTGTGGCAACATGGTCCATATGCTGTCACACTACATGCAGTGAGTTGTCACAGTGTCTGCCACAACATGCCTGTTTTAAATATTCCTTTACGTTTGAGTGAAACACAAGCATAATTATTTTATATTTAGACCTTCTGACAACTAACCCGTGTTATCTGTGTCACAGGAAACTGAGTGTGAAAAATATCACTAATTCCCAGCTGTTGGATAATGTGGGCAATGCCGCTGCAAACGGGCTGTATGACCTGGCGCTGGGTCCAGCTGATAACAAGGAGATCTGCTCCACCTGCATGCAAGACTTCAGCAGCTGTCCTGGCCACTTTGGTCACATAGATCTGCCCCTTCCCGTCTACAACCCTGTGTTTTTTGATGTAAGTGTCATTGTGCCATTGCATGTCCTCCTTTGCAGGTTTCATGCAGTTATGTTTTTATGTGTTTATCTGGGGTTAATAGTCTGTCGTTCTATTTTCTTTTGTTTTGGTACCTAAAGAAGAAACAGAACAAACTGAGACAGACTTTATCCAGAAGAACTGTGGCAACGTCTCCGAGATGCTTCAAGAAACTTACCCGCAAAGCTACATTACTGTTAAAAGTTTTAGGCACTTATGCTGTAAAATGAGGATGCTGTCATAAATAGATTTTCTTTATCAATTAATTTCTATTAACTAAATTAAATCAACATTTGGTGTGAGCATCCTTTGTGTTTAAAGCAGCTTTTGCTCTCGGTGCACTTGTGCATAGTTTTTCAGGGAGCTTTGCAGGTAGGTTTCTTGGAGACGTTGCCACAGTTCTTCTGGATTTAGTCTGTTTCTTCATGTCATTCCAGACAGACTGATGATGATCAGATCAGATCTCTGTGTGGAGCACTGGCTGCTGTCAGACTCCTTGTGCAAACAAAAATCTCACTGAATTATTACAATTAATGGCAAAATGAATGTTTGGAAACAAAAACTGATAATTCCTACTGACACACTATAGCAAAAATAGAAATAACTGGTGAAAATACTAGTGTTCTAATAATTTTGGCCACCATTGTGTGTGTATACGTGTGTGTGTGTGTGTGTGTGTGTGTGTATTTATTTATATTGTGTAACCCCTACCGTCAATGTCTTTACAGAAATTATATTTGCTCATCCGGGGTTCATGCCTGTCATGCCATATGTTGAAGTGTCCGAGAACGGCTGTTCATTTACTGTTGGGCCAGCTGAAGCTCCTGCACGTGGGTGCGATGAAGGAGGTGTATGAGCTTGAGAACGTTCTCAATCAGGTCAGAAAATATTAAAGGGCTTTTCTTTGAGGTCAAAGCAAGTGATCTTGTAGAGAGAAGCTGCAGCATCATTCGCTGGACTGAAGTGCTTATATATTGCGTTTTTTCGTCCTCTCTAAGTTGATGGAGGTCAATGCTCAGCCGTCTGGAATAGAAATCCAAGAAGCTTTGGAGGCGTTTATTACACCCATCCTAAAAGCCAATGAAGCCGAGCAGCACCCTGCCCCTGTGAGTCTGAAACTCATCCATTTCTCTATTTTGTCTTTTACATATCTTTATGTAGTCATATTATTGCCTCTGTGCACTTTCTAGTTGCATTTTATGAATTTGAATTTCAGGTCAAACATATCTGTGAGAAAAAGTCCAGTCTCATTAACACTTTCTGGAGAGTATACATGGGCCCAAGGAAATGTCCAAATTGCAGGTGAGCTGAACTTCTTTCACCTTCTCTAATTGTTAAGTGAATCATACATACGTTCTGCCATGAGAATGTGTATGTGTTTGTTTCAGAGCCAGTAGAGTGATTGTGCGCAGAGAACACAACAGCAAACTCATCATCACACAGGGATCATCCACAGCAAGCAAAGAAAAGGACGGTAAGTTTACATTTCATTCTTGTGCACTGTTTTTGTAAACAGCCATCAAAACATTAGGCTTCCTATGCAGTGTATGGAGAAGTATGGAATTTGAAAACTGTGGGGGGAAAAAATAAAAAAATTCAAGAATCCAAGCAAAGTGTTTTTAATAGCATTTGGAGCTGGCAGACAGTGTAGCCAAAAGTTTAGTGATTGTTTGACATGACTGAATGAAATCAATGCGAGTATTTTCATTCTGCAGAACTGTTTGTCTTTATCACTAAATGAATGAGCACATCACTGAAACAAGCAATAGAAAACGGGAGCGCATGATCATTTAAATAAGACTGTACTTTGCTGTTTGGTGATCATGAAACATCAAACATCAAAATTTCTTCTCATCACATAAGGGCATGTTATCACTTCGAGAACATCAGTGCATGTGATAAACTGAATATAGAGCAGAAAATAATGTAAAATAATGTTATATTGTTGAATTCTTAATGGGCAAGGACTTGAATGGAATGATAATGCCTGATAATAAAGGATTTCATCCGTAAATTTACAGTAGAGCAAACTCTATTATACTGGATAGCATATTTTGTTATTATTTTGAAAATAACATTTTCTAAATAAATGCAGTCAGTGACAATACTTTAAAAACGTCTTTTTAAAATATTTAAAATGTATGCAGTCTATGAAAGTAAGAATCCGTATTAAATGTAATCCTGTATTTTAGCAGTTTAAATGCAAATTACGGTTTGTGAGTATCTACAGTATTTGTGTTTGCTTCCAGATGATTCACTGATTACCAAACGTGGATTCTTGACTCCAAGTTTGGCGCGAGAACACGTCATCAAACTCTGGGAGAAAGAAGGTAAGATGGGTTGAGTGTAATTCAAATTTTTCTAGGTTTCATAATGCAAACAAAAAGGTTTTTTGAATGCCATTTTGACTTCTCTAGGTTTCTTCCTGAAGCATCTGTTCTCAGGGTTTGACATGAACAACTCCGAGAAAGGCTTCAGTCCTGAAGTTTTCTTTATGGAGTTGCTTGTGGTTCCTCCATGCAGGTAAGTTTATTACTGTATGTGCAATGTCCTGCACACAACAACCTGTTAGACATCACTCTGAGATGATTATGTAGTTTCTTGTTTTTACAGAGAGATTTGTGTTTGTGTGTGTGGTGTTTTATAGGTTCAGGCCTATTAACCGATTGGGAGACCAGATGTTCACCAACGGACAGACTGTGAACCTGCAGGCCGTGTTAAAGGATAATTTCATGATTCAGAAACTACTCGCACTGATCGCTGCTGAGAAGACCAACACTATTGAAGACACACAGACAGAGATGGAGCAGGTGGGAAGAATTTATGTCAACAATGAGCTAGTGCTGTCAAACGATTAATCGTGATTAATTGCATCCACAAAATAAAAGTTTTTGTTTACATAATATATGTATGTGTACTGCATTTTATTATGTATATAAATACACACACATACTGTATATATTTTGAAAATATTTACATGTATATAAATTTATATATTTATATTTTTTATTGTATATAAATAGTTATAATATATAAACACAACATATTTTTCTTAAATATATACATGCATGTGTTTGTATTTATATATACATAATAAATATACACAGTACACACATATTATGTAAACAAAAACTTTTATTTTGGATGCAATTTAATTGCGATTAATTGTTTGACAGCACTACAATAAACTAAATACACTTATATGCTAACTTTTTTGTTGTCAGTCACTGTAAATCAGAGTGATTTAGTTTGTTGCATGAATCTTTCTTCATATATTTAAGCACATAAGGCTAGAAAACGTATTTCAGCATGAGTCAGTAAAAGGAAGTGTTTTACATTAAAATGTTGTTCGCGAGGAGATCAAATTAAATATTATATGAGCTGTTTTAAACGATATTTTTTTAGAATGGTTGCACCCTATTAATTTGCCACATAGAAGTTAATTAAAATGTAAGCAGAAAGAATGGGTAGCAGGATTGCAAATTTACCCTCAATTACCCTAAATTTACCCTGAGCTGTTACTGAGTAGGGGCTAAGTAGATTGGGACTAAATGTTGGTTTGTAAAAAAAAAAATTAAATGAAAATAAATTTCCATAAATGATTGTAAGAAAAAAATGTTCTGTCAATAACTTCGGTACCAAGTTTAAATTACAAATACAGTCAACACAAACCAATTTATAAAAACTTTGACTATTTATTTCAACAAGTTGTAGACAGGGTGCAAAAGATGTTGCTCCCCAAAGTATACATGTTATTGAATGATTCTATGTTTAACGGGAAACCCATAAAATCATGTGAATTTTGATGAAGTGCATTGTTGATTATTTGAAATTGTCATAAATTATTAAGTGTTGTGTTTTGTTGATTGCATTGTTCAGTTGTATGTGTATATTATTTAAATCAGTATTTGCCATTGAAAATCCCATGATTGAAAATAATCCAACTATGCGCACCTCTTTTATGAGAAGTGCCATGTGTATTCACGATCTGTCATTTCTTCAGTCCAGTGAATCCACAGAGATCAGTCAGATAGATCAGACCTTTTTAATGGGCATCCAAGGACTGACTCTCACAGACAAGCTCTATAACATGTGGATCCGCCTGCAGAGTCACGTCAACATCGTGTTTGACAGCGACATGGACAAACTGATGACTGAGAAGTTCCCAGGCGTCCGTCAGGTCAGTGTGTGACAAATCTCAAGACCAGAACCCATCATGCACTAAACAAATGTGGGAAATAATGTTTTGAAGTGGTTGTCTCTTTTGAATGTGTTTCTCAGCTCTTGGAGAAGAAAGAGGGTTTGTTCAGGAAGCACATGATGGGAAAGCGTGTGGATTACGCTGCACGCTCGGTCATTTGTCCTGATATGTACATCGGAACCAATGAGATTGGAATACCAATGGTAAGACATTGGATTTGACCTTTTAATAGTGTTTTTGTATGATACGTAAAGGATAATGTACGGTCAGCTGGTCTTTATCACAAAATAAACCCACATTGGGTGATTGGGCTGACTGTTTTTTTTATTCTGCTTACTGATTTTTTTCGTTAATTTGCTTATTGAACAACTATTTGTCAAGTAAAGAAATACATGGACATGACATTCACCATCTATTTCATGCTAAAGTCCAGGAGCTGTTGCAACTGTCTCTGTACTTGCTTTGATATGGAAAGAGAGCGAGTTCAGAGTCATACAAGAGGCATGAAAATAGCATTCATTTGTTGTCATTGTTAGCAGTGAAATATCCAGTTTAGCAGCCATTGTACAAAAGTGTTTAATAGTGATTATTTGGGGTTTTGAAAGTCATTTGATATGGTTCCTCTAGGTTTTTGCTACCAAGTTGACGTACCCACAGCCAGTGACACCCTGGAACGTGAAGGAACTCAGGCAGGCAGTGCTGAATGGACCCAGCGTCCACCCTGGAGCCTCCATGGTCATTAATGAAGATGGGTCCCGAACCATCCTCAGCAGCAGCAACCTGACCCAGAGAGAAGCTGTGGCCAAACAGCTCCTGACCCCCAGCACCGGCCAGCACAAGATACCCATGAAGATCGTGAGTCAATTATCTTGACAAAGAGACACTGCTATTTGGATAGATTTTGAGTAATATTACATCTGGTGCATGAGTCACACTGTAAAATAGCTGGTAAACGCACACTGTGAAACATGAGCATGTTAGATGCATGCATCAGTGTTTGTGACATTCAGTCAAAATACAATTAGATTAATCAGACACTATAGTCTGATACCAGTAAAATGAAAACACAATCAACTAAATAAATTGTTTCACTGCAAGTGGTGCCAAAGCTGCAAATAAAGCAGCATTTAAATGTTTTTACACTACAATTACAATTGCATAAATCATGCTATGACATTGATGTTTTAAAAATAATATTTTGAGTATTGAAATATGGAATGATATTTAATGAAATGATACCTTAAATTTGAAACCAAAACCATCCTGTCAGTAGGTGGAAGTGAGTCATTGAGTCAGTTATTCACCCAATTGTTCAAACTGATTGATTCAGGAATGAGATGATGTGTTTTGCTTGGAGATGCACAACAATCCTGCTGTGGCTTAGTTTGGAACTATTTTTGTTAGTGAAAAACAATATGGACAATATTGTGTCTAAAATGCATCTCACAATACTAACTTGTGTGAAATCGACATCACATTTGCAAGCATGCTGATATTCGGGAAAACAGTACACTTGATTGTGTGATATTAATTATCTATAGCGAAAGATTTTTATCATATAGAAATACAAGACAAAAACTCATACATAAGCATTTATCTTCTCATATCTTGAATTTTGGGTGTCATCCTAACTTCATTCTAGTAGGCAGTAGACTCCTGCACTGTCAGTTCGTCTTTGTGTTGGTATGCAAAGTGAGTGACATGCTCAATAATATCAGCTTCCACATTGTTAAAACAACAATTAAGTTGCATAGCCAACATATTGCACACTCCTAATTGCTTCACATTCTTCTGTTAATACACTGTGAAAATATTAATATAGTAGTTTTAAATTAAGTTTACTGTCCATGCAAAGTCAGCATTAACATTTTGTATTATTTGTTGATCCAATCTTTTGACATTTAATTCTCTTTCGTAGGTAAATCGGCACATCAAGAATGGGGATGTGCTGCTGTTAAACCGTCAGCCCACTCTCCACAGACCGTCAATTCAGGCCCACTGTGCCCGCATCCTGCCCGGAGAGAAAGTGCTCAGATTACATTATGCCAACTGTAAGGCCTACAACGCTGACTTTGACGGTGACGAGATGAACGCTCACTTCCCTCAGAGTGAGCTGGGCAGAGCGGAGGCCTACACGCTAGTGAGCACAGACCAGCAGTACTTGGTGCCTAAAGTGAGTCTTCATCTAGAAAATTGAAATGGCTTCAAACATGAATTGTCTGCCATTTTGGAAAACACTTCACTGGTCTCTGCACCTTTTATAGGATGGGAAGCCGTTGGCCGGCCTGATTCAGGACCACATGGTGTCTGGCACCAGCATGACCATCCGTGGCTGTTTTTTCACACGGGATCAGTACACTGCGCTAGTCTACAGAGGCCTGACGGACAAGATCGGCAGAGTGAAGCTCCTGCCTCCTGTGCTCTTTAAACCCGTGCCTCTCTGGACAGGAAAGCAGGTAATCTTCATGCGTGTGCGATTTGTATTGTCATACGTATTAGACTTCAGAGATGCTGCAACCTGCAATGTATCCCGACTACATTCTTACAGATACCTTCCAAAAACAAAACAAAAGCTGGTACTTGGACTTGCATAAATACCAAGTTTTTGCTGTGTTTTCAAGGTGGTGTCGACCCTTTTGCTGAATGTCATCCCAGAAAACAGCATCCCTTTAAACTTGATGGGAAAAGCAAAGATTCCCAGTAAAGCCTGGGTGAAGGAACCGCCCAGAGCTGTTCCAGGATACAGGCCGGAAACTATGTGTGAATCACAGGTAATTATGGAATATTCTCTATAACAGTGCTGTTGTAGCACACTAATGTTCATTTCTTTAAAATAAACTGTGATAAAGTATTTGTAATTTTTCAATGACTAAGACTAGACAAAGATGAGACAATCAATTAACACTAAACGTGGATCTTCTTGACTATATTGTTTGTAATTGTGGTTGCTGAATAAATGCGCTTACGCAAGGTCTGTGCCACAATACAAAGTCTTTTTTGTTGTAATTGAAAAACATGAATATAATCGGGAATTTTCAAGACTGGAAACTTTCCATGGGAATTAACGGGAATATATGGGAATAAACTGGAAATTTGCTAAATTGCAGGAACTGGGAACTTAAATGTGGTTGAGAACAAAAACTTGCAGCATAATCTTGGTTAAAACAACCAGATTTAATGCAATTTCAGTTTAATTTCTACTCTACACATTGCTCAATTGCACACAGCACACTGCTTACTGCAAGGCTATCGAGGCCACACCCCCTACATGCATTGTGCTTATCTACCATTACATGCACATATCATTTCTTAAATCCTGCACACAAAATATCAAAATGTCCATCTTGGCAAGTATTCATATAAATTACATGAATATTACAAAAATTGTTTAAAACTTCCTTGTGCTGTGTGTAATATACTGTGCAACTAAATTAGGCTATACCAGTGTTCCTCAAATCTTACCCTGGAGGTCCAATCCACTGCAGAGTTTAGCTCCAATCCTGATCAAACTCACCTGTCTGATTTTCTAATGATCCTGAAGACATTGATTAGCCTGTTCAGGTGTGTTTCATTAGGGTTACAGCTAAACTCTGCAGTGGATTGGACCTCCAGGGTAAGATTTGAGGAACACTGGTATAGCCTAATTTAGTTTACTGGGCTATACCATAGTAAAAACAAATACACTGACTGAACAAACATTTAGGTGAGATAATAATAAAACAAAAGTCAAAAAATGACCCTCCCCCCACACACAATCCTCTCTAGTCACCTAAGAGGGGGATTCCCCTCCATTTTCTCTGAAGCCACACTTTCTGCATTTGAGCCCAAAGACTACATTGAAGTTTTGATATTCTAAATATATTTGATCTATGGGATTCACGTTTAACTAGTAAATACCAAAAAGTGTTTATATAGTAGCTAGACAGTTTATGAGGTGGGCTATGTGCTATATAGCTCAAGCTGTGATGCTCCTTCTGCTAGCAAGTTTTCTGTTATCATACAGTAGTGCAGTACTGGTCAAAAGTTTGGACACATTACTATTTTTAATGTTTTTAAACATTGCATATCTTTTGCCTTCGTTTATTTGATCAAAAATACAGAAGAAGAAAAAAACAGTGATATTGTGCAGTATTGCCGGTATTCCAATTTAAATAATGGTTTTCTGTTGTAATATACTTTAAAATATAATGTATTTCTGTGATCAAAGCTACAGTCTTCAGTGTCACATGATTCTTCAGACATCATTCTAATATGCTTATTTATTATCAATTTTGGAAACAGTTGTGCTGCTTAATATTTTTTTATTATTATTATTATTATTATTATTATTACTACCTGTGATTCTTTTTTCAGGATTCCTTGATGAATAGAGTTTAAAAAAAACACACATTTATTTAAAATAGAAATCCTTTTTTAACAATACACTACCATTCAAAAGTTTGGGGTCAATATCTTTTCTCTTTTTTTGAAGTAAATTAATACTTTTATTCAACAAGGATGTGTTAAATTAATTTTTAAAAAGTAGTAGCAAAGACTTATATTGTTAGAAAATATAAAACTGTTTTAAAATATATATAAAATATATAAACTGTTCGTAAGTTTTTATTCATCAATAAATCCTGAAAAAAGCATCACAGATTCCCCCCCAAAAATGTCATTTTTAAAATTTGTATTATTTTGCATGCAAGTGAGCCTATGATCAAAAAAATATATATTTATGTTTGTATATGATTCAGTTTTATAAATTTCCAATTAATTCCCAAAAATTCCTGTAAATTCCCATCAATTCCTGGTAAGTTTCAAATTTGGAATATTTCCAAAGTTCCCCAGACGAAGTTCCCATGGAAAGTTTCCGGAAAACTTCAGGAAATTTACCGGAAAATTTCCGCCCCTTTGCAACCCTATTTGGAATTAATATTAGGAATTTAACTGTTGCGACTTTTGAGAGAAGCTTTTGAGTTTCACCAGATTTCTTTATGTGCAGGATGTGTTGTTTTATAGCCTATATAATAATTAAATCAGTGAACTAAATGAAGTAAATAAACCATGTGTATGAGCTGACCTTCGGTGATATTCACTATTGGTGAAAGTGCAATTCTGATGGAGTTTCTCACATGACAACAGTCATGATTATAGTTTTGAGCGAATAACTGTGATTTGTAAGTTTAACCACAAGTTTCCCAAAATTCCCAAACTTTTAGGCAACTAAAACTTGACCGAGCAAAGAAGGACAGGTTGGACATTTAACACAGGACGGCTCGTAAAATTAACATGAGAGTACTCTCTGCTTCAGTTTTTACAAAGTTTGAAAAAAAAAAAGTCAGCTCTGTCATAGTAGTAGCACATAGTCATTACACAAAGTTATGGAGCTCACGCAGGGATACATATAATAAAATCTGTTTGGTGTAAGAGAGCCTATTTTAGGATCATTATGAAAATTACTTTGTGAGTGTTATGTCAGTTAGCACATAGTTTGCACATTGAGAATTCTCATTCTTAATAGGGTTAGTCACTTGATTATTATAATACAATGATCTTTTATTTCAGTCAGCAGTTCAGATAATACAAATTTTAAATGGTAAATGCTCACAGTTGCAGTAATTTACATGTTTGTTTGTTTTTGTCTTGGTGTTATCAAAATGAGGGAGAATTGGTTAATTTTCATTAAAATAGTTTTATGACATAGCAGCTTATTTGGTGATGAAAGACAGGTGTATATTAAAGATGCTTTTGTCAGCCAGCAATAAATCTTTAACCTGAAAATGGCTACAGCCGCTCAAAGACTGGAAATTGTGTCCATTATTTTAAAGCTGAGAGAGAATTTATTTTTCCTTAAATCTGTTGTTGGATATTTAGGATATTGTGGAAAATGGATGTTGTTTGACAACTTAATGAGCAATTTATTTCCTCATTACTGTATGATGATTGTATCAACTTGTGTAAGGATGCATAGATGAGGAATGATTATTCTATCACGTTCTGCAGTAAAATGGGATATGTTTTTGAAAGGTGTAGTAATGTACTGTGTTTTTCAGGTGGTCATTCGTCAGGGAGAGCTCTTGCTGGGAGTTCTGGATAAAGCTCACTATGGCAGCTCAGCGTACGGTTTGGTCCACTGCTGCTACGAGCTCTACGGAGGAGAGACCAGCGGCAAACTGCTCAGCTGTCTGGCACGACTCTTCACTGCCTACCTGCAGCTGTACCGCGGTTTCACCTTGGGTAAGATCACACGTCAATACCAGCTTGTCTTGTTGAACAGACAAGGTAGAATGGTATTTTGTATTGAACTATGTATTTTTTTCTGACAGGTGTGGAAGACATTCTAGTAAAAGATGGAGCCAACAAACAGAGAAGGAAAATTATCCAAAAGTCAGTCACGTGTGGCTCTAAGGTAAATCACCAGTTAGTGTTACATAGTATCATTTGAACTGTGTAGCTTTCTGGAAAAGAATATACTTGTGCTGTCATTTATGGAAGTGCTTATTTAAAAAATATACCAGACTTTCAGAAATATGCTCTGGTCAAGCTTTAATTGATGAATTATCTGTAAAATGTATAAATTATAACATGATTATTTACACGCTAGAAAATGTACAGGAGATGGACAGAGTTGTCTGTCTCATTTAAAGAAATGACTTGGTTTAGTGAAAGTAATATTACAAAAGACAAATTTTTTTTTTTTTTAACCCTCATAAGTTTTGGAAAAAATGGTCACATAATGGATATTTATGTTCATTTTTGGCTGGGAACAGTAAAAGTGCAACTTTTTAAAAATAATTTGATTAGTGCTGTCAAACGGTTGATCACGATTAATTGCATCCAAAATAAAAGTTTTTGTTTACATAGTATATGTATGTGTACTCTGTATATTTATTATGCATATATAAATACTAATCTTTGAAACTTTACTACAGTAAAAATCTACTCTTCTTTGAGTTGAAACATGAACTGAAGTGATCTGTGCATCCTTCTGCGCAAAAAGTCTAGATTCCATGCTTAAAAAATATATACATTTGGGAATTTTTTTTAGAAATTATCTAAAGATTATTTGTCAAAGTTTGATATAGACTGCTTTATTATTAATTTTGAAGCATAATATTTGCTGTAATCGTACAGTCACATGCTCCCGTTCTCTCTATCTGTGTAAGAGTGTGTGGGTGGCTGTGGATCTTTTGCCCTCTGGATGTTTGTCTCACCCCTTCATTTCCTCTTGTGTTCGTTCAACATTGTGCTTGTCTTGTCTTCAAGCAGAGGTCAGACTCTTTTACTTTCTTGCTTGAAAACAGGCTCTCCAGGCTGCATTTAACCTGCCTGCAGCTGCTGAAGACACTGAAGCCAGAGAACGCTGGCAAGACGCTCATCTGAACACAGACCAGAGAGATTTCAACATGGTGGACCTGAAGTTTAAAGAGGAGGTCAATCAAGTGAACAACAACATCAACAAGGTGCACATCGAAACAGGACATCTTGAAAATGCAGAGCTTGTGTCTTCATGTCTTTATAGTGTTTCTCACTGTGTGGAGTTATAATCACTCTTTGTCTCAATGGGTTTCATCACAATCCATGTGATCTGTTGTTATCAGGTGTGCATGCCGCTGGGTCTCCACCGCTCCTTCCCAGAAAACAACCTACAGCTGATGGTGCAGTCAGGAGCCAAGGGTTCGACTGTTAATACTATGCAGGTAATGTTTCCTCCATTATCTGAATTCAGTGAATTTTTTCAAGTCAAAAAAAGACTTGACTTATCTGAATTCAGCTGCTCAGTATAGCATCTTTTTTTATTACTATTACTTTTACAGGGTTCCTGCACGTCTTTAAAAAGTCTTGATATAGTTTGATCGAATTTAGGATCATAAGTCTTAAATGGTATAACAAAAGTTTTAACTCTTATTTTAAGTGGTCTTAAATTTGGGGACAGAAAATCAGGAATGTGATAATGTCAAACTTCAAAAGTTGATGATTTTATTAATTAAATTTGAGCACTGCACTAAGTCAAACTGCAGAGCTGTTGCACGTTCTGCATGCTTGTGGTTCAGAGCAGTCCACAATCAATAATGGCCGCTTTTGCAACTGCTTTGGGAAGATCACAAGTTATGTGATTGCAGTTCACGAAGCTTGTTACTTCAACTGTTTTGAAATGTTTCAAAATTCGCCACTAGTGTGCGGTTATCTGTGTGAACTAATGAATTGGTGTCTGTTATACCTATATACTTGATCTCGGATCAGTTTTATACATTTGACCAGCAGGCGTCACCATTGTGTGGCGTTTTGAAAAGCTTTTGTTTCTCCCATCACTACTGCACATTTATGTCAAGTGATTGTTAATGATCTGCTGTTGTTAAATTATGACAATGTTTAGGTCATGTTAAAGGGATAGTTCAGCCAAAAATGGAAATTCTGTCATTAATTACTTTCCCTCATGTCGTTCCAAACCCGTAAGACCTCTGTTCATCTTCACAACACAAGTTAAGATATTTCTGATGAAATCTGAGAGCTCTCTGACCCTCCATAGACAGCAATGTAATTAACACGATCAGCGTCCAGAGACATAGCAAGGACATCGGTAAAATAGTCCATGTGACATCAGACATACCGATGTTCTTGCTATGTCTCTGGACGCTGATCATGTTAATTACATTGCTGTCTATGGAGGGTCAGAGAGCTCTCAGATTTCATCAGAAATATCTTAACTTGTGTTGTGAAGATGAACAGAGGTCTTACGGGTTTGGAACGACATGAGGGAGAGTAATTAATGACAGAATTTCCATTTTTGGCTGAACTATCCCTTTAAGCCAGATGTTAGCATGGCATGTTATTCAGCCGTGATCTTCCTCTGAACCAAATTCCTGTGTATGTGCAGATCTCCTGTTTATTGGGTCAGATTGAGCTGGAGGGCCGCCGACCGCCACTGATGCCTTCTGGGAAGTCCCTGCCCTGCTTTCAGCCCTATGAACCTCAGCCGCGATCCGGAGGATTCGTAACTGGCAGATTCTTGACAGGAATCAAACCTCCTGTACGTTTCTAGGAGTAATATTCATTTAATATAGAAAATTGGATTATATTTAACTGGAGGCTCTCTTTATATTTCAGGAGTTCTTTTTCCATTGTATGGCTGGTCGTGAAGGTCTTGTGGACACTGCTGTCAAAACCAGTCGATCTGGTTATTTGCAGAGGTAGATCTGGTTCTAACTGAAAAAAGCATTCAGTCAAAACTCCCTGTGAGATTCTTGTATTCAGGTTCATTGTATAGTGACATACTGTCATTGGGTGTTTCAGGTGTGTGATCAAGCATCTAGAAGGTCTGGTGGTCCAGTACGATCTGACTGTGCGAGACAGTGATGGAAGTGTGGTCCAGTTTCTTTATGGAGAGGACGGGCTGGACATCCCCAAGACCCAGTTCCTACAGCCGCAGCAGTTCCCTTTCATCAAAGACAACTACGAGGTAACCGTGCTTTAGGGCTGCAAGACAATGGGTAAATTGATAACAACAAATATTTTGCTCAAAAATGATAATTGTGACTACTGATCCCGGTTGTTGTCGTTTTTGTTGGGAAATTTCTCTTTGCATTTCAGCAGAATTATTGCACTTTCACGGCAACACAAATTAAGAGAATGTCAACTCATACACAGGGTTTATTGTGAATGGATTGTTATGATAATGCAAATCTGAAATGCAAGAAAAATCATTAAAATAACCAACAGACAAATATTGCAGACCTTTATTAATAATTAATTGAGAGAAGATCACGATTAAAATAAGATTACATAGACATGTCTGTTCAAAATTGCGCTGATGGAAGAAGACATTTAACATTTTATATAATGCACTATTTTCTAGGTCATCAGAAAGTCAAAGTGTTTGGATGAAGTTCTGGCTAAAATGGAAGCAGGGGCAGCATTTAGTCACTTTAAGGCCATCAAGAAATGGAAAGCCAAACATGAGCGTGTTTCACCCAGAGACGGTGCCTTCCTGCTCTACTCGCAGAAGAAACTTAGCAAGTTGAAGTCTCAAGTAGAAAACCAGACACTGGCCAATGGGAGAGAGTCAGCCACTCTACAGGTACTGAAGCATTTGTAGATGGGTTTTAGGTTGCAAATGCCTTACAATGGCATCCTGTGAAGTACTTTGTTAGAAAGATGATTCAATTCCCCAAACCTTATCAAGTTAACACAGAGTATGACTTGCGCTTGTTCCTACATTACCTACATGACAATGAGATTTTGTGTGTTTAGCTCTTGGAGAATTGGAGAGCTCTGGACGAGTCTGGCCATATGAAGTATTTAAAGAAGACGTCTCATTGTCCAGACCCGTGTCTGGCTCTTTACCGGCCGGACATCTGCTTTGGTTCAGTGTCTGAGACGTTTGACTCCATTGTTGAGTCCTACCTGGATCAGTTCAATGTCAAGCAGGAATTTCAGACCTCCTCTGAAATCACTGACACAGAGAGGTAAGCCCTCTATGTTGACTATTCAACATTAAACATAAGTATATCTGGATTAAAGGGACATTTCTAGATTTCTAGATTTTGAGTTTGGAAAATTGATGTCAGAGTAAATGGTTCTCCATTGTCCCCAATAATATTTAATGCAGACTAATAGGTTTCCTATGGTACATATGCTAAAATAACAGTTTTTTTTTTTTTTTTTATACATAAACTGGGAGTGTTTTTAAGTAACCAGAATAATTTAAATTAAAATAGGTTTCAGAATTCCAGAAATTTTAAGAGCTGAATGTTCTTCAGGGATCCTACTCTTTTGAACAAATGAATTTACTTGATTTTTCATCCATTCGTGATTTACTGGATAATAATTTTAATAATTCATTTTTGACTCAATTTCTACCTGATACATTTTTTTTCAGAGCTTGCTGTAACTAAAAAAATATGTCCCTGGTGTTTTAAGATTTGATTAATTTACATTTACAGGTCTAGAAATAATTTTTAAAATTAGGGTACCTCAGATATGCAGCTTGTGGAAACCTTGGTTCTTTTTAGAAAAAAGGGGGTTGTTGAGGGGGGTGAATTAAAATTAGAAATACCTAGATTTTTTATTTTGTTTTTGCTCATTTTAATGCTCATTTTTGCTTGTTTTTAATCATTTTAATTAATCTCGAGTCCCCTTTGGAAATTTTCCCCCTGTTTGAGAACCACTGCAGTAAAGAAGTGTTTTGTTCCCTCTGTGTGTGCTGACAGATTGAGGCGTCTCCTGCAGCTGAAGTGGCAGCACTCTCTGTGTGACCCCGGAGAGGCCGTGGGTCTGCTGGCAGCTCAGAGCATTGGTGAACCGTCCACACAAATGACCCTCAACACCTTCCACTTTGCCGGCAGAGGAGAGATGAATGTCACCCTGGGTATACCAAGGTCAGATTTCATTTAGTCGTCAATACTAATGCCAGTAAAATTTCATGATCCTCTGTACAAATACCAGATCAAAAACTAATATGCAGTTTAGAGCTCTACTTCATTTAAAAAGGTTAAATGTTAATGTAAACTACTTTGATACAGTTGCATGCAGACTTCAAGTGTTATTGTATTTGTGTTATTGTGATTCTTTCAATGTGAAATCATCTTCCATAGATTAAGAGAAATACTCCTGGTTGCGAGCTCTAACATCAAAACCCCTATGATGAGCATTCCTGTTCTGATGAGCAAGAAAGCCTTGAAACGTGTTAAGACGCTGCGGAAGAAGATAACGCGTGTGTGTTTGTCAGAGGTGAGCACAACTTGTTTCAGTGTTTACTTGTGTTAGTGTGCTGTTTTTCAGTAAAATCTTTTTCTTCTCCACTACAGATCTCAAATCTTATTCATGGTCGTGTGTTCAAATATGGATATACTAAAACATCTCAAATAACTAGTGCCATCAAACGATTAATCGCGATTAATCGCATCCAAAATAAAAGTTTTTGTGTGCATAATATATGTGTGTGTACTGTGTATATTTACTACGTATATATAAATACAAACACATGCATGTATATATTTAAGGAAAATATATTATGTTTATATATTAAATATATTTATATATAATATAAATATATAAATGTATATACATGTAAATATTTTCAAAATATATACTGTGTGTGTATTTATATATACATAATAAATATACACAGTATACATACACATTATGTAAACAAAAACCTTTATTTTGGATGCAATTAATCGTTTGACAGCACTAAAAATTTGATTTACAGTAAAAAGAAAGTCAAACAGGTTTAGGAAGGAATGATGAAGGTCAGTCAGGTCAACTATTGTTATAAATGTATAAACTTCCATGTGCTCTTGATCTTTTCGCATACAGGTGCTTCACAAAGTGGATGTGATAGAAACTTTCCGCTTGGTAGAGAAACGGAGCCAGAAGTCACGAGTTTTCAAACTCACATTCCACTTCCTGCCCCCAGAGCGATACCAGCAAGACAAGCTACTCACGCCTAATGAGATTCTTCATTTCATGGAGCAGAAGTATGCTTAAAACCATTCAGCCACTCATCAATCTCAGCTATTTCACCGCAAAGGTTTTCCCCAATATCTCATAGACTTATTTGTACATTACAGATTCTTTCGCATGCTGCTGGAGGCCGTTAAGAAGCTGAGTGCTAAACTGGCGGCTGTCAATGTGGTGGATGCACGCAAAGCCACGGCAAGTGACAATGATCGAGATGCCGGTGGCGTCGCGGACAAAGAGGTAGATAGTCACAACAAGCCGCAGGTATGCTGTTGCCATGTCATAAATGAGTAATGACCGCAATACGCTTGACTTCTCCACAGGATGATGGCAATGAGGATGCAGAAAACAACAGGATTGTGGATGATGAGGCGAATGAAGGTGATGCTGATGCCACAGATTCCAGGAGAAAAGAAAAACAAGAAGAGGAGGTATCAGAATTCACCCTTTGTCTAAATATAGTCATGGTCTTACTGTGCTGAATTCTTTTGAGTGGGCATGTGCTGTTGCATCTTAATCGTGACCTTTTCTGAACAAGCCAATTTGCTGTTTCATTTCAGTAAATGCTCTGCTTGTTCTGGGTAGCAGCATTGTATTTAGTGGCCTATGAAATCCATTTTTCCCAAATTCAGTTTTATATTTTCCCAAATTCCCATTCCAGTTTAATGGTTTAGTTAAATTTTAATAAAAACATGACTTGATCAATTGACCTCAAATCTTTAACAGAATAATAATTAATTAAACTTTTAACAGTTATAGTGCCCTGTGGAGTCTTCTATTTTTTCAGAAATTCTGTGTTGGTTTTGTCCATTTTATCTGTATTCTGTTTTTTATGATTTAATACAAATGTATTGTCAAAAACGGCGGTAATCAAAAATATGCATAATACTGTAAACATTTAATTCATGTTTTAAAGTGTATTCAAATAAAATTTGAACAATTCCTTTCAGGCTTGCACAACAGAGGTTCACAAAAACATGAATGGAAAATTTTGTTATAGTCCTTAAAAAAATGTTTTAATAGTAACCGGAATACATTTGTCATAATTTCTTCAAGTTAAACCAAACTTTTTTGACATGTTGAAGTTAAGACCTTTGAGTTTTAGTTTACTCAGGTTTAGTAACTTAATCTAAATACTTGAGAATACTTTGAAATACTTAAGCTATATAACACAAAGGAACATATTAACTTAATGTCTTGTTTTTATGTTTTCTCTTTGCAATTTTAACAACATCAGTTTTCCACTGCATTTCTATGAACAACAACGACAACAAAAATGTTATGTCATTTAAATCTACCAATCAATATAAATTCAATTTGAATATAATGAATGGGATTCCGTGCTGTTTCATGCTGCATTCCAAGCTTCAAAACGAATCCAAACACACCAAACATATCATAAATTAGCCAAAACAACTGGCACAGTTTTCCAAGTTACACAGTTGATTTGTTTAATGAATGGACCAAACTTTAAGTGATTACTTCATAATCCTCTCTATGGAGAAGTGATCGCTGAGTCAAAATTGACAGGGCTCGTTTCCCAAAGCAACTACGGTCGTTATAGTTCAATGTAATTTAACAACCACAGTTCGCTAACGATGCTTTTGGGAAACATACCCCAGATCTATCCAGTTTAATGTGAACCATTCACACTGGTTTCGTTAACAAAAGAAATTATTCATTTAAAAGATTAACTCAAAATAATCATCTGTGCACGAATCGAATATGAACTCGCATTACCACGCCAAAGATGATCTCTACAACATTTTGAATGAATAAAGACACACAAAGCTATCGTTTGACTTCATAAACTTTTATTTCATGCATCATTCATATGGATCTGTTAACTGAATGCAAAGTGTGAAATCTAGGAGAATTCTGTGTTATTTTTCAATTAAATTCTTAGAAATATTAAACGTAATGATTCAACACTCAAAATATGAGAAAATAGAAAATTTTTCAAAGATCAAGAACAACTTCCCTCAAGATGCTTATTCAGATTAAACGTTGTATCCTCCGATGCTGATAGTTTTGTTGCAGGTAGGCATTGCACTGCACTGAGATGTTACGTAACCTTTTTCATATAATAGTATTTCCACGAGAGAAATGCATTACGTGAATGGCTTTCTGTTGTGTCGTCCATTTATGTGTCGTGATGAGCGTATGCACTCTCACTACGAGTTGCTAAATGAACAGGCTGCTGCACGCAGTTTTTTTTTTTTTTTTTTTTTCAACGGAGAATCAGTTGCGTTATTGGTTAAAATCCCCAAACTGTTTACATAAATATTAAATTAAGAAATTACATTAAAATTCAAAGTAATCACTTTGGTCATCTAAAATACTTTTCGGATGTAACTGTAATTTGATTACCACCCATTTAAAATGTAATTATAACAAAATAGTTACTCAAATTTTGTGTTTTAAATACGTAACGCCGTTACATGCATTTCGTTACTCCCCAGCCCTGGCCACAGAGCATATGTGTATATGTATCAGACGAAACTGCACTGCTCATTCACACAAAAACATGCACAACATGTAGACTTCATATCTGAATAGTCTTTTTGCAGTTTAATATTCATAGAGTGTAGTCCATCCATATCATTATTTGATTGTTGTGCAAGCTTTTAATTTATTCATCCAAAATTTTGCTAAATTCCACAATATTTATACAGCAAATTCCACTTTCATGACTGTATTCTGCAATTTCATCTGCGTGATGAAAGTAAAATCCTGTCTATGTGATGTGACCCTTCAGGTAGACTATGAGAGTGAGGAGGGAGAGGAGGCCATTGATGAGGAGCTGGAGGATGTGGCTGAGGACAGACAGGAAGAGGCAAACACTCAGGAGAACTCTGAGGAAGGGTCTGGTGAAAGCCAACCAGCAGACCAGACCCAGAGTCTTAACAGATCTGCAGAGCTGGAGGGAGATTCACAGGACTCCATGAGGATCAACGCTGTGCTTCAGTTGAGCTCTGCCATTGAGGACTACAAATATGACACCAAAAATGGGCTATGGTGTGAGGTGTGTACAAATCAGTTGATCTTAAATCAGCATCATTGTCATCATTTACACATTTTGTGCTCTTGACGGATGCAGTGAAACTATTTTTACACTTTGATGCTATACTCTTGAAAAATTCTTGTATACCAATTTCTGATACCATGAAGTGTTACCATACCAGTACTAAAGATTATGGTGTCAATTAAAGAGAAACTAATATATCAGTCAGATGCCTTATTATGGCATTAGGGACCTATTATGCCCCTTTTTACAAGATGTAAAATAAGTCTCTGATGTCCCCAGAGCGTATATGTGAAGTTTTACCCAAATACCCAACGGATACATTTTTGTAGCTTGTTAAAATTGCCACTTTTAGGGTATGAGCCAAAACGTGCTGAATTTGAGTATGTTGCTTTAAATGCAAATGAGCTGTTGCTCCCAGAGAAGAGGGCGGAGCTTCGAAAGCTCAAGCTCCAGCATTAGCAGTGCTAGCCTTTGCAAATAAACATTCCACTATTAGTACAAGCCTGTTATCTTTACAGAAAACATACTCTGTTTCAAAGTCAGTCATCTGATTATACTGTGCATAATAAATTCACGTTTATGAATTACACAGACGGGGAGCACGGCGGGATAAAAATAACAACATAGCTGGTCTCATGCTATCACAAACTTTACATGTCCCACTTCTGATTATGAGCTCGACAACTTCAAGCGACCGACTTACATTGCTTTCATATGCAACTTTTAACTACCACATTCCTATTCATGATCATTCTGGTAGCACTTGAAGGCAGCATCAAATACACATGAAAATACACAGAGACAATGATAGCTTTAGCAATTAGCCTTACAGAGTGCCAAGAAGCGTTGGTATTAATCTCTAAACATTTAGGGGACATTACCATATTTTTTTCTGGGATATTTCCTTATTTCCGGGATATTTAACCACAGTGTCCTCGGCTCAGATGAGGGGAGATTATGGCGACTCCTAGGTTCATTAGTGCATCTCAAAACACAATGCTTGTAAAGCCTCTTTGGCGCTGACATTATATATATCTCCAGTTATGGCGGACCGCAGCTTCTCAGTCAGGGCTGTGTTTATGCTAATAGGGCAGAGAGCGTCACAAATGGGTGGGACTTTTTCCCCTCGCTGACGTGAACAGAGGGAGAATCTGAAACGGCTCGTTTGGAGAGACTGTTCATGATTTACTGTTTTTATAAAAAAAAATGAGTTGGTGGATTTTTAACATTATAGGCTGGTTGTTTTCACACACTGTGGCCACACAACTGCGTTCAAACCTTATAAGAGGGATTTTTGCATAATAGGTCCTTTAATCTGCCAATATTTGACTAGTAACTATACTCAGTTAAATATTGTTAAATAAGTTTCATAATTTCATCACAATTCCAAGGTTTGGTGTCAGTAAGATTTTTTTTTTTCCCATGACAAAGGCACATTTAATCAAATTAAAAACTGCATCACTGGTTTCCAAAAAAATATGAAGCAGCACAGCTGTTTACAACATTGATGATAATAAGAAGTATTTGAACACAAAATCAACATAATAGAATGATTCCTGAAGGATTATGCAACACTGTAATGACCGAAAATTCAGTCATCAGAGGAATAAAGTACATTTTAAAATATATACAAATGACCACCAAGAAAAAAAAAGGATGGATAGATAAGATTTTTTTTTTTTACTTTGAAAAACATTTTTAAATCTTACCAGCCCCAAACTTTTGAATGGTAGTGCATTTGTATGTAAATATGTAAAACCCATATTGGTCAAACTAGTATCCATATGGAACCAAAGCAGTAGTATCAGTGTTTTTACAGCAAATGATATTGGTGCTTTCATATTCATAATGATAATGCATTGCTGCTTTTGTTTGACAGCTAACCCTGGTCCTACCCCTCACTAAAGTGCACTTTGACCTCACGTCAGTGGTGGTGAAGCAGGCTCAGAACGCTGTCATCATGGAGACCAAGGGTATCACACGCTGCTTATTAAATGAAGTCACCACAAAGGAGGGCAAGAAAGAGATGGTGCTCAACACAGAGGGCATCAACATGCATGAGATGTTCAAACATGCTGATGTGAGTCCAATACAGTCCAACATTGTTTTCTGTCTTCGAATTTAATCTTACATGAATACATGGTACTCTTAATGTATTGGAACTAGTGTGGTAGCTGTCCAAATATGGCATGTGATGAATCTGTTTTGTTGTACTAGATCCTGGACTTGAACCGGTTATACTCCAACCAAGTTCATGCTATGGCCAACACGTACGGTATTGAGGTGGCCCTCAGAGTCATTGAGAAGGAGATTAAAGATGTGTTTGCTGTCTATGGTAATAAAGCAGAACAGGATTGTTTGACACTCATAGCAGTGTGTGTTTCATTGGAGATCTGACTGGTTCCTCTGTTCACAGGTATTGAGGTGGACCCACGCCATCTCTCTCTAGTGGCTGACTACATGTGTTTTGAGGGGGTGTACAAGCCTCTCAACAGATTTGGCATTCAATCCAACAGTTCCCCGCTGCAACAGATGACCTTTGAGACCAGTTACAAGTTTTTAAAGCAAGCAACGATGCTGGGTACAATACAATAGTCTTTTATATAATGCATATTGTTGATAATGATTAGTAGTGTAGTTAAGTAGTTGTTCAGTAATATAATTATGCATGCATGTCTCAATTCTTGCTTTTCTTATTTTAGGTTCTTATGACAACCTCAGTTCGCCCTCAGCTTGCTTGGTTGTAGGAAAAGTTGTGAAAGGAGGAACCGGCCTCTTCGATCTGAAACAGCCGTTATAGTAATGGACTGGGATTGGAGAATTAGTTTGTTCACTGCTATGGATTCCAGAATTACAAACAGCAATATTTCTTGTCTATAACATCAATAAATCTTTTTTTTTTTTCTTTTGACTTCTTGTAATTTTATGATTGTCATTATTGTTTGTTATTATTATAATGCAAAATAAAAGGCCTAATTAAGGACAGTAAGGATCCATTTTCAAAAGCACAAAAATAAAATAACATTTGAAAAGTTTCAAAGTTGTCTACTGTATACAGTACATTCACAGTTGAAAGAAAATATTAAATCCAATGAGAACGTTAAAATTGCAAGGTTTTATTCGCATTTGTTTTAAAACTAGATTAACCCACAAACAGTGCAATTATTAGTTGTAATAAGAGACCCCAAAAAATAAATAAATAAATAATAATAATTCATTCATAGATAAAAAGTGTGTTACCGGCTTCTATTTCAGATCTGAGGCAGATTTATTCATCAGGGGCCCGTTCTTCGTGCGGCGCTGGATTTGATTGTTGACGATTTCACTTGATCTTGGATCATTTGGTTCTTCAAAACTCATCCTAGACTTGCTGTCATAGCAACAGGTCCATAAGCAGGTTTATTTCATGTAAACAGGATTAGATTGCATCGTTTTAAGCAGAATTGATACTTAAAAGCTGTCCTAGCCACCGCTACTTTATTACAAGAGTACCCTACTGGTCCAGGGGCAATAATTTAAAACAATAATAATTTAAAAATTAATTTGAAAATAATATAATATAACGATGTTGTGTAGTCTATAATACTATAGACACAGCCAGTTTTACTCATTGAAAGATTTATTAGTGATGAAATAATTACTTTATAGTTGTATTGGAGTCTTACACACATGACAGATATTATGGGAGTGGCTTGATGGAGCGCAGAGATGCAGATAAACTTGATCTCTTACGAGACTTTAATTAATGCTGTCACATAATAAATTTGCTTCAAATATAAAAATTAAATGAATTGCTAATTACAACATTGACATAAAAATGTAAAGCCTGTAATAAAATAATTGGGAATCATGTAAAAAAAAATTACAAATAAATTAAAAACAGTGCACATTTAATTCATCTATTATAAAATTTATGTAGTTTTGTTCGCTTGGCTGTTTCCTTGTAAAGGTCCAGAAATTTGTCAAGTTTTTCGTCAGGTGTCTTTTTTAATGATGTGATGTCATTACGTTGCTGTCTTGCTGCCAGCCAATCACTAATTGCTGATCGTGGTTTCGAGGATCGATACATCTGCCCTTTTAAAGGAACACGAGAACGCGTAGTAATCTTAGACAATTTAATCCAGATTCGTTTGAAAAAGATCAGTTATCAGAAGATCTGGAATCTTTCAAATAATCTCAGATGTAATAAACTGTTCTGAATATCAGTGCAAACAACTGTATTGTACTGAATAAAATGTGTCCCTGATTCGGGAATGAATTCTTTTGAAGTAACGTAGTTCTTGTTATATAAATGGCCAAAGAAGGGTTTAGCAAAACGGCCTGAATCATTTTAGTCAGCGATCCAGAGTGAATGATTCGGAGTCGGACAGTTGACTCACTCGCACTGATTCGCGGTACACAGACAGCGCGTGGTTGAAAAAGAGTTATTTACTTAAAATCCATTAAAACAAACCCTGCAAAAATGTAGCTACTGTTAAACCTGCTTGGGACCCTGTGCAAGAAACGTCCCTGTTGTTTTACAATAGAGCAAAATTAATGATTATACAGTAGGCTTCGTTATGGTCACGTGGTGCCTGTTACATTTCTCAGCGCTTTGTCAAGATGAGACAATCAAGCCGCTTATGATTATTAAGGTGATAATTACCAATTTCTTATGTTTAAAAGATTACACTTTCTGCCTGCAAATATCTCTGAGCATAATGTCTCGGCGGAGAATGCGCCGTGCGCCTCCTGGAGGAAGACCATGGGTTTGATCTTCCGCTCTTTCTGGAGGAATCAGTATCCCGTCATGCACCGCTGTTTGAGCGGCACGGCACGGCACATCAACGTGTTCTGACCAGGACATGCAGCTCCTTCATTGATTTGAAAAAAATCATCAACTCTGTGTCCATTTTAAGTTTATGAATTGATTTTATTTAATCTTTGCTTGAAAAGCAGGAGCGCGTCTGTTTGAGCGAGATGTCTTTGGTTTGTGCGAGTAAGTGAGTTTGTTTCTGTTAGCATGAGTGATTAGCACTGTGCAGCGTTAGCCATTGTTGTGCTATATTAGCAGAAACTTTGTATATGAGAAACTACATTTTAATTATTGTGCTTTCTTTGGTGGCTTTGCTGCATTTCATTAAAGTAGAAACGAATTAATGCAATGCTTGTGTTTGTAGCTGGAGCAGTCTCTTCTTAAGTTTATAGTTCGACAAGCAAATCATACTCGTAAGGGAAAAGAAACGTGAATATCAAGTTTTGTGAAGTCTAGACTGGAGATTATTGAATGTAAATGATTGAATAACGTATTGTGAGAAACATTTGATTAACCGTGGTGTATTTATAATGAAGTATTTGTACCGAAGAGGAAGGAGACTTATACTTGTTGATTTGAATGCATTTTTGATATTCTTAAAAATCAAAATCTTGTTCTCTCCCCAGTTTCAAACGAGGTGCCGGAGCACCCCTGTGTCTCTCCTGTTTCCAATCAAGTGTTTGAGAGACGTCTGATCGAGAAATACATAGCGGAGAATGGAGCCGACCCCATCAATGGACAGCCACTGTCTGAGGAGCAGCTCATTGATATCAAAGGTACAGCGGCACAGATGACACCGTTTTCATGAGAAGCTCAAATGCTCTATGGCCACTTCAAAATGCATCCTTTTCTTTACTTTTAGTGTCTCACCCCATTCGACCGAAGGCTCCCTCTGCCACTAGTATTCCCGCGATCCTCAAATCTCTGCAGGATGAGTGGGTGAGTTCTTTGGCCTGACTGTGTGAAGAAGAAATGCATGATGTCTTTCTCCGTCATTGAGTTTGTCTGTCCTCCAGGATGCTGTAATGCTGCACAGTTTTACTCTGAGGCAACAGTTGCAGACCACTCGACAGGAGCTGTCTCACGCTCTCTACCAGCACGATGCAGCCTGCAGAGTCATTGCTCGTCTCACGAAAGAGGTCACTGCCGCCAGAGAGGGTAAGAGTGGCAGAATTGTGCTTTCTTGATGTGCTGATGGTACTATGCCTTTACTGACGTGTTCATTATTCTGCTTGCAGCTTTGGCTACACTCAAACCTCAAGCCGGACTGATCGCTCCACAAGCCGCTCCTGCTTCTCAGCCTGCAGCTGTGGTCAGTAATTTCTCCAGACAATTTAAGAATCCATTAGAGGTGGGAGGGAAAAAAAAAGATTTGCAAAAACAAAAGCACAGCCCGAGAGTGCACATTTTCACTGCATGATGTAGCAGCCAATTAAATTTCTGAACAAATCCGCAGCAGAAACGGTGTGCGTCTCTGAGCAAAACTGTTCAAAAACTGATTCATTTGCCAACAAAATGGTGCTAATCATTTGACTGAATGATTCTGACACATTCATAAAGACCAGCCATTTAGAATGAATTGTTTGAAATAATGATTTTGTGCCAACTGACTAGCTGCCACATTTTTAGTTTTAATTTGTTTTTTTTGTTTTTTATTTAATAACATTTCAATTTTCAAAATTTATATTTAAACCCAAAATCTACATTTCATTTTTTATAAAATTGTAAATGCATTCATAACACATCTGAGCTGCAATAAGTACCAAGCAGTCTGTGTAAATGCATCTAAATTCAGGTTATAATGATGAGTTGGTTGTCAGTGGTTTTTCATTACCACTTTATGGAAATACTGTTGTGTTTGTTTTTTTTAAAGATGCAGTGATCTTGCTATGATAATAGCAATAAAAACACACTATATGTCATCAAAATTGAGTCCAAATGATTCCCATCACTATCATTTATGGTACAATATATTTTTAATATCTTTAAACTGATTTGATCTCTTAGGGTGCTGGCGGTGAGGCCATGGAGATCAGTGAGCAGGTTGGAATGACTCCAGAGATCATACAGAAGGTGTGTTGAAATACAAGTACCACATGGTTGAATGTTCAGCAATGATTTCATTTTATGTGAGATCACGTTTTCAAAGCTAATGAAATTGATCTTGTTTTTTTTACAGCTCCAAGACAAGGCCACCGTCTTAACCACCGAGAGAAAGAAGGTGAGGGTTTAATTTGCAGTGCTTTTTTGTGTCACTGTGTGGAGCATTGTGTACCTTCATGAATGAACTTAACCTTTTATATGGCTTTGTTTTTCAGAGAGGAAAGACTGTGCCGGAGGAGCTGGTCAGAGCAGAAGATCTCGGCAAGTACCGCCAAGTGGCGTCGCATGCTGTAAGTAGCCAATAAGTTTTCCATTATGCACTCAAGGGATGCTAACTTGCATAAATCCCCATGATCAATCATCCTTTAAATTAACGATCAATTAATCGATTATCCTTAATCTCTTAAACCTGTGGTTTTTAGTGATAAGCGGAGCGCTCTTTGCATACTTTCTAGTCTATAATCCATTCAGAATTTGAATACATTCATACACTCTCTGATAACCATTTATCCAATATTGGCACTTGCCATTGTGTTGCATTTACTACTTGTGCAACCACATACTCCTACAGATATATTTCATGTATCGACCCCCCCGTTGTTTAAAAAAAAAAAAAACATAATACCTTTTTAAACTCTTTAACTGATAGTATTAATTGGTCAAAATTCTTACTTCTGGTAAGTGGTTAAGCAATTAATGTCAATTAAATTAAATCTTAAATAGTAATATCTGTTACATCCAATGTTTGTGTGTGCTATGCATTTTTATCCACATTACAATATAATCTTGTTAGCTTAGCGTTTTGAGTCAGTCAATCATGATCTTCAATGTCATTTATTGCCTTATTAGGCAGGATCCTATGTAGACAGCAGGCAGCTTCTATTCCAGGCAATGTTTGGAACGGAACTCATCTCAAATAAAACTTATTTATTTTTTTCTCTTCCTGCTCAACAGGGTCTTCACAGTGCCAGTATACCAGGAATCCTCTCTCTGGATCTCTGCCCAACAGACACCAACAAAGTCCTCACCGGTACTTTACAACACGATTACACAAACACAATTTGATCACAAGTCATCAGATTCACAAAATTGGAACGTGTCTCCTTTGAGCTCTTGTGGTCCGATATACATCACTTACCCTTGTATCCCTTGTGTTACTGCATGTTGATGGCACTTTGTTCCTAAAAATAGACTCGCATATACACTGCCACAACGATAGTTTTTTTTTGACATGCTCTCCCCAGGTGGTGCGGATAAGAACGTGGTGGTGTTTGACCGTCGGGAGGAGCAGATTGTTGCCACCCTCAAAGGGCACACCAAAAAGGTCTCGTCTGTCATCTACCACCCTGCTCAGGTAGGTTATCGATCCCACGCTTTATTCATAAACTCATTTCTGGTTTGTCTTCAGTTCTCACATCTCTTCACATGTTCTCTCAGTCGGTGGTGTTCTCAGCGTCTCCAGACAGCACTATCCGTGTGTGGTCGGTCAGCGGGGGCAACTGCGTGCAGGTGATCAGAGCCCACGAGGCCAGTGTTACCGGCCTCTCTCTGCACGCTACCGGAGACTACTTACTGAGCTCATCTGAGGACCAGGTAACACACAGGCTGATGGTTGAGGAACAGTACACGAGCAACTAGGGATGTAACAATATTATCGATATCGTGATATCTCGATAGCAAAACTGTCTCGATATTATCATGGTCACATGACGATATGAAACGGGCAAAAAGTGTCGTTTTTAATAAAAATATATTTGAACTTCCAATTCTAATGTAAAAGGTCTTTTAAAATTGTGTTTTGGGTCATTATGCCTTGGTTCTGGCGATCAGCTCGTGATCTGTGTTTTCCGCGGCTCTGTTCACAGTGAATGAATGCAGTGAACTTGTTTATTGCACATGCTGTGAGTTTATTGTGCGTTTGGGAACACAACAGCCACCAGTTATGCTTTATTTTCGTGGCATATGATTACAGCATTTCACTAGATTTGTAGTGAGATGCATTTTTGTAAGCATGTAAAAGCTCAACTGTTGTTTCCGTCAAAATAAAACCTTAAAAGTGCAATATGAATTGCTGACAGCTAGCGGTTTAAATGCAGTCCAAATTGTAGAAATTAGGAAAGGAGTATTGTAATTTCCCTACTGTAGTGTAAAGCTTAAATAATATAGCTATGTAATTCATTTTCATTTATTTTAGTGCAATTGTTTTAAAATATATGGCTATTACTGTTGTTGTTGTTTTATTATTTTCTAATTTGTTTTGGCTTCCTAAAACACCAGTGTGAGTGTAATGTAGACTGAGACAGTATATCTCAAATATATGACTTAAGTTTTCTTAGTTAAGGACATGGCTTGGAGCTCTTAATTTTGAACTCTCAAAGTGCATTAGATAGGAAATAAATGAAAATTTTGTAAATTTTAAAGTGAAATTTATTCAGATTTTTTTTTTTTTTTTTTAATTATCGCAATAAGTATCAAATCGTGTACTTCATATTGCAATATTATCGTATCATGAGATTTTGATAGTTACGTCTCTACAAACAATGCATAAACATGATTTTACTAAATTACATTTTGCTCTTATAATTAATAAAATTTGTTTTGTGGTTTGTAGTTTAACTACTTTTTTGAAAAGAACCTTTTTTTAATTTATTTTGAGCAGTTTTCTACCTCTGTCATAATGCATTATGCATTATTGTGTTGTAGTACTGGGCCTTCTCGGATATCCAAACTGGACGTGTCCTGACTAAAGTGACCGATGAGACCGCTGGATGTGGTAAGTATTTCTCTCTGTTGACTAGGACAGGGTAGTGTATCAGATATTAAGAAAATCATTATTGTGTTGGCATTATAAATATTTTCTGCATTATTTATAGGCTTTGGAATTGAAAACTGGCTGTAATTCAGAAAAAAACAATGTTTCATTGGTTGTTCCTCATTCTAAAATATTTCTTGTTTGTTGATTTTCTGATAAACGTGGTTTTAAGTTTTTGTGAGGGCAGTGAAAACAAATTGCATTTATTTTTTCTTCAAAAGTACTAAAGTCATTAATGTAACTGTGAAGGAGAATTTTAAATGGGGAAAAAAATGTATACAGCCATAAAATAAACAAGAAAACAGAACTATAATGTAGTATAATAGGAAAAAACTGTAATTATAATTTCTTTATCCGTAATGTTGTGATGATTTTAATGTGCTTTCTATGTGTAACGCCTATAAATACAGAGAAACTTTTTAGTCCATATAGCCCAGTAGACTAGTTCCACATGCTCAGTTCAGATTTATTTAATGGAAAATGTCTAATTTTTAACTAGATCTTTACTTTAAAATAATACAAAAATGGCTTTTGGATGAACTGCTGCTGCTCGAATGAAAACAATGTTCATTTGAGCAAATGAATATGTACAGCATATCTTTGAAGGCTGAAAAATATCAAAGTTTAAGTTTATTTATTTTTAGATATTGCACAGCACTTAAACTTGATCATTAATGCTCACATGTGGAAAATGTAAAGCCCTTCTTCTTTCCCTTCAGCTCTGACCTGTGCTCAGTTCCATCCTGACGGTCTGATTTTTGGCACTGGCACGGCAGATTCTCAGATTAAGATCTGGGATCTGAAGGAACGGACCAATGTAGCCAACTTCCCCGGACATTCAGGTCCTGTGACGTCCATCGCCTTCTCTGAGAATGGATACTATCTGGCCACTGGTAAGTCACATGACCCTGACTTGGGAGGAAAAGGAATGTGTATGAAAAGGAACTGGATTTCTCAAGTCAAATCACATTTATTTTAGTGCTGTCAAACGACTAATTGCATCCAAAATAAAAGTTTATTTACACAATATGTGTGTGTGTACTGTGTATATTTAACTTGTTTATAAAAAGACACACACATAGTATAAACATGTAAATATTTTAAAAATATATATTTATATTCATACATTTTTCTTAAATATGCACATGCATGTGTGTGTCTTTATATATACATAATAAATAGACACTACACACATTATGTAAACTTATTTTGGATGCAATGAATCACAATTAATCGTTTGACAGCACTTATTTATATAGTAATAAACAGATCATTAACGGATAATGTTGCAAAATAATGAAAGTGTGAAGCAGCTCTACAGAAGGCAATAGTGTTCAGCTCAATTCAGTTCAAAGTTAGTTCTTATCCAAAAGAGTTCTTCGCTGATTTAATGTAAATTGTCTTTTAAACTCGATTTCTACCCGTTTTGTTTGACCTGTAGGTGCTCAGGACAGTTCACTCAAACTGTGGGATTTGAGGAAGCTGAAGAACTTCAAGACAATCACTTTGGACAACAATTATGAGGTCTTCTTACATAGTGTCAAACAGATGAAGAACAACACATAGCAGTCATATCTGTGGCCTGTTTTACTACATTCACTGAAAGCTTGGCTAATATTTCTGACTTTCTCCTGTAGGTGAAGTCTTTGGTCTTTGACCAGAGTGGAACATATCTGGCTGTTGGTGGATCAGACATAAGGGTTTATATCTGCAAACAGTGGTCTGAGGTCCTCAACTTCTCTGGTGAGTTAAGCCAATAAATGTTCAGTTTTTAGGAATATTATACATGAAGTGAAATGCCATTCTGTGTGTGCTTTTAAGTTGTGTGAGGTTTGCTGTCTTTGTCAAGAATGTTCTGTTCTGAGCTGTCAAACTGACTTTTTTCGTAACTATGCGTTCTTATGTTTTAACTTCTCTTGCGTTCTCCTGTAGATCACTCTGGTCTGGTGACCGGTGTGTCTTTCGGTGAGCATGCTCAGTTCCTGGCTTCCACTGGCATGGACAGAAGTCTCAAATTCTACAGCCTGTAATAGAAATGGAGAACCTTCAGGGGAGATGTGAAACAGGATGTGATCATTTTCCCACAGCAAACATGTCCGTCAGTAATAAATTGTGCATGTGTATACATAGATATACATTCACTGTCATATACATTGTAGTGATGAATTCCTCGGACACATACAGTATACCTGACTTTGAATTCAGTAACTTCTTTTGTCAGCTATTGCTTTAAGACAGATTTTGGCAGATTAGGGTTGATTCAAGCTCTCTTTTTTTTTTTTTTCCTGTCTACCTTTTTAAGCTTTGCTTGTAGACTGGCAAACTTTGTTAGTGACCCATGACTTCTCTTTTTTTTTATCCTTTTGTGGACAATAACAACAAATGTGAAATAGATTCCAATAAAGTTTAAATTGTTTTTATTTATTGTTTTTTTTTTTTATTATTAATTGAATATGCACTTGCAAGAACTGATCAGGAGTTTGTTTTGATGCATTCAGAATGTCAATTTTTACAATGCAGATGCAATGCAGTGTATTTTTGCAGTGTTTGACAGAAGCCTTACAGAGAACAGTGCCTTAATATCTGTGAGCTGGACAATATCAGCCACTGCCAGGAAGAGCAGGATGATGAAATTTTGTGAGAAACTAATACCGTGCAAGGGATCATCATCCGTCTGTTGACTTGGAACCTTTGATCTCACATTACTGGCACTTATCAGCCTAAAGCCTGTTCAAGCATGATCCCTCAGGTTTTTGACCTGCATTTTGAATGCAACTTTAATTAAAATATATAGAGATATGGCCAAGATGAGCCATTAATGTTTTCATCCACTTTGGCAGAAGATTAAAAAAAACATTTATTTGAGTGTTAAAAACCTACTTTTTGGAGTACTGACGTGATGTATCATGCATTTTTAAGGTTTCTAAATTTAGCTAAACTGCTGAAAAACTTGTTGCACACAATCTACTACATGTATTTTGTTGCCTGATTGGTAGTTTATTATACTTTTGTAGCAAGGCTGTTTAGTAAAATTCTAAAAAGACAAGACAAAAAAAAAACGTATGTTTTTTGCTGTGAAATACCTTGAGCAATTTTTATAGCAATATTTTGACAGAAGCATTTACAGGACTGAAGCAATTTAGGTTTGCTTTATCCATAAATAATTTTTAGAAGCATTTAGTTAAATAGTATCAAATGATGCATTAGGCTTTTAAAGCACGTTTATTTATTTGTCTTTTTTCAACTTTGTTTTGCCCCCCACATCAAAAACTACAGAGCTTTGATAATAAATCTGACCATGTTTCTTACTAAGACTGTTGAAATTATAGTACAAATATATAAAGTACTTATAAAATGTCAACCTTTATCTCACAATATTTTTTTTCATATGCATTTTATGTAAGTAATGTAGACCTGTTTATACTATTATAAAAAAATCTCATTGTCAAGCTATCAGAATTTAGTCTTATTTTTTGTAAATATAAATGTGCAGCATCTGCGCCAAATTGCTGATAATCAGACCAACTGCAAGATGTGCTTTTATATATTCTTAGTCGAACTGATTTAAATGTGGCTTCAGAATTCAAATGCGTTTTCACTGTAACCCTCAAAAGAAATGCAGTATAATAAGTTTTAGAAATTGTTTATTTCACTTATACAGTTTACAAAAAGAAAACGTGATGTCAAATATGAATACAAAAGCAGCACTACACATATACAAAATGACACTGAAAAAAATATACATCTTTGTTTTGATATCAATAACTTATAGCATTCAAAGAAAAAGAAGAAAAACTAAAGTTACATTCAGAACATAACTGAATTTTGTCATCAGTGCGTTGCAGTCCTTAACAACGATGACCAAGTCTTGCATATACAGTGTTAGGCTTACTTCTAAATTCGTTGACTATTACATGCCCTGTAACTATTACAAAACAATATTTACATTAGAGAACCGGCATAAAATAACCCGCCAGCAGTGGGCGCTGTGGGACCTGGTAGAGCAAATCCTGCCGGCTGTGAATGACTGCGGCAGAGGATTTAATGGTTTTTCTGAGTGAAAAGACTTGTTTAGGAGTTGTTTGTGCTTCAGAGGATATAAACAGCTACTTCCTAAAGAGGAGACAGACTCATTTCTCCTAACATGCACTGCATGAACTGCAGCAGTTCACAGAGTTCAATAATTTACCTTCTTGCAAAAGGATATATATAAAAAAAAAAAAAAATCAGTCTTGTAACGGACTGCCAATATGAAGATTTGTGTTCTTTTTTATTATTATAAAAAGTTCTTGTTTTTATGGGCATAGCCTGTTCCAGCCAGACCAGGTTGGATAAAAAAAAGATGCTGTTATAAGATGTTTTGACCAATGTCACTCTAGTGTTCCTGAGGCTTGTATGGACCCCAAAATGATACGGCACCAGAAATGAAACGTTCTTTGCTGTTATGGCATAGGGTTGGCATATTGCTGACGTGTGTGGGCAGCACCTCCGTTAGCAGGTGTGTCTAAGCCCAGCGAGCGTCTATAAGCTGCTGATAGTCTGTAGAGCACCTCAGCAGGTGGACACGACTGGCCATCGGCTTTCTGTGTCAACAGCATCTCAAACAGGGAGCTCACTTCTGAAATCAGAGCTCTGCCACCCAGAGGGGTCTTCTCTGGGTTTTTACCAAACGTGGAGAAGGAAGTGGAATCATCAGGGCCGGCCATGGGACAGTGGGTATCAGGGGAGGGTGGCCCATCCGGGACAAACAGGTTTTCATGGTAGTCAGTTGTCAGAGGAAGAGAAAGACGAGCCATCCATGCCGGATCGGGAATGTCTGAGAACACATCGTCTACACAAAAAGAGGAATAAAATATGTAAAACTATGCATGTAAAATATGTAAATAAGCATTTGCAAATGTACTACTAATAAATTATTAATAAATACATTCTGGCCATAAATGTAATAAAATATTTACAAACATCTGAAAAAAGGCTACAAAACCTGTCTGAATCTTCACTTGTTTACTTGTTTGAGCTTGTGTGGATGAAAAACAGGATGACAGGAAATACCGAGAGGAGGTGTGCATTTATCTTTAATTCAATAAACACGCATTTCCCTCGCCTGACATTTCATCTGCTGAGTTTTAACACAGATGAGTATTGCCAGTACAACACAGCATGTCCTAAAATGACACCCTTAGCCACAGTTTTTAGGGCAAAGGAAGCGATACGGTGCAACAGTAAACAAGGAAATTACCTTCACTTAGCCAGGAAAATTCCAGAAATACTTGGTTAAGTGAATAAGCTTAAATTCTATTAGAACTTGATTTTTTTTTCACATGTTATCTGTGTTTGTGTGTGAAGGAGCCTCTATGCATCTATGTTTCCATGAAGAACCTTTAACATCCATGCAACAATTCTTCAAATTATTCAAATGTTCTTCACATTGAGAAAGACTCACAGCACAAACGTGCATATTTACAACAAATATAGCTCCATATAGCACATCTTTATATGATTGGTTGCATTTTATCATTTGTATTTATCATTGTTTTTACTCTGCCATGCATTTTTGGTCTTCTAATGTATCACCGCAGGCTACTTCCCTCACTAGCTGCACAGTCTCAGTTTTCTGGAGTGGCTAAAGCAGAAATATTTGTTTTTGAATAAGCGAGGAGAAGCCAGAATGTGATGAGACCCTGAAGCTCTGACACGACCACACATGAATCCTCAAACACAGTGAGGCATGACAGACAACCTCCATGAAACTGACACAGCTTTATAGCCTTTCTTAAGTGTTTTTTCTTCTTGTCTGTGGATCAGAGATTTCAAGGTCTTAATTAAAGGTGGAAGAGAAACAAAAGGGCTCAGCTTGTACGGGAGCTTTTGGAGAGAGTGTGTGAGTAAAGATGTGAAATCCAGCCAGCGCTGATCAAACGAACCCACACTGGCCACATCAGAGAGCTCAGACTGAACCTCCAAACCTCATTTTCATGACTTCCTCTCTCCACAGCCTTTTCAAATCTGGACTATCTCTAAATTCACCCCTTTGCATTATTATCGGTTAATAATTATATGCCCCATCACACTTCTTGCTATCTTTCTTACTTTTATTCCACAAATCTCCTTCTTACAGCCTCTCAATTAATGACGGAGGAAGTGGTGGCAGTGCCTTTCAATCAGCAATTTCTCTAAAGCAGTTAAACCCATTAACTCACAGACATGGAAAAAATGCCATAAAGAATCCAACCACATCCAAACAATCAAAGGCAGACTTATACACATTACAGTGACGTGTGTGTAACATTCGCTTACACTTAGCCAACGTTACTGCCACACTTTCTCAAACAAGCAAACAGTCCTTCAGATCAGTTCAAACTCAGAAAACTCGACTATTCGGCTGTTCTGAATAGTTGCTTGGGCATTCATAAGCATATGCTAAGGTGTTCAGAGAGCTTGCTATATGGTTGCTTCAGTTTGGTTTAACAATCCTTTCAAACCAAGCATGTCTTTGTTCTGCATGGGGAAATCTTTAATCCCATTACATGCATTGTAATTACTGGATTTTGCTCTTGGCAAATAAACACACCTTTTTGAATCAGCAATTTTGCATGAGGGCGAAAGATTTCTCCATCCCGTTTTCAAAATTTTGGTATGAAAGTGACTTCTGTTTGAGCAGCACTGTTTCATACATCCCCACACTATTGACAATAGATGAATCTCTTTTATCTTTATAAAATATTGCAGACATTTTGCTAATGTGACCACACCTTGTTGACACCAAGAATGATAGCTACAAAAATGCCTATATTAGCATTCACACCAACGCATGATAACATTTTGTTTATTATATGTGCTGTGGTTTAAACGCTCAAGTTGTGGATTCTGATTGGCTCTCCTAGTTTTTGTTGTTCATCAGCCAGTGATTTCAACAATATTGTTCCTCTGTGTCTTCTTTGTTAAAGCTGTGGTTCTCATAGAATTAGAACGATTATTAAAACTTTATAGACATTTTTTGACATTTTTGCTTCCAAGTCTGACTGCTTGGAAAAGTGATAGCACACCTTTAATATGTTATTCTTGTCAGCAGCACAAACAGTGCAAGATGATTTACACACTCAGGATTAACAAACCTAAGCATAAACACAAGCAATAGTAATAGTGATGCTTGCCTTAACAAGCGCCATTATTAATCAAGCACCTAACTAATGTAAAGAATGTGAACCATTGTTATTCATTTAAATAACACATAATACACCAAAGTGGACATGTGTCACCTCTGGCCCTTGAAAAACAGTGTGAGAAGAATGCAGTAGAGAAACAGCAGCCTGAGGGCAGTGAGGCCTTCAAAGGAAGAGTGTAGAGACAGAACAATGTCTCATACTTGCATACACACACACACACACACAAACACATTTCACACACTCTCACCTTCTCTGTCCCTAGGGTATGCATAACACATACACGTCGTCTGCATTGAGCTGAGGTGTTAACAATAAGAGTTATACCATGACGTGAAGAGCCCAAGGCTCTATGTGAATATTGGTGTGAACCTTGGATCTGCTGAAAGGGTTACCATCATTCAGAGGTGTGAGTAAGTGGTTAAAACTGAGGTGACTCAGGGAGAAGAGAGGGAATATATGTACCTGCATGCTTCAGAAAGAAAACCCCTGATAGTGAACTCAAAACCGTCTGTCTTCAGTAGCATGACTAACACCATAACCAGATGAATTATCAGGGCAATACTGACTCAACCAAACCACAAAACCACACACTCCGTTCCAAAACTTACTGAGCTGCCTTGTTGACTTCTAAGGTTCCTAACAGCAATGTGCACATCTATACTGCAGTACTGATAGCAGTATTCACAAGCTATATATTTGATATAGATTCTTTTAAAATACTAATGGTATTATTGAAAATTATATTAGTACAAAACTTGGGTTTCTGTATCACTTTGAAATGATTTCAGTACTTTTGTTTGATGTTTATGCCAAAACAGCCCTGACATAATTTAGCTGGATCGTGTCACGTGACTGTGAGAAGCAAGTGTGCAGCTAAGCAAAGTCAAACGCACAGAGACACTTCCACTTTTTTTGCAAAAAATAAATACATTTAGCCATTTAAGAAATAATCGGCATCATTTACAATTGTCTGTTACTGATAACAAATTACGTGATAAAAATCAGTAATGTGATTTAGATTACTCATTTTAGGTAATGTATTCTGACTACTTTTGGATTACTTTTAGATTACTGACCTAAATTTTTACATTTGAAATATTTTAAATGTTTATCTACACGCCAGTGTGACCATTATCCAACATCAGAGAACTGTGAACAAGCAAATGTGGCCTTAAATGACTGAAATATCAACTTTAAATTGGAAAGTAAGTATTTCATGTCAAAGAGGTTTGACTGACAAAAAAGTTTGGGAATAATCACATAAACAAAAAAGCATTAAACGTGAAAACAGCAAAGACCTCCAGGTTTGAAATATTTTTGAATATTGTTCAATTATTACAATTATTGTAATTATTTGTCTCATGCATGGTGTAATTGACTGAGAGGTGCTTTTTTCTGCAAATTCACAAGCATGGATCACAAATTAATTCACATTTACATGGCTATTCTATTGTGAATATCAATATGACATTTCAAAATTTCAAAGAGAGAAAAAAAGAAGAATTAGGGAGAATCGATAAAATATGAATAATTTTACTGCCATTTTGTGAATTATCTGTAATCAAGTAATCCATAAAAATGTAACTGTAGTCTGATTCTGAGCTTTTTCAAATGTAATATAATCTAATTACTAAAACCAAATTTTTGGAATCTGTTTATGTAATCCAGATTACATGTAATCAGTTACTACTCAGCACTGTCAGTATCAGCAGCATGTTCACCGTGTAACTTTGATTTGGTGGAAATCGACACTGGCATGGCTAAAACTGCTCAGATAAAACAAAACAAACTAGACCTTTCATTCAAGAGAACAAAAAAGGTCCCCATTAATTTACAGCGTGCTAAATCTCAGAACAATAGATGGAAGGAACTGCACACAAACATTTACTCTATACATAGACAAAGGAAACACAGCAGCGAGAATCTAAATGCATATTAGTACGTCCGGATCAACAAACTTTAAACATTAATGTCTCCAGGGCATGATTTCAGTGTTCAGAAATTAATAACAATGTCAATTTAAAAATTAAAACTAAATCTACATAATTGTGTTTTTTTAATTTTTTTTTATGTGTCTTATTTGTTGACTTGCTGGAAAACAGGATAAATGTGAGCTATCTGGAAATCACCTACAAAAATAACAAATCCTGTATTGTACTCAGAATCAGGAAACCGTTTCACATCGCTTTACTTCACTTAACCCAGATTTCACAGATAGGTCTGGTCCTCTAATTTCATTAAAATTCCTCCAATTTTGCAGCGTTACAAAGGGGACTGGTATGTAGTTCAACAGCACTTTTGCTTGTGTGGCATGATTTAAATAATAGTTCACCCAAAAATAAAAGTTCTGCCTTCATTTCCTCTTTTGCGTTTTCTTTATAGGAATTTTCTGATGTGTGAAAGTTTTGCTTGCATGGACTTTCAAAGGATGGACAAAAATTATGAGAGAATATTAAAAATATCTTCTCAGTAAATGATGGCAGAATTTTTATTTTTCGGTGAACTACCCCTTTAATTAAACATAACAGTGGACTCAAATGAGAATAATTGCTTTTAAAAGTATGGACTTTTACCAGAAGTCAGCAGATTATTGAGGCCTTCTTCATACGGGGTCCACAGGTGAGTCCCAGTCCATATCACCCATTTCACTCTCTCCATGGCCACTGTCTTTAGTGCTCAGCCAATCAGCATCCTGAACCCCTGACCTACAATACACAACGAAAACAGTAAAGCAGTTAGAATGTTTCTGAACATGTGCCAACGTCTCAGACCTCTGAATGATGAAATAAGCTAGCAAGTAAAATATAATTAAAATAAGTTAAATATAATGCAACTAAACCGAAGCATATGTGAAATGTTGGAGGATTGACAAATGAGACAAATTTTTGCTGTGGAGCACTTAAAAAAAATTTCTAACCATATTTAATAGAATTAATTCAATTAAAATGACTCGTTTTTGAAGAAAAGTACAATGCCATCGCCTTTTTTTAATGGTAAAGGGTATTCTGTGGCATTCATTGTAGTAGCATTTGAATACCATGAATATATATGTCTGTTGTTTTGTTTTGTTTGTTTTGAATGGATGTTATGATGTTGTGTTTGAAAATAAGTTAAAAAAACATGAATATGATATTCAGCTATACTGAAGTATGTTCTGGCACCATCACTGTACCGTGTACTGTACTCAAAATCAGGGAAGGTATTGCTGGCACAATACCTTTTTGTAAGGGAATATCAGGGGAAATACCTATGTGATTATCCTTAATATCAGTTTAACAGTGTTCTCAAAACTGGGATTTTACTGTGAGCTAAAATGATCTCAACACTGAAACTAAAACAATACAGCACTCAACCGAAGGAAGTGTGACTGCGCTGTCTTTGGTTTAAACAAGCCCTGTCTCGCACAGATGAGTCACGATCTATCCTTTCTCATTTTATTATCTAGATGAACATAAGTTAAATTTATAGAAACAGTATTGCATTCTGCCTGATACCAATCTGTGTGTGAGTAAGACAGACAGCGGCTGATCACAGCTATGATATGCCTCATACTGACTGACGGATACTTCCTTTTTTACCAGAAGTCTACCTGATAAAATAATGACCAACTTCTAAGATTGTTATTGTGATTGTGGGGCTATTGTGGTATTTCTTTGTATTCTGTGTGTTAGTGTAGGAATGAGTATACAGTACCACATTTGTTGTCTGTTTGGTCAAGAGCTGGTATAAATAAAATCAAAAGGAGGATAAAATTGTTTACCGGCCAGTTCTGTGGGAATACTTGTTGCCACGAAAATTGGGTCGAGGCTGAAGTTGCCCTTGATGTAACAGAGACAGGAGCTGAGACACCTGCTGTAGAATTAAAAGGATGCAAAATTAATAACCTCATATACAGGGGAATTTACCGCATAAATCACTTTAATCTGTTATATATGTAATTCAAATCTCCTGATTATGAATTCACAATTAATCATGTTTCAAAACAATAGAAATTCTACAAGATGACTGAACGACCATATACAACTTGCAGGCAGTTTGCTCTTCTAATGTCATAATTTCATAATTCAATACATAATTTTGGTCTGTTACAGAATGAGCTATAACATAATAACATAGTGAGCTTTCTGGGGTTGTGGAGTTTGAGCTGTAGAAGGGGTGAGAGGGAGACAGGAAGCTGTTTCTACACAGGGTCTATTCTTCTAGAGGCTATTTCCTTCCAGGATGCACATAAGAAACCCAGCCTTGGCTGCGAGGACAGGCACCGGTGACATTTCGGCCCCTTTCCTCTGCGGTCGCCATAGGTCTAATTTGCCAACTGGGCCAAGTGAGTAAGGGAGGGTGGACTGGAGAGGAGGAAAAGAGAAGAGGGTGGGGGTCAGGATCCACGCTCTTCCTGACTGGCCGCAGTATACACGTGAGGGCTCAAACCCATGCCAGGACCTTTTGTTCTGCTAATCGTTTTGCTAGAGGTAAGCATCTGGGTGGACCCAGATCCAGAGGATACACACTTTGACTAGCACAGCACTTTTGGGCTGTTAGTCTTTGAAATACTAGCTGATGAAAAGCTGTTATTCTTACTTTATTTAATGAGAATCAGATCAGTACCAGCAATTTGTTGATGACTACCACCAGCCCATACACGTCTGAGAAGTATTATCTTACTGTGCAGAAATATCTGTGTTTGGTTTAAGTACCTTCCCCCCTCATAGGACAACCATGGAATGAATCTGCTTTTTCTTCCCACATTCAGTATGACTCTGTAAAGGGATAACATTTTTTCTCCTGAGGCATATTAAAGGTTTAAGTTACTGTGTGACACTGATGTGATTCTGAATACACTTCAGTGTCTTCATCATCTGTCAACTGTCCCCTTAGGCTGCTATAGATATGGGCCAGTCCTGCAGTACAACTGCAGAGTGGGAAAGCTATCATGCTTGAGCTATTATGAACTGGGATACCTTGAAATCAAAGTCAATAGCTTTCAAAGTAGTTTGACCTAATGCATTTTCATATCTGAAATGTTAAGATTGTAATAAAAAAAAATCTCTTACTTGCACCTCAGGTGAGGCAGAGGACAGTTCAATTGAACCGTTCTCTGCAAAGGCTGCCATAGAGAGTCGAACAAGGTTCCTCAGGATCTGCCTGTGGTCTGACTCTTCCATCCTTCCTCTTCTTTCTGTGGTCTTTGGTCTCCGTAAGGTGGCCTGATTACTGGGAACTGAAGCCATAGTTTCTGAGAAGTCTGTGGTAGTAAGCTTGACCTCTTCATTTTTGTTTCGTCTGAGTGTGCTGGTCTGTGAGTTTGCGAAAGACGAGGAGGAAGAATTTCTGGTCTTTTGCAGGGTTCGAGAAGGAGTTCCTGGGTTAAAAGGAAGTGCTCCATTCCACTCTATGCTCCCAGGCTTTCTGAGTATCTTGCTCTGAGTGAGTGGTGGGTTCCCATCCATTTCTGAAAGCGCTTGATTTTGAGCCATGCGAGCAAGGGTTGGTGTAAGTGTAAACTGGCCCTGTGGATGCAGTCTTTCCACTAAAGGTGATGTACATGACAACACCTCAGCTTCATCTTCTTGTGGAGTTTCTTTACGACCCCGAAGCACTGGTACCAACTGGATGTCAGTCTTGTGAATGTGCTTCTGTGGCCGTCGTGGGTGACGGGTGTAGGTTGACTCAGCTTGTCTACAATTATAAGCACGGTTGTCCCGTTTGTCAGGATGACAGAATGTCTTGGCCAATGCAATGGCTAGAAATAATACCAGGCAGGTTGATCCAAGGCAGATGGCCAAAAGCATTGTAAAACTGTACTGGGCCTGGTTATCATGAGACAAGTTCTTTAGATGGTCACGAAAGTTGATGAATGTCACCTCCAAAGTGATTCTTGTGGTTAGCATAGGTGTTCCCATATCAGATACTGCAATGCCCAGTTTAAAAGTTCTGCCGATCAATTCTGTGGCATTGGTTGTGTTAACATAGAGCTGCCCACTAGTTTTGTCCAGAGAAAATAGATTAGAAGGCTTTCCATCTGTTATTCCAAAACTGAGTCTTCCATTGGGACCAGAATCTGGATCACTGGCTCGAATAGTGGTGGCCAGAAAACCTTCGGGTTTGTTGAGGGAAGAGTAATTACTTGGTTTGTAGAAGTTATCCTCCAGAGCTTTATTCCCAAGTTCAGTCACAATCTCGCCTTTGTCCACATTCACTGGGACACTTAGCAATGCAATTCCCTTCTTGGGTAGTGGCTCATGAATTATGGGATAATTGTCATTAGCATCCTGTATCTCAACCAGCACTGTTGCAGTACTGGTCATTGGTGGGTATCCTTGATCTACAGCCTCCACAATAAATGAGTAGGAGTGGGTTTCCTCATAGTCTAATGATTGTTGAACAGTAACAGCCCCATTGCTGGGGTGGACTGAGAAAAACGCTGTTGGTGTCCCCAGTTCATTCGATTCTCTAATGGAGAATGATACCCTTCCACTGAGGTCCATGTCAACATCATGTGCCTCCACGGTCAAGAAATGTAACCCAGGTGTATTGTTCTCTTTGAGGACGCTCCGATAGTGAATTTTGGCAAACATTGGTGCGTTATCATTTTCATCCAAAACATGGACAGTCAGGTGCTTAATACAGGATAGAGAAGGATCACCACGGTCCTGAGCTAGAAGAGTGAGGTTATATTCCATTTGTCTCTCACGGTCCAGTGTATCATTGGTTACAATCATGTAATTGTCTCCATGGATCTGTTTGAGTCTGAAGGGGCCAGATCCACTGAAAATGTGCACTTGTACCTGCCCATTTGCCCCAGAATCGGCATCAGATACCATCACAAGAGCGAGGAAAGTTTCATTTGGTGCTCCTTCAGAGATGGTTGCAACAGGGGAATCTGGTGGAGTCCATGTTATATGTATCCGGGGAGCATTATCATTGACATCTCGCAATTTGACCTGCAGCTTGTGGTGAGATGGGATAGCATTGGGCCCCAGATCTCGAGCTTGATGTCTACCTCATACACATTCTTTTCTTCAAAATCTAAAGGGCCTTGTAAAGTCACAGCACCTGTTTTGGGATGGATGCTGAATAGTCTTTGCACTTCCAATGGGACGTGTTTACTGAGAGAGTACTCAACCTCCCCATTAGCACCTTGATCAGGGTCTGTAGCACGGAGATTAATGACAGTCGTCCCACGAACAGTGTCCTCTGCTAGTTCGATAACTGCCGGGGCCTCCTCAAATACAGGGCTATTATCGTTGGAGTCAAGAATTGTGACTATTACTTTTGTGCTGCCTGATTTTGGTGGGTTCCCTTTGTCCCAGGCTGTTAGAACCAGTTCTAAAGTTGGCTGCAACTCCCTGTCCAGTTCTTTGATGACCATTAATTCAGCTTGCTTGGCTCCTCCAGAAGTATGGATATCCAAAGCAAAGTGCTGGTTGGAAGACAGGGAGTAGGTCTGCAGGCCATTCGGTCCCGCATCTGGATCTATAGCCCGGTCCAGAGGGATGCGCATTCTCAGTGAGGCTGTCTCAGAGATCTCCACCTCCTGCACTAGGCTGGGAAAGACTGGGCTGTGGTCATTTTGGTCCATCACCTCCACACGAACTGACAGCAAATGCATAGCACCACCCTTTTTGTAGAGAACACTGAAGGCCAGTCCACAAATTTCTTCTCCCCAGCATAGCTCTTCTCGGTCCAGCCTGCCTAGTGTTGACACGGTACCATCCCTTGAATCAACTGTGACTGGTAGAGTATGCCCATGCGGCACGACCCGGAAGTTTTCCAGTGATCCTGTTTCCCCACGTTCACGTAGGTCATGCAGGAGGCGACCCACCCTTGTCCCTGAGGGCTGTTCTTCCCAGACATGATACTGGATAATGAGGGGAGCAGAGCCCATATTGTGGGCATGACAGGGTGGACACTCAATAAGAGCTGCCAGAAGGAGCAAAACCTGGAGCATGACTGTGTGTGAGGTTTCCTATTTCCTTTTACGTAGAGTCAGATGTGCTAAGCAACTAGATAGGCATTCTAATACATCTACAGTTCACAACAGATCAATTCAAAACCTATACACATCTGCCTACTCTATGGTTAAAAAAAGGAAATACTAAAAAGTAGAAAACTGCTGTTTTAGAGTCAAAAATGAATAACAGTACCACCACAACTAGGTGCTTTGTAAATGACCATTTACAGTAAATATAAAAGTTACAAAAGTGAGAAAATGATAATTATCATCACAAAGTTTCACAGTTATAACTTTATAGTAGTGTAAGCCTATATTAACATTGACATTTACTGATATCAACAGACATACCTCACCACAATAATTAAACAGTAAACAGCCATGGAAAATATTGATCACTATTCAGACAACAAAGTCACTTTTATAAAAGTATAATTCCAGACCATTTTAATTTATTAATAAAGTTATCATCTCCCTTAGCCAAATCAATGTTATTCTACAGCTCTACTCACTCACACACAGCCGCTGCTTCCCGGCCCAGGACTCCAGTCAGCATTAAAGTGAGGAGCTGAGGAACTTAGGGGGCTGGGACGGCACATTCACAGGGAATGGCCTGTGAGCCAATAACAGATAGTGAGGGAGGAGTGTACAGTGCTGCTTAACTCCACCCGTCTGTAGCAAGGAGCGGATTTAGAAGAAATGAGGCTGGAATCAACGGTGTGCTTTTAACGAAACGTGATCCCACTTCTTTCATTCACTGCCTCCAGCTCTTCACACATCTGACTTTACTCCTTTTCCAAACTGTCTAAATAAACACAGTAAGAGTCATGGTCTATGGCATCTGTCATCAGAGTTGAAGCAAACCTGAGATGAGACCTTTAGGAGCCCTGAAAACAAAAACAAGGCCTGGAGCTGAACTCTGAGGGTGCTGACGTAAAACTGCATTTTGTTTCAATTTGAAGCATCTAATGTTTTTTTCTGAAATGGCCATCAGTATTCAACAAGCATTTGTAACAAAACTGCTGATATTTGTGTTTATTTTTTAGTACATCTTTTACTCAAATTGTTATGCTGCATATAATTTATGATGAAAAGAAAGAGGTTCTGATTTAAAAAATTGACAGTTATGCTAGTGGTACAAACAGATACATTCCCCATTTACATAAGCCAATGTATTGTATAGTATAAATTAATGTCAGTTAAAGTGTTATGAATGAACATGAATAATGAAATATTCTAAACATCTAAATAAATTTGATCAAAATAAATGTAAAAAAAAAAAACGTTTTTCATTGTTAGTAGAAATGCATTAGCATTTACATAAATGCTTACATATAATTTCAACTATTCCCAATGGTTTTGGTTATACAAGCAAGAGGATAATATATGTTATTGAAGGCTTGTGGCCAATGAAAAGAGGATGGTGAAAGGGGAAAAGTGCAGACCCCCACTTCCCCTCTACATGGGGGTCTCCTAACACAAACTATCCCATTACCTGCAAGCCAATAAAAGCTTTTCCCAGAGTGATAACACAGAGCTGCATGATAACAGAGAGGTGACGTGACATGTTACTGCAGCCCTGTCCCCTGTGCTGTTCAGAGACAGCGGGTGGGAGATCAGAGGCCTGAACTCTTCAGTGCACATTTAAGTTTGATCTGATGCTCGTGAATTGGGCAGTAGGGAGATTTCCTCCTCTAAGAGCTAGTGTGCATGTGTTTCTCAGGGGTCAGAGGTCACTCCATGTGATTGGTGTCTATCTCTAAAATAAACAGGCTTGGCCTTAACACATAACCCTCTCTCCATTTTCTAATTAACTCCATCTGGAACAAATACTGACCGTCAGTTTGTCTACTCATGTTCTCTTATTTCTTTTCTCTCCATTTGCTTTCTTTAACTTTCTCCCCTCCACTCTCTTTCTGCAGTTCACAAAGGATATAGATTGAGATTTTTTTGTGTATTTTGTTTCATTTTAAAAGAAACAGACACCACAAATAGTCAAAGAACATGTTCACATCATATTTCACTTTAAAAAGTTTTTTTAAAGAAAGTAAAGAAACCAATTTTAAAACATAAAGTGAAACCGTGTGTTTTAATGCAAAAAAAAAAACGTATTGAAAAAACAATGATCCAGGCGAAAGAATGTTATTGAAAGCTGTTAATGCAGCATCTGCTCACTGTTCCTCACATGAAACTATAGTTTTAAGACTTGAAATGTTGTGCATGAATCATATTAAACTTATTTGTTTAAAAAAATATTAAATCTAAATCTCTCTTTTTTTTTCTTTTCACTTTTGTTTTTTGGGGTGAAATATAACCTGGACATGGTTTCATAAGATTAATTAATATGGATATATTTTCCAATAATAATGAAGTTAAATGGTGAGAAGCATCAAAGCTAAACAGTAAAAAGGTAAAAAGTCCTCACTCATGCATCACACACATACAACAAATATAATGCAATTATTTGTTTTCCAAATGAAAAGCAGAAAAACAAAAGTCCCAGAATATCCTGTATCTGGCTGCCACATTGCTACGCTGAGGTTTTCTTCAACACAGCATATGTAAATTAAATTAGACCACAGTCCCGACACACTCTGTGTGTGTGTTTCACACTGACCTCCCCCAGTGCCCGGGTTTTCCCCCTTCCCATTTCCACTACCTCCACCTTCCCTTATCACAGTAGGATGAGGGATCTAAACATCATTGTACTGCTTAAACAATAGACGGTGACACAGTAAAGCAGCCGGCAGAGATGAACTACTGCTGCTTGTTGTTGATGTTTTCAGCAGACGGAGAGGAAACGGTGAAGGCGCACATAAACAGAAGTTTCACTGGCTTGAGGTCAGTGTGTCTCATCTGAGGGCTGGAAGGAATGCCAAACAATCTCACAACACATTCCTGACAGACGACAGCCTCTTATCTCCAGATGGATATTTGCACAACCTATGTCCATCTGACAAACAAGCTGTCCTGTCAAGCACTTTGTCTCGAAACATATAGCGACAAAAGACATACAACAATCCCAAATTCTGTTGAGCCATATCACAAAGTCTCATCTCAGAGAAAGATAGTCTAGTAGGACTAAAGAGATAAAGATAAGACAGGAGTGAGACCTTTTGAGACTGAAAGGTTGAGGGCGAAAGAAGAGGGGAATGATAAAAAAGCATTAAATTAGGCTGAAATAGAAAGAGCAGGTTTCAACCATCTGTGTGTGCTGCAGGGCACATTAGAGACTCTTTATGCCTCCTAAACATCTAAGCATGAATTTAACTAAAGATATTACATTCTGTCTCTTTTGCGCTCTTTCAGAGTTTTTCTTTAAACAGCTGCACAAGATGCACAAAGCGCACAAAATCAAAGATTATAGAGTAGTCGGTAATTTGTTTCAGAATGAACGCTACTGTCTTATTCATACTTTTGGCAGAGAAAGTGGTGTTTTCACACTAGAATGAGTCTTCAGCCTTCACGAAAACCTCAGGCATTTATATGTGACCCTGGACCACTAAACCAGTCATAAGGGTCAATTTTTTGAAATTGAGATTTATACATTTGAAAGCTGAATAAATAAGCTTTCCATTGATGCATGGTGTGTTAGGATAGGATGATATTTAGCTGAGATACAACTATTTGAAAATCAGGATTCTGAGGGTGCAAAAAAAAAAAAGAAGAAGAAAATATTGAGAAAATCACCTTTAAAGTTGTCCAAATGAAGTTCTAAGCAATGCATATTACTAATCAGAAAGTTTTGATACATTTATGGTAATTTTCAAAATATCTTCATGGAACATGATCTTTACTTAATTTCCCAATGATTTTTGGCATAAAAGAAAAATCAATAATTTTGACCCATACAATGTATTGTTGGCTATTACTACAAATATACCCGTATGACTGGTTTTGTGCTCCAGGGTCACATATATAAATAAGACAGAAAACATTAAGATGAAGATAAAGAGAGACACAATCTAACAGTAAATCTAAAGCAAGGATGAAAGTAACAGTTTATTCATGCAGCTTCAATTGCCTTAAAGATATTTCACCTAGAAATTAAAATTATGTCATCATTTACTCACCTTCCACACTCTCAGAAAAAAAGTACAAATGCTGTCACTGGGGCAGTACTTTTTCAAAAGGTACACCTTTATTAACCCCTAAAGGTACATATTAGTGCCAAAAATGTACATTTTAGTACTTAAATGTTTGTATTATTTATTATATTATAATATACATATGTTTATATTTGTATCTTTTGAAAAGCTACAACCACAGCAACAGCTTTTGTACCTTTTTTCTGAGAGTGCACTTGTTCCAAACCTGTAAGAGTTTCTTCTGCTGAACACAAAAGAAGATACAGTAGCTAATGACTTTCATACTAAGGAAAAAATACTATGGAAGACAATGGCTGCCATTTGTGATGAAAGAATGAATGATCATGCCCTGCTTTACAATACAATTTTGTTTTACAACAGATAAGCACAGTAAACCTTCACTTCACTCTTTATAATCATCAGTGTGAGTTCACTCATGTGCCCAACTGCAACAAACCCCTTGAGTTAAGAGAATTTGATTTAATACTGTCAATTGAGCCAAGCCTGCTTTACCATCTTTGAAGATTATAGGTGAACTCTTGAAATAATAAAGGTAAGTGTTTTATCACTAATGTTGCCGACCAGTTGCTGACCTTCACGTCGCCTCTGAGGGTGAAGAGAGACTGACACTCAACACATCACCTTTGTGTGTTCAGGAGCCTGTCGAGACAAGAGCACACTCCACCGCTGACATGATTCAGACCTGATAAAACGATCTGGACCTCATCCTGAGGACAGAGCCTTCAGACAAATCTGCCATGGCTGGACCATAAACAGAGATATGGTGGAGTGGGGGAGAGTGAGGAGGACTTCCAATTACTCTTATAGGTGGAGTGTGTTTCAGGGCAGGATGTAGCTGATCTACTGACCCAGATGTTCATTTTAGGACAAGGGGCAGGAAGCAAGACAGGATATGTGATCACCAAAGACAAAATTAAAAGATAGAGCAAATAAGCTTATGCTGGTTTATTAAAGAGAGAAGCAAACACTGAAAGACCATTTTCAACAATATTTCGACCACATGCAAAACTCCTGTTCTGTCATCAACTATACAGAATCGTTCTGACTTTACTCAAATCAACTCACAGTGCACATGAATAAATTCCAATAAACCATCTTTAATTTGATCATTTTATCTTCATCTTTCAGTGAAAACCTTTAGAAAGATGCAATACAGTATACAGTGCTTTGATTCAAATGATTATCAAATGATTAGTAATCATTTTTAAACAGTGAATAATAATAATAATTGTTCTGTGATCAAAGCAGACTTCAAAGCAGAAGATATTTTACAAACTGGATTGCCTAGCTATTAATGTTGTCTGTGATGAGATAAATTCCCCAAAGCACTTTATGGGAATGATGAGACACTGCTTTTGGGAATTTAGCACATTGCTGTCATTATCAGCAATTGGGAAATGCCTAAAATAAAACATATTGAAACAAATGGGCAGACTGTAACATTTCAGTGGACATTGGCCTTGGTTTGGTTTACTTGGTGGGCATTTATGGCACAGTGTGTTTACAAGACTTGTGCAAGCGAATGTTATGTTCGTCATGAAGGAAAGAGGTGCTTTAATTTTTTCTGATGAAAAATTTATCATTGTGCACACTGCAAGGGGTGAAAAGTAAAATAAAGGACAAAGGCAACAGCTAGCATGAAAAAGAAACATTCACAGTATTAAAAGTGGTAACCTGCAACTGTTACTATTGAATAGCTTTTTTTTTTTTTTTTTTTACCTGATTTAAACCATAAACTTTTGTTTTGTTGGTATAAATTAATGTAAGTTGTTCAGTGTTGTTAATATTTTTTACTTAAAACCAGTTAATTTAGATGTCACCATTAGGTTACCATTCAATTCGGTGTAGAAATTAGGGTGCATAAAGTCACAAGACCATTTTTCACATTTTCATAATAGATTCAATACACTGTTTTTGGCCAGTGGCTCAGACCCCTGCTACCCACAATCCACAGCATTCATCACTTTCACAAATACATGCACATTTCCGTAATTTGTTGTGGCGAAAGTACATGCCGAGAACAAAAATATGGATGTAATGTTGCATAACATCGCTGATAAACTGCTGAAAAAGTAAACAGAGCACATGATAATGTATTGGTGTTTCAGTAACGGGCATTTCCCTGATTTAAGTCCAGCCCTGATTACACACTGACACAATGTTGCCCAATAAGTTTTACTCCAGATATAAGCTCGGATGGGAGATAAAAGCTGAACAGAAGAGAGAAATCTTCATCAGACTTCATCAACGAACAGCTGAAAACTCAGAGCCATGCTGCGCTTCATTTTCTTCCTGATGTGTCTTTTGCAGTTAAGGCACACAAGTAAGTGGGCTATGATTACGAATGTTGATATGATTTTTTCCCCCCCTGAAATGTGGAACTGCATTTAATTCTAATTTTAATGTGAACGCTCATGATAAGCTGATTAGCTTCTAAATGTTTCAGTTCATCTGTGTCTTGTTTCTGCAGTGCTGAGTGTTATGGGAGCTGTCACTCCAAAACCAATTATCATAAATGGCACCTACTTAAACCCAGAATTAGGCAAGTATCATGCTAGGTTGAGGACCCTCGCTCGCAGCTGCCTGGATATCAAAGAGAAATATGGCGCTTCGCAGGGTAAGCACTCGAAGTTTCATTTGTTAGGTTTTATTCAAAGTTTTATTTTTAAAGCCATTCTGAAACACAGCACCAAAAATGTATGTTTCTTATGATCTTTTTCATTGAAAAGCTTGTGCTTCAGTGCTTGAAATTAGGTTTGTAGACCACCGGTCAAAAGTTTGGAATAATCAAGAGTTTTCAGTTTTTGAAAGAAGTCTCTCATGCTCACTAAGGCTGCATTCCTTTGATACAGTAAAAAGAGTAATATGGTGAAATATTATTTCAATTTAAGATAACAGTTTTTTTATTTGAATATATTTTAAAAAGTAATTTATTTCTGTGGTCAAAGCTGAATTTTCAGCATCATTACTCCAGTCTTCAGTGTTATCAATCATGCTGATTAGCTGCTCAAAAAACATTTCTTATTATTATCAATGTTGAAAACAGCTTTTTAACAAAAATAAATTGAATGGATAAATAAATAAATCCTTCTTACTTTTTAATGGATGATTTGGACAGGATATAGTATGAAAATTATTGAACGGTATTGACCTGTATACAATATTTTTTTTTTCAGTCACTACATAATTCCTATATTTTCATTTGTGTTATTTGATTACTTATTTTGATATGATGATTTTATCATTATTATTATAAAATGTGTCCAAATGTAAGGACATTAGCAAGCTTTCAGTCAAGTTACACGAATACTTCTCTTTATTAAAGTGAAATCTGGGGTTTTTCCCCAATTTCTCCTCAGACGGCATGTACATCCTGACAACAGAGAGCGGTACATACTACCAGACTTTCTGTGACATGACCACAGCCGGCGGTGGCTGGACTCTGGTGGCCAGTGTCCATGAAAACAATATCAATGGGAAGTGCTCTCTTGGTGATCGCTGGTCGAGCCAGCAGGGAAACGACCGAAACCTGCCTGAAGGAGATGAAACATGGTCAAACACTGTTACATTCGGCAGCGCGGCGGCCTCTACTAGTGACGACTACAAGGTACATTGCCACACAAAACCTCAGCCCACCACTGAGAGGATAATAATGCCTTAAATCTGACGACTCAATACTGTCATATCCCACAGAATCCTGGGTACTACGACATCTCTGCACAAGACGTGTCAGTGTGGCATGTTCCCAATAAGGAGCAGCTGAAGAGCTGGACGTCTTCTGCTATCCTGCGCTACCATACAGAAAGCCAGTTCCTCACAGAGCATGGTGGAAACCTTTACCACTTATTCAAGGTGAAACACACCATTCTTACATAAAATTCAACATGCACTTATGTACTTCTACTTTCAAGAGGATGTGCATACTGAAATAAAAGTGCAGATACACTCTTAAAAATAAAGGTGCTTCAAAAGGTAGATGCCAAGCGATGCCATAGAAGAACCATTTTTGGTTCCACAAAGAACCATTCAGTCAAAGGTTCTTTAAAGAATCATCTCTTTCTCTGAAGAACCTTCTTTCACCACAAAGAACCTTTTGTGAAACAGAAAAGTTCTTCAGATGCTGAAGGTTCTTTATTGAACCATTTAGTCAAAAAGGTTATTCTATGGCATCGTGAAGCACCTTTATTTTTAAGAGTGCACCTACAGTCTCAATAAACTGAGATATATAAAAAAAAAACATCACTGATCACTGACAAGGAATTATCTAGTATCTTGTGGAATCAAGAAACAGCAAAAATGCAAAAATTATCAAACTATTGTTTTGGCCAGCAAATTGCCTTAATGCATTATAAAAGTAGTTTTAATGCACTAATTATGCCTTGTAATGCACTTTATAATGCATTGTAAGATCACAAGAATAATTGAAACCACAGTTATATAATACATTATAATATTTATCTATTCATTGTTACACCTTTAGAAAGTGCAATGCATACAAGGCTTTAAGTAAAGTATGCATAAGTTGTTTTTTTCTCTCTTAACTTTTATAAAACCACAAAAATGAAACTTTAAGTTGAACACTTTAATTAAAAATGAAATGTTTTGACATTTTACATGACTATTTGAACAGAAATACCCTGTGAAGTTTGGAGCAGGACAGTGTAAGAGCGATATGGGACCCAGCAGTCCGGTGGTGTATGATGCTGGAGACAAAGATTCAACTGCAAACTTATATGGACCGTCTGCTGGAAGTAGGCTATTGAACTCTATATTGCATTAAAGAAATTCATGTAGAGAACATGCATATGCATACTGGGTACAAACCGTGTTTGTTCTGTTTATCTCAGAGGAGTTTGAGTCTGGCTTCATCGCCTTCAGAATGTTTAACGCCGATCAAGCAGCCGTAGCCATGTGCTCTGGAGTTAAACCTACTGAATGCAATCCTCAACATGTAAGTCATGCTTTTGTCAGCATCTGTCAGTGTTTTTAGTCTAAACGAATCACATTACAAATGTATCAGACTGATGTAAGTGTGTTTTGCAGTATTGCATTGGTGGAGGAGGATTTTTCCCGGAGCGTAAGCAGTGTGGAGACTTCACCGCTCTGGAGCAAGCATCTAAACATCTCACTCAGTCCGCCGTGCTGCTCTTCTATCGTTAATGTCAAACATCAAACATCAGCACGAGCATCTCTCAGTGTTGTTTACAGTAAATCACATGCTGAGCTGAACTGTGCATGTACAAAGTTGTTAAAATATAATTTCCTGTTTGACGTATGAATCTTTATATCAATAAACCTCTGCAAAAAATATGTTTCCATAGTTACGTTTTAATACAACTATTTTAGCACTAAATGAGTGACAGGAGTCAAACTGTATATTTATGAGCAATTCATTCAGCTGTTCAGATGTTGTTAGGTTAGATGAGTTTAGTTTAACTGCCAAAATTGAGATCAAATTCATCATTTCCACTTTTTAATGTGCTGTAATTTTGGCACGTCCTGTGGGATCCTCCAGCGTTTGGCCGACAACCTGCTGATAGATGCTGTAACTATTATCAAGGAAATTCATTATTTTATAAAAACACTGTTCTTCATTGACAGAAATGCTAATGTACACTGATAAAAAGTTGCAGCAGCTAAACACATGGATCAGACCTTTATTTAACCTATCAAAAAAAAAGGTGTTTTTAGTAAACCATCTCTAAAACTTCACTCATACACGGGTAATACTTTAATATCATGTTCAGAAGAGCCTGCAAACAAACTGCAAAAACAACTGCGTTTTATTATAACACTTTCCAGTTGAATGTTCAGTTATTGTGGCTTCAAGCTTCTTCCGCTGCACATATAGCAGCCTGACTTTCTTTTCTTTATTTACTAATTTACTAATTCTTTGTTTACTAATAATATTAGTAATATGATGCAAACACACAAAGACAATGACAATTATGCAGATTTTCATATTTATTTTGTCTTATTTTTGTTTTTGTCATAAATAAATGGTTCACAGGTGTCTACAGGTGTGCATTCACTGGTAAGGTTTAAAACTCAAGAATGAATGCTTTACTGCTGTCCACCCATGGCTATGATTCAACTAATATTGGAATTAAATGATTCATTATGAATAAATAAGTTATGGTCACTGTTTTTTTTGCATCATAGCCTGAAGTCTCGAGATCTTAAGATCTTAATTAATCTTGAAATCTAAACTAATCAAATTTTATGATTCAAATAAGTATGTATAAGATTTTTAATTCAGCATTTATGACATGTGAGTCACTAACACACAGGTATTTAAAATTATGCAGTCATTACTGCCTATCAGTGGTTTTAATGCATTTGTAAAGGCAAGTAAGTAATTAATTGCACACTTTTATAAACACTTTACGAAGGGAACTTTAATATAAAGTGTTACTGATACATAAATATGCTAATGAATGAACTCCTTGTTCAAGCTCTTGTTCTGTCCAGGCTGAACTATTGCAATGTTCTCCCAGCCAGTTCTATCAAACCATTACAATTAATCCAGAACGTGGCTGCAAGATTAATTTTTAATGAGCTGAAAAGAATGCAGGTCACACCTCTGTTTATCAATTTGCACTGGCTACCAATAGCTGCTCACATAAAATTCAAGGAATTAATGTTTGCCTACAAAACCACCACTAGCTCTGCACCCCTTTACCTAAATTCATTACTTCAGACTTATGTGCCTCTAGAAGCTTGCGTTCTGCAAGTGAACGTCACTTTATTGTGCCATCCCAAAGAGGCACAAAATCACTTTCACTGACTTTCACATGAACTGTTCCCTCCTGGTGGAATGACCTGCCCAACTCAATCCCAGCAGCTGAGCCCTTAGCCATCTTCAAGAATCGACTAAAAACACATCTCTTCCATCTTTATTTGACCCTTTAACTCTAGCTCTCTCTATTCTAATTCTATTCTTAAAAAAACGTGTCCCTTTTAGACTTGCACTCTATTCATTTACTAACTGCTTGTTTTCTTTAAAAAAAAATTTTTTTCTAATCTTTTTGTATTCTATCTGTTTTCTTTTTATTTATTATACAATTAACAAAAGCAAAAAAGGCCTCTAACACTAGCTTACTCTATTCTTTTTCTATTCTGTTTTCTTTTTATTTATTATATAATAAAAAAAAATCAACCTTGCAACGTGTACTGTGTTAAGCTAACTGAGACTTGTTATAGCACTTGCGTATCATTGCTCTTTTGTTGATTTTGATTGCTACCATTGTCCTCATTTGTAAGTCGCTTTGGATAAAAGCGGCTGCTAAATGACTAAATTTAATGTAAATGTAAACATGTTTACAGCTAATTTATACTTCAACGTCCCTGTAGAGAAACTGATATTAAGTTTTTGCTCTGTCCTTGTAGTAATACAGATGTATATTCTCTTTCACTGACTCACACACACACACACAGACCTACAGCCTCCACACACCCCTTCTGCATCCTTGAACGCGTTTCCTGCAACAGGAAGCAGCAAAAATCCCATATGATTTTTTTCCTGTTGGCCAAAACACAACTTCCTCTCCAAGCGGCCAGGTCAGTTGAAATCAGTATGAAGCTGGAGAACGTGCACCTGTGTGTTCAAGCGAAAACGAGAGAGAAAGAGAGAGACAATGAAGTATGAATGGCTCCTCTGGGGCTGCTGAGATTATCGCTCTATTGGTTCTCACACAGTACTTTAAAAATCTCACATTGGTGAGTAAAATAAATAAATAAACCAGACACTGTATAAATTGATTGAATTATGTTTTACGAGTAAAACAGTCTTTCTACATAAAAATTTCACATTTAATTAACCATGCTACTTTGTAATTATTTGTGAAATTTACTAGTGAAAACTATTCCAAAGCCATTTATCAGAGTGCAGCATTTGCAGTATGTTCAGTGGTTTGTATCAGTTTAATTACAGTTAATTCACAATTACATATTATTCCATTAATATAAGAACATTTGGGTCTTATAGTGTCACACAGTATAGAAAACCTATTTGATTTAGGCGTTCGCTCACTTGGGTCACACTGGTATATTGAAAGCGGGCAGCAGCTGAGGACAGCTACAGGAAATGAGAGCTTTCAGCATCACCGAGTGGCGACATGACACCTTTAACAAGCCGCTCTCTGCATCCTGTTGCTGATAAGACTGAGCCAAGAGAAACAATAAATTACACTAAACCACATCTCTACACACACTGGCACTGGAGGGTGTGTTAGCTTCTTTAAGTGCAATTTGTCAAGCTAAACTACTAATAATTTCAAGTACACTAGTCAACATTTAAAGTGGATCAAAACCTTTCATTAAAGTTGTCCTAAAACCTAAAAGTTCTTGTCTTAGGACAGCTTTGATGAACTTTTTTGATCCACTCCAAATGTTGACTACTATAGTTCAACCATAGTAGTGCATAGACATCATGATTGCATGAACTAGTTTTTCTGCATCAGAAATAAATTACGTATTTCATAATTTTGCAGTGTTGCTAAGATGGAAGAAGGCCTGAAACCTGAGTGCAATTCTTTATAGATACAAAATATCTGCAAAAAGGAGCATGGTTGATAGGTAGGTGGCCAAATCACTATGATCCAGTTGTGATTTCCATAGGTTTTTTGGGACATGTAGAAATTTTTAAGAGATTTACCTGCTAGGAAGCAACTCTTAACTCCGTAGCTTAGTGGAAAATAAAGTTGCATCCCAAATGATGCATTATACACTATACAGTGCTGTGAAAAGGTTTTTGCCGCCTTTCAGTTTTTAAAATTTTTTGCATATTTGTCACACTTAAAAGATTCAGATCATCAAACAAATTTTAATATTACACAAAGATAATGCAAGTAAATACAAAATGCAGTTTTTAAATGATGATTTCATTTATTAAGGGAAAAAAGCTGTCCAAACCTACCTGGCCGTACGTGAAAAAATGATTGCCCCCTCCTATTAAATCATGAAAGAACTGTGATTAACCACATTATTTTAGAAAGCTGAGTTAAATTTCACTAGCCAAACCCAGGCCTGATTACTGCCAGACCTGTTGAATCAAGAAATTACTTAAAAAGAACCTGTCTGACAAAGTGAAGCATGTTTAAGGAGCAACACATCTTAAGAAATGCAAGAACAGATGAGAAACAAAATAGTTTACATGTATCAGTCTGGAAAGGGTTATAAAGCCATTTCTAAGGCTTTGGGACTCCAGCAAACCATGGTCAGAGCCATTATCCACAAATGGAGAAGACTTGGAACAGTGGTGAACCTTCCCAGGAGTGGCCGGCCTACCAAAATTACTCCAAGAGCACAAAGACGACTCCTCCAGAAGGTCATAAAAGAACCCAGAACAACATCTAAAGAACTGCAGGCCAGCACTCGCCTCTGGCTTGCTCAGTTGGGGACACTTAATTTCTAGCGATTATCGCCGATTTGATTGCACAGATACTATTTAAACTAAACTGAGTTAGAAAATGACATCTCTGAATTCAATAATGAAATGCCTTTAACTGAAAATTGAGTGTTTAATCTTATCATTATACATTACTGACACTCTATCCTCCAATTTGATACTGTTAAGTGCTTTGACACAATCTGTATTGTAAAAGCGCTATATAAATAAAGGTGACTTGACTTGACTTGCCTCAATTAAGGTCAGTGTTCATGATTCAACAATAAGAAACTGGGCAAAAACAGCATCCATGGGAGAGTTCCAAGGCAAAAGTCATTGCTGACCAAAAAGAACACACAGGCTAGTCTCACATTTGCCAAAAAAATATCTTGATCATCCCCAAGACTTTTGGGCAAATATTCTGTGGACAAAATTTGAACTTTTTGGAAGGTGTGTGTCCGTTACATCTGGCGTAAAACCAACACAGCATTTCATAAAAAGAACATCATACCAACAGTCAAACATGGTGGTGGTAGTGTGATGGTCTGAGGCTTTGCAACTTCAGAACCTGCATGACTTGCCATAATTGATGGAACCATGAATTCTGCACTCTATCAGAAAATCCTGAAGGAGAATGTCCGGCCATCAGTTTGTGACCTTTGTGACAGAACAATGATCCCAAACACAGCAGCAAGTCCACCTCTGAATGGCTCAAGAAAAACAAAATGAAGGTTTTGGAGTGGCCAAGTCAAAGTCCAGACTTTAATCCGATTGAGATGCTGTGGCATGACCTTAAACAGTCCATTCATGCTCGAAAACCCTCCAATGTGGCTGAATTAAAACAATTCTGCAAAGAAGAGTGGGCCAAAATTCCTCCACAGCGATGTGAAAGACTCATTGCCAGTTATCGCAAACGCTTGATTGCAGTTGTTGCTGCAAAGGGTGGCACAACCAGTTATTAGATTTAAGGGGCAATTACTTTTTCATGTAGTGCCAGGCAGGTTTGGACAGTTTTTTTCCCTTAATAAATGAAATACTTATTTCAAAACTGCATTTTGTATTTACTCTGGTTATCTTTGTGTAATATTCAGATTTGTTTGATGATCTGAATCATTCAAGTGTGACAAATATGCAAAAAATGTAAAAAAACAGGAAGCGGGCAAAAACTTTTTCACACACTGTACTTATTCATGCACAGTGTACTCAACCACATAGTGTATGAATTATATAAGGTTATTTTGTCAATAATTAAGTGCATCATCCAGATAAAGTGCAATTTTTCTTTTTTGGAATTATCAGTTTAAATACATTACTATTTATATGCCACAGAATAGTGCATAAGTATGTGAATTGGGGTGCACCTTAAGAGAGAAAAATCATACGCCATTTAAGATTTTTATGCATTTGAGAAGCAACTAAGTTACCTTAAACGGATGTGGTGAAAGACAAAATTTGAAATTCACTATAACATTTATAAAGACAGCCAGCCTTCATGCTTTCAGTGTGGAACTAGACACAGCTAGACAGACCTTCGTCTCAAACCTTATACACAGTAACTCAAACGACCCACACACTCTTTTTGCTACTGCTAAGAGACTAATAACCCCCAAGTCAGATTAATGCTCTCAGACAGCAAAGGCAAAGAGTTTGCTTCCTTCTTTTCTGAGAAGATCAATAATATCAGAAAGGTGATCAGCACATCCTCAAGTTGTGCAGAGGTCAGACAGATCTAGCCACAATTTCAGAAAGCAGTTACTATGTCTGATTTCCAAGCAACTGAAACAACACAGCATCTTAAAACATCAGCCTGCTGCCTTAACACACTTCCCACGTTTTTTCAAAAGTGTGTTTAACTGTTTAGAAGCTGAGCTCTTAGAAGTGGTAAATGTGTTCTCCAAATTCCCTGAAAAATGCGGTTGTTCAGCCCCGTCTGAAACTATAGACCATTATCAAGTCTTGGAGAAACTAGTTCATGCCTTTATCACCAGCAGGATGGACTATTGTAATGGGGTCCTCACCCTTCCCAAAAAGACCATTAGACAGCTGAAGATCATACAGAACGCTGCTTTGCTTTTAGCACCCGCAGTTGGAACCAGCTTCCAGAAGAGATCAGTTGTGCTAAAAGAATAGCCACATTTAAAACTAGACTCAGAAACATCTGTTTAGCTGTGCATTTACCGAATGAGCACTGTGCTATGAACGAATGATCGCACCGTATTTTATGTATCAGCATTTTTCATTATTAACTGTTTTAATTCATTTATTGAATACATTTTTTGATCATGTTTTATTGTTGCGATTATTTTATATATTTTTTAAATTTATTTTATGTAAAGCACTGAATTACCATTGTTTATGAAATGTGCTACATGAACTTGCTTTGCCCAAAACTGGGTTATTCTGAAAATAGCTGTGCCTATTTTTTTTCTTTATCCTTTCTTAGAAAAAATATCCTGCTGAACATTTTTTTAACAGAGCTAGAGTGCTGTTGTTTCTAAATATGAGTACAGTGTAATTGGGTTGTAGGCACGAGACTGCAGGTAATCACAGTCGTGCAGACATTCAGATCAACAGCACAATTTCGAGTGGGATATTGCACTGTTCAATAAACAAAAAGTTAATTAAGGAAAAAATGTTGTATTGTGAATAGTCATGACTATTTACAGGTGCTGGTAATATAATTAGAATATCATCAAAAAGTTGATTTATTTCACTAATTCCATTCAAAAAATTTAACTTGTATATTATATTCATTCATTACACACAGACTGATATATTTCAAATGTTTATTTATTTTAACTTTGATGATTAGAGCTTACAGCTCATGAAAGTCAAAAATCAGTATCTCAAAATATTAGAATATTACTTAAGACCGATACAAAGAAAGGATTTTTAGAAATCTTGGCCAACTGAAAAGTATGAAAATGAAAAGTATGAGCATGTACAGCACTCAATACTTAGTTGGGGCTCCTTTTGCCTGAATTACTGCAGCAATGCGGCGTGGCATGGAGTCGATCAGTCTGTGGCACTGCTCAGGTGTTATGAGAGCCCAGGTTGCTCTGATAGTGGCCTTCAGCTCATCTGCATTGTTGGGTCTGGTGTCTCTCATCTTCCTCTTGACAATACCCCACAGATTCTCTATGGGGTTCAGGTCAGGCGAGTTTGCTGGCCAATCAAGCACAGTAACACTATGGTCATTGAACCAGCTTTTGGTACCTTTGGCAGTGTGGGCAGGTGCCAAGTCCTGCTGGAAAATGAAATCAGCATCTCCATAAAGCTTGTCAGCAGAAGGAAGCATGAAGTGCTCTAAAATTTCCTGGTAGATGGCTGCGTTGACTGTGGACTTCAGAAAACACAGTGGACCAACACCAGCAGATGACATGGCAGCCCAAATCATCACTGACTGTGGAAACTTCACACTGGACTTCAAGCAACATGGATTCTGTGCCTCTCCACTCTTCCTCCAGACTCTGGGACATTGATTTCCAAATGAAATGCAAAATTTACTTTCATCTGAAAAGAGGACTTTGGACCACTGAGGAACAGTCCAGTTCTTTTTCTCCACAGCCCAGGTAAGATGCTTCTGATGTTGTCTCTGGTTCAGAAGTGGCTTGGTAGCCCTTTTCCTGAAGACGTCTGAGTGTGGTGACTCTTGATGCACTGACTCCAGCTTCAGTTCTCTCCTTGTGAAGCTCTCACTAGTGTTTGAATCGGCTTTGCTTGACTGTATTCTCAAGCTTGCGGTCATCCCTGTTGCTTGTGCACCTTTTCCTACCCAAATTCTTCCTTCCAGTCAACTTTGCATTTAATATGCTTTGATACAGCACTCTGTAAACAGCCACACCTTTCAGTAATGACCTTCTGTGACTTACCCTCTTTGTGGAGGCGTCAATGTTCGTCTTCTGGATCATTGCCAAGTCAGCAGTCTTCCATTATTGTGGTTTCAAAGAACAAGAGATACCCAGAATTTATACTGTAGGGATGGTCATTTATTCAAACTCAAATGTAAATATTCTAATATTTTGAGATACTGATTTTTGACTTTCATGAGCTGTAAGCTCTAATCATCAAAATTAAAAGAAATAAACATTTGAAATATATCAGTCTGTGTGTAATGAATGAATATAATATACAAGTTTCACTTTTTGAATGGAATTAGTGAAATAAATCAACTTTTTGATGATATTCTAATTATATGACCAGCACCTGTATATTCACACCCACAGCTTTCAAGAAGCAGAGGAAGACCCGCAAGCACTTAACCACCCAACCCTTAAACCAATGCACTTATACACTCACAAAAAAAAATAATAATAATTATCTAAAATTTGAATTAGTAGTGTTAACATGTGACCAGTGGATCTAGTTGCTCATGACACCACTGTTGTATAAAAAAACAAATAAATCTCTGTGGTAATATTGCAGCACACTTTATACACATGAAGGGTTTACAGCATGATGCCACACGGTTTCATTTAGCTGCTTTAGACAGTGGCAAAATCACACAGATGTGCAGCACACTGCTCTCTCTTTAATGTCACTTGAAAGCCTTTATTTCCTTCAGTTTCTCCTTAATAACAGACACATGTTCACTATTACCTCCAGCTCGAGCTTTCTGAACACATGTCAACATCCGTTCAGGGAGAAGCTTTTGAATGCAGGTCTAATTTTAGCAGCACATGCAGTTGCTGACTTTGCCATCGAGTTCCAATACAAACTGGACTGGGGGAATAACAATAATTCTTTTAAGAGCACGACCAAGGAATCTATTCATTTGTTTGACTGAAGAATTTCATTTGAAATGATTTCATACACGTTTATATGTTAGTAAACAGTTTATGCTTGAATAATCAAACTACTTTTTGCCTGAATTCATAATATGTAAACTACTACTTTGATATTGACAATATTGACATACAAGATTTAAGTCAGACTTAAATCAGACATTTCGCCCCACGTTTCTGTGCAGTGACTCATCTGAGGTTTTGTATCATAGTTGTTGGTGTATTAGTGATGTCCAGTACAGCTGTGTTAATGCTTAATATTACAGCTACTGGTGAGATGAAATGTCCTGGAAAAATAAAATAAGTTTCAGCATTTCATCAGCATGTTCGTCAGACAAGAACAACTGGAATGCATAAGAAAGAGAAATAGAAAGAATTCACAGGAATCTGGTCTTCACTGGAACTGATGTACAGAGTTCAAGCGCCTCCTAGTGGACAAAAATACAAAACACCTCACAGATTGAATGTAGAACAATTCAGTCAACCATTTTAGGAATTTGACATTTTTGTGAAAAGTCTCTCTAACATTATTCTAGTGAATTTTATAAATGTGTATAGATTACAAATGCATACATGTACACATTACCAGTTAACAGAAAATATTATAAAATGCTTATGTAAAAATGAAAAGTTAATGACTCTTGGTTGTCATTTCCGCTACATTGATTTTTGCTGCAATAAAGATATTTCTAGCATTAATGTACTTGTTTACCAATGGATCAACACTGTCAGTGAACATAATGTATGAAGAAAACATATTAAAAATGACTAAATATCACTTGGGAGCAGAATATTTTTTATTGTGCATCATTTCCAGTTGAGTTGCAATTTTTGTAAAATGATTCCTAAAGTGAAACATTTTAATTGTATTTAGGATGCATAAAATAGTTTAGCTAGACAAACAAGTTATCAAATTTATTAAAAGCACCTAATGCATCACTTGAAAAAAAAAAAAAAGATGGAAAACAAGACAGAATTCTCCAGTGAGATCCATATTTATGTCCATTGGTAGACACAAAAATCAGTTAAAAGCCTCGTTGAAATATAAACATAATAATATATTAAGTAAACTAATTTTAGCTATTTGAAAATACGAACAGTAATGGTTTCTATACAGTTATTACACATTTGAATAACTGATGGTTTTGCATGAGTACATGCAGATGTTTCCATTTGATGGACAAAATGAACTCACACACTTTGAGTCTTTCCTGGTAATAGTAGCCTGTATTCATTTTTTATATAAGTTTATATAAATACATTTTACATAAATCTTTCTTTAGAGGAGAAAAAAAAAAAAAATACATATTTTTGTGCTTTTGTCACTTATTCCATTGCAGGTGCTAAAGCTTTTCCTGTCCTCAGCTTCCAGACGTCCAGCTCATCCGCTTTCACGTGTGTTCGGTCAGGCCCAGAACATGACTAAAGAAGTGCAGCAGGTCCAGTCCCAGATAGACCTGCGTCATGGTGCAGATGACCCCCGCCCCGGCCAGAGCGATCAGGACCCACAGCATCTTTGCACTGAAGTACAGCGGCTCCAGTCTGCCAGCGGACAGTAAGGGGTCAGCAACACGACTGCACAAACACGAACATAACTACAGTGTTGGATCACTCACCTGCCCTGAGCAGACTCCGCATAGCCGTGGAAGTACAGATACCGTCCATAAAGGTACAGCAGCCCAAACAACGCTGCCAATGCTAGAGAGCAAGAAAATCATCATGTCACTTTCTGTGTGAGCGGTTTGTTCATATCACTAAACCCAAGTAATTGTAATTGTGATGCTTGACTTAACCTAATATTGATCACCACCTTAATTTAGGCGTACATTGATTCCTTTAGATCTGAATGGAGGTGTTTTTGAAGAGCACAACAGCAACAGAACGGCGTAGTGTTTTGCATAAAACATTTTCAAGGGATTTTTTGTTTACATGCAAATCAGAGGTGTGAGATGTTAGATGTGAGAGCTTTTTCTTTTCCCCCCATTTAATCTAGATGGACTTTAAATATAGCTAGCTAAAACAAGGCAGATGTATAAAGGTCCCACAAGGGGAAGTTCCCCTTTGTACACATCTCTGGTTTAGATGCTCGCTCAACACAGCCAAGCTATTTTGCTGCTCTACCAGTTTGAGTCTGTCAAGTGCCCAAAAACCACGATAAACCCATCCAAGCAGACCAGCCTGAGGGAACATCTTGGCATTTTTATTCTTTCAAATGTAACATTCTAGATGCTCTCTTTTTCTGTAAATAAATCAAGACGTTTTCAGAGTGCAGTGTTTCTGTGCTTGCACCAGTAGCAGAATGTATATCTGATATGTGACCCTGGAGCACAAAACCAATCATAAGCAGCACGGGTATATTTGTACATTGTATGGATCAAAACTATCGATTTTCCTTTTATGCCAAAAATCATTAGGATATTAAATAAAGATCATGTTCCACGAAGATATTTTGCAAAATGCATTGCTAAGGACTTTATTTGGACCACTTTAAAGGCGATTTTCTCAATATATAGGCTAAATGGTGGTCGAGGGTCACATATTTGTGAGCACATCAAGCTGCTTGAGCGGCTTACAATTAATAGGCTGCCAAAGAACTATAAAAGTGTGGTCGCTGCATTTTATCAAGATTAATTAATAAGCACAAAGTTGAACTGCCTAAATGATAATTCTAGTTTTTTATTTTATTTTTTCCGTTCAGGTAAACTCACCTTGACTGAAGAAAATTCCAGCCAGCCAAAGCGAGAAGACGAACAGGGGGAAATACTCTGAACAGTTTGCTCTGGTAAAGAAAGAATATGACAAATGAGACTAAACCTGTCGAGATCAACATTCCTCTCAGTGAAGTCATTTAATTCTTGATTGAGTTGACAGGTGCCTGACTTACTGGGCTCGAAAGACCCTCTCAAACTCCGGAGGTCCGGTAGTGGCAGGCGGGGACACCGAGTGCTTTCTCCGCGCGTAGATCACCTTCAGAGAGAAGTACGCTGACAGGACGGTAAACACACTTATATCAGATCAAACTGATTGTGAAGGTAAAGAAATTACTAACACACATTGCAAAACCTCCTGTTCTTAATCTGGATGTTTGGTTTTTCTTTAAAAATATATCCATCATTCTTAAAACAGGATAACCTACAAAAATATTTTCTCTGCGATCAAGCCTAAAACTCAGTGTACTGATTTATTTTATCAGCCACTGTTTGCTGGGCTTTCTAACATGATTTATAACTCTGCTGATCATACTCTTGTCTTAAGTCCAACTATCACATACAGCAACATTCACTGATACAATTACTGCCCATTTTACAGAGAACTCTCCACTGATTCTAGCGCGAGATACATGTATAACTTTAATGTAGGACACCAGCGCGTTTCATCATACAGTGCAATCTGTTTCTCTGAGCATATGAAAGTAAAAACTTGACAAATATTCAAAATTTTTTTTTTGACCATCTACAATCGTGTGGTTATTACCTTGTTCCAGCAATCCCAACACTGTGACGGCTGCTAACAGCACGACCTGATCCAGCATCATTTCTGTGGACAGTGAGGTCAGACACTATCCTCTATATCTGTTCATACCACACTCACAGGCAGCTCTTTTAATCACTCACTTAAACTAGCATGACATTAGCATGACTAGAGTGGGCGGGGCATAGCTATAACCCAAATTACACATTAGTGAGATTTGTCAGCACATATTTCTAGAGGCTAGGCCTATGTGATGCATTCACAAAAGTAAATGAGAAACCGCCCCATTTACCTTTGAAAGAAATTAATGCTAATTGTCTTAGTTTCATGGAAAATCTGGTGTAAGAACTAACTTAATCATTTCTGAACAAAAGATGCCTTTGCCCTCCTTTTATTCCATGGCTTTTTCATCATTTTTCATGGATCATTACTTATTTTGTGTCAAGATGTTTTATAAGCTGGGGGTTTGTTTATTGGAACGTGTCGTGTTCATTTGTACAGAGTATTTTCTGAACCTCATTACACATCAAAACGAAGTTGCTAATGCACAAACCTTTCAAGACATGCATAAAACAATAAATAAACACGCCAAACAAGACCGTTTCTAGAGAACTATATTTACACAATACTCTTGTTTTACAGAGAACAATAATAAAAAGTATAAAATACTTACAAAATTTTGCAACAATGTACATATAAAAATAAGTTCTATCTTCTCCTGAACAATAAAAACTGCTTACATACAAAATAATATATAAATATACATGAAATCCTGTCACAGAATCTCAGATGAAGACAGAGTTCAGGTAATGCGGTTTCGACCAGCACCTGACCTGCCCTCAATGTAACATCAGACACCAGAGGGAGAAAACAAACAGGAATATTAACCCTCTCACCAACACAGAAGCTCTGGGCTTTTCAGGAAAAAAAAACAAAACAACAACACACAACTTAGTGTAGTGTAACATGAAAGTCTAATGACGCAATCTACTTTCACTGTAGAGTTCATCAGTTCACCCTCCTCACTATTAGTCTCAGCTACACTCCTTCAAGCTGTCACGGCCTGATTAAACAAACCACAACGCATCTACTTCCTAAATTTAGTCAATGAGAAACTAACCAATGAACATAAACCATATGGAACTTAAATGATGACAACTTTAGTTTAGATAAACTGTCACTTTAATTCCCTCATGCAGATCCAAACTCGCATGACTATCTTTAGTGGAAGATAAAAATGAAGAATGTTAATAAACACAGGCTCAGTTTTCTGGATGGAGAAGAGGCTTCAGTACTCTGAATACACTGCTTTTGTGATGAGCAGCTAGTTACTATATGAATCAACATGTTTGCCATTAAACGAAATCACTTTGGAATATGGAATCATTTTTTGGAGTTTACAATGAAAATGATTTTAGACAAGAATTCAGACACTTTTGCATCAGAAGTGCTGTACTTCTCATTCATTTCTATGGTCTCCACAAACAGTCACAGCAATTCAGTGACGTCAAGGATATAATGTGATTGGTTATCAAGGCACATGTGATCCACGCAGCAGAACCGTACAGGGGTGCGTTTCCCGTACAACCACGCAACTCGATGACTAACCACCATAGTACAATGCATTGTGGAAACGAACTAGCTAGTCACGACATTAGTTCAACACAGGGCCATTGTTAATGACATCACACGCATGTGGAGGAAAAACTTCTGCTATTTAACTGATTAGAGAGCTCTAAGATACTGCTGTATTGAACATTGCACCTGATGACTAATTTTGATACATCGCAGGTTCCCTCTTATGTCATTAAGGGTTCCCTTAGGTATTTATGCACACTCTTCAAAAAGGGCGCTTATTGAGAACATGCTAAAATACATGGATTAAACTGCATTTATATTTAGATTGTACTGCATGCTAGCTTGCTTATTGTGCCCAAGAGCATATTAATTTAAGCCCCTATGTTTTACTAACAAAAAACTATGCTTCTAACCACAGGTCAAGAGCTGTAGGTCCTACCACGCAAGTTTGCGACGCTGTTTGCGAATGTTCGTTTGAGCTATTGTTTCGGGAAACACTGAATCATTGAACCATGTTGGTAACGACGGAACTTGTGACCATAGTTGTCTAACGATGCTTTTGGGAAACGCACCCCAGGTCGGCATCTCCTTATAAAAGACCATCTCCGTTTTCTAGTGATCCTGTAGAACTGATTATCTAGTTCAGCTGTGTTTTATTTGGGTTGGGGCTCAACTCTGCTGGGAGGTGGCCCTCCAGGAGCAAGACTGGATATCTGTCATCATGAAGCAAAGTCATATGGATTTAGACCAACATGGTTAATAAATGATACAAATGTTCATTTTTGGGTTAACTATTGCTTTAGACCGTTTTACTGTAAATCACATGTTGTGCATCTTCAAGAGTGCAAATTTAAGGCCTGTGGAAGTGTCAAGACACTCCTGAAATTGAACAGAGCCTCCTCGTGCCTACAGCAAACAGGTATATACTCAACCGTATATACTCATCATAAGAAAATTCAGTGGTTTTTCTGAGCCACAGGTTCAGTAGTAGAGCATTTCCCTCTTTTACATTTCCAGTCCAGAGAATACTTCAGTGACACAGGCTCTGTGCTCTACTTGACCTCTATTATATACACCATATACTGTACATACTCAATAGAGAACACAGCAGATCTGACCGTGATATGAGCAGTTTCACCATCTCTGAAAACGTCCAAAAGTGGATGTATATGTTTTCTCCTCTACCAAAGGCACTGTTATTGGCCTGTGGCCATCACTCATTGGTGACTGGCCAATAGCTCGTCTAGATCATCCATCCACTCTTGCGTTGTTGGATTCTTCAACAGAGAGTCCACCAGGTCGGTCTCGGCAGAAAACCCGGACAAGCTGCTTCCTGATTGGGCGCTGTAGCTAAACTGGAGCTGCTGATTGGCTGTCCTGTTGAGCTGATAGGCCTGACTGCACTGAAGTCCTGCGGTGCGGTTGGGTCCGGCCTGCGGCTGGCTGAAAGGTCCCAAGTCAGGCAGAACCTGCTGAGTTTGAGACTGCGCTTGTGGCTGCCCCTGCTGGGCCGTCTGCTGGCCAGGAGGAGGCAGCTGTTGGGACATGCCTGGGTTATTGGTCCGTTGCTGGTTCATGTTAGGCATCATTTGTCCAGGATTCATACCTGCCAGGGTTCTACCAGCTGCACTATTTCCCATGCCACCCTGGGGAAATGGGTTGTTGTTGGGAAGTTTGGACAATCTTGACTGCATCTGGAAGCCAGAGTTGGTGAAACCTCCTGGCATGCCTCCGTTAGCAGAACCGGGCTGGAGACCTGGATGCTGTTGGGGCTGCTGCTGCCATGACTGGGCCTGTGAGGGCAAGGCACCTTGGATACTTGTTGGCATGGAGCTGGGCATAGCAGAGCCCATGTTATTAGCCAAGGCATTAGGCATGTTGTTGGGCATACGGGCCAGCTGCTGCTGCTGTTGTTTCAGCATAGCAGCATTGGGCTGGTTTTTCAAGTGAGCTTGTTGCTGAGCCGCTAGAACATTCTGGCGGTAAGCGGCTGACATAGCGGACACTGGCGGTCTCTGCTGGTTGGGGTGGGAGGGATGCATGGGCATGTTGCCGTAGAGGACTTGTTGCACGTCGAGACCGCCTGCGCAGGATGGGAGGTTCATGTCTGCTTGACTGCCGGCTGGAGCTGGACCACTGCTTGGGCCCGTATTCTGGCCAACTCCCATTCCCATCATGCCTTGTGCCTGAGAGAACATCCGTTGCGTTCCAGGGGTGGGGCCACTCAGAGAGCTGACATTTCCTATTGGTTGAGATGCACCTAAAACAGAGTAGACCACACAAATCACAATTAGAACATGGTATAATTTGCCAAAATGTATTTTCTGCGTTGATCAGTGAAATAAAAGTGAAATGAAAGAAGCCACAGATCTTTTCTTCAATATTGTAATGTACATCCGAGTGTGAAAGATTATGGGGACTTGGTTCTATATATATATATATATATATATTGATTGGATGTTAAGATGTGGGCGTGGCACAGAGCAGTGGAGGCAGATGAATATAAGCTTGCAATTACTAGGTCAAAGAATTCGTTAAATTTCATAATTCACAGTGAGACCTATAAAATGGATTTGGAAAATATATAGGGGGAATTTTCATTTCATGCAGATTTTCAGCAATACTCCTTAACCAAACCAGAAACATTCTACACTCGAGCATGTACACAACATTTTTGATAAGTCAAGTCGCTTACTGCGGGCTTGTTTTTGAGACCAGGCTGCTTGCTTCTCTTGCAAGATCTGAAAACACTGAAACAGCGTTCTAAACTCATTCGCCACAATTTTATTTGGCTTCACTTTGCAGGGAAAACTGCTCCAGTCATCATTTACTCAACCTCATTTTGTTCCAAACCCATAAGCCTTTTATTAATCTTTGAAACACAAATTAAAATAATTTTAATGAAACCTGAGGGGTTACTGCCCGAAAGTCCAAGCAAAACTTTGATCCAAAAAAGGTCATGAAACAAATCTATATGAACCTAGTAGAATTGTGAAGAGATATGATTGCCTAATGTCAGCTTTTATTTACATTTAAACAATGATCAACACATACATTGAGTGTATAGGTCAAATTTATGGTTAGACTTAACCCTAACCTGTTCATGATGGCATCTTTATGATTTTTTTTTGGATCGTCCATTTTTAAAAACATTAATTTGATTCTTCTTCAAAACTCAGTCTCAGGTTTGGAACAACATGAAGGTGAATAAATTACCATTTTTAGGTGAACTAAGCTTTTAAAAGTAGACTCACAGATGAACGACAGCTGCTGTATGTAACGGCACCACACACTAAACGCACTGTGTGCCTGTCATTCAAATGAGTCTATCAATAAACGCACTTGCAAATCAGATGGGCTTGTTTGTGGACTACTAACAAAAGGCTACTTGTGTTGACCTACAGAGCCAGGAAGCTCATGTCATGCTGAACTTTTCTCATAATCAGAAAAACACAGGTCTCGTTTACACCCGTTTAACATCTGTGATGACTCATGTGATCCAATCTCAAGTCAAGAAGACCAAACCGCTTAATTATTCTTGGAGGTGGTCAGGTATGGATGTGACCACATCTAATTTCTAACATCCACCCATATGTGTCCTGATGCATTCTGCACAACAGCATGCCTGTTGATGTAACATGTAACAAACAGCAGGAGTTAAAGGGGCCTAATGATGATCAAGAAGAGAAAGGTGAATACCGGAGATGGTGTGTTCACTGAAGCCGGAGGAGTGCTGCTGGGCCAGGCAGGGCGGCACACCGGCAAACTGAGAGACCTGTTGCTGCTGCTGCTGGAATGGGTTTTGCTGAGCCTGCGGGTTCTGTTGGTCCTGGTACTGAGGCGGTGGACGGGTCAGATGCCTCTGCAGCTGCTGTTCCTGCTGCCTCTGCTTCTCCTGAGTCCAACACACTTCAGTTAGTACTTCTTCCATGACATTAACAGACTTTTAGGAGAGGAACAACACTGTTGCCAAAGGTTTTATTATTCTTGTGAGGCTGCTGTCCCCTAGAGGTGGACTTTCAAAACAGGACAACCCAGAGAATTGATGGGTTAAGGCTAGATGGTATACAGATTCATTTACTGGGCATGCGCACATCAATATAGTGTAATTTGTGTCACATTGTACAACATAATTACCGTTTTTGCATTATCTTTAAGGGGTAGGTGTAGAAAATTTAATTTATTGTGACAGCTTTTAGCTGTATCCCTTCTAACAACAATTAAGATAAGGAAAAACAACTCATTCTCTCTTTTCCCCCTCAGCTCACAATCACGAGTTTATATCCCTGACTTCTGGCTTTTTTCCTCAGAATTGACAAACTCACTATTGTTACGTTAAATCGAGTTATAAAGTCCGAACTTGGAGAAATAAACTTGCATTTATGAGATGAAAAAAAAAAAAGTCAATCATGATAAATAAATATAAATAAATAAAATGTAAGGCTATGTAAAATGTTAATAGTAATAGGTTTAAATAATATGTTGTGCTGTAACTGTAGGGCTAATACAATACCTCCCCTATGAATGGCATGTGTGAATATTAGTGCTGTCAAACGATTAAATCGCATCCAAAATGTATTAATCCAAAGTTTAACATGTAAATGTTTTCAAAATATATACTGTGTGTATATTTATTATGTATATATAAATGCACATAGTACACACACATTATGTAAACAAAAACTTTTATTTTGGATGCAAGTAATCGTTTGACAGCACTAGTGAATATGTAGACCAATTGTTTAAAATCAAACTTATGCATTAAACGTAATCATAGCAGTTTAGATCCATAGTCTGTCTGTTTAAACATCTGCGTTTAGCTTCAAATAGCTTCTCTGACGTGAGTACTCTATAAAAATGATTTGCCTTCCGATTCTGACATCCAAAAGGCACAAAAATGAAAATTTCTTCTCTTATTCCATAGATTATACCCATTTCCCTCTACCAGTGTTGTTCTGCCACCTGCAGCTGCAAGTGACATAACTGATGTCTACTCCAACTAGATCTATACACAAACACACAGTTTTGGCTCCAAGTTTGGTTTAAATGAGTCACTTTTGAAGTAGTTGTAAAATATGAAATTCAGTTTTTATCAGCAGATGGAGATTATATTTGCAAGCACAACTGTATTATTTAGTTAAAGACTTATTAATTATGAGAATGATGATTATTAATAATAAATGTAATTGAACATTGCTCTTTTTAATCATGTTACTATTGCTGGCATATTATAGAAACAAAAATAAGAATATTGGCAAAGGCACCTGCTCGGCCATCATCTGTCTCTGGAGGAACTGCTTCTGCTGACTGATCAGCTGCATCTGCTGCTGCTGCTGCTGCTGCTTAATGTAGGCCGCGTTACTGTGGCTCCCCGGGATGCTGTTGCTGCTCTGCTGTGGCGTCATGGTGTTACCCGGGCCGGGAACATGAGTGCTGGAGGGGTAAGACCCTGAATCCTGCAGAGACGGAGCGAGAAATGACTCAAACACAAAAAATGACAGAAGACAAAATATTTCTGAGTTGACTTGATTTTAGCTCATTGCCACATCAGCTTCATAAGGCTATTTCACGGCAAACAAAGATTATACATTAGAAAAACAATATAGTAGTACACAATACAAAAATGATAAAACTTTTGTACACTAAACTCTATAAAGGATTCTTTAAATTTACTTTTCAAAGAAATTTGTAAGTTTTTCTGGGTCCATCTTATATAACAGGTCCTTAAGAGCTTGTCCTGATAATAACCTGTGTCTCTTGACATTAAATACTGGGCAGACCAAAAGCACGTTTCACAGTCAAGTGAGTCCCACAATATTGACATTTTGGTGCTTCTTCACCAATCAATAAATGTCCATGAGTTAATCTAGTATGTCCAATATGACACCTTGCATACACAACTTGGTCATGCCTAGATTTAAAAGAATACATACATCTTGTTCCTATAACAGAATTTATTTCAAAAAGTTTATTTTGACATTCTTCCCATTCTGCTTGCCATTTCTCCAATATGCATTTCTGATTTGACTTGGGTCTTCAGTATTAGAGAGAGAGCTCAGGCTAGCAAGAGATGACTCCTAAACGCTACAAATAACTGATGAACTAATATCAAAAAAGTTGGCAAAAGTCCTAAATTTAATCAAAATCATGTGACACTGATGACTGTAGTAATGGCTGATGAAAACTCAGCTTTGCCACCTCAGGAATAAATAACATTTTTAAAGTATATTAAAACAGAAAACAGTTATTATACACTGAAAATATTTCACAGTATTACTGTTTTTACTGTATATTTTGGTAAAATAAATTCAGTCTTGAACATTAGAGATAACAAAAAAACAAAAAACAAACAACATTAAAAACCTTCCTGATCCCAAACTGTCAAAAATTAAAAATAAATACATACACATATATGAAAAAGTGGTGTGAAAAAGTGTTGGCCCCCTTCCTGATTTTTATTTTTAATTTTTTTGCATGTGTCGTCACACTTTAATGTTTCAGATCAAACAAATTTCAATATTAATCAAAGATAACACAAGTAAACAACATGCAGTTTTTAAATTAAGTTTTTTATTATGAAGGGAAAACAAAATCCAAACCCACATGGCCCTGTGTGAAAAAGTGCTTGCCCCCTAAATCTAATAACTGGTTGTGGCACCCTTTGCAGCAACAACTGCAATCAAGCGTTTGCGATAACTGGCAATGAGTCTTTCACATCGCTGGGGAGGAATTTTGTCCCACTCTTCTTTGCAGAATTGTTTTAATTCAGCCACATTGGAGGGTTTTTGAGCATGAAAGGACTGGCATGACCTTAAACACAGCATCTCAATTGGATTAAAATCCGGACTTTGACTTGGCCACTCCAAAACCTTAATTTTGTTTTTCTTGAGCCATTCAGAGGTGGACTTGCTGGTGTGTTAGGGATCATTGTCCTGCTGCATAACCCAAGCGCGCTTAAGCTTTAGGTCACAAACTGATGGCCGGACATTCTCCTTCAGTATTTTCTGATAGAGTGCAGAATTCATGGTTCCATCAATTACGGCAAGTCATGCAGGTTCTGAAGCTGCAAAGCAGCCTCAGACCATCACACTACCACCACCATGTTTGACTGTTGGTATGATGTTCTTTTTATGAAATGCTGTGTTGGTTTTACGCCAGATGTAAGGGACACACACCTTCCAAAAAGTTCAAATTTTGTCCACAGAATATTTGCCCAAAAGTCTTGGGGATAATCAAGATATTTTTTGGCAAATGTGAGACTAGCCTGTGTGTTCTTTTTGGTCAGCAATGACTTTTGCCTTGGAACTCTCCCATGGATGCTGTTATTGCCCAGTCTCTTTCTTATTGTTGAATCATGAACACTGACCTTAATTGAGGCAAGTGAGGCCTGCAGTTCTTTAGATGTTGTTGTGGGTTCTTTTATGACCTTCTGGATGAGTCGTCTTTGTGCTCTTGGAGTAATTTTGGTAGGTCGGCCACTCCTGGGGAGGTTCACCACTGTTCCAAGTTTTCTCCATTTGTGGATAATGGCTCTGACCATGGTTTGCTGGAGTCCCAAAGCCTTAGAAATGGCTTTATAACCCTTTCCAGACTGATACATGTAAACTATTTTGTTTCTCATCCGTTTATGAATTTCTTAAAATCGCGGAATGATGTGTTGCTCTTTAAACATGCTTCACTTTGTCAGACAGGTTCTATTTAAGTAATTTCTTGATTCATCAGGCCTGGGTTTGGCTAGTGAAATTTAACTCTGCTTTCTAAAATAATGTGGTTAATCACAGTTCTTTCGTGATTTAATAAGAGGGGGCAATTAATTTTTCACGTAGGGCCAGGTAGGTTTGGACAGCTTTTTTCCCTTAATAAATGAAATCATTTAAAAACTGCATTTTGTAATTACTTGCATTATCTGTGTGTAATATTAAATTTTTTTTGATGATCTGAATCTTTTAAGTGTGACATATGCAAAAAAAAATGTAAAAATCAGGAAGGGGGCCAACACTTTTTCACACCACTGTTGTGCTCAATTATTCATACCCTTGGTAAATATGATCAAAGAAAGCTGTGAAAATAAGTCTGCATTGTTTATCCATTTGATATTTCATTCAGAAAATAAAAAACAAACTATCTAACCTTTAATTGAAGTAAAACAAAAGTGAAAGTGGGGGAAATTCAAATTTTTTTTTTAGTTTTCTCTAGTACACAACAGCCACAATTATTGGTACCCCTAGAAATTCTTGTGATTAAAATATTCCCATTCATATTTGTATTTATCACACCAGGCTGACTAGGAGCATGAAATTGTCCAGCCATGGCTTCCTGTTCCACAGGATTATAAATATGAGGAACACAAAGGCCAAATTCCCTTAATCATCCATCACAAGGAGTAAAACCAAAGAATATAGTTCTGATGTGCAGAACAAGACTGTTGAGCTTCACAAATTTAGAAAGTGGCTGTGAGAAGAGAGCTAAAGCATTAGAAATCTCCATTTCCACCATCAGGCAATAATTAAGAGGTTCCAATCAACTAAAGATGTTACAAATCTTCCTGGAAGAGAACGTGTATCTATACTGTCCTATTGCACGGTGAGGAGGAGAGTTTGAGCGGCCAAAGACTCTCCAAGGATCACAGCTGGAGAATTGCAGAGATTAGTTGAGTCTTGGGTTCAGAAAGCCTCAAAAAAAAAAAAAAAAAAAACACCTCAAACAGCACCTACATCACCACATGCTGTTCAAATGGGTTTCAAGAAACATTCTCCTCGCTTATCCAAAAACAAATTCCAGCATATTCATTTGCTAGACACTACTAGCTTCTATGGTCAAATGAAACAAAAACCAAAACAACAAAAAAAAGGGCTTTTTAACAGCAAACACTCAAGATGGCTTTGGTGCACACGGATAAAAAAGTATCCCATGTATACAATGAAATCTACTGTTGTGGGCCTATTTTTCTGCCAGAGATCCTGGACCTCTACAGATGAAAACTTAACTGTCTGTCTATTCTACACTCTAAAAAAAAGATGGTTCTTTAAAGATTCTTTACATGGAGTAACAGTTATATTTAGAACCATAGCTTCCTGAAGAACCCCTTTATGCTGAAATGGTTTTTGCTACTTTTGGCCTTGAACATAATTGTTTTTACATAAACAAATGGACACACTGTAATTCTAAACTCAGTTGTGTATTTCAGATGCATCACATCCCACAACCTCATCATCTGCAGATAAACGGTCACTCAGTCACACCATAATGATGGACTTAAAGGTATCACATCCATTTTTTGTTTTTATTTTGTTTCAATTCTTTGTGCATTTATTCATGTTCATTGTCAATTGTCATTTTTTAATGTATTCAGCTAACTGTTGTTAAGAGCACTGACATTTTTGCTACAATATTACATGTCAATAAAAAAAAAAGTACACAACATTGTTCTTGTTGTTTTAATGTAAAACCCTAATAGGCTACACTTATATGGCTCAATACTGCTTTTCTGGAGCGCAGACTGTCAACAGGTAAATAATTTCTTTCTTAAAATGTCTAATTTACAAATTGTAACTGGTTTCCTACCAATGTCTTTTTGTCTCTTTTTAGTTTAACAGAATATGCAAGCGTGACCAGCCCTGTTCAGTTAAAGATACGCATCTCCTCTTCACCACCAAGTAAGTAACAAAGATAGAATTTATGTGAGATGATGATTATTACTGTTATTAATTACTTGGGTTTATCCATAAACATACCCAGTCACAGCTATCCCATGACTTTATATCACTTTTTCCTTTTAACATACTACTTTTGACCTTCATAAACAAATTGTTTTAAACAAAATGGAAGGAGACACATTGTAACTAAACTCAGTGCATTTCAGATGCTGTCACATCCTACAACCTCGTCATCTGCAGAGAGAAACTGCCATTCAATCACACCAAAATATACATAATGATGGACTTTCAGGCATCATAGAGGATTATGAAAATACAGTATTTCACTGGAACTTGGTCTTCACTATTTTCGTTTTCTATTTTGTTTTACTTTAAGAATTTATGTTCAATGTCAATTGTCATTTATTAACGTATTCTGCTAATAACTGTTGTTAGAGCACTGTCATTTGTGTTACAATTTCACATGTCATTAAAAATAAATAAAAGTACCTAATTGACATGCTATTGTTGCTGTTTTATGTAAAAACTCTAATAGAGGCTACAAGATAATACAAGACTAGGCAGATAGAGGGGTAAAAAACTATATTAATAAACCATATATACAACTAATATTAATAATACTATTAAAAAGATATAAATACTAAATGTACTAATATTAATGAAAATAAACTATCATTAAAAAGACCATTAAGGTCCTATATAGCATTTTCAAAGCATGGTTCTTTATGGAACCCTATAAAAAAAAAAGTTTCTATTGTTACAAGCTGAAGAACCCTTTTCTGGTACTGTTTAGAACCATTTTTCTTAAAGAGTGTAGAAATCTTACAATGGGCTGTGGTTGGATCCAGGACAATGATCCACAAACAAACAGCAAAATCAAAACAAAAATGGGTCACAGAACAAAACCAAGCTTCTGCCATGGCCGTCCCAGTTCCCTGACCTGAACCCTACAGAAAATGAGTGGCTGAACTGAAGAAACACCAACATGGAGCTGTGAATCTGAAGGGTCTGGAGTGATTCTGGATGAAGGAATGGTCTCTGATCTCGTCAGATGTTCTCCAAACTTATCAAGCATTATAGGTAAAGATTGCGAGCTAATATCTAGGAAAAAGGAGGTTGCAAAAACTATTGAATAAAAGGCTATGATTAATTGTGGCCAATGTGTATTAGAGAAAAACGTTTATTTCATAATGCGATCTCTCCCATTTTAAATTCTTATTCTCCAATGAAAGGCTACATTTGTAAATTTTGAAGATAAGAGATCAAAAGAATTAATGATACAGATTTATTTTCACAGCCTTCTTTGATCATATTTACCAAGGGTATGAATAATTTGAGCACAACTGCATGCATGTGGCCTTTTATTGTGGCCAGCCTAAGGCACACCTGTGCAATAATCATGCTGTCTAATCAGCATCTTGATATGCCACACCTGTGAGGTGGATGGAGTAACTCGGCAAAGGAGAAGTGCTCACTAACACAGATTTAGACAGATTTGTGAACAATATTTGAGAGAAATAGGCCTTTTGTGTACATAGAAAAAGTCTTACATCTTTTGAGTTCAGCTCATGAAATAATGGGGACAAAAACAAAAGTGTTGCGTTTATAATTTTGTTCAGTGCATGTAATAACATGCATATGTAAGAAATGTGTATAATTAGTATATGTATTTAAAGAAAATTATCTTGATATAATCGCTAATATAGCACTGCAGAAAGAATATAGAAAGAATCAGAATTTAGGTAGCAAATTCTAATGGACCTAAACACCTAAAATTAGGCTTTATTTTCTGTTTAGTATATCTTATTTATTCCTTCTGATTTTGTGGTCAAGTATAACTAGGACACATTCTTGGCAGGTTTTGTGTGATTCCCCCTCCTACAGTATAATTAATGCAATCCACACCAGCTGAATGCTTCAAATCTCACTGCTTTGAAACTCCAATTTAAATTCAAGTATCAAAGCCGCCGAACAGCACATCTCTGTTCGGACCTGATCGTGAGGCAAAAAGCTTCCTCAGCACCTCTGGACTACAGACAGAGGTGAAGACGGTTTAAAAATATATCAGAGATGCCAGCACTGGCAGGCACCCTTTCACAACAAACACCCAGCACACTCTCTCTCTCACACACACACACACACACACACACAGAGCGGAGGTATTTCGAGGTCAGTGACGACACTAAACACTGTTATCTGAAGAGTGAGATGCGGACAGATTTTAAAGAGAGTTAACAATAGTCGATGAACCATGAAAGTAAAAGTTGATCTCACAAGAAAGTAAAAACTAAATGGGTTAAAGGGCTATATTTAAATAGAAAGAACGATTAAAAGGGGGGCTGATCCGAAAATACTCGGCGCAGGACGACGGCCAGCACGCATGAAAGACTGCTTTGTCGCCCCCTCCCCTCCTCTCCCTCCCTCTCTGGCTCTGTCTGTCCTTTTCTCTGTTGACTCGTCTCTGGCAGCCCATCCCAGCCCCCACCGCAGTGTGTGTGTGTGTGTGTGTGTGTGTGTGTGTGTGTGTGTGTGTGTGTAAGTGTAAATGGCTGTCTGCTCTCTGCTCCTTAGCAACCAGCTGCCTGACCCAGACAAACTGTTCAACCCCGGGGCGCATGAGGCCCACTGCCAGACACACACACGGGCCGACGGAAAAAAAACCACCAGCTGGATAATATACTCTATATGTTTTTATTTTATGTATTATATTAATTTGCTGTCGACTGTGAATGTTGCTATGATTTAGTCACGACTGTTAATCACCATTAAAATCTAAATTATATTGATTATTCTTATTTTATGGAATATTGCAGTGTTTATTATAAAGGTATTCAATCCATCCACATAATTTTTAAAATTCATGTGCTCTCATAATTTAATCAAAACCCCCTTCTCCTTGCAACAACATCTCCATATGTAATAATAATAATAAAAAATAAAATGCAAACCTGCAGACTTGCATTTGCATCTTTAAAGATCCACTTGCAATTTCTTTTCCACTGTACATATTTTGATTTTACATTTTTACTTTTATTTATATGGATGTCTTACCAAATGCCTTATTGCATAGTTGTGTGCCGAGGGTAGTTATATTCATTTCGTTAAAAATGCTTGAAAGAAACACTCCCTCTAGCCAAGAATATCTTCAAGGTTAGCGGATGAGGAGTAAGTTATTCAGTTCCTAGAAGGTTTTTTTAAGGTCTCTGACTGCTCTTGAAGTGGCTGTTAGATCTATTCCCTTATTATAAAGTGGTGCTGATCACACTCTGTTTGGAAACGTCACAGACAAAGAGAAAAGAAAACTGTTTGTTTGATTGCACATCACTGAACAACTACCTTGATTATTTATTTTCACACTTTCCAAAACCTTTTTTCTTCTACCCTGACGGCAGACTGATAACATCATTGATAATTTCTTCCCGTTGATAATTCCTTCCCCTTAGTCTAATTTAAGCACCTCATTTCCACTGCGGTGATGCAGAAAAGATCTTGTCATCACTGTTTGAAGATGACACTCGCTTTGATATTTACATAATGCACTTTCATTTTTGGGTGTACTATCCCTTTAAGGTTCTTGAGACAGTAACATTGGTTTTTAGGACAATATGTAGTTACAAATAGATTAGTTTTGTAGTAAGTACTTCATAAAAGTGAATTTAAAAAAAAAGTAGTCATTTTTAGTTTATATGATAAATACATTGTGGTGTTATTAAATCTGTATAAACATGCGTTTGAAAGATTGTTTTATCAAAATTATCAAGCTTTTTAATTTGAAATATTACCTGCATTTCAACTCCAACTTTATTTCCAAAAAATAAATAAAGAAAATTCTGTCATTTACACACCTTTCTGTAGTTCCAAACATATAAGACTTTGGATAATCTTTGAAACACAAATTACTACTGTAGTCAAGTCAAGTCACGTCACCTTTATTTATATAGCGCTTTTAACAATACAGATTGTGTCAAAGCACTTAACAGTATCAAATTGGAGGATAGAGTGTCAGTAATGTATAATGATAAGATTAAACACTCAATTTTCAGTTAAAGGCATTTCATTATTGAATTCAGAGATGTCATTGTCTAGCTCAGTTTAGTTTAAATAGTATCTGTGCAATCAAATCGACGATAAATCGCTAGAAATTAAGTGTCCCCAACTGAGCAAGCCAAAACTCCCTCTGAGACAGAATGGAGAAAAAAACCTTGGGAGAAACCAGGCTCAGTCGGGGGGCCAGTTCTCCTCTGACCAGACGAAACCCGCAGTTCAAAAGTTTATTTCTATTTTAATTTTGTTGCAATTTTTAACAATAGTAGTATTATGTAGTTAGGTATTTTATTATATTTTTAGTTTTATTGTATTTTAATCGAGGTCTTCACTGGTGATGTGTCTCTGGGGCTCATCTGGGTGTAGTGAAACTAAAAGTTAAGTCAAGTCAATTAAAAGTCCAGGTAACCAAAACTTAAGACCCAAAACGGTCATAAAAGCAGTGTAAAACAAATCCATATGAATGGAGTTAAAAAAAACAAAAACACGTAAAGAACACATCAGATATGGTAAACGGAGACTCAAGCATGATGCATGAGAACCTATAAGGTTTGCTGCAGCTCATAACGCATGCAAAAGCTTAAACGTTCACCATACGTGATGTGCTGTATTATTGTGTTTATGCGTGAAAAGTCTAAACTAAAATTGGTTCATCAAATAAGCTCATCTAAGTACCCATACATAAAATCTGTGCTTTGAAGATTAACTAAAGTCTTATGGATTTGGAAAAACATGAGGGCGAGTAAATGACCATTTTTGGGTGAACAAAACCCCTTGTTAGCAACTAGTGTTGTCAAAAGTACTGACTTCGGTATCAGTCGGTACTGAACTTTAAAACGTCCATTTCACACTAACATTTGTGAACAATGACCAATCAGCAATGTTTAAGAATGGGCTCAACAGCACTCAAATGTTAGCGTGAAATGGACGTTTTTAAAACTTCAGTACCGACTGGTACCAACACTATGAGCAATATATGTGATGACTGCAGTGAGAAGGTGGTCTTACCTGAGCATGCTGGTGGTGCGCTGGTCTGAAGTTCATGCTGGTGGGCCTCTGCTTCTGCATCTGTTGATGTCGCATTAGGTTCAGGATGGCCTGGTTCTGTTTGTTCTGGTTCTGTGTGGCCGGAGGGCCCCTGGGCCCACCCGGTGCTCCAGCCTCATAATGGGACAGGGGTTTAGTGTTACTGTAGTTTAGCATGGCAGCCTGGGCTCCTGGGTTGGGTGGGTGGCTGAGGGGCCCCGTGGGTGCCGCTGGGTGACTTAACATGTTGGCGTGTCCACCGGGCTGCATGTAGCCGGCTGGAGCGCCTGCTTTGGGAGAACCCTTGTTGGGCATGAGCAGGGTCTTGGGGTTGGGGAAGTCTTGCGGATACAAAGAAGGGCTGGTGGACTTCTCAAGGCCAAAGGTTCCGCCCATTTGACTTTGGGTGGGAGCATTTTGGGGCCAAGATGTTGAGTGGTTGGGCTGCTGGTGGAATTTTGCCGCTTGCGGTTGCTGCGGTTTTTGTTGTGGCGGCTTCTGAACCACATGCTGCTGATGCAATATTGCCCTTTGCTGCTCGCGTGCCGCTAACTGCTGCAGTTGCTGTGCGGGGGACAGGTCTTTGGGTGGGGCAGGCAGCAGGTGATTTGGGAGTGGTCTGGTGGGCTGCTGCTGTACAGGCAGGGCCGGTGATGTGGCCGGAGCCGTTGCGGGGGAGTTGGTGTGAAGCGGAGGCCCGGATGAGGTGGGTCTCACCTGAGGTGAACCGTTGCAAGAGTCCTGATCGAAGGCAGAGGGAGCCGTAGCGGGGGAAAATTCAGTCTTCACGCTGGCCAGATCTGGCGGCATCAAGCTCTGAGCTGCACCGGCAGACGAGAGCTCAGGGTCCTTGCGATCTCCAAAACTGTCACTGAAGAGCTCCTGGATGTCCTCGTAGGGTACGGAACGGTTGAACTCCTCCATGATCTCACTCCAGTCCTGATCGTTGAGGTTGAGGTCAGGGAAGAGGCTGTTGTTTCCATTCGCACCTCCACCAGGCAGTATGCAGGGCAAGATATCGTCCACCGGCTCCTGCTTCATTTCTTTCAGGCGGAAATCGGACTCTGAGCCACGCGATGCACCACTATCGGTTAGACCGGACCCGTTGTGCTCTGCACCGATCACTCGGTGGTTCCCATTGGCCATCATGACTTCAGTACTCACGTTATGTTTGGAGTCCATAGGTGAGAGAGGAGGCACTGTGCCATTTGAGACCCCATTAAGACCCCCCAATGCATCCTCAACACAGGCTTTTTTATTGGGTGGGTAGCCATCGGTGAAACCATTGACCTGTTCACGGCCTAGAGGTGAACCAGCATTCTCCAACTTCCTCTTGACAGTCTCCTGTAACTGCACATAGAAAATACAACAAATTAACATTTAACAAGCAGCTCATTTAGGTTTTTACTTCATATTTGTTACAAAGTCACCTTGTGTCATTTAAATGGCCCTGCAGTGTAACAAATCTTTACAAATATTCAGATATATACAAGAATTTTATGTCAATTACCCTCAACATAAGCTTTTCTTTCCATTTAAAAAAAGTCACAACTACATGTAAGATTCATGTTTACCTGCAAAGATGTTGGTCCCATTTTATTTTCACTAAATAATTATACACTAGCCAATGTAGATCAAATTTTAGATAAACAGCTGAAAAGGAGTACTGAGCAATGATGTTGATATGCTGTGGGCTGGTTTATTATTCATGACTTATATGTGCATTATGAGAATTAGCTCAAGAAACTCCCACTCTCATGTTCAGAAATCCTGGACACTTTTTGAATTGCATACCCCATTAAATCAATCAATATCAGGTTGTTAAAAAGATGTGTAATGTGTGTTACTAAAAGGACAAACATTGTGGACTAAGAATGCAGTTTTTCTACATACATTAATGATAATTAAGAACTCGTTTTACAACAACTGACTTTAACAGGCAGACTTTTAGGAATGAATCATGCTCTTAAAACTGAAGGGCCACTACTCTCCCATTACAAACATTTAGGCCTGCATATGGTGTGCTGTATGACTTTTAAGATCAGCTTATGCACTTCATGCGGTTGTTAATACACACTAAATAAATACACACATTATTATTTAGTAACTGTAAATTCTTAGAAAAGTTATAGTAAATGCGTCTACTCTTGAGTTGTGACTGGCTAAAGAGTATGAGTCTTTGTCATCAGTTTCTGAGCACTTCTACACATTATTCATGAGAAGGAACTGTATTACTGTACTATTACAACGTGCCATTTAAATGTTTTAGCTGCACTGATTCAACTTTGTCATCTTGTTCAGAGACATACGTGTGAAACGTGTGCATTTCTTCAGTGCAGTAGGTGCTCTAAACATATACTGGCATAGTGTTCAAATAAAATATGTCAATAATGGAACTGCGATAAACAGAAGACAATGTAGTAAACCGAAAATTCAAAAGAAGAATGAAGAGAAAAGTAAACATGCCTTTATTCTTCCTGCTTTACAAGTCATTTGCTCAGAGACTGTAATGCTTGTAAATGCGACGAAGATATGAAACATTTCAAATGTTCTTATTTTTCATACAGACCAATAACTCAGGAAAGTTTATTTTAAGTGCTCGTGTGATGATAGTTCTTAAGAATGGTTTATCAAAACCCATTTGATTTTTTTCCATGTGAAAACGCACTGAAGTTTATCATAGGGAAAAATGTTTTAAATACAGCAAAGTGCCCCAACACTTTTTTTTTTTCTCCACTCACATTTTAGTATTCATTACACGGTATAATGAGTGTGTTGTAGTTCTGCGTTTTATTGGTTTTCTCCTCTCCTCGTTCCCTCTACACGCCCATTTCTTGAGTCTTTCATAACACTTTAATACATTTAAATGTGATTATTTACTTACGCCACTCAATTTAAAACTATAGTATTAACCACAAATTCACGGCTACTGTGTGCAAACAGATGTTCAAACAGAAAAGGATGTGCAGTTTTTGACCCATCTGAACAGACTTGAGCCGCTGTGTGCCGACGTACGGTCTGGCTGTGAGTGAAGGCATGCAGCCCGTCTGAAGTGAACTCCCCCTCCCAACAGCAGAAGCACACTGCAGAGTTTCTGAACCTGAAAAACTGGTCTGTCTGTATCAGCTACAGTCGCTTTTCCAAGACGGCCTCGCTTGGGCGGCACACCCACGAAAACGTCCTCTCTTTCAAACATGCTAAAACTCTTCCCAAAGCAATTTTTTTTACTGACGTATGTCTCTTAATCTCCTGCACTCTTACTTTCCCTCCATCTTCGTGCCTCCCCCGCTCGGAAGCAACTCCACAGCAGGCTTGAGCCACATGAGTCTAATTACCATGTGTATGAACGTGTATCCCACAACAAAAGAGTCAGCGCACGGACCGCGGAGGGGTGCAGGAGTGTGCCAAATTCCTGCCCATGCACAGCTCAGGCTCAGCTCGCCTTTGAAGCACTGCCTGATACAATGGACAACCCCCGACCTCACGGGCGGGGAGCAGCGTTTTTGGTCCAAGGGCAGAGAGCGCCCTTTGAGCGCAACGATCAATATTAGAGCAAAGACTCAGGTCACTACACTCAGCCTTGTGGTTACAGCTACTTCACAAACGAGGGGCTAAGTCCAACAAGTGTTTAAAGTACTTTAGTGAAGCTAGTAATTAGTCCTTTAATGGTTGAGAGCAGCCAAAAATCTGTACGTGCAATTCAAACCAGCTGTTCATTTATTAGTGCTTTTTGCCAAGACAAAGCAGCACTAAACTTCAGTATAGTTTAGCAAAATTCTTGGCCGAAAAAATTGAAACGCTGAAGACCGAAGGCCGAATACGTTCTCTTGCGTTGAATACAAGCAATTCACGCATGTATTAGAAAGCAACATTCTGCAGTTTATTTACTAACTGTTTAAAGCCATTTCGCGATTTCAATCATCATACAGTAACCAGCAACAACCACCCCTTCCTCTTCTCAAAGACATGCGATGCAGTACTAAACAGTCTCTCGCTGTTAATGCTTGTAATGATTTTTGGTCTTTCTCTGACAGTTTTAAATGCTTCTACACTGCCATATGTTCAGTACCATTTATTCGGTCTTTTCGCTTATTTGGCTGAACACCAAGAGAGCTTTTTGCTATTTTCGGTTTAATTTTGGTTGCCAAACATTCGGTGCATCCCTACTACCGACATAAACGAAACCTCAAATCTTGCAGCTTTTTAAGATGTCCCGTTACTTCATTAAATGGCCTTGATAAGGAATATCTACAGACCAGAACATCAGAGACATGGGGGTTAAATGTTAAAATTGATAGCCCTCAATTATACTGTAATACTGAATGGCCATTAGTCAATGATTAATTACGAGGGGGAAGAAAAAAAAAAAAAGAACAATTTCCTAGAGATATCAGTATTATTGGTGTCAGTGATGCATTTAAAAACCTTAATGTTAGGTGGGATTAATCACGATTAATCAAGAAAAAAAAAAGAAAAAGTGTGAATCGACTGACAGCACTAATTTAAATTTATTGTAAAATAGAATTTAAGTGCTAGAAATCTGATCATGTAATTATGGAACATTATGGAATTCACAAAGGGGCCAATTTTTACCCACACAACTTTTACCCACACCATTTTTTTGTCAGCAGCAATGGCATTTCTGCCCTGAGCCCTGGTTAACCCTGGCCAGTAGCTGTGAAAGGCCAGCTGCAGCCCAAGTGCTGAGCAAGAACAGTGAGTTTTGTTGAGTCATACTGCGAGGAAGGGAAAAACAACTAGATAGTTCGGCACAAAGCTTTGTGTTCAAGACTCACTCTTATAGCACAAGCTAACTAAAACCAACAGCCCATCTATAGAAAGCTGCATCAACAACATATGATCTGCACTTAAACTGGTAGCCGACCCAAAAAAATAAACATTATTTACCCCCGACACGGTTACAAACCCATTTGATTTTCTTTCTTCCATTGCAGTTCGTGCAATTTTAGTTTCTTATTGTATGGAATGTGTGTTTCGTGTACAACCGAAGGGAAAAGTCATGTTAAGTCATATGTTTGTAACATTTGAGGGCGAGTAAATTAGTTTTTTGGGTGAACTATTCTTTTAAGACTTAGTGACCTAAAAACAAAGACCAGGCTATAAGAGTGGGACAGCACACATAGATGTCCTCAGACTTTGGTGTACTGTAGATGCATATAAGTGTGAAAGCACACAGAGACATTCAGCTGTCCAGGGGCCACTGGGAACAAAAGTGAGTCAGTGGTGTGGGCGAGCAGGGGGAGGGGTGAATGTGAGCAGACCTGAGTCATCCTAAACGCTGTGCATCATCACGCCAGCATGACCATCCCAAAACTACAGCAGCGCTGTCCTACAGCCAAACTCAGGCATAAGGGCTGTAGTTTGAAAGTCTAACAACCTCCAAACTAGTCTGACTGCTCCAAACACAAAACACAACCTACTTGAGCAGATAACACTAGCACATATTCTAAACTAACTGTCCTGCTGAGACTAAAACATAATCCAGCAATACTGCCCTTACTGTGTAGTCAAGTATTTTCAACATTAATTAAATTTATTTTTTTATTTGAAATAGCCCTGCATTGATACAATTTTTTATTAAAAGTACATCCTCTTAATATCTTAATCAAAATGCAGTAATGTAAAATGCAGGCTAAACGTCATAAGTGTTGAGAGTGCTAAATTGCAAGTAAAAAATATTTGCATCATAACTATATGTTAATAAAGTCAGCATGAAATGAAAATGAACCTTCTTATCTACATGCACGTTGTAGAACTTATTGTTTGAAGCATTCATCTAAGCAGGTTTTTTTTTTCCCCCTCCCTTTCTTTTTACCCATTTGACTTCAATTTTTAGTCTACTGGTTCTTCCAGTTAAATGTCAGACTTCTCTCTGGTGATGTATGCCGGACATTCTATTCAAGCGGATGACGTAGGCATAGCATAAGCTCCGGTGAGAATTGACGAACACGGAATCAGAGGAGAGAGCGGACAAAACACTGGTCACAAATTAAAAGTACAAAACGAGGATTTGTAAAGAAAAATGCCGAAGGATTTCGATATAAGCCAAAAGATTGGTTTTCCTTTGCTGTAAACAAAACTTGGTTCTCGTGAGACTAGCATATTCTCACCAGTGCTTGCGTTACGTCTACATCGTACGTCATCCACTGGAATGCCACCATCTCATGAACGCAAGTACAACAGATAGCAGAAGCTAGAGATTATGGTTTATAAAGGTTTAATTATGGATATTTTTCTTACAAAAGTGCATCGATTCGCTTCAGAAGGCCTTTATTAACCCCCTGTAGCCATCTGGAGCACTGTATGATGGATTGATGCAGTGTATTGGACTACTGAATATCACCCATTCACTTTTAATGTCACTCCAATTGTATTCATTTGAAAGAAGAAAGTCATATACACCTAGGATGGCTTAAAGGTGGTGTTGGTTGGGTAATGGGGCAAAAAAATTTTTTGGGTGAACTATCCCTTTAAGCTATAGCTATATATATATATATATATATGTGTGTGTGACCCTGGAGCACAAAACCAGGCTCAAGTAGCATGGGTATATTTGTAGCAATAGCCAAAAATACATTGTATGGGTCAAATTTACAGATTTTTCTTTTATGCCAAAATCATAATGATATTAAGTAAAGATCATGTTCCATGAAGATAGTTTGTAAATTTACTACCGTAATTTTTGATTAGCAGTATGCTTTGCTAAGAACTTCATTTAGACAACTTTAAAGGTGATTTTCTCAGTATTTAGATTTTTTTTGCACCCTCAGATTCCAGATTTTCAAATAGTTGTATCTTGGCCAAATATTGTCCGATCCTAACAAACCATACACAGATGGAAATAGTGTTGTGCCGATAGATGATTGTATCGTGTATCGACAATAGTCAGAGATATCACCTGTGGATGATGCCTTTGACGATAGCAAGACGATTATTATTATTATTATTATCAGGCTAGTAACACTAATTAATATTAGGGCTTATTTGTTGCAATATGTATTTTTCTGATTACGCTGAGTTTATGAATGCAATGGCCAATCAGAGGTGTTCAGGTGAGAGAGGAGAAAAAAAAAAAAAAGATATTTCGCTGGAACAGCGGAGTTCCGTTGTTCAGCACGCGCTGACTGAATTCTGACTCGTGAGTTCTCTCATCATAAACAAAGTGCAGATGTATGTGCGATGTAAGTATAAGAGATTTATTCATCATACAGTGTAGATTCACTGATTATAACGGGAGTGTTTTTAAAGTGCATAAACTCGCGCTAGGCCAAGCTTGTGATGATGTTCTTTGGTAATGTAATGTTCTTTGCTTGTTTTCTGTAACGTTAGCTGCTTTTTGAATAACTGAGGAAATGCAAGCATTATAATTAGCAGCTTACGATGTTTCTATTCATTTATGTTAAATACAAATTCAGTCATATTAGAAACATTAGGCTGCTTTTAGCCTTACGCTGGAGTTGGTTCACTTTGCGGCAATGAAACCAGGTAAATAAATAAGCACAATAATATTGTGCATCAGCGATCTCACAGGCTGACGATAGGATGATATGAAGATTTAGCATATCGCCCAACACTAAATTGAAAGCTTATTTATTCAGCTCATTTATGATGCATAAATCTCAATTTAAAAAATTTGACCCTTATGACTGGTTTTGTAGTCCTGGGTTACATATAGTATCATATAATATAATATATACATAAATCTAATAATGTAGCAGAAGGAGGTGGGTGTCTACATTAGAACAAATTCACTGATTAAAAAAAAATTAATAAATAAAAATAAATAAATAATAATAGTTAACCAAAGATTACAATTTACATCTGTAAAATACAATTCATTAAATTTCTGATATTTTATATTTAATGATATAACAAAGCCCCTTTTTCCCCCCAATAGATGCCACAATACAATACGAAGTTACAATAAAAAAAAAATTTATATTACAATATGAGAAATGGGTTCACTGTTCATCACTCTGATGATTTCTTGCCAGATATTGTTTCTTAACTGTAATTTCAATACGAGATGAGTTCACTGTTCCTCACCATGATGACTTCTTGCCAGATATTGTTTCTTAACTAATTACAATGAGACACGAGTTCACTTTTCATCACTGATAATCCGGTGTTGCTAGATTGTTTTTAGCATTGGAAGAAAAAAAGCAAGAAAAAAAAAGCACTTCAGCTGAACTTGTTGACAGTCATGCTGGATTTTCAGTGTCAATTTCTTAAACAAACAATGGCCTTTGGCTGTAGAAGCAACATGGTCAGGTAGTGTAACTGGTTTGTCGTCAATTGGCGTAACCAGTATTTTTTCATAAAAATATAATTATATGCAAGAAAAGTAATGTGGAATAAAATGTAATCATCTAGTTTAGTATAATAATAATAATAATAATAAATGTTTTTAAATTTGTTTACATAATTTGTCAAAGATTTAGAAAACAAGCGTTTTCAGCATATGCCCCACCAAATATTGCAAAAACGCATTAAAATTTACATTTAGAGAACTAATAAAATCTATTTTCGTGTGACATTTTAAAATGATGTATTTATTTCTATGAGTAAGTTTACACGGATAAAATATTTAATATTTCTCATTCTTTGGTGGTTACACCATTTGACATTTTCATGCACATTCAGTCTTAACTTTTGTGTAAAAAAAAAAAAAAAAAGGAAAAAAAAAGGCAGAAATGTCATTTTTAATTATATAAAATCAACAAACACGATGTGTACATTTCAAAAGACCTGATGCATGCTTTAAAAACAAGATTTTAAAATATTTTTGAATTTCTCATCTTGCCAACCCCTTTTTGTCATTTTGTCATTTGTCTGACCCATTTACTATTTTAAATGAATTGTGAATCTAAAATATGTGTGAATGTACAAAAGGTTAACAGTGTTTGTCATATCAGTCCGTCAGAAAAGCAGTTCTGGGCTTTTTTTTTTTTGGCCAAATTATTTGTTACTCTTGGCTGGATAACACTAGCAGGTTTTAAAAGCCCTTTAAAATTGAATGTACACAGTTTGGATTAAATGAAAGTACAGTCAAATTTGATCTCCTGTATAGACTTTACAGTAAGATACCATTCATTAAAGGGGGGGGGGGGGTACAATGTTGTTTCATGCACTCAGAGTCGTTTACACTGTTAAAGAGTTGGATTCTCCTGCTAAGCATGGCCAAAGTTTAAAAAAAAAAAAGATTTGGAAGTATGACGGAATATTTCTGTGCCAAAAAGCGTAGTTGACAAACGTTTTATTCGATGCTGGATTTGCACATCGTTCGATACTGAAAGATGGAGCGGTCCCAGCTATAAAAGATCCTGGTTATGATTCAGAACTGCAGACGGTAAGTGAAACAGCATCAAATATCCGTGTTTTGTTAGCGATCGGCGCAAGTGCTCATCACTCTTTAGCTCCGACCACGGCGCACCTCCAGGAGCTCAGCTGTTTTCAGAGAGAATCGTAAAGCTGTATTTTTTTTTTTATAAATATGATAAAACTAAAAGACTTTTTGGCGATATGAAGGATGCAGTACTACACTATAGATACTCAAGATTAACATGAGATTGGGTGAAACTGTGTGTTATGCCCCCTTTAACATGACTTCATGTTATTATCTAACATGAACTTACAGTGAGTGAACAATATATTTTTATAACATTAATGTTTGTGAATGTTATTTAATACCAGTGTCGTAATGTAACGAAGTAATAATACTTCGGTACAGTACTTAAGTAAAGTACAGATACTCCCAAAATATACTTGAGTTTTTATATTTCAGCCAGCTTTTACTCCTACATTTCCTAATTAAAATGTATATATTTTAATATACAGGGATATATTTCCCTGAAGTATATTCCTTACAAAATAGCTACCTGGTCTCATGGCATAAACGTACCAAGGGGCACTTTTTAACGAGATGCGAAATACGTACCAATAAGTACATATCACTGCAGTTTTCAAAAGAAATGAAAACTAAACTGTTTAAAAGAAAAAGTTGGGCAAACTTCAAATTAAGGCAACCAGCTTCAGCAGATTTTTGAGTTCTCAACTTCTTGTTTTAAGTACATACAACAAAAAGGTGAGAACTCAGAAATCTGCTGAAGCTGGTTGCCTTAATTTGAAGTTTGCCCAACTTTTTATTTTTTTCCCCCTTTTTTACAGTGTAGAGGCAGTAAAACACCGACGCCTTTTATTTTCACACAAATTTACAGAGTTTCAATTAAAGCAGCGTAATTTTCGCACAATTGCTTGAAGAATATCATGTTATGACTTATGAATATTAATATGCTGCTAGATTTGAAAACTGATGCTTTTGCACGTCAGCATCACACATATCCAGCTTCATATGTATGGGTTTTCATAGATGGTAGGTTTGTTTGGTAGCTCACGGAGTACGGAGACGTACTTCAGAGGCTCCAGTTCAAATCCCGTGTAACTACGGTTAGACAAAGCAGTTCAAATCTGCATATAAGGAAGTTCAAATGGTACGGTTGCGTCAACAAATGCATTTTTATATCAGTTTTGCATCAAAGTGGACATTTCTTTTGGAAACTGCAGTGATATGTACTTATTGGTACGTATTTCGCGTCTCATTAAAAAGTGCCCCCAGGTACATTTATACCATGAGACCAGGTTACAAAATAGTCTGAATCAGAAGAACAAGAATCAGAAGAACACGGACTGCAGGAAAGCATGTTTGACGAATCAGTGGTCTGGCGCTTGCAAGTTAGACTCCTAAAACACCTTTGCTCATGAGCAAACAAGTGCATGCACAACCGCGGATGATTCATTTTCCACTCAAGTAGAGTCTGGGGTGTGCGATATACAGTATATCTTCTGCGATATGGTAACTGTAAGTGTTGTTGTAATGATGTGCGATCTGACATTATCAAGTAGGCTATATCACCAAATCACACACACAGAGTGCACACGTCGATTTATTCCAGGCATTCTAAACTGTAGACGGCAAAAATGCTTCTGTATGCCTTTTATATTTATATAATTTAATATAGTTAACGTAATCTATATCACAAAGAGTACAGTTTTTCTGCAGATATCAGCATGATAACATTTAATAATTATTTTATACAAATTCTGTAAAGCAATAAGTGACAGATTTTAGACATAATATTGCTCGTTTCTGCTCAATTTTCCCAACGAAAAGAGTTCCAAACAAAGATCACTGCACTGTTTTGTGTCTCTGAGCAATGGACGGTGTTTACTTATTGAATGAATCAGCTATTTGAACGAATCTGTTCAAATGATTTCACATTTCAACTATTTTTTTTCCATGTCTAAATTTCAAATGTCAGTATTCAACGTTTTATGTTAAAAACCAAACATTAGGCCTATTTATGCATCTGTTCTGCAGTTTAAATGCATCCATGTCCCCTCTGAGATACATTAAACTGTGTAAATACATATAAATGCTATTTCAGATGCAGATTCCAGAAATGTTTTCTTATGATGGAATGAAAGACACCAAGTACCAGATCTTCTTATTCTTAAATAAATTAAAAATTAAAACTGAACGCGTATATTTATTTGCTTCTTTTCTATTTTGCATTTACATGTACTTTTTCTTTCAATACTTAAGCACATTTAAGATAAAAAAAATAATGTTGTACTTGAGTAAAGTATGTGATATTTATTGTACTTAAGTAATATTCTAAACGGTGACTTCAACTTCTACCAAAGTCATTTTCTGGTAAGATATCTGTACTTCTACTTAAGTATGGCTTTCAGGTACTTTATACACCACTGTTTAATACAAACACTTGATCATTCATGTTTGTTCATTGTACATTAAATAATTTTAACAGATTGAACTTTTAATTTTATGTATTAGTAAATTTTGAAATTAACCCCAAGAATAATTGCTATATTACTATTGTTTATTGATAGGTCATGTTATCTAACAAATGGAATCTTATCGTCAAGTGTTTTTAATACTACAGTTTCCATCTATTTGATATACACTTGACTTAAAATATATGTAATCTTATCTAAATTTATTATAAAAGCTGAAGTTTGTTATTTACTGAAGAGTTACATTTTATCTGGAGTCAATGATCTAATATTGCATTTGGTCAGATTCAGCCCATTGCTTTACTTAAGTATATTATAGTTTCCTTTTACAGCTGTAGGCTGCGGAAGATCATGAAACACCAGCAAACCCTAAAACAGACAACAGTTTACAGTTGGTTTTCAGAGGCAGCAGAAATGTGACAAACTTGAGTGAAACCCAAACCCCCTTTTCAAAATCTTGAAACAATTTTAAATAAGTATAAAGAATGGCATTGATTTTTGTACATTTTATTTTTGTTTAACTTTAATAAAAATAATGCGTTTTTTAATTAGCATGTTTTTGTGTTTTGCTTTGGTACCAACAACCGTGGATTTTCACTGGTATTGGTACAGAATACAGAAATTTTGGTACCGTGACAACACTAGAACTGACTTTAACTGAAAAACTGACAGTTTACTGTTGTCCTCTTTTTAGAGCAGAAGTAAACTTTTTTGCATTATTGACACTATTTTCCTGTTGAACACCAACACTGCTTTGACAATCTGTATTGCATAAAGTGCTATATAAATAAAGGTGACTTGATCAAAACAAGTGGAGAGTCAGGGGGTGGTCTACAGTCATATAAAGAGACTCTGCATATGACTCAGAGGTGGGCTTATTCAAATAGCTAGCCATCTACGTAGAAACTGGCTGCAAATAGAAACAGCTCGCCAGATGACAGAGTTTAAGACGCAGTACAAATATAACAATAACAAACATAAACTGGCTGCGCGTTCTCTTTTCAGCTTTAGCCAGAAACCTAACTAGATGCAAAATTTTTATCTGACAATCTTCTAAAGAGAAAGCCCACTTTTAGGGCTGGGCGATATGGCCTTTAAAAAAAAAAAAAATAATAATCCGATTTACGATTTAAATCGATTTCTCGATTAAATATACAGTATGATGATCACCCAATGATAAAACTGCGAGGGAAAGAAATATACATTTTCCTCCCATCTTGTATTTATTCTCCGCAGTGAGTCAATGTCATGGATGTAAGGGCAGAGCAAGTTTAAATATCTTTCTAGTCTATATTTCCATCTTGTAATCCTGCTTCTTTTGGCGAGACGGCAGATGCTGAAACGCTTCAGTATGTGTAGAAAATGCGTCTGTGCATTCGTTCATAACGAGACACGCAGGATTCATATTGAAATGGTATTTTTGCAGCTTAACATTTACAGATACTAGTTCATGTCGCGGTTTGATTTGTGTAATGACCTACTTTTGATTTATTAATCCAACCTTTGACAAATTCAATGACATTCCACGTTATACAGTAAATTCTGCTTTTATAACTAGATTCCACGATTCCGTCCGCGTTTTTCGCATCGCGGAAATCATAAAGCCCTGATCGCACCGTGATGCTCTCGACCGGTGTAGACAGTGTTTTTTTTTTTATGGGTTATGTTATAGCCCTGCTTGTTTTTTTTAAATGTTTTTACGAAATCTCTGTATTGCTCATATCATTGTATTATTTACTGCCATGCGAGCCACAAATTAAAGCTTGGCGAGCCGCTTGAGTTTCGTGAGCCGCGCAATGAGTAACACTGCTTTAAGGAATCTGCATTCCGCAGTACACGTCATTTTCTTTGCGAACACATTGGGATGCGGCGGATTGCGAAAAAAAAAATAAAAAATAAAAAATAAAAAAAATCACGAAACCCTACCTAAACTCTAATATGGCAAACACGCGGGGGGAGGGCTGAGCCCATTCAGGACTACGGGAGCGTCGGCGGATGTTAAAGAGAAAACCGATTTTCATTCAAACAAATCGACGTAAACTACACATTCCAGTTAATCGATAAAATCGATTTATCGCCCAGCCCTACCCACTTTGTGATAAAGACATGTAATTTAGGCCTTTATTCATATACACATGGAGCACATCAAATATGGTGAACAGAGGCTCAATCGTGTTTGCACCGTGTGAGAACAAACCTCGTTGGCTTTCACATGTCAAACAAGCGCACTGCTTCCGTTTACCATATTTGATGAGCTCTATTTAGTTTGGAACAACATGAGGACAAGTAAATAACATTTATTTTGTGGGCGAACTACCATTTAATGCTGTTTTACGGTCCTACGAGACATGAAAATGTAAAGTAAAAAAACCCAAAAACTGATCAATAAGAACTGTGTGCCGTCTGATTCCCTCATCATATATTTCACCTCAAGAATAGAGAAAAAAGAATTTGTTCCTCTTTGTTTGCTCTTGAGATCCACATTCACAGAACAGTTGCTGCAACCTACACTGTGCTCATGTGGGCCGGGAACAGACAGATGTGCGAGTTAAGAGATTTTGCTGAGATGGCCACAGCCTCAAAATGATGAAATCTAAGCTAATATGAGCATGTAGCAACATTCCCTCATTACTCAGCATCCCACAAAGAAAACTAAACCATACCAAAGGTGAATGACTGATCTAGATGTGTGGGAGGAATCAATAGTAGAACAATCAATGCTAGTTATTAAATATCTGATGTATAGGTGAAACACGGTCATGTGGATTAGAAAGTAAAACTACCATAGAAAGTTTTGTTTTTTTGGAATTTTATTGGTTCAGTCTTAGTTCATGATTAACCTGAACAGGGCTCTAGACTCATTCTTCCCAGTGGTCGCACTTTTGCGAGTAACTTTCTCAGTTGGTCGCATGAGCACATAATTTGGTCGCAATTTTTTTTTTTTTTTTTTTGCTACAACATTTGATCAATGTTTATAGTTATATGGTAACAAAAGTGTTCAACCAGTTCTTTTTCATCAGTATTATTTGGGATTTAAATTTTGTGAACAGGAATTTCACTTTCAAATTCGCGATCTTGGTGTCATGTTTTAGAAGAAAAGATAATTGCCTGTTTTGTTTATATCTATACACCTTCCAAGTTTTAAGACTAAAACAAAAGATGGAATAATTGTTATTCTTAATTAAAAAGCCAAACAACAATAAAACAGTATGTTGCAATTACAAACTAGCTTGCATAACATTTATTAACAAAAACGAATAAGACAAGGCATGGCACTGAGGAATCAAATAAATAATTAAATTTTTTCAAATTTAGGAAAGCCTCAGAAAATGAATGCAAACCCTTCTATCCATGTAAACTTAATTTAACATGTTACGGTATTCAGTAATGCAAGCACACATCACTCAAGGTCAAGGGACGCTATGACAATCAACATAAAATTGAAACTGCAATTGCCTTTCCTTCAGTAACTTCTATCTGAAGTGTAACTTCAGTAAATAAATAAATGAGGACGGGGTTTAAGTATTTTAGAAAGTGCTGCTGTGCTAATTGCAAACTTATTGTCCATGATATATCAAGAGGAAGGGGCACGTCAAAGATTAAGGCACATGTTAGAACTTTTTTTTAATAAAAACGTGCATGCATAAATGATAATAAACAATGCAATATTCCATTTAAAAAAATTATTTTTTAAAATGGAATAATTTTACAGACTGTGATGACGCATTTCCACAGTTGTACAAACAATTATTTTGATGACCGATTAATAATTGATTATGTTTTACATTGAATCCATTTATTATTTTGGTCAATTAATCCTTAACCGTAATCTTAGCTAACCTACCAAAAAAATAATAACCATAACTTCTGCCATTAATCTTTCAACATTTTATTTAAATATTTTTTCATGAAATACTTTACAAAAAAAAAAAATTAAAATCCCAACATGAAACAAAGTGGCAAGAATTAAAAGGCATCTACAAATGTCCTTGCTGCACTCACAGTCATTGTTTGGGAATGACAACAGTGTTTGCTTACAGGTGTCTTGAAATGTTTTCTTAATTCAGCAGGCTGACATCTCTGAATTCAATAATGAAATGCCTTTAACTGAAAATTGAGTGTTTATTCTTATTATACATTACTGACACTATCCTCCAATTTGATACTGTTAAGTGCTTTGAAGTGTTTTTAAGTGCTGTATTGTTAAAAGCACTATATAAATAAAGGTGGCTTGACATGTGTATGAACAAACTAAACACTGTTTGAATACATACGTTTAGCCGTTTATTCATACAGATAAAACAAACTAAAAGGTAAGCATAGCGACAGTATCAAACATAGCGATGTCCATAACAAAGGGAATGTTTAGTTTTATCAGAATGGATAGTGTGTTAAATAAATTAGTCTTTGCTTTTTTCCTTAAATGTAGAAAATTAGTTTGAACTTTACAGCTTGTACCAAAAAACAAAACACTGTATAGGTTGTTTGCAATCACGTGATTCTGATGACGCGCAAAATGCAGCTGGAGGGCAGGAAGTGATTTTTCCATAGGAATCAGTAGCAGAAACTCAAAATTCCTGTGTTTTGCGTTGTTTAAGGACACTTAAATCGGCCAAACCGAGAAACCACAAGGAGCTTTTATCGTGTAAGAAATTGTTTGTTCGTAAGAGGGGAAAAGTCAAGAAATTGACTGAAAAACATGAAAAAGTGGCTTGTAAAGCTGCGTCTGCGTTCGGGAGGAGCGAGTCGGATAATGCTAGTGTGTGCAAATGGTTAATATAATAAGAAATAATATATTAAAATATTAATAAATATATAAATAGATTGGACTGCCACCTCTCGCGCATTCAGCGTGAGACGGTCAGAATTCACACTAACGTTAAACGCCACATGCAGACACAATGTAAATAAGATGATATTTGCAGTTGTAAGAGCTTCATATCACGGAACATCGTGGGATTGTGATAAATTGAAGTGAGTGACAGCTTTTTAGTGATTAATGTTATATATGATAGCGCTAGTTGCTCACTTTCTAGGCTATAATCGATTCAGAATTTAAATAAGTTGTTTTAAGTGCTGCTAATAGGACCAACAGCCACATCCCAGATAGCAAAATACACCCGGGCCAGCTCCGGTTACATTCTCGCCTGCCGGAGACTTACCCCTCGGCCCGACTCCGTCTTCCGCATTTGGGCCGGATGCCTGTGGACTCACTGCCCGATTCCAGGCCGAGTCAATAGGGCCAGATGCGGCAGCTGTTAGCGAGCTGACACTGCCGCATCCGAGCTGGAATCGACCCGACACTGAAGTGCATGGCGTCCAATCGGTTTACATCTTTATTAATATTTTAATGTACTATTATATCTTATATTATAGTAACCATTTGCACACACGAGCATTATCCGACTCGCTCCTCCCGACCGCAGACGCAGCTTTACAAGCCACTTTTCCCTGCGTTTTTCAGTCAGTTTCTTGACTTTCCCCCTCTTATGAACACCACATTGTCGTACACAATAAGAGTTCCTTGTGTTTTCTCGGTTTGGCCGATTTAAGCATCCTTAAACAACGCAAAACACAGGAAATTTGAGTTTCTGCTACTGATTCCTATGGAGAAAAATCACTTCCTGCCCTCCAGCTGCATTTCGCGCGTCATCAGTGACGTCATGTGCAAACAACCTATTAACGCAACCAGATTAAGCATACTAGCCATCAGCATTCAAACCAGTGAGTCTTGTTTCGAGTGAAACATGTCAGAGGATTAAAAATGAATGAAACAGTGTGACAAACTGATGCAAATCGACTTATTTTTGTAATCGACAATCAATTTACTTGACGCGTCAATTCAGCCTTAAAGCACACTCAACCACAGGTGAGCATGGATGGATGAGTTCGACACGAGCAGTACCACCTAGAGAACTCTACCGTCTTAACATTCAACTCATGTCTGAAGGTATAACACCAGCAGGCTTAACTGTAAATGTTCTGTAAAAACAATGAACAGCAGCTTTCAGCTGGTCACCATGATACAAACTTGAAATATTAGACATACAGTGATAGTTCTTTGTAGGTTTTTTTTATTTGATTATGCTGCTTTTCCATTGTTTTTTCTATGTAAATATGGAAGCGTTTGACTGTTGCGCTCACGTCTCTTGCAGCGTCTCATGCATGAAACGGCAGTCTAAAAACGCGGTGCTCAAGTTAAAAGTTCACTTCCGTCTTCTTGCATTTTTTCCTATTGCACTGCCCGTGTCAACACAAATGCGGTTGGATCGCTCTTTTCTCTTTACTGTTATCACCGGCATATTGTCAAAATATCCAATTCAAATATACGGTAATATTTCTATTCATAATCAAGATTACTCAATTTATACAAAATTTAATTGTGGCAAAATATTAAATTCAAATTCATAAAATTTGGGGCACTAGCACTAGTTTAAGTGAGACCAAATTTTACGACATCGGTCCAAATAAATAAATATCTCCATTTTCTTTCTTCTTTTGGTCATAGAAACACTAGCGTGTTTTTTCCTTTTGCTATCGGAGCACACGGGAAGACAAAATACAAGCTACGCAATATCGCGTTCATTATCGAAAGCGATTCATCTGCGATAATGAACGCGTATTGCGTAGCTTGTCAGTGATCTACGGGCCTGTGTATTAAATGCTGCTCCATTTGAAAGCAGATGATGGAGATTTACGACTAATCACAGAACCGGCTTTACTGACGAGATGCGCATGATCATCGCGTTCGATATATCACCCAGCACTAATCTGCTGTAGTTTCCGTTCACCACTATAGAAGTTTACCAAACTATGATGAAATTTTATTTCATGGTGAAGTTTTGACAGTTAAGACATTCTTACTGTGCACAAAAAAAAAAAACATTAAATGTTACACTGTTCAACATGACCACAGCAAGTTAAACTATGCTTCCAATTAAAACTTAGGAAAAGAAAAGCGATTGACTTAAGCAGTCATATCATTCAAGTACAATATATCTCTATATAATATATCTATAGTCAGCTGATGTTAGAGATGCACCAACATGCAACACCTCTGAAAACCCAAACTGCAGACTGGATCTACGTGCATGGTAGTTCCTGTTGCGCTGGAGGAAAGGACAATGGTTTCAACATTGATCTGCAGTTCTCAGGCGACTTTACTGCCCACACCTCTTCAGGAGAGAATAAACCTGCTATCAGACGTCATAGATGCTATAGTGATTCATTCATAAAAAGGCTGCTCTTATCGGTTCAGTTTGCTGGTTTCTAGCAGTGTGGTGGGAGTTTAATCAGCTGTGGAACATGTAAATCTCCTCTCTTTGACTTCTATCTTGAATCTAAGACTTCTCTTTGCAGAGGTTATCATGTCCTAATGTCCACAAACTACAATAAGCATTACATGGCATGCTATCAGTTTCAGGAGCCTGACAGTCTCTGTAAAACCAGCCACGGTTTCAACATTATACACTGCTCTCTGTGCCACCGTTTCAATCAATAGCACTGTTGCAATACCTTCACAAGGAAAACAACATGTAAAGGAAGTCCTGTTTTTTAAGACACAAGCAGGGCTAAAAATACTAATCTAGTTTAAAGTGGAAGGATGGCCAGATTTTCAGTGTCCTCAAAGTATTGGACTTAGGTGACACTTGGTTTCAGAATCGCTGCATTAGAAAATATTAGAGCAAGAGTCATTTGCTGCAGATCACTTCACAATCACAAAGTTGCACTATCCATTTTTCACACCCAAGAAAAGTATTTTGTGCTCCGTTTCTTGGTTCTAATGCAACGACATTCACACATGACTTGAAGTCCTTCAGGGCTGCTTTCTAGAAGCAGGGATGCTCTGAAAGCTTCAATCAGTCTTGGTGTTTTGGAAAGTGCAGCAATGCAGCTCCAAAAACAAACACGGCCATGAGGTGATCATTCATTGATCTCCCCTCTCAAAACATCTGTGGCACACAGCAAACAGCACCCAGCTCATGTGACATGTGCTAGACGCGTGCTCCTGTCACAGTCACATGACCTCAGCGCTGTTGATGTTGATGCTGAAACACACAAACACACACACACACACACACCCACACACACACCCCTGCCAAAGCACCTCAAACTTACCGATGCTCCAAGATCAGCACGTGCATTCAAGCACCTTACTGCATTTTCATGTTTCTAGACTACGGTCTACTTCCCTGTTGTCATTTATGAGATCTGGTAACACTTTATTTTAAGGTATCTTTGTTACACGTTACATGTACTTACTATTATAACAACAATAAATGATGCACAATTACATGCAAGTAACTAAGCCAAACACTAACCATATAGTAAGTACATGTAGTTAATTAATATATTACTCAGTACTTAAATGTATAATTACACTGTAACAAGGACACCTTAAAATAAAGTACAACCGGAGACCCAAAGTAACTTTGAAGACACTTAATCCTTCAATCCTTCTGGAGTAGCAAGCTAGTAAATCAACACACGTGAGGTTTGAACCTACAACCTTTCAGCCATCACATCTACAGAGGCATCGTGACTCGTTTCCCATAGACTCACCGCGATCAGCGTGCTGTTTCTGCTCTGCTCCCCGGCTGTCCCGCTCGCTCCGTCCGCCAGCTCCGCGCCGGTTCCCCCGCCGCCGCCCGTGCCTCTCTGCCCCGCGAGGTCCGCGCTCGCCGCCGCCGGCTGCCGGTGCTTGTTTGAGCGCTTGGCCTTGGTCTGCAGGCAGCGCTGATGCAGCGCGAACGTCTGCTGTCTCTCCATCTCCAGCCGATCCATGGCCGTGCTGTCATAGCGGTTCTCACAGCCGGCGTGATGCCGCCGGAAGAGCTCGATCCGCCGCCGCAGTCGCTCCATCACCGCGCTGTGCCGCGGCACCACGAAATCCGCCATCATCCAGAAGAAGCGCGTTTATAAACTCACTGGAGTCTCCGGAGTCCAGCACAACTCACAGGACCGATCGAGCTGTTTCAGAGCGTGCGTGTGTGTGTGTGTGTGTGTGTGTGTGTGCGCGTGCGTGTGTGTGTGTGTGTGTCTTTACAAAACACACTCAACTGCCTCCATTTTTATCACTATCTGCCTCCTTGTACAACAAAAGAAATGGCACATAGTTCAGATTTGTGCGCTTATATTCCGAAAAGAGTCCAAATGCAAAAACTCAAGAGTTTCCTTTTAACTAAACGACACGAACGCATAGAAATCACTGAACAATCTTCCTTATATAACTGTATTCAAGCCGGGAGCCCTGACACAAACCAGAACATAGTAAAAACTACGATTTTATGAATGAAAGCGTTCCCTAACAATAATAACTTTTGCATCTTAAAAGTTACATTTGTTTAGACGTGTATAATTTAGAGAAAAGTTTAAGAGGACTCAAAACTTCTACTCAAGGAGTCTCTTTTTGAAAACTTAAAAGTATTTTAAACATTAACCTCCCGTTTATATGCGCGATACGACACGTCGTTAAATCAATTTTCTCTCTTGTCGCGAAACTTTTTAGCAACAGATTAAAAATAAACGTGCAATTTTTTCGCCTCTCAGTTGAAGTTGACAAAAGACGTACTTGGAATAAAACCTATCGACAAAAGGTTAGAAAGTGATGGGGAAAAGCACATACATTACATTCATTCAGCCCAAAAACACCAACTCGGAGAGTTACGAGTGAGTTTTACTAGTAAAAGTAACTTTTAAAGTAGCAGTGCGGCTAACAGCTGATCCTCACAGTTACATTACAGCTACGGATGTAGCTTAGCCTGCCTGCTAACTAGCCCTCAAACAAAGCATTATAAACTCACTTTCTTCCCAATCTGCTTCAAAAGTCTTAAAGTACACACAATCAACTACTGTCCCCCGGTTTGACTCGACATGAAAAAGAAAAAGGCAAACGGTAAAGAAATAAACTCTGCCCTACTGCGCTGTCTATTGTTTTCCAGTGTTCAGGCAGTTGTTGGTCGCCATCTTGTAACTATTTTTTTTTCTTTTTTCCTCTGTTTTATTCACGCGATGTGAGTGACAGATCACCCGGGCAATCACAGACTCTCGCTGTAGACTCAAAATACCCAAACATTCCTCAGCAGATGTGATGCCTTATTGTTCTCGGGAAATCAAACTTATTTATAGAACACTTATTTTTTTTAACTATGAAAAAGAAAATAGCCTACTTTTTTTTTTTTAAAGCTGGAAGATTTAAAGTGAAAAACTGAGAGATTAAATGATAGATAGATAGATAGATAGATAGATAGATAGATAGATAGATAGATAGATAGATAGATAGATAGATAGATAGATAGATAGATAGATAGAAAGAGAGAAATAAATAATTTGTAACACTCCTTTAACACATTTTTTCTTAAAATTTTAATTCATTTTCTTTTTTTCCCCCTTTTTTTAAAAGTAAAATCCTTTACACGTTCCTGCAAATTAAAAAAACATAAATAAATCAAATAAATTAAACAATAATTATAAAAGTTACCTCTTCATCAAGAAAGAGATAGATAGATAGAAAGATAGATAGATAGATGATTGATAGATAGATAGATAGATGATTGATAGATAGATAGTTAGATAGATAGATAGTTAGATAGATAGATAGATAGATAGATATATAGTTAGATAGATAGATAGATAGATAGATGATAGATAGATAGATAGATAGATGATTGATAGATAGATAGATAGATAGATGATTGATAGATAGATAGATAGATGATTGATAGATAGATAGATAGATGATTGATAGATAGATAGATAGATGATTGATAGATAGATAGATAGATGATTGATAGATAGATAGATAGATAGATGATTGATAGATAGATAGATAGATGATTGATAGATAGATAGATAGATAGTTAGATAGATAGATAGATAGATAGATATATAGTTAGATAGATAGATGATAGAAAGATAGATAGATAGATAGATGATTGATAGATAGATAGATAGATAGATAGATGATTGATAGATATATAGTTTTGATTTCTGCATGGCTTTTAAAACAACAACTGACGACGTCTGTTCCCCTCAAGTTCACAAGGTGTCAAAGCAGAGGACCTACAGGTGTAGTTATTCACCTTCTGTCTTCGTTTTGAACGGTTTATCATCATTTTATTATTTCACGCCAAACAAACGTCTTTGTTGTGACTTAAGCGTCCAAATATCTTTGGAGGCCACTTAACTGCTCATCTTTCTAGGTCCACTTTTACAGTATAAAAAGCATGAAAACATTTATACAAGTCTGACATCACATGAGCCTTATTTCACAACACACGTCTGACTGGGGAAGCACATCTGTCAAGACTTTTGGGACTTGAAAAAATGATTGGCAGGTGCAGTGTCATGTTATTAGAACACTTTCATATTTATATATTTCTTTTTATTACATATCATTCTCTAAATCAGAAGACAATTAATTATTAAATAATTCTGATCCATTTTTCACATATACAGCTGAATTTCTCAGAATGAGACACTCAAGACACTGAATAGCGTGTGACGAGTGTGTGTCCTCAATGCACTCACTCAGATAGGCCTGAACCCTGGACACCAATGGCAAAAAAATTAATAATTCCCACTTAACTGAAAAATACTATTGATCTCTGATGACTCATAAAAGGGTGAATTGAATTTAACATAAAAACTCCAGGTAATATGTCACCTCAAAAGCAAAAAAATATCACATTACGCATAAAGGAGAATGACATTTATTTTTAGGCCATTAATATTATTTGCATTCACACTTAATGACAGTTCAGCACATTCCCCCTTCAGAAATGTTAATTTTCATTTGTAATTCACATTTTCCAAAGGTTAAACAAAACAAATGCTATGATAACATACAAAACTTGACACTTTCATTTATTAATTTAAATTACTGCAATATACATTTTGAAGGAAATATAATATAATCAAGTTTCATAAAAATACCAGGATGCAAAACTCTTATAAAATAAACATTATTTCTTTTGAGTGGGGGAAAAACAAAAACAAACAACCCAGACATGCTCTTTAACCAGATTAATGCCTCAGAATAAAGAAAGCGTGTTAAAAACCCCTAATTCCACATGAAGGAACACTCAAGAAACATCAAAAATCACACAGTAACACACATAGAAACACACATCAATCGTTCAAATCATTATTTTATTTTAGTTTGTGAGTAACATGATGGATTTTTCCCAAACCGTCCCAGCAAGACCAGAATCATCACCCAGACTCGTGATCTAAATTTCAGAACTTCAATGATGCCAGTAAATCACTCAATCCACTGCTTTTCCATCCTTCTATCCATCCACGCTATTAATTACCTACATTTGTGAAATTATGGTAATCCAAAAGACAAAGAAAAGAAAGACGACGACGACAAAAACAGCCCAAAACACAGGTGTACAGACAGGACATTTACAGTTGGAGATGATGCCCATCAGAGAAAGCAAAGAGAGCTATTAAGAGCAGAGCAGAGCAGCAGATATTGGCATGTGTGTGTGATTTTATTTTGCACAGTTACCTTTGAAAGTGCCAACTCTTCGTTAGTCTTGCGTTATGGCATCTCACCAGACTGTTTCGATGGAATAGGAACAGATGAGGCCGGTTTGCCATATTGAGAATTTAAACAAGTAACTTCAAGAATACTAGTGACACTACACTAGTTTACCTTAGATCAGGGTAAGCACCTAATCGTGCCCTTTTCATATCTTTGGGGGTCAAATATTTAGGGGCGGAGTTAATAACTTTAACCGCTTGCTTTACACCCAGGACATTTCCCCCCATGTTTTCTCTTTGAGTGACACTTACTAGAAAACAGAGCGTTCAATGGTGAATCTCACCAAGTCCGTGCCACGTTTCACCTTTCTCCAGAAATGCAAAAGAAAACAATACGTTACATAAAAATGAAGCCTATTTAAGCACATTCTTGTTAGTGTAATATGGGAAAATTGTATTTATAAAGCATTTATAAATAAAGGTGTTTTTGTACGGTTTCGTACAATTTATCATTTTGTTTTCTTTTGCCTTCAGGCTGAAATGTGACATGAGATTCACCCTCGAACATTTGAATTGGAAAGATCTTGCATTAAACAGTCACTTAGTCCTCGTTCTTTCGTGGCGTGAACATAATTGGTTCAATGAAATGGAAGCTGCTGCTGCTGCTGCTGCTGCTATTGGCTGGACAGGATATGACATCACAGTGAGAAAAGACGAAACGCTTCCACAGTTACCATCAGACAAATAACGCAATGAGGGCAAGTAAGTAAAAACTGTCAATCGTCCCGTTATTGGGCTGAACAGGTTAGAATCTACATCGGTTCGAGACCAGAAAACACATTTATACAGCATGATTTAGTAAAAAGTCCATTTGAATAGCAAAAAAAAAAAAAAAAACAACATTAGACAAAACTCACAGTACATTCACAGAAAAAAATATTAGCAAATCTTGTGTCCTACAAGTAAGGCAGTACACTAGAACCTACGAATCTACCTGGCATTCTCCCTGGATACCTTACTGAGCGCGTGCACCACGTCTGGCTGCGTTAAGGTCATGGTTTGGCCTTTTACTGGACGCCCAGTCTATGCCACGACAAATTGATGAACCTCATGGAATAGAAAATAATGAAAACGTCTCATTTATACTTTAAAACCTAGGTGTATATCCAAGCAATCAAGTGGCCGTTTTTGTAGTTTATAATGAATATATCCAATCAATTGCCTATCGCCTATGGCTTCTTGAGTAATTCTAGAACAAAGGTATAAAGCTGTTGGCCTGTAAACCTTACAATACCAAGTGTGCCATAGAGCGGTCATGTGTTAGGGTTCAGGAACACTGTCTGGAAGTGTGTGTGTGTGTGTGTGTGTGTGCCAGCTGAAAGTAGGAACGGGATCTTTACGCAATCGTCGGATGCACAGTTCAGGAATGGTAACAAAGATTGTGTTTCCTTTTTAGTTACGGAGAAAGTTTCTATGCTATTTGAGCGTCATCGTCACTGTGGTAACCATCGACATCCTCAAGGCCGCTTGAGGAGGCGTTCGTTTGGCTGCTGGTCGAGTGGCGGACCGCACCGTTTCGCTCTGACCATCATCATGGCGGCAAGGATGGAGAAGAAGAACGGGGAAGGACGGGACGTGGGAGTGAGGGGAGGGAACATGGGGCAGGACCGGGAGGAGAGGAGAGGAGAGGAGAGGGATGGTGGGATATAGAATCAGGAAGTCCATTAGTCCTTTCTCGGTTTCCTGCTTCTGGGAGACCTTCTCAGAATGTCGTCCTCTGATTTCTACACAAGAGAAAATTACTTTGTCAAAAAAATAGTGAACAAATGTTTTCTATTTTTTTTTTTTTTGGAAACAATTTGCAATGCATTTCTCAATCAATCACCTTTAAAGCCCTACTTGGACGGTATTTATTTCTCATGGGGTTAGTCTACAAAAATAAATTTGCAAGGCACCTTAGTGATAAAATTGTGCATTCAGATGACGTTTTATTCACGGTGAGTTTTATAATCCTACAAACCTTGGAAATGCACTTCTCACGTGGTCAGTCACATGTTCAACATTTATTTAAATGTCCTATTTAATAACAGGAAATCTGATGCACTATAGTTTTCTGTCTTGCATTTTAAATTTCCAAGTAATGCATGTCAATTTTTTAAATGTGGAAATCATCAGAAAGAAGTTAAGACACGTAACACAACCTTAGTTACACAAGGCAAACATTTGACCAGATTATTTGGTTGACAATGTGTGTGACCATGTGTGCAAAACATATTTTAAAAGTGTATTGCTTAATAACAGCCAATTTCAACGGCCTGTTTAAATTATTTTGTTCCATTGTCATCTTAACAACTCCCAGTCGCCGTAGTGGCGCATTGACTTCATATCATTCTTGTAAACAGATTCCAGCATCTCAGCAATAAAAGCGTGTATGTTTAAAATGCAGTGCAACAGTTACTGTACAGTTCTTGGCATTGGTCAAAAAAAGACTTACAAACTACTTTTAGATTGATCATATCTTGTAAACTCATAAACTTGGATTTGGACAGCAATTAATTTACCATACAACCTCTTGTTTGCCAAAAAAAACAGTACGTGATTTGAACATTCATTGAACATGAACAAAAACATTTTTACACGGGAGAAAAAGCATTCTTGATTCAGGCAGCAATTGAAAGATAAAAGACTAGCCTCTGTATAAATGTTTACAACAAACTGATTGACCTCATGAGAAACAATTATTGTTCGATCAGAAATTAGAGAGAAAAAGAAAACCACATTATCCAAAACAAACAAAATCAGGATCAATCTGGGAAAATTAAATAGCATTAAACACATCTAACTCACCCTAGTTTACATGAACACATAAAATGCTGCTGAAAACTTTGTGATGACGACAAATTGATTTCCTAAAATAAACCTGATCTCCCAAATCCACATCCAGGTGCCTTTTAAAAGTAAAAACATCAACATTCGCTTATGACGACCCATTTCCTATGGGTTTCTAGTAGCATAGATGCTCTACCTCATTGGATGTATTGTCGTCTTTTTTCTCATTTTCTGCGGCCTCCTCTGCTTCTCCTGTGGAGTCATCTTCTTCACTCTTCTTTGCTTCTGAGGGAAGAACAACACAGAATTATAGAAAACAGCTCAACCTTCATAAGGTCCAAACCCAAGTCCCCGAAAGAGAGGACAGTGCAAACAGAACTAGAACTAAAAAAAAATAGAAACTCTTCCCACCAAAGAACGCAACTGCTGTGACTGCTCGCATTTGACTATATGAAAGATTTAACAAAAGTCGTTTATCTATCAGACCTGACTCCTCCTTGGGTTCCTCTTCCTTGGCTTCCTCTTCCTCTTCCTCTTCCTCTGCTTCCTCCTTCACATCTGGCTGTGGTGCGTCTGTCTTCTTGTACTCAGCAGCAGATGTGGACTCTGAGCTCTTCTGTAAGGCGCAGGATGACATTTATTCTACAGATGCAGGCATACTTTAAGGTCAGGCTTCTTTAAATGACACACACTTACCTTTCCGGTGCAGCAGAAGACAATGATGAGCACCAGAGGCAGAGCCACAGTCAAGACGTAGACTATCCAGAGCCAGGGTCTCTCTTCAGCAGCGGTTATCATCTGATTCACCAGACCGGGCTGTTAACACACACACACACACACACACACACACACACACACGCACTTAATTTACTAACACACATGAGTAGGGCTGTAGCTATCGAATATTTTAGTAATCGAGTATTCTACCGAAAATTCTATCGATTAATCGAGTAACCGGATAAGAAGAACTTTTTCTTTATTAAAGAGCAATACTAAATATACAAGAGAAAATAAGACAGGTCTCCTAAAATGAACAAGTAATTTGTTTCCTTTTTAGAAAAATTTACATTTTTATTGCTGAAATTGCATATATTAATAAAACTAAACCCATTTAGTGCATTTAATTGCCATATTACATTCAAAATACATACATATACACACACATTTATATATATATATATATATATATATATATATATATATATATATATATATATATATTTCAAATTACTTTAAAAAGGTAAACAGTGCAACCTAAAACTAAGACATAAATCTTTACTGTCTTCTTAGAAGGCTTTGTGGCTTTTGTAAGAGGCAAACATTTGTGGGCAGGAAGCTAACGTGGAACAAAAACAAGAGTCCATACACACAACATTTATGAACACATTTTTCAGCAACATGAATTTAAAGTTATTTGGAGAATAAACCCTCTTCAATGTCTCTCTGCATACTGGTGTGTGTGTGTAATCCTTTAAAGGAGCATGTGGTTGCAAACACAGTGCACTCTATGCAGTTACAGGGATGCACCGGAATAAAAATTCTGGGCCGAAACCGAGAATTCTGGATGTGCTTGGTCGAAAACCGAAACTTCTTTGTAATAATTATTTATTTTATTCAATAATATAAAGTAGTTTTGTAAGACTTTAATTGAACTTTTAATGACATAGAATTTAAAAAACACAAGCCAATAAAATAACCACACTTTTATTGAAAGAAAATTGGACAGGATATATATTAATATTAAATATCAATGTATTATTTTTTATTCAGTTCTATGCAACAGAATCAGACATAACTGTTGTTGTTTTTGACTAATTATCCAAATAATGTATAGTCCTGCAAACAGGGTTTTTCCTTTCTCAAAATGCGGCAGAGGTGGTACCATCCTGATCATGTGCACACAATGTACCCACCCTTCAAGTGAATGAAACAAACACTTTTTACACGCAACATATTTTAGGTGTTATTATAATTATAGCTATGATTAAAGAAAATGACAATTATAAAGTTTCTCTCATCTAATGTTTTGTTATTTATTCTTAAAATAGCCTTATGAAATGTTTTATTTTTCCTCAGAAATTCTGTGTCGTGTATCTGGTTATCAAATGAAGGCATAAAACATTAATTTTATTTATCTTTAAATTATTGAAAATTAAACTTTTTGGCAAACAAAGGGGATTTACTATTAAAATTAAAACATGGAAGAAATGTTGTGTGATCATTCCTTAAAAAATAAAGTTTTCATAATTTTAGTAGTAGTAGTAGTAGTAGTAGTATGTACATTGAACAATAGTAATATATTTCTGCTGCAATGTCTTCAAATTAAACCTTTTATTTTGACAGGTTGCCATGAATTTCTTTAAATTTCTGTGTATATGACGCTAGTTTTACTCAAATTAAACGCTCATGAAGTGACTCTCAGAGCAGTTCTGGAGATGTTGTTAGTGTATTTATGTCCTCATTGAGACGGCAGACGCTGAAATCACCGCGAGTGTCACGCGCTTCAGTGTGTGTGTGTGTGTGTGGTAAAGGAAAACGCACGTCTCTGCCATTCATTCATACAGAGATATGATCACGTAATATGAGTTAATGCTCATCAGATCGCGTAAATCAGTGGGAAATGAGTAGAAATGATGATTCTGTGTACAGAAATATCAAGTAAACGTGTAAAAATATAAAAACCCTGTCAAAGCTATTATTAGCAGCGCATGTGAGCAGAGCATAGCGGAGCAGATCAGTGAAGGAGATTTGACCAGTTGCCCAGTACAGCTGTACTACAGCATGCCACCGCACGGTAACGCTACTGCAAACAGGAACAAGTATACTACATAGAAATTTCTTATCACGCGTTATTTGAGTGGGCTTAGCTTTTCCAGTGAGCATGAGCGGTAAATGAGCAGAATGCACAGTGATAGAGCAGAATATTGAACGGAGCGTCACGCAGCTGGAGGAGAGTGAAACCTGAACACTGCTGAGCGGCGCGGCATATATTTTCCGAAAATTCAGTGCATCCCTAGTAAATGGACTAAAACGATTCTTCGAAGCACAAGAATTTGCCTCGATTTTTTTTATTCGAGTTACTCAAATTACTCGAGGAATCGTTTCAGCCCTACACATGAGTACAAGAGTCTAATACAGACAATTAGCGCCATCAAACAATTAATCGTGATTAATCGCATCCAAAATAAGTTTGTGTTTACATAATATATGTGTGTACTGTGTATATTTATTATGAAAATATAAATGCACACACATGCATGTATATATTTAAGAAAAATAAGTTGTTTATATTTGAAATATATTATTTATATATAAATTATATCAATATAAATATATACAATAAATACATGTATATATATTTTTAAATATATACTGTATGTGTATGTATTTATATGAATGAATGAATGAATGATGCATTTATATAGCGCTTTATTGTGTATTGCCATACACCCAATATAATATTATATTATACACATAATAAATGTACACAGTACACATACATATAGTATGTAACCAAAAACTTTTACTTTGGATGCAATTAATTGCGATTAATCGTTTGACAGCACTACAGACAATATATAAAGGGGTGTGCACACCAAAAGCGAATTTTATTATTTGCGCGAGTAGATTACATATTGTCAATGCAAAGTTGTGAACAGATGCGAATTTGGGCCGGGGCAACACAAATGATGCGAATTGGGTGATCGCGATTGCCATGAACGAGCGATATTCGCCTTGATCACGTCTTCCGTTTAAAAATCGGGCGAGAAATTCACATGACGCACTGTCACCAAGCCAATCAGCGAAGAGCTCATTGACATACCCAGTTTGACATGTTGTTGATGTGCATGAAGACACTTCTCATTGCGCAATGTTTTTTATTCGCACAATAAACGGGAAAAACATCCTGCGAGTAATCTAGAGCAATTAACGCAATGCTAATATTTGCTTCCCTTTTGTTGTGCACATACCATAAGAACTTTACTTTATTTTTATTTCTTGCCACTATCAATAAAAGTAGAAATCAGGAAATCACATTACCCAAACGTTTCAGCTTCCGTTTACAATATTTGATATGCTTTATATATGTGCACTGATCAATGTTTATATGGGAATAAAAAACAAATGAAATCCTTTGTGAATGTGAACTAAAGTCTTATGGGTCTGGAACGAGATGAGGGTGAGTAAATGACGACACCATCATTGGGTGAACTATCCTTTTAAGTTAACCACTGAGGGTTGCGCTGTAAACCCTTCAAACCAAGTGCATCCTTTGGGCATGTGGTAAAGAGCTCGGCCACAGTCACACTGAGGCACAGGCTTCTGTCCTGACTGACTGTTTTTGATGTTGCTGTGACAAAGTCATCATGACTGATTAAACCGACCACAATCAAAGCATGAGTCCACTCAGACAAAAACCCACAGGCTTCTGCTAGGTCCTTTAGCCAGGGACAGAGCTGGCCCTCGAGTTTAACATGCAAGGCATGCCTGGAATCCACCTTTGGGGCAAAAGGCATTTGCACAGTAGGAATTCTCATGAAAGCCAGCCAAAAAACAGCTAATCCCAGAGTACATGGCGCTCAGCAGTGCCTCCCAGCACACCGACAGAACCAGAGACGTTCCCCTGGGATCCACAACCTGCCTCAGAGAGAGAGACCCCACACCAGAATTTACTTCCGAAAAAGACTCAGCACTGCCTGCTGATTGGCCGCCATGACCTGCTCATGTCTTTGCTTAACGCCTGTTTCACACATACTCTGTTTGCAGTGCGTATTTTTTTCCGCACCCATGTTAACGGATCAGAGCATTCACACTGCATGCAGTTGCGGTCCGGCAGTGCGTTCCAGGAGCAGTGCGTCTGCAGCAGTGCAGAGATCGTTTCCGCACCGAGTCTATTTTTGCTGTGCTGCATGCGCTGAATTAAAGTGACAGCGCTTTGTTCGAGGTAAAAATGAACATGGATTGACATGGAAATGTAGTAATTTCACAATAAATATATATAATTAAAGTCTACTGTGTTTCACAGGCTTTTTGGCTAGGTTTAAAACAAATAAAAGTGCACTTTTAGATAAACAAGTCAACATATGCACTTGTGTCTTGTGGAGGTAGAAAAACAAAGTTCTTTAAGACCTGCGGGACTATTTGTAATAAAGATTTAAATGTAAAAGGCACGAGAGCCGACTGTTTCTGTCAGTGGTAAGTTTTAATTTAAAATACTTGTGAAAAGTAGGCTATATGCTGTGTTTAAATGTGTTTCCACTTGCTTGAGCAACTTAATATACAAATCTAGAAGCCAAATGCATTTAATACGTTGTTTATATTAATTGAGTTTAAACGTGAATATGTCTATGAAAGATTGTGTAACTGTACTGTGATAAAAGAGGATCACAATGCTGAAAAAGCACTTTCAGTATAGGCTAACAATGTTTGGATTTGAAAAAAAAAAAAATGGATAAATGTGTTTGTGGTAAACAGCCGCGGATCAGGAGCGGACAGCAAACGTGTCCTGTGTGAAAGCACAGTGAGTCCGTGCTGCTTCTGCACCGCATACGTAACGCACACGGACTGCATACGCACTGCAGACGGAGGATGTGTGAAACAGGCGTAAGACAGCAATAAAAGATTTGGCTAGACAATTAAAAAAAAAAAAGACTACATCTTAAAAATTTTGAGACGGGGTTTGTCGTAAGACAACGTGTCAAGCGTTCAAACCAAACCACACCATGTTCTGCAGTCACACATTATTTTTTGACTGTGTCTAACAGAGCCCTGCTATATATACATGATACATCCTGTAGGGCTCTATGATTTCTGCAATGGGAAAAACAGATGGAATCACGGAATGCAGCAATAAAAATGAAATTTACTGCAAAACACAATGTCATGGAATTTGGCAAATTTTTAAATGAATAAACCAAAAGTAGGGCTGTACAATTAATCAAATTGCATTACGGTCTAGTGTCTGTGAATATTAAAGTGCAAAAAGTCTGTGTGTCTCTGTGTGAAGAAGTGTCACGGTTTCATCAACTACACACTGAAAAAATCATGACAAAAAATAAAAAATAAACTTGCGCCACATTACTGGAATTAAAAAAAAACCCCAAATAGTTAAAAGGTAACGCTTCACAATTAGGTTCCATTTGTTAACTAGATAAAAAAGTTAATCAAGACAAACTTGCTTAAGGCAATACAGTCCGTCAGAGATGGATAGATAGATAGATGCTAAGGACCTCAGAGTGGTTGCTAGGGTATTCTAGATGGTTGCCAGGGTGTTGCTATGAGGTAGCTAAGGTGCTTTGGATTGTTGCTAGGGTGTTGTTATGTTGTTGCTAGGCTAACCGGGGTGGTTGCTAGGGTGTTGCTAGGGTACTTGGGGTGGTTGCTACGGTGTAGCTAGCTCTAGGAGGAGTAGCAGTCAAAAATTTTAGTCTCAGAAGAATAATGATCGCTATAAGTTTAAGTAGCATTTCAGTAAGTTGGCCAACTTACTTGGCCAACTCAAGCCAACTTAACTACATTTAATGCATTAACTAACTTTAACTAGCAACGAGCAATACATTTATTACAGTTTTTATTAATGTTTGTTAACATTAGTTAAAAATACAACTGTTCATTGTTAGTCCATGTTAGCTCAGAGCCATTAAATAACATTAATAGATCCAAATTTATATTTGAATAATATATTAGTAAATGTAGGAATTAATGTTCGACTAAGAATAATAAATGCTTTAGAACTAATTTTTAATTGTTAGTTCATGTTAACTAATGGTATTTTATTGTGAATTCAAAAACGTTTGAATTCAAAAGTCATCACCACAAGTCATGAACCTTTAAAACAAAACCTAAGAAAAAAAAAAGAAAAACGTAGAACTTGGAGAAAAACAACAGGGCCCTAAAAATGTTATTTTTGTTAAACATTTAATAAACCGTCTTTAAATTGTGTATGTTTTCAATTGATTAGCGATGCTTTTACAGAAAATAGAATCCAGAAAAAACGAAAATGGAAAAAAATGGAATTGGGGGGAAAAAAGATTTCATAGAGCACTGTGCATGTCAGTGAAAAGGTCACTTATAGCTCCAGACAGCCAGAAATTCATCATGCATGAACCCAGGGATTGGGCCACAGTAGTGGCTCATATTGAGGTCTGGACAGATATTTACTGCAGTGTAGAGATTCAGAGGTTAGACGTGGGCTGTGTGAAGGGCACAGGGGGACGAGGAGCTGTGGCCTCGCTGTGTGTGTTTGCTAGAGATGCATACTGAAACGGCAGATCCGTGTGTTCATGTGTACTGAGTGAATGTGTGTGGGTTGATGAGGAGACCGCTCCACGCCCTGTGGAAGAACGTGGCTGGTTCAACTGCCTGTGTTGTGTCATGTGAGAAAGTCTCAGGAGTAAGTGGAAACAGATTTTCAGAGCACTGCTGAGTGCATCGCCACACACAACTAACACACACGGCATCCCTTACAACAAACGAGTCCGGAAAACAAGAAACACAGATGAAGGAAAAAATGAGGAAGAAAAATAATTCCACAATTATGACTTCTTACTACTGGCATAAAGTCATATAGAGGTCAACAGCAAATAAAAATCTAGGTTAAAATTTTAACAAAAAAACAAAAACAAAAAAAAAAACCTTGGCAAATCCAGGGACTAATCCTACCTCATAAGCGTTTAATGTATCAGCCTAGCAACTGCTTCCTGGTGTAATTACAAAAATCTGTGCACACTGTCTCCAGGAAACAAAGTTAGCCAATCAGACTGCAGCTTTTGATATAGTTACTGCTCATTTTTTGCATGCAAAATGCACTGGATGAGGATATGCCTTTTTTAGTTAACTGTATGCTCTCATCTCACTGCTGAGTGCCTGACTGAAGGAGAGGTAGACAAGATAAATATAGATGTTTCATACCTCTGCGGCTCCCTCAGCTGCTTTCTTCAGACCCCAGCCATCAGCCGCCCATCGCTCGGCCACATTACGATCAGAGGTTACGAAGAAGTTGTCAAAGAAGATATCAGAGGACATGGACCAGAGCTCCAGACCGACGGCGCTGAATGGAGTCATACGGAACGGGTGCAGGTCCTCAAAGAAGTCTGGGTTAGGGACCTTCCTGGGCTTCCACACTCCCTGACAAATAAACAAGCGATTAGACGTTTACATTTTCAGAAGAAAACACCCTTAAGTTCAGCACTCAGAGTTAGGGCTTTATTTAAATCAATACTCCTAAAGCTCTCGGACTCAGAAATCACCTCTAATAATAGGGCTGCACGATTTGGGGGGAAATTGATTTTCTTGATAAAAACTGATATTTAAAAGTGATAAAATGCGATTTAAAAAAATCCAGGTTTGCTGTGCTTGTCTGTAGGGCTGCACTATTTGCTAAATGTTTGTGATTATATCAATATGACTATAAAATAATAACAATAATATTATATAATTTATTATTACCTAATATAAGAACGATAAGAATTACTACTATTGCAACATCAATAAATAAAACTAAAATACTAATAAAACTATAAGAGAGCATTTAAGAAAAATTAAATAATTAATTTTACATTATATAATGTTAATAAACAGCATTTACTGTGAACCCAGCTGCTCTGAGACACTGCAGAGACCAGTGGATAATGAGCTGCTCGCATGTAAACGCACATTCACACCAAGAATAATAAATACAACAATTATATTAGCGTTTACACCAGAGGATGATAACATTTATTATCATCACCACTTTAAAGAGATAAAGAAGTGCATTTTTAAATTGTGCGCACTTATAAAGATATAAATGGGCTTAATTTTAGCCCTCTGATTTGAACACGCCGTTGGAAGGGGCGTGTCTGCCGTGTAAACTCCCACTGTTATGATTGGCTAAAATCTTTGCATATGATACGTGCACTACATGTGGAACTTTCTCAAACTTTTCGCAACATGATTTCTCCATCGACCCCTTTAAATGCTTAATCTTTTTAAGCATTTGCAATCAATTGCAATTTTGGTTTTATTAATCAAAATGCAACCAAATGCAAAATAAATCAAAAACAAACAAAAAACAAGATGCTAATTACCTGATAATTAGGGTTGTCAATCATTGGTGGCTTCCACTTGCCCTTGTAGTTGGGGTTGTCAATCATTGGCCTCTCCCATGGGCCGCAGCCGGGGGCGGTTTCACAGACGGGATTGGGGATCTGAGGTGCTTCCCACTCGCCATCCATATCCTCATCCCTAAAAGAGACGAGCACAGATGTAGTGCAGTTATGAAAGAAAGCCTCACACACGACATGCTCCTCATATTTCTATTTCAGCTGCTCTCTTGGTTAAGGCTATAATTACAAAAATTAAATCTAGATCATCACCCCAGGAGTCCTAATTTCTTCATTAAAATCAGCTCACTTCACCACTGTCCAACACATAATCACTCAGTCTTTTACATGATACAGAGCGATCGTGCGTTCATTACAATGCAGCTCATTTGTATTTATGTCTCTATAATTTTACATTTCCAGCGATATCGTCAACTTGATTGCACAGATACCGTTTAAACTGAATGGAGCGGGATGATGATAGCACTGAATTCAATGATGAACTGCCTTTAACTGAAAACTGAGTGTTTACTATTGTCCTTTTGCATTATTGACGCACTGTTTTCCTATTTGATGCTGTAAAGCTGCTTTGACACGATCTGTATTGTTAAAAGCGCTATATAAATAAAGGTGACTTGACTTATGAACAATCACACAGCCAAAGTTTTGCTATATAGTATATATCAGTTTACGTAAGTATCAGTACGTATGCAGGTAAAGTAGGATCTACTGTCTATATCCAACAATTAATACAAAAAATATATATATATATTTTAATATATTCATATTGTTGCTAACTTTTTAACTGAAATAAAAAGTGAGTACAAAAGTAATTTTGTATATCGCAATTTGAAAGGATTATGAAAAATAGATTTTTATTATTATTAATTAAAATTTTTATACAAGTATCTCCAGAGGTGAAAGTTATATTTTGATAAATGATAAAAAAAAAAAAAAAAAAAAAAAAAACAACTGTTTTTCAGTAATTGTGTTTTTTCATAATTTTCCGTAATCGTGCAGAGTAAGACCAAAAATATTTCTTTAAAAGTCTTCAGAAAATCATGTGAACTTTTATTAATGTAATGGAGAAAGTCTCACCAGTCTTCTGGCTTGAGGGCATCAGGGTCACTGATGTACTCTGGCTCATCGTCCAACCAGCCGTCGGGTTTCACAGCATCTTCATCAGCAATCTTAGCAGGAGCGTCTTCGTCCCTGAGTTACAAACACATCAAATTATAAGGATATGGACAAAAGGTGATGCTTCTAATCCCCAGTATAACGCACACAGATATTCATTGTCCAAATACCCACACTTCTTGGCGTTCTTGGCCACTTGAGAGCGCGTGTGCGCGACAGAAGTAAGTGCGCAAGACTGTCCCAGGTCTTCAAAACGCCAAAGCGCAGTGCCCTTAACTCACACTATCTCCAATACCGCTCCGGAGCGCTATTTGAGGCTTAGTGTATCCCATCATGCATCATGTTCTGGAAATAAATTGTGGGACCTTTGCCGAGATCTTGTGAGAAGTCACGGAAACCTTTCCAATGCAAGTTAAATATTAATATTATAATTAGATATTACATATAATTTGGTTGAAAAACAAAAGTGTTGCACGTTTCATTGGTGCAAAGATGAGTAGTGGTTATATTTTGTACAACATTTGCAACTGCTTTTTATCACTTAATTAGAAGCACCACAAATTAAATTGTGTCATGTTATAGGGACTACTGAACAAGCATTTAGAAGTTGATTTTAAAATGCAAAGCATTTAAAATAAAACTAAAGCTATGTAAACACTACCCGATGGGATGCACTTATAATGAAAAGTTCTACACGCACTTGTGGTCTTCATCCTCACTTGGGCCAAATACAGGAAATACATCATATAAGTAGTCAAGTGCAAAGCTCGCAAGTGTGGGTATTTGGACAAGGCAAAAGACTCTCTCCGCCTCACCAGTCCTCGGGTTTGACGGCATCTGGATCCTGGATCTTGGGTCTCTCATCCCAGTCCTCTGGTTTGTGGTCATCAGGGTCCTCGATCTCGGCTGGGGGGTTGATGGGGGGAGTCATATCATTCAAGAGACTGCCGCTGTTCACCACCGTCTGGTCGACCAGGATCTCAAAACTGTTATCAGGGTTCAGCACTGCAGGAAAACACATTGACACACATGAGAAGACCATAAAAATTCTGTCCAACTTTCATATTTGATTTAGCAGACAGGCTAAACAAACGTGTAAATTTACTCTGACAGTAGGTGGCGCTTTTGGAAGCAGGATGAGGTGCGTATTGTTACCCAGTGTGTAGAGGTGAGTCTTCTTGTCGGTGTAGTATGTGCGGAGGTCAGCGTCTGGCTTCTTAGCATGCTTCTCCTCAAACTCGCCAGTTTTTGGGTTCTTGTGTCTAAAGATGAAGTGCAGTTTGTAATCCTCACCACACTTATCAGGCCCAAACATGATGGTGTATGGAGTCTTATCCACAAACTCCTCCTGTGAGGACAGACAGGGAAGAGTGAGGTGAGGACACATTAAATTCATATGCATTAAGTATCGTGTCCAGCTCATATGCTATCAATAAACTATATAAATACACAGCCATACAGGCACTGATTCTAGATATATCACAACAGGTCAGCACTAATTAAATACAGGCGTAAAAGGCTCCAAAAGGTTTTGTGATTGGATCACTGAACCCATACATGGTGGTAGTCAGAAATGCATGAGACCACATCACGTGTGTAATGGAGATGCCCTGGACTGCAGAGTAACACTCGTTTACTGTGATCATTCTGGGATGTGTAGTAAGAATGCGCACAAAACGTCCCAGCATTGTACCAAATCACACAGATTACATTTACTAAATGCACGAATAACTGGTAACACTTCACAATAAGAAACAGGGCCAGAAGTCACATCTTCACATTTCAGCAAATTGACAGTCTAGGTTAGTTTCCTACAAATTTAAACATATTTCAGGGCAGGTATAGCAGGAACTATTGCAATTTATACTGTCACCTGCACAATAAATATATAGACCATCTTACCAAGTCAAGATCAGGGGTTTGAGACAGCAGTTTAACATAAGCGCCGCCACAGTCAATGCCAGTCTGGAAGTTCACTTCATACCTGAGGAAACATGGCACATCATTAGCATTATTTTTCATTGGTGGATTTGGATTATTTGAGTGTATGGTTTCATTATCTTCTTGAACTGAGCTTTATTTTCAGGCAATGTCAATGTACTTTAATACTTGAAAACGCAAAGCAAATATGTACTTTGACATGAGATCGCTGGCAATTTCCAACTCCCATTTCATAAAATTTTAACTACAATATTGTCTTTATACTCATTTCATCTGGACAGGCCAGAGTAAACTGCATACCAAGAGCAGACATGAATACTCACTGGATGATGAGCGGTTTGGTGTCAAAGGTGAAAGGTCGCAGTAGAAGAGCAGAGATGGCGTGATGCTTAGCTTTAGATTTCAACACCAGACCTTTATCGCCTGGGAGTTTAGTGTCCTTCATCTCCTCAACCTCCCATTTACCTACACGCAAAACAACACACCACAACCTCAAGATCACCTCACACATGCTCAGCTCATGTGTCGTCTGCAAACTACTTTTATATTAAATGTCCAATTCAAACAAATTTAAACTATTTAAATAAAAACATCTTTAAAAAGTCAGAAACGACACATAACATAGCCTGGAACATTGTTCTGTAATTTTTTATTTTTTTTATTTTTTTAAATATATATTTATAGTGTTGGTCTTGTGTTTTTATGCTAAACAAATCATACAGGTATCCACACCTTTTCTCAACTTCAGATGAGCAGAAAATGAAATAGCATATGAAACTTACCATCATATTTTGCAATTTCTTCATCGATGCCATCTTTCTTGGCCTGGGATAAAACCCATCTAGACAGGAAACAAACAAACAAAAACAAAAACAATTCAACAACATAGAAAAATACTTGACAAAGAAAGGCCCTTTTTTCTCATATTTATGACAAATATCTTCAAATGTTACACTACTGTTCAAAAGTTTAGGGCTGGAAAGGCTATTATAGGCTAATTTAGCACAGCAGCATTAATTTGATCAGTAAAGACTTTCGTTACAAAATTAACACTGTTCTTATGAACTTCCTACTCTAAGAATCTTAAAAAAAAAAATAATAATAATAATATCATCCAGGATGACCGTTTTCAACATTGATAATAATCAGAAATGTTTCTTGAGCAGAATGATTTCTGAAAGATCGTGTAACACTGAAGACTGAAGTAATGATGCTGAAAATTCAGCTTTGCATCACAGGAATAAATGACATTTTAAAATATATTCAAACAAAAAACATTTTTTATTGTAATAAAATGTCACAATGCCACTGTTTTTAAAAAAAATTTTTTTAAAGAGTATAAGAGACTCAAAAACACCTTTAAAAATTTAACAGACCCCAAACTTTTGAACATAATTGCATTTACGACAGACATTTTCAATATATGCTCTCTCTGTTGTGAGGATAACAGACATCTTACCCATGAAATGTTCCTTTATCGAATGACTCCGCAAAGTAGTGCTCTCCCATCGGCTCTGGAGCTTTATATGTCACCTTCAATAAAGACGTTTGGGGAAGATGTTAACCTAGTTGCACCTGCATAATACTGTTTTATATTTAACAACATTTAGGCTTGTTACTAGGAAGATATAGAGTCATATGGGTTTGGAATGATATGAGGGAGAGAGTAAATCTGGACATAATTTAATTTTTATGTGAACTGGCCCTTTAAGTGACATGATTAACCACTGGCAGATGAAATACCTCGAACAAACACAGACCACCAGTGCTCTAGCTAAATCTCAATGATATCTTCCCAACAAGCATCAAGTCTCATTGTTCTCGAGAAATTTAAGTCAAGGGTCACTGATGTGGATGCTATTTTGAGTTGAATGTACGGCACTGAGGTGTTAATGAGCTGTTTTAGGTCGTCACCAACATCCCCTCCCGGATCAACATACGAGTGATAATTCAGCGGAATGAACTGAGAGCTACACGTTCGACCGTTTAAGCATGAAGATCCTGGTGTGTTTTTCAGATTTCTCAGCCAGCCTCAGTCTGAGCAGGTCTCGCTCTTACCTTGGGCACTGGTGGGGAAGTGGGGGCTTGCTGTGCCTCTTCCTCAACATCTTCCTCTTGCATGTCATCGATGGCATCTTCCACGTCCATCTCCATTTCATCGGCCTCCTCCTGTGCCCTCACGTGACCCATGAGGCCCAGACACAAACTCAGAGAGAGCAGCGCCACACATAACCGCATCTTCAGCTCCATAGTCTACAGACACAAGAGGGAATGAATTAGACATGGGTCAGGACAGTCCGCTAGTTGTCTAGCAACTCTGATTAGTTGGTTTATAAGGATGTAACGATTCACTCAACTCACGATTCGATTCACGATTTAAAAAAAAAAAAAAAGAAAAAGAGATTTAAGACAAATTATAAATTAAATGTGTTCTTTTATTATTGCTTGGACAAAATGCAGCACGTTTCTTTGTGAAATTGAAATATAACACTATAATAATATACTAATATAGCACTTGCATATTATTGCTCTTTTGTTGGTTTTGATTGCTTCTATTCTCCTCATTTGTAAATCGCTTTGTATAAAAGCCTCTGCTAAATAACAATGTAAATATAATGTAAATGTAAATAACAATAAACTGAAATTTTAAAACAAGCTCCAAATCAAATAAATAACAAATTAGAGGTAACCACTGCATTTTAATCATGATCCAAACAAAGATGCATGCAGCATGAGCAGTTTTTAATCTAAATTAGACTGTATAATTTCAAAATTTGAAGCAAAAACAGAATGGTCTGACTTCAGTTTTGTGATACTACTGTATCTGCATGAAATGAAACAGAAGAGGAGCTGAATGCAGATTCACTCTCTGCCAGCAGGTGGCCCTTTAAGCGTTTCCGCTTTAAACAAAGCAGCGCTGCACTTATACAGAGGTAAGATGAAAAGAAAAAATACCATATAATCTTTTCTACAGACAGTAAGCTCCCCTCAGACATACTTTCATATAAACTCCTACCCCTAATTGAATCGCGATTTGTTTAGCATCTCAACCGATTTGAATTGTCACATATATGAATCGATTTTCAACCGTCTCGAGGATAATCGTTACATCCCAATATGATGTTGGTTGTGAGTTTTCTTAAAGGGATAGGTTCATGCAAAAAATGAAAACTCTATCATCATTATTCACACTCAACAGCTGATGGTCCCGCTGACTTTCATAGTATGGAAATACACTGTGGAAGTCAATGGGACCAACAACTGTTTGGTTATCCACATTCTTCAAAACATCTTGCGTATTCAAGAGAAGAAAGAAACTCACACAGATTTGGAACGACATGAGGGTGAGTAAATGTTGACAATTAAAATTTTTAGGTAAATTATCCCTTTAAAACATGAAGGTTTCTTTAAAATTGATAGTTTTTGAGACAATATATCAACTAGTAGAAGTCTGAAAATGTGTAGATTTGCACATCCTCAAACAATCAATCAATTTTCTGGAAAACCATCCAACATTTTCATCAAGACCTACTTAAACTAAAAACGTTCTCTCAGCTCTTCCAGTGTAAAATCTCAGTATGATCATGCTGGCGTGAACATCTACACTAGACACTGTCACTATAACAGATTGAACAAATGAAACAGTTCATCACGTTTACCTGTGTGTGTTAGGGTCAATGACTGGACGCTTGTCTTTAAGGCTCAGACAAACCAAACCGACATCAAAGAACTAGCAGCAATGAAAGGAAATGTACTGTCGTCTCACAATGTCTGTATCTGGGCCACAAAGTTGAGCTTGAACAAATACAAAGACCAACTGTGCCTGTATGAGAGGAAATAACTCTCCATACCAGCAGGTGTCTAAGCTGATTCGCTGAGCTAAACAGCCAATCAGAGTGATCAGTCTGACGAGCTTCGCCAACAATTCAACATACTCAATCGTGTGAATAGAAACTTAAAAAAATTTGAAAGTCGGTTACACTTTATTTTAGAGTATGTGTACTTACAGTGCTACCCATGAAAATACTGGTAATATAAGGTAACTACATGGGTTAAGGTTAGGTTTAGGGGTAGGTTCAGGGTTAGTACCTAGTTATTGTAATTGCTATAAAAAGTACACTGCTGTTCAAATGTTTGGGATAATGTTTTTTTTTTTAAGTCATGTTCATGAAGGTGCATTTATTTGATCAAAAACAGTAATACTGTAAAAATGTATTACAATTTAAATAATTGTGCTCTATCTGAATATACTTTACAATAATTTATTTCTGTGATGCACTACTCCAGTCTTCAGTGTCACATGATCCTTCAGAAATCATTCTAATATGCTGATTTATTATCAATGTTGGAAACCTGTGATTCTTTTTTTTTTCCAGGATTCTTTGATAAATAAAAAGTTAAAAAGAACAGCATTTATTTAAAATAGAAATCTGTTCTATTTTCCTTGCTGAATAAAACTATTAATTTCTTTACTAACCCCAAACTTTTGAACGGAAGAGTATATTGTTACAAAAGATTTGTATTTTAAATAAATGCCGTTCCTTTAACGTTTTATCAAAAAATCCTGTATAACAGGTCCAAAAAAAATGAAGCAACACAAATGTTTCCAACACTGATAATAAATCAGCATATAAGAATGATTTCTAAAGGATCACATGACACTGAAGCCTGCAGTAATGATGCTGAAAAACCAGCTTTGCATCACAGGAATAAGTTATATTTTAAATATATTAGAACAGAAAACTTATTTTATATTTCAATAATATTTCACAATATTACTGTTTTTTTAAACAAATAAATGCAGCCTTAATGAGCATAAAATCATTAAAATATTTTACTGATGTACAGGTGCTGGTCATATAATTAGAATATCATCAGAAATTTGATTTATTTCACTAATTCCATTCAAAAAGTGAAACTTGTATATTATATTCATTCATTACACACAGACCGATATATTTCAAATGTTTATTTCTTTTAATTTTGATGATTAGCGCTTACAGCTCATGAAAGTCAAAAATCAGTATCTCAAAATATTAGAATATTACTTAAGACCGATACAAAGAAAGGATTTTTAGAAATCTTGGCCAACTGAAAAGTATGAAAATGAAAAGTATGAGCATGTACAGCACTCAATACTTAGTTGGGGCTCCTTTTGCCTGAATTACTGCAGCATAACTTGCATTGTTTCAGTTAAATTGTTTTCATGTGAAATACAAATTCAGTCATATTAATAACCTTAGGCTGCTTTTAGCCTTACGCTGGAGTTGGTGCACTTTCCGGCAATGAAACTAAGTGAATAATTAAATAAATTACCATGATAATATTGTGCATCAGCGATCTCACAGGCTGATGATAGTATGATGTGACAATTGAGCATATCGCCCAACACTAGTGCACAGGTGCAGATGTAAAGAGGCCTGTCGCTACAGACATGTAGCAGTGGACATGTTGCCATCTCAGGGTCCCCATGACTCTGGTCGCTCAGCGATGGCAGAAAGGCGGAGTTCTGCAGCATCAGCCCCTTTTCTTTAATAAGATTTACCCCAATGAGATTACACACACACACACACCCCTATATCAACATGTGCAAACACGCACTCCTCTAAAAGAACCAGCATTTTACCATAAAACGTGTTTTGTGGTGCATAAAACCAAGCATTTGCCCTCTATGTTCACCATAAGCATCATTTCAACTTAAGTATCATCTGGAGTGAGTTAACAGAAGCAAATATAAATACTCTAATAACCACCTCAATTTCACTCCATTACAAGACACACAAGCCCTTGCTTTCTTTTTTCAGCGTAAGCATGTGATTACTGTCATTCACCTCAAGAGCAGAGCTTTACAGCGCTGTCAGATCATTCCTCAGAGGTAAGTAAACACTGCAAAAAACCTTAAACGGGCAACACAGTCATGTTTGAACACACGCAGACGGTGTACCCCACAGACTGTTGTGCTAATGAGCTTAACACACTCAGGATTAGTGCGACTGAAGCAACGGTGCCAACAGCGTCCGATAACAACACATCACCATGGCACCCAAAACAAAACAAAACCACTTTCACTGGAGTACACACAAACTACAAGACATGACCAACCTCACAAACAAACCACAACTTGGGCTGCACGGTTTGAGGATAATAACGAAACTGCGATTTTTGTGATAAAAAACGAAAAAAACAATTAACAAAAGGCCTAAAAAAAACCCCCCCAAAAAACAAAATTGTTCATATGAACATATGAAATAAATTTCACAAATATTGATGTTTAGATAAATATGACAAAGACAAGATTATTAACAGCATAAGCATCCAGTAAATGTAGTTAGATGAGATTTAGTTGTCTACGGTCAAGAAAACATTTAAAGGTGAAGAGGACATCTCATCCCTGGGGCATCTCACCCCATCTAATAGTGTTATATCAGACATCTGCCACCCTGCTCTTGAGATATCTGCCATAAATCACCCAGATCAACCACTACTGAGCAGTTCTAAACTATAAACACAAACAAATCAACTTAATACTGCACTGAGATCAGAGTCAGACCAACTCAAGCTAAGCTTGAGATTACAGAGAAAAAAAATGCTAAGAGCATGTGTTATCAAATCTCACTGAACTGAAGAGAGAAATTCACTTGAGGCTGATCTTTAGGAGCAGGACATTAGAGTTGAGGATCCCTGGGGCTACACAGGATGGAATGTGTGTGTGTGTGTGTGTGTTTGTATTGTAGTGGGGTTGGGGGTCACAGGATACACTCCTGACCCATCTGTTGCTCAGTGAACGTGTGGGGGTAGAGCGATTACAGACAACACACAATGCCAGCACTCCATCATCAGCACTATTAAAGCTAATCAGCAGTTAACTTTAGCATCTGAGCTAAACCAACGCAAGACATCAGCAAAATTAAACAGAGCATTTAGCAGAGACCCACCGACTCATGCAACACTTGTTAAATGAAGATCACTGTTTTAAACATTTTTTAAAAAAATCAGAGGAACACTAGGATTTTTTGTGCTTAAAATGACTAATATTAGTAAAAAATGCTAATAGTAAAACTCACTGTTTCTCCTTCTTGAAAGACCGAAACACTGTTTTAGCAACATGCTTTCAGAACAACATGCCATTCGAATGAAGACAGTCTTTAAAATGATTAGTGCACTACAAATAAAAGCAAAAACCTCAATTTTTTTTTTTTTAAATCCCAAATTTTGAAGGTCCCAGATTTTTGGACCACTCGTACTAATTAAATTAACACTATTTTCACACAATATTTACTCAAAATTCACATTAGTTCAAAGAATAATGTGGAGAAATTGACAATTCTCCAGTTGATTTAGAAGCATTTAAAACACAGCACACACAAACACAAGTGGGAAGTAACACCTCTGTTAATCGTCCAAGCAGACAGTTATCGGCCAATATCAGCCCATTAATTAGACTGAAATACATCACTACAGAACAAACTCATTTCTACAAAGGATCATTAGAAGGGGTCTAGTGGCTCCTGTTTGCACACAGAAGATTCATTAGTTCTGGACTGGACTCCATCCTGCCCCCTAAACAAACAATTGGGACTGAAAGAGGAAGGCATTCAACACTGCAGTGCTAACGGACAGTGAGCTGCTTCAAATCCAGTTTGAGCCGAGATCTGCTCCGCTGATTAAATACGACTGATCCATTAGACCCGCCACAGCACCCGCTGATGAAGCCCACAGGCTCCGACCGATCCGCCCATATCAACAGCTCCGATCAGCCAGTCTTCTCTGGTCACTGCAGCGTTCCGTGGTCAGGTAGCTTTGCGTAGTGACTGACAGACTGTATAAAACACTTTCCTACAGAGCTGTGCTAGTTTCATCGCTCTTTCTTTTCACGTGACAAAATATTATGTTGTAATAGATAATAAACGAATTATGCACAATATATAATGAAATATGACTTTGCTACACTGTGAATATCACAATGATTTTCATGGTTATACATGGCCATTAAGATTTCTCTTTAAACTAGTTTCACAATCAGTCCTTTTTTCCTCTGACTCGCAAGTCCTATAAGAACCAGAAAAAACATAACTTCTGCAGGAATTGCTGTTGGAGTTGGTAAGCATAATTAATTTCATTTAATGAGTTAAAACTGTCTAAGCGAATCAATTCAAATCAATCTATCAGCTGAACTCTGAATGATTAGTTTGCATCATTAAACTCAAAAAGCTTTTTTGTTAAAATCTGATCATTTTGGCATGAAATGAACATTCACTATTTTCTAGATGCATGTTATAGAAGTCATTGTGACAATTCATCCGTGCACAGGTTTTATTCTTTTATTCATTCATTCACGCACCTTGTCATTTTTAATCAAAATGTCATAGCTGGTACTTGTAAAAACATATTTAGATAAAGAACAACACAAATGATCTATCACAACATTTCAGAATAACTTGGATGATTATCGTCACAATACCAGTCATGTACAGTCGGCCAGCTGTCTTTGCATTATAAACATCTTCAGGTTGATATAAGACTTGATCATCACGCTGCAGTACATTCTGCAATAACAACCGGTCGATTGTGTGTTATATTTGTTGTTTATACAACTCAAAGTGCTGGTTAAATGATTGTCCAGAGCAGGTGCTCGTTATGTCAGACTTATATGTGGTCCCAGCATAACCTAACCAGGGGTTTGGTCAATTCAGCACTCAATAGTGAATACATACACTTCCAGAACACATGGTTAAGCCTCTTTACACTCGAGTGCCACAGATCTGGGCTTGAGACGATGGGGGAAGGTACCACAGACCTTCTACACACACAACCTTCCCAGAGTGCACCAGTGTGACTCAATGCCTCTGAGCAGGATACAGACCATAAAAGCGAATAGATAAAACTGCGTAGATAATTCAAATGACCTAGTTCATAGATATCAAAGACAAAGGAACTTGAATGGCAGTGTTAGGGAAGTGTTAAACTCCTTGACAAGAGTTACCACCAGGAAACTGATCTTTTGGTTAAACATAAAGGGCAAAGTTGAGCTCTACATTCGAAGTGCCAGAATCCGAAAACATGTAGTTACATGTTAACAAGCCACTCTTGCTGAGATTAACTGCATGATTCTGTTAATGTAAGCAAATGAGAAGTCTTATACCAAGTGTTCTTTGGTTTTAATATAACCAAAATTCATTTAAGTTTCTAGCCCATGCAAATGTCAAGAGTATATCTCGCGTGACCTCTACCTTTCCTCTTAAAGGGCGGAAATGACGGTTCAACTGACATGTGCGGCTCTAGTTCAGCCGGTTTGGCTTTTCCGCATTAAATTATATCCCCCACACTGCCATGCTATTCCATAAACCACCAATTATGAACTCAAACCGAAAGCAAAAGATTAGGTTGAGTAATATTTAAGACCAACATCATGCTATGTGCATATCTGTGCGCTATATATTTAATATTAGACACACCTACGAAATCGTACATCTAACTTTACTTACAAATTTAAATTTTATATAAAAATGAATTAAACCTTACATATGTGTGTATACTCATTTTAATATGCAGAGGTCAGAGCAACTTAAAGTAAATCGGTCACCGCATGTTTGACTAACTTCATTCAATTAATTCGCAAATCTCTCTCAGCAGCTCTGCCCACCCCCAACATTTGATAAAGACCTCACAAACCGCACTTCAGCTTTCATCTCACTCCGTTGACAAGAAAATCACACGATCAATAACGTGAAGCGGGTTTCTGTGATGGGTTTTGATTATACGGCTGATTTTATTGACATGACACCTGTATCAGTTAGCTTAGCTCAAGCAGCTAACTGACGAACTAGCCTTTAGGTCTACGCACATATTCTCAGTTTAACACTCGAGCTGAACCATACAATCCCGCTTTCTTACAATAACACATCGGCAAACCATACTGCACATGAACTGAAAGGCACACAGGTGTAGTAAAGCTGATATTTGCAGGTTTAGCATACTCACCCGTACACACTGATGCAGCACTCCGCCTGCGACTCTAGCGCGTCACGTGTGGCTATGGACGAAAAGTCCAGAAACAGAGGCTCCGCCTTCCACGCGCATCCGATTGGCTACTGTACTCGGCGTAGACACGCCTCTTAGACATTGCGAGATGGTGATTGGACAGATCTTACGTCTGTCATGGACTGAGTTCTCCGCCTCCGACCTGCACCTCGTGGACACCGCTGATTGGCCGTCGAGGACAGGGAAATAGACGCTTATTGGACACATCACAGTGGAAGTGAAAGATGACGGATCCTTGGGAAACAGTCAAATAGCTACTTTTTATTAAGTAATCTCTTAAGTCACACAACAATTCCGTAAGAGCTTGATTTCAACATTGTGTTTTTACCTTATGTTGATTCATATTGGAATCACCTGTTTGGAAAAAGGTTTGGTTAATACCTAATCAATATTTAATTACAAACAAGGTAAAGGAAGTATCATTCAAAATTATACACAGGATTTACCCAGCCAAATATTATTTGGTAAAATTTAAATCTGATATTGATTTTAGTTGCTCCTTTTGTGTCAGTTGCCCTGAAACTGTGGTGCATTTGTATTGGCATTGCCCTTTTGTAAAAAAAAAAAAAAATTGGCAAAATGTCTGATTTTATTGTCATTTTGTTTTGTTTTGGAAATATGTATTATGTGGTATCTTAGAGAACAGCAGAGAAAAGCACAGTCACGCTTACATGATAAATCTTATTTTTTTTACATGCAAAATGTCATATTCACAAATGTAAGTTCTGCAAAAAAACAAAAAAAACTTTTGTTTCAGGAAGGAAATGGAGCATTATATTGATACTATACGATTTTCTATGAAACAAAAGGTAATTGAAACGGTGAAAGTTTAGTTTGTAAATGTTTTAATTTTTTTTTTTTAGAAATCTTTATTAGTATACAGCCCCTCTAGTGTATAATTGTTTATATCATGTATAATGTTTGTTATATACATGTAACTTGTTCTTGTTAATAATTAAAGAATTTATTTTTTATTTTGCAACAATTTGTCCACATGCCAAATTTATTTTAGATTTTATAGCAGTAAACATTTTTGACGAAAATTGTTGTCCTGCAGGCTTCTGTCTAAATGTTGGAAAATAGTAGAATTAGATTCGTAGAATAATACTGTCTTGGTGGTGTCTAATACCAAGCTACCTTAGTTTTAGTACAAAATTTTGTTACATTATGAATTGTGACACAACGTAATGTTGTAGTAGATATATATATATATGATACATAACGTATAACAGACATTATCATTAGACATTATCCTAGCATTAACTTTAAAGTTACAGTTCACCCAAAAATGAAAATTCTGAAAAATATTGGTAATCAATCAGTTTTGGTGTCATACAGTTAATGATGTAGAATCTGCATCCCTTTAAGGGTCCTTGTGTGGCAGCATACTGTATATTTCCATCTGTTCTCCTTCAAGCTGATTTGCCCATTTAATTTAAATGTAAGTTTCACATCCTTTAGTGTGTGTTTGTGACTATATTCTTTATTGCTGGTTATTGTCATGCGAGTGAAACTAAATTCCAGTATTTAGTGATTAGGGCACACCCTAAAAGTCTCTGATCTTGTTTGTTTTTCAGGTGGGCTTCATCTCATTTACATCAGCTGACCGGCCCCAGGGCAGTGAGACAGGTAGAGAAGCTGTCAAGGGCTAGTTAACTCGTTAACCTTCTTACTATAAAACTTGCTTATAAAGACGCCCCCAAGGGGTCTTCATGACCTCATAAATAATGCTGAAGATTGATGTATTTATTCACTGGATTGACCTGAATATTATTCAAGACAATAAAAACGTGGCAAAAATTGTCATCAGAAGTTGGGTGGGTAAAGTCAAAGGCACTTGTTATATATATATATACACAGTGAGGAAAATAAGTATTTGAACACCCTGCTATTTTGCAAGTTCTCCCACTTAGAAATCATGGAGGGGTCTGAAATTGTCATCGTAGGTGCATGTCCACTGTGAGAGACATAATCTAAAAAAAAAAAATCCAGAAATCACAATGTATGATTTTTTTAACTATTTATTTGTATGACACAGCTGCAAATAAGTATTTGAACACCTGAGAAAATCAATGTTAATATTTGGTACAGTAGCCTTTGTTTGCAATTACAGAGGTCAAACGTTTCCTGTAGTTTTTCACCAGGTTTGCACACACTGCAGGAGGGATTTTGGCCTCCTCCACACAGATCTTCTCTAGATCAGTCAGGTTTCTGGCCTGTCGCTGAGAAACACGGAGTTTGAGCTCCCTCAAAGATTCTCTATTGGGTTTAGGTCTGGAGACTGGCTAGGCCACGCCAGAATCTTGATATGCTTCTTACAGAGCCACTCCTTGGTTATCCTGGCTGTGTGCTTCGGGTCATTGTCATGTTGGAAGACCCAGCCTCGACCCATCTTCAATGCTCTAACTGAGGGAAGGAGGTTGTTCCCAAAATCTCGCAATACATGGCCCCGGTCATCCTCTCCTTAATACAGTGCAGTCGCCCTGTCCCATGTGCAGAAAAACACCCCAAAGCATGATGCTACCACCCCATGCTTCACAGTAGGGATGGTGTTCTTGGATGGTACTCATCATTCTTCTTCCTCCAAACACGTTTAGTGGAATTATGACCAAAAGTTCTATTTTGGTCTCATCTGACCACATGACTTTCTCCCATGACTCCTCTGGATCATCCAAATGGTCATTGGCAAACTTAAGTCGGGCCTGGACATGTGCTGGTTTAAGCAGGGGAACCTTCCGTGCCATGCATGATTTCAAACCATGACGTCTTAGTGTATTACCAACAGTAACCTTGGAATCGGTGGTCCCAGCTCTTTTCAGGTCATTGAAAAACTCACCTTTCTTAGGATCATTGAGACCCCACGAGGTGAGATCTTGCATGGAGCCCCAGTCCGAGGGAGATTGACAGTCATGTTTAGCTTCTTCCATTTTCTAATGATTGCTCCAACAGTGGACCTTTTTTCACCAAGCTGCTTGGCAATTTCCCCGTAGCCCTTTCCAGCCTTGTGGAGGTGTACAATTTTGTCTCTAGTGTCTTTGGACAGCTCTTTGGTCTTGGCCATGTTAGTAGTTGGATTCTTACTGATTGTATGGGGTGGACAGGTGTCTTTATGCAGCTAACGACCTCAAACAGGTGCATCTAATTTAGGATAATAAATGGAGTGGAGGTGGACATTTTAAAGGCAGACTAACAGGTCTTTGAGGGTCAGAATTCTAGCTGATAGACAGGTGTTCAAATACTTATTTGCAGCTGTATCATACAAATAAATAGTTAAAAATCATACATTGTGATTTCTGGATTTTTTTTAGATTATGTCTCTCACAGTGGACATGCACCTACGATGACAATTTCAGACCCTCCATGATTTCTAAGTGGGAGAACTTGCAAAATAGCAGGGTGTTCAAATACTTATTTTCCTCACTGTATATATATATATATATATATATATAAATATATATATTTAGAAATACAAAGCTGCCATAAGGGTGGAACATAGTAGAATGATATATCTTTTGATTTTTAAATTTATAATCATGCTCATAACTTTGAAGATAGTATAAAAACAATACTTTGCAACCACGTCTGCATAACAACATATAAACAAGTCAAGTTTGGACTTTGTCTTTATTCACAGGAGCATTACATTTTCATTTAAGTTCATTTGGGCTAATCAAGAGAAAACAATGAAGGGATAGTGAAAGTTGATGGCGCTGTATTTCTCCTCGACCTGTGCGAGGAAGTGACTCTCCTCGAAAACAACATCAGCGTTGTTGTAGGCCAGATGGTGTTATCTTACTGCACAAACTTTCTCTTTTTCTTTCTTTCTTTGAAGATTACTTCGCTCTAGCTTTGCCAAAAAGACCTTGTCAAATGTGCTGATTGCTCATTTTACCTTTAACCATCAGTGTTGTATTATGATACGAAATCATTGGTGTATCATTTTAAGGCATGAAAAAATATTAGGACCCTTGACAAATTTGTGTAGCAAACCAAGCATCTAAATATCAGTGCACTGATTCACACCGAGCTATACAGATTTCAAGCCATAGTTGTACATGTCTTTGGCAGGTTTTTGGTCCATGATCTGATTGTGTTTACCCTACCGGCTCTATTGTAAAATGCCGCCACATCAGCACGCTACTGTCACATTAAGGCAGGAAGAGGAAAAACAACATAGCAAGAAATAATATGTGTTACCGGAAAGCAAAAAATTATAATAAAAAAGGTTAAAAAAAAAATGTTTGATTTCATTTGAATTATACCAAGAAAAGTCCAGCGATTTCAGTTTTTAGAAGAAACAGTTTTGCAGCATACTCTAGTTACAATAAACGTTACTCTTTCATTATAACGCATCTTTTAGACTGACTTTGGAAACACACGCTAGGCCTGTGCACAAACAAACACATATCTAGCACGGCCAAATGCCTGTGTGTACTCTTAATGTATCATAATAAATACAATAAATACACACCATTTGGAGTAGCCTAAACAGAATCATTTGTCAACTAATTAACAACACAAATTGAACTTTGAAAATCGAATCTCAAGTAGGAAATTAAGAAGAGTCCTCCGTTCCAAAAGCAGCATTTGTTGAATGTCAAAGTGCATCGTGAAACGGGCGAGACCGTTCAGGAAGCCCTTGACAACAGACCAGTGTAATTACAGAAACTCAACCATGGGCATATATACATATAAATACAGTTTACAAAATACAGCGTCATCAGTCGTCTGCCAGCTACTGCGGCGCGTCTGACAGCTCCAGCTGTATGTCTTTGAGGGAGCGCTCGCCTGGCGTTCTCTACCCTGCTAGAACAGCTTGTCGCCAGCAGTTGGCGCTATGGGACCAAGCTAAAGAAACTCGTGTGAAGAGCTCATGTGGAGGTGCTGAGCAGACTCCATCCTGCACCAGAGACCCGGTGAAGTCATGAGGTATCGTTGAACATCAGTCACTCTGCTTTCTTGATGAAAATCTGTCGAGAGAAAAGGCGGAACTGACAAGAAGGTTCTCGACTGTAATGATCTGTTCGCAAATGACATGACAAAAATGATTCTATACAGTACTGTGCAATTTCTATCTTTTGCCGTAGTGTGTCAGCATTTCCAAACATGCCTTTTGCCAGTAATAATCCAGGGAGGTTTTTGTATGCACAAGAAGTCTGACGAGATCTGAGATCTCACCGTCATCCAGTCTGTATGGAGTGACATGAAGAATCAGAAAAAAACTAAATCCAGAAGAACTGTGGCCAACGTCTCCAAGACACTTGAAGAAACCTTACTGCAAAGCTACCGTACTGTGAAATGTTTTAGGTGAGGATGTTTTCAAAAATTATGTTATAAATAGATTTTGTTTATCAGTTAACTTCTATTAACTAAATCAAATCAACATTTCGTGTGACCATGCACCCTTTGCATTTAAAACAGCTTTTTTTCCCCTAGGTACACTTGCACACTTGTTTTTTAGGTAGCTTTGCAGGAAAGTGTCTTCAAGTGTCTTAGAAATAGACATAGACAGATAGAGATAACTGGATAGATAACTAAAGACTTTTGCACAGTAATGTATATGTACAGTATATATAAATTACAGTTTCCACAAAAAAATATAAAGCAGCACAACTGTTTTCCAAATTGACAATTGTAAGAAAAGTTTCTTAAGCAGCAAATCAACGTATTAGAATAATTTCAGAGGGATCGTGTGGTAATGGCTGTTAATTCAACTTTGATATCACATATATACTTTTAAAATATATATGTTGAAATATTAATATTATACATATTACTGTTTTTGCTGTACACTGTAAAAAAAAAAAAAAAAAAGTTTATGCAACAAAAATGTGAGAATCTCCCACAAAAATAAGTTGAGCAAACTCAAAAATCTGCTGAAGCTGGTAAAAATAATTGTTTTAAGTTCGCTCAAATTTTTTTTTTTACAGTGTATTTTCAATCAAATAAATGTAACCTTGGAGATTGAAAAATCTTACCAAGCCCAAACTTTTGAACACTAGTGTATATTGCATATAAATTATGCATTAATATAAAATAAATTAAAATACAGTTTGTAGTACATTTTGTGTATATTTGTTTATTTAATTTTTTTAGAAAATATTTTTGCCTTTTTAACAAAATAATCTGGTAAAATAAGCAACAAACAACAAACAAAAAACAAAATATATATATATTAGTGCTGTCAATCGATTAAAAAATGTAATCGCGTTAACCACAGTCATGGACTGTGATTAATCATGATTAATCACAAATTTAAAATACTAGGATTTACCTGTAAATGTGTTGAAATAAAGAAATGCATGACAAACTAGTTTAAGGAAACAGAATCTTTCACACTTCCGCCAGGTGTGAGACACAATCATTATTATTCTTTTATCATTATTCTTTTGTTTTTATTCAGCCATAATCAGCCTTTAAACTGGCAATAAAACGTTTACTAAGCCACATCGCTTCAATCCCAGTATACATTTACCCAACTATTATCAAAAGTATTTCTAAATAAATACAACAAAACATTTCTTGCGACCTTACGTGAAGTATTATGACAAAATGCATTATGAAGAAGAATTGGACCTGTTCTGCAGGTGCATTAGAGCTAATATTAGCATCATGCTACATAAGACAATTTATGAGATTAATAGTACACTTTTACTCAGAACTCACTTAAATCCACCATTGAGTGTTTGTAATAACTTCCTTTTGCGATCACATGTGGAATTTGTTAAAATATGCTATTTATAACCTTTTATATCACTGCACAAATTAGCATTTCAGATGTACACATTTAACTAAAAAAATCACATACAAATATCCTATCGTAATCGTGTGTTTATTATCTCATATAATATATAGTGGCAGTTGTCATGTTTATTTCTGCTGCTCTGCTGAAACTCAAGTTGTTTGATGTTACACCCGCCTCTCTGTTCTTAAGTTGCCAGGTATGTTACATTCCAAGTATAATACACATTAGTAAAATGATCTATTTTAATTTTTATTTGTCTATATACACCTTGGGCGGCAAGTAATTTTCAAATTTCAAATAATTTTGTAATTTTTCCCGCGACTGTATTTTCAAAATCGCCCACTTGTGACGTTACCCTAGCAACACTGGTGCTGTACCCTCATCACACACTGATAGATAACCTTCCGCGCTGAGATGACGGGAAGAAGTTGGGGTCAAACCTTATCAAGCGATTAATCTGCGTTAAAAAATTTTTTGATTAATCACGTGCGTTAACGTTGACACCCCTAATATATATATATATATATATATACATACACACACACACACACAGACACATACACACACTGCTAAAAAAAAAATTTAAGAAACACTTTGAAAACACATTCAAATATGCAAATAGGGTTCAAATATGCAAAAGATGCTAGAAAACTGAAGAATCTGCAGGACATGGAGGATTTTTCTGAAGAACAGTGCTCAGTTTAACTGTTCAGAACAAAAAGGGACTCATGAACAACCATCACAAAAAAAACAAAAAAAAAAAACAGTCGTAGCTCATCCAGGTAATCACGCACAGTATTAAGAACCAAGGGTTCTCAAACTTTTGAAGGGGGTTATTTTAATACTTTCAGCAATTTTTTTGTCTTGTGGACTAAATGTAAACATCTTTTATGTAAAATATCTTACTCAGGACAGTACTAAATAAACAATAACATGCATTTTGAATGATCTCTCTTATTGTGTTAAAATTAACTCACATTTTCACAGATTCTGCAAGGGGTTCATAAACTTTCAAGCAGCACTGTATATACACACACACACACACGTTTGTTTCTGTGAACTGTGGGGACTTTACATAGACTTCTATTACTTTTATACTGACCAAACAATATTTTTTTATCCCCTAACCCAACCCTAACCCAGAATACAGAAAACCTGTTTGCATTGTTACACTTTCAGATAAACATCATTTACTATTTTTAATAATTTTTTTTTCCTTGTGGGAACCCCACAATGTCAAAAATGTTAGGTTTTACTATCCTTGTGGGGACATTTGGTCCCCACGATGTAGCATAAACAAGTACACGCACACACACACACACACGCACGCACACACACACACACACACACACACACACACACACACACACACACACACACACAAACAAACAGTATGTAGGTTGGGTTGGCTGCTAGGTGTAAGTCCATCTGAGTGAGGAACAGATGGTGAACGGTTGTGTTGTGCCGTACCTCGCTGAGAATGACCCACACAGGAGAGTCAGTCAGGACTGAGAGCCGCAGAGCCTCCAGCGGGCCGAAGGAAGCGTCCACCTCCCCCTCCGCAATCCCGTTCTCAAACTTCCCTGAGGGATGACAACCAACACACATGGTCAGAGGCTGGATGCTACATCTTCAGTTCACAAGCTCTTCATACATGATGTGGGGAGTAGAATGCTGAGGCAAATCGAGCCAAATCTTCACATTTTAATTCATTCAGTAGAAAAACATACCATTAATAGGTTATCACTCTCATTGTGACCAAGTACTGTAATTCATGTTTTTGTGTGAAATGTCTCATCAAACAACACACAAAGCACATTAAATAAACCAACATACAGGAGAGCAGGACAAAATGATAAATATTTTGAATGATTTATACACATTTTCTGCTTGTCCATGTTCCTGCAAGTGCTCAAAAGCATCTGTTTATGACTCAGTATATTAATGACTGAGAGGATATCTAATGCTCTGTCATGAGCGACGGGCTTCAATAAACCCTGAGGCACAGTAATCAGACAGACATCCATACATAATAATGAGAAAACCCTCTATACGAGAGAGTGAGAGAGAAAACAGTCGAGATACGGCACCGCAAAAGACTTTAGACATTTCAAAAGACAGTTTTTGTAGGATTTTCCCATTGGATTTGGAGTGCAAGCTCAAGAAAGTAAGAGAGAATGACAGAAAGCAGTGAATGATTCACACAAATATCTGAATTCTCATGTAACAGCTTCAGAAGTGGGCGGCACTGGCGCTCTCTCAGGAGAATGTCACTGTGGAGGCTTTTAATAGGGCCGTATGATATTGCATATTGCATCAATTCTATATCACTTATAATCACAAAATGGGTTAAAGATTTACATTTAGTCATTTTGCATTTTGCAGGGTTAAAGATGGTGAAACAAGACAGGTGTTTAACTATAGCATCCAACACAACATGCTGACAACAGTCATTCATAACCAGTGAATCTGTGCATCAAAAATTCAGAAGCATTGTTTCTTTCTGAGAAAAAAAAAATCAGCTTTATGTTATTAGGCCAGAGCGTGCTTCATACGAGCATCATTGGTGTTTATGGGCTGAATCATGCTGCTATATTTAGTATGTACTTCACAGCAGATGCAGTGTATGTTTCTGTTCACCTATTCGGATAAAGCCATCTTCTGTGCGCTGGTACTTCGGCGTCTTCTCTCTCCCCTCCTTCAGTGCTTCTTTCTCCGACTGAATATTCTGATAAAGAGGAACAAAAGTGTTGGAGTGTTTCTGTGCATAACCCTCTCCTCTTCAGTATCTCATCACATCTGTTCTTCAGCCAGGAAAACACACATGCTCCCTGTTTAACAAACCTGGAGTACATACACATTATACAAGTCCTTAATAACCACAGTCCAAAATAGCAGAACTTTATCAATTTAACTGATTACCCCAGAATCCAATTTTACTGTAAAAACCTATAATCAACAGACATAAAGTGTTTTTTAATAAGGTATCTGTATTATAAGATTTGGTTTGCCATTATTTTCCAATATATTAGAGCATATTACATGTTGTGAAAATTTGTGTTAGATAAGTTATCATCTAATCACAAGGTGAGGGCAACACAAAGAAATATTTTCTTAATGTCGCATTATGAAGCTTGCATAAACTCACAGCTTTTTTTATTGAGGTGAAAACGTTATATAGACAAAAAACTGAGCTTCTGCCCTGTGAAATTATAAATACAATTCAGTTTTGCTACTGAAAGCTATATTTTTCAGCAACAATGTGACAACATGACTGATAAACACTGGTATTTCACACACACACACACACACACACACACACACACACACACACACACACACACACAAACAAACAAACAATCTCTTTCTCAAATTCAGTCATATAAATGTAAGAATTATAGGTTTAAGGGCCGTAAGTAAAATAACTACCATTACTTTATGTTTTTGGTCACATTATTTGCACATTTTTAACATCAATGACATCTTTAACTTGTCCAAGCTGGCAAGTGATCATGATATAAGTGGAATAATCACATTTAAAGAATTAGCTCACTTCCAAAATAAACATTTCCTGGTAATTTACTCACCTTCATGTCATCCAAGATGTTCATGTCTTTCTTTCTTCAGTTGCAAAGAAATTACATTTTTTGAGGAAAACATTCCAGGATTTTTCTCCATATAGTGGACTTCAATGGTGCTCAGCAGGTTGAAGGTCCAAATTGCAGTTTCAATGCAGCTTGAAAGGGCTCTACACGATCCCAGCCGAGGAATAAGAGTCTTATCTAGCCAAACGATCGGCCACTTTCTTTAAAAAAAATAAATAGAATTTATATACTTATATAGAATTTTAACCACACTTGCACTAGCTCGATCTCATGCATTACATAATCTCGTTGGAAAGGACACGCGTGGTTAGTTCTTCGTCTGTGTACCTCGTTCCAAAAAGTTAGGGTAGTGCAAAAAACTCCATCTCATTTTCTCCTCCAACTTCGAACAAAACGAACAAAACGAACAGAACGAACAAAATCGTTCGACATCGTTGCTTTACCTTTTTTGTGAAGGGCGTTTGACTTTCTTTGCACGTTTGCTTTGTAAATACTGGGTTGGTACTTCAGCCTACATTACGTATGACTACGTAGGTTGAGCTAGTGCAAGATGAGTATTTGTGGTTAAAAGTTATATGAATGCTGTTGTTTTGTTTTTTTGTTTTTTTAAAGAAAATCGTTTGGCTAGATAAGACCTTATTCCTCGGCTCATGTAGAGCCCTTTCAAGCTGCATTAAAACGGCAATTTGGACCTTCAATCCATTGGCTGCCATTGAAGTCCACTATACGGAGAAAAATCCTGGAATGTTTTCCCCAAAAACCTTAATCTTTTTCGAGTAAAGAAACAAAGACATGAACATCTTGGATGACATAGGAGTAAATTAGCAGGAAATTTTTATTCTAGAAGTGAACTAATCCCTTAAGTCAAAGAATCACCTTGCGTGAATTACATATATTTTTTTATATACATCTATTCAAAACCCTGAAAGTGACCACAAACAGAATCATTCTAGTTTTGGCAGAGAATAATGTAAACACAGAAATTGGATATGAATCGAGTCTTATATGGTCATTTGGATCTGTGCATTAAGCTATGCAGCGTAAACACAGCTTAAGGTCTACAGTTCTTCATGGAATTGAATTGTGTTCATTTTTTAAAAGAAACATTCCCATACACTCTTAAAAATAAAGGTGCTTAAAAGGTTCCTTCACAGCGATGCCACAGAAGAACCATTTTTGGTTTCCACAAAGAACTATTCAGTCACACATTTTTTAAAAAAACCATCTCTTTCTTACCTTTTTATAATCTGAAGAACCTTCTTTCGCCACAAAGAACCTTTTGTGAAACAGAAAGGTTCTTCAGATGTTAAAGGTTCTTTATGTAACCATTTAGACAAACATTTTCTTCTATGGCATCGTGAAGCACCTTTAGATTGAAGGAGGGACCCCAGTTATATTCAGAAACCAGATTATCAGAGAGTCTTAAGGGTGAACTCTTTTGACTAGGGCCAGTAAGAGACCATCTAGCAGCCACTCAGAACATCCTAGCAATGCTCTGTCAGCCACCCACAGAACTTTAAAACTGTAACAACTCTTTTCTTCATCAAATGTACTAATCTAGTCATTGAGCTGTTCTGTGTGAAAACATGTGCCTTTTATTCTGTTGCATGCAATATCTCTATATGAATGAACAGTTTATGAAAGCGAGTGGAACCGCTTCATGAGATCAGAGGCCACATTCCATTATTAAAAGTTTCAGTTTGGCAGAGAATCTTCTGAAAGAGATATACTGAACCAATATGTGTTTCAGCCTTTCTGTCAAGATAAAATAAAAATGACAGCAAAAATAATTAAAGCGTGAAAGAAGCATTAAAGAGAACTGACACAGGGAGACTGCAGCCACAAGCTGACATTTACAAGGAGAAAGCTCAGAAGCGCCGTTCACAGCAGTAACAGTTGTTCCCGTGTAAGCAAACAGCACTAGATATTGGGTGTACATATTGTGTCTGCATCCCTGGCAACTATAACTTCTGAAACGGGTCTTATGAGGCTTCTTCTTGGACCGAAACTCAGTGACATGACCCAAGAGGAAAACAAATATGTTCAAAACCCCAGCAGAGCATCGCTCTAATTCCCCCAAACTGCATTAACAGCATAAAACAGACCACAAATACTCTTTCCTCCAGGGCATTCCCTGCTAATTTCTTATATACGGCAGAATTCCAGAAATGTCCCTAAAGGGAGCTTTGCAAAGAAGGAAATGAAGAGAAAAGAGAGATATAACAACCCAGCAGCAGGGAGGAGAAGCAAAAAGCAGTGAGAAGATGAGAGATATTACAGGGCGACAGCCTCTCGCTCTTAGAAAATCCCGCTATTAATCTTGCGGTGAACGTCCGTTTCCGGCTGTAATCTTAAATCACAGTGCCGCCCCTCGCCTGCTCTCCCTCGGGAGAAAATATTTCCTCCACGCAGACCGCACACACAGCAGGTCACATTTTATTACCGTGTGTCAGTACAGTTCCATTAGCTCATAAAACAGAAGTATATCTTTATCTCCACTGCTTTGCTTTCCTCCTACTTCACCTGAACTCTCACCGTCTGATGCCGTCAAGTTTGTGACGGAGCGATACAGAGAGAATGAGAATGAAGCCAGCCAGTTCTTATGACTCCCTTCTCCTGACAAAATAGTTTTTGACAAGACTTTGGTCTCCTGTCACTTATGTTTAGGCCTGTCACGATCATGAATTCTGTGCTGACAATTAATTTTCATACACGTGTGATTTATGATTAACAACTTACATTGTAAGCCTATTTTAGAAAAATATATTTTACTTGGAAACATATTAGGCCCATAAGATTTTTAAAAATATTTAAAAAAGTTCAGCTTTAATCTTGGTCCACTTTACATTCACACCCACAGTAAAACTTTACATTTAATTTAGCCTTTTCAAGCCTTTATTTCATATGAAGGAAGACTTTTGATTGTCTGTGTATTTTACAGCAGTTGATATTCTTCACAGCAGTGTTATTTTAGTATCATTGAGATAATATTACAGTTTTTGTTAATATTTTGACATTTAAAAAAAATAATTATATTTATTGCTTTCATTTAATTTGTTTTTAAAAGTTTTAGTAATTTTGTTGCGTGTACGACATTTTTATTAGTCTTTGTTGTTTTTATATGTCTATATAGTTTTATTAATTTTATATCAATTTTAGTTTAAGTTGTTATATTATATTATTATTTGTTATATTTATTATATATACCAGTATAATGGACAAAAGTATTGGGACACCCCCTTCTAATGAACAGGTTTGACTATTTTAGTAATTTCCATGAGTACAAATCTTAATGTTTAAGCATATAATGATATTCTAGGGAATTGTGTGCTTCTAATTCTGTAGCAACAGTTTGGACACACTGTGAAAAAAAAAAATCCGTAAAATTTACGGTAAAAAAACGGCAGCTGTGGTTGCCGGAATTCTACCGTACAAAATACGGTAACAACATTTTAGGTTTTACGGTTTTAATTTAAATTTACAGTTAAATACCGAAATTTCATTAACTGATATAATGTTAATATACCAACCTATTAAAGTACTGAAATCTGTTTTGTACCTTTGAAATACACTGATAACCACCAAATGCAGGTGGTGATGAGAAAGTCACATGATGAACCAAAGCCCATCACAAGCAGCTTTTAAATAATAACATATATAGAAGGTGCACAGTGTCATTCACACAAGCACTAAACACCATCACGGTGACACTCATTAAACTGAAATATGCAATAAACATTAATTGAACAACATTAGATGTAACATACAACCCTAATAAACATAACTGTTAAGAAAAAACTAAGAAGAAGCATAGTTATTTCAAAGAAAAAACATCAAATTCAAACTAAATTTGAAATGCAACGCAGGGAATTCTGGGAATGTCAGTTTACGGTTTTTCCCTGTAAATTTTACAGGAACTTACCATTAACCATTTAATGGTTTTTACTGTAGCATTTTCACAGTTCTTTACCGTTAAAATCACAGTCATTTTTTACAGTGCAGGACCCTTTTCTGTTCTAACATATAAGGTATAAGGCAAGGTTCAAAAAGAAATGATTGATTGAGTCAGTGTGGAAGAACTTGACTGGTCTGCAGAAACCCAGCTGAACACCTCTGGTGTGACTTTAAATGCAGACCTTGAGCCAAAAACTCATCACCAAACACTAATAGTGTTGGGAAGGTTACTTCGAAAATGTAATAGGTTACAGATTACAAGTTACCCAATCTAAAATGTAAGAAGTATTGTAACTTTTCAATTACTTCATTGAAGTACTGTAACTGATTACATTTGATTACTTTTCAAAACTTCTAATGCATGTTTTCAACTGTTATTCATTTTCAAACATTTAAACCAGGCAGGCAGGGTTAACCTTACAGTAGCACTCAACACTGATTACTGTCAGACTTTAGAGCAGGCAATGCAATTTGGGAAAGAAATCAATTACATGTGTGTGTGTGTGTGTGTGTGTGAAAATATTCAGATGTAACCATTTTGTAATCATTAACATTTTCATAATTAACTAATTTAATTACACTTTTTTCTCAGTAACTGTAACGGTTACATTTATTTTGTAATTAAAATTATAACATATCTGAACATTTATCTAAACAATTACAGTTTTTTCCTATACTTCTATTTCTGTATATAGTACATTATTACTATTATTTCATGGGCAAAATCCAGTCATTTTAATAAGAATCCACGTGACTGGGAGTTTCACATCAAAAAGTTACCAATGCAGATTTTGCTTATGCTCAAGTTGAACTAATGTCACTGAAATTTTGCTAATGTCACCAGACCTGATTCTAAATGGTCTACACAGCTTGCTATTGCTTCAACAGAATCTGATGTTAGCATGTTGCTAAGCTAATGGTGCAGCATTGTAATAAGCACCAGTGTTGGGTTAGTTACTCGAATGTAATATATTACTCATTGCTAGTTACTCCTTTCAAAAGTAATATTGTTACTTTACTTATTACTTTCTGGCAACAGTAATTAGTTACACTACTAGTTACATTACTTTTTCTTAACTGTGTATCTTCCAGATAAAATTCTTCTAGAATGTTTTTAACAACATATTTCTGCCTCATCATTTGACCAAAATCCACATTGGATCACAGTCAGAAGTTATTACAAACACTCAATAGTGATTGATAGTGTTGTATTCATCTCATTAATTGTCATGTGTAGCTTGAAGTAATTTTTCCATTATGCGATTAAATTTCGTTATGTATTTTATCAAATCACATGAGTTTGTAAGAAACTGTTTAATTTTCCAAAAATATTTTTCATTATATTAATATAATGTACCACATGCTGATCAGAGGGATGTAATGCCAGAGTAAAGTGAAGCCACAACTTACACAACAGATCTTTTTTCCTGACAAAATCAATATGATGCAATATTTCTATCTGCTGAATGTAAGCTTTTCCATATTCCAAGCTTGCCTGCTGCACTGGGGACATCACATGCATGTGCGAGTCATGAAAATTATGAAAATAAATCTAGGAATTATTTGATTGTTAGATTTTAAATCAGCGGGGTTGAGGCATCAAAAGTAACTAAGTAACAAAGCTGTTTTATGGAAAGTAACTGTAATATTATTACTGAAATCTTATTAATAATTAGTTACACCACTAGTTACTGCAAAAAGTAATATTATTACAGTAACTAAATTACTAGTAACTAGTTACTGCCCAACACTGATAAGCACACATACAAACTGGGTAAAAAAATGAATAAATAATATAAATCAATTTCCAATCACAGTGATTTAATTTTGTAGATTCTTTTTCACCACTGAATTAAATTCAAGTTAATTTTTAATCAACATGACTCCAACATCCAGCATCTTGGACTTACTTTTTCAATGCATTCAGAGGAGCCTTGAAGCCTTGATATACATTCAAACTAAATTTGGCCAAAACAAAGTTAGTTTGGAGTTTGTTTCAGACTGTGAACTTTCCAGAACCTTTACGCCACCTATTAAACACCTCAGAACTGCCACTGGTCCATGATGATTACATAATATATGCTTAATATTTTTGAGGAAACGGATACTTTTTTTTGCAGAATAGACAGCATTTATTTGAAATAGAAATGTTTAGTAATTGCTCTGCTTTTTCTAAGTTCTGTTTTTCTGTCACTCTTGAGCAAAGAGCTAAGAAGAACTTTGCAAGAGGAAACTGGACCTTTAAAAATCGAGCTCTCGGTGGTTGCAAGGATGTCTTCCACCTGCAGACATGATTTGAGATATCAGTCATGTCTGTCATGTGGCATTTGAACAAACCCTTGTCAAACCCTAAGTACGGGCAATGATAATAATAGTGATGTTGCACATTTAAATAGGTTCTAATCCAGCTACGATAAATTCTGCTCTTGACATCTGCTCAAACAGGAACCATGCCAAAATGTGTTTGTGACGGAATTATATTTTCAACACTGACTGAAGTCTTGAGCTTGCTGAGACAGTGTTTCAGCACAGATCTGTGGGGTGTTTATAGAGGCTGCAGTGAAGCAGTCTCCTCCTGCCCAGAGGGAAACACACAATCAAACAGCAGCGATCCTTCAACAAACACACTGCTAGTGTTCATCTGCACACAATGACAGAGACTCACGTCGAAAGGAAGAACCTCCACTGTAGTGTTGAAGAGCTTGTCTCCAGGGTGCTCGATGTTTCCACTGCGGAAGAAATACCTACACACACACACACACACACACACACACACACATTATTCAAACTATCAATCTTATAATTCCATAAGGAGTACAATGCTAAAGAACTGTACTGCATATGTTTCCTCATATATCATCTTATCATGTAGTTATTTATAGACCCTGCAGCACACAGTGGCCCCAAAAAGTATTTAGACATTTACACTATACCGTTCAAAAGTTTGGGGCTGGTAAGATTTTTTCAAGTTTTTGAAAGAAGCCTCTTGCATTCAATTTATTGAATTAAAAAAATAGCAAAACCAGTAATACTGAAAAATACATTGAAATTTAAAATGCCTCTTTTCTAATATAATATATTTTAAAATGTAATTTATTCCTGTGATGTGAAGCTGAATTTTACTCCAGGCTTCAGGGTCACATGATGCTTCAGAAAACATTATAAAATGAGACCCTGGAAAACAAAACCAGTCGAAATTTTGCTTCCCATAAGCTTTCCATTGATGTATGGTTTGTTAGGATCGGACAATATTTGGCTGAGATACAACTATTTGAAAATCTGGAATCTGAGGGTGCAAAAAAAATAAATCGCCTTTAAATTTGTCCAAATGAAGTTCTTAGCAATGCATATTACTAATCAAAAATGAAGTTTTTATATATTTATGGTAGAAAATTTACAAAATATCTTCATGGAACATGATCTTTACTTAATATCCTAATGATGTTTGGCATAAAAAAAAATAAAAAAGATAATTTTAACCCATACAATGTATTTTTGGCTATTGCTACAAATATACCCATGCTAACTTAAGACTGCTTTTGTGCTCCAGGGGGCGTATTACAGAAAGTTTCTTACCTTAGGTCTTAACTTAAGATATGATATGTTAAATTACGATTTTTCGCAAATTTGTATTACAGAAGCAAATTGTAACTTGATTTGGGATTCTTATCCTATCTTACAAAATCGTATCTTATCTCTAGTTAGGAAATCTTAAATGGCATTATCAAGCTCGACAATCCACTCTCAGGTCTGTTACCAAGCAACCAACGCTGCTGAGATGCTGATGAAGTAAACAAAAGCTACTTCACTTTGAAAATTGCCTTTTGCAAAAAAAAACGTAAGGCATTAGTCACTTGCACTACACCTGGTAATGCTCCGTGATGCTTTTGTTGGTCTCTGTAATGCTGGCTCCAGTTCCTGTTGCGCGGCAGTCTGTAATTACTTTCATAAGTGTTTTGTCATCAAAATGTAACACATCTTCAGGGTCCTCCAAGAGTCTTTCTACCATTAAACATCTCCTTTCTTCATTTTCAATTATTAATAAATGGAATACCATTGTTGGACAGCGCATCTGTAAGCAGTTAGCTTTCAAATAATTTTGAAGTTAGGACAGCTGTGGGGTTGCCCTAAAGTTAAGACCGTTTTTAGGATTTTTTTGTCAAGTTAGAAGGTTTCTGTAATACCCCCTTCCTATCTGTAGTTAAGATAGGATAACACACTTAGGAAATGCTGTTCTGTAATAGCTTTTGTCCTAAATGTGGTCCTAATTGAAATGACCATGGTTACCAAACAGATAAGATGAGATTTTAAAGTTAGGATATTTCTGTAATACGCCCCCAGGGTCACATATGCTGATTTGCTGCTTAAGAAACATTTTTATTTTATATTATCATCAATGTGGAAACCATCACTTTTTAAAGCATTCTTAGATTAATAGAAAGTTCAGAAGAAAGCTTGTAGCATTATAAATGTCTTTATTGTCGTTTTTGATCAATTCAATGCATTCTTGCTAAATAAAACCAATAATTTCTTTAAAATTTCTTACTCAGCCCACACTTCTGAACCATGGTGTCACACTAAAAAAATGTCAGAATGTGTTTGCATTATATACAATACAAGTGGCAATTTAAAGAATGACAAACTTACTTTTCAATGAACAAATAAAAGAAGTTTGTTAGGTTTGAAATAATAAACCAACAGATAAATTTGGTTGTGAAACCTTAGTACAGTATCTTTATTCTGCAGTAAAATCAATGAAACGCTGGCTGATTAAGTGTCTACAAATAGAGATCAAATAATTAGTTCTGAGGAAACTCCAGTAGCATTTGAGCACAGATGACACCTGATAAAATGTCATCTAATGCAATGACTGTCATACATATTTAAGTGTCCAAAAACAATTTTCTTCCTCCTCTATGGATCACTGAAACATGAGCAATCACAGACACGGGCGGATTTCTCTCTATAATAACACGAGTAGAGCCGCTGTACAGTGCAAATGGACACCTGCGCTTGTTAAACTGTGACTCCTGTAGCATGAAGGAAGCCAGTGAGTGATCGTCAAACGCTCTCATTCACACTGAGCACTATTAGCTCTCAATTAAGCCTGAAATATGCATGAACTTTCCATTAGGGTTAAAAATGTACGGATGACTGTGCCGCATGATGATTGATGCATTATCCAGCTGGTATGAGTCAGCGAGACGAGCTCTATCACACAACGGACAGCACGCTTTCTACTTCATTCATCGGCAGCAACCTTTCAAGGTAGGGGCAATAAAACCTCTTAATAAACTCAAATAACTGACACCCAAACGTTTTCATCATTCGAACCCCTTAGGTGTAAAATATTTCCCACTGCAGCGATGAGGCCGAAACAGCACGTCCAGTGCAAATAGGATTTGACCAGTTAATTTGACTTAAGATGAATATTGGTGTTGAGGCGTTGTGGACTAGTGCTTCTACGAGTCAATATTCAATGTGAGTAAAATACTTGAATACTGTTAAAATCAGATACTCTGACTTTTACTCAAGTAGTATTGGAATTGGTGACTTGTCAGTAACCTTAGTTATTTAATTAAATCAAAGCATTTGATTTGATAATCGCAATAAGGTATTATCGGAATTATTGTGCTGTGCCATTTATTTTAATTTTAGCCTCAATATAATTCTTTATTAGTTTTCTATCAACTCACAAATCCCCGTCTGCTACCCTCCACCAGCTAATGATATTTAGACCAGCTGGAAACCATCTACCATCTTCCAAAACACAGTTATCAGCCTAAAATGGATTTTCCAGTAGGGAGACACAAATAGTGGGTAAGATTTTCTGATTAAATTGGACTGTTCTTGATGCTTTTTTAAAGAACTAAATTGGGACTGTCTTCTCTGCAAAGGACATATGCAATGCTGCCTTTTTGGCTAAAAGACGGCATCTTAAAGGACAGCATAATCATTCAGTCTGCTGTTTGGCATTCATGAGGGATCTCTGTCTGTGTGTACCTCTCTACTCGGACAGGTGTGAAGAAGCGGATGCGTATGAAGTCTCCGGCCACAGGTGTGAACGCCCAGAAGAAATCCTCTCCCAGATAGGCCTTCTCCAGCGTGAAATGCTGGTACGTCTTCAGACTGGTGGTGACCTCAGCTAGCGGGTTAGCGTGACCTTTATGCAACGTCTGCTTTCCGAAATCCTTATCCTGACAAAAAATTTATTAATTAATAAAAAAAACAGAAGGACTATATAAACAGTGTTTGGGTATTTCTTCAAAAAGGCACTTCATGTCCTTTCAAACTAAAGATTTCAACAATTTTTTGTTGTTATATAAAGTTACATTAAAAGTGTCTTGATATATTTTTCATGCCTTCATCATTTTATTTTGCTATCTTTCAAATGCCTTTAATTGTTAGATTTTATTGTTCCAGATTTTCAGACTACGTCCACATTAATCAGACTAAATCTGAATATAGTGTTTTCATTTCAGTCCAAACTAGCAGTTTCCAACAGTTGCTCTTCCACACTGAAACATTTGAATAGGGTCAAATCACCTGTTACACAAATGTGAAACATTATAAAAGCTCAGTGAGATGATAATAAAATACTTCTCTCTCCATTCCTCTAGCACGATCATTTCATTAGCTAAATAACCCACCAAATATATCACTGGTGCTTCCATATCCCACAACAAAATCATAACTTCATGTATGGTCTGAACAGCATTTACTCTCTTTTTTTGCCACAGAACATCAATTGCTAATAAATGTATTTGTCATCTTTGCAGGAATGTAATATGAAGATTGAAGAACTTCATTAGTTAACTAAAAGTGAACAACATTTCTACAGCATTAGTTAATGGTAATTTCTACATTTAATAATGCATTTTTAAAATCTGTTAACATTAGTAAATGCACTTTGAACCAACATGAACAAACAATTATATTTTTATTAACTAATATTAACAAAGGTTAATGCATGCTGTAATATATATCGCTCAGTTTGTTCATGTTAAATAATACATGCTAATGTTAACAAATGAAATTTTATACATGTTACCTTATTCATTTATCCACATGGAAAAGCAAAACCTGAGCCATCTCAGTGTGGACAAAAGTGCAATACATAGAGAAGAAAAATTAAATTTCACACTTATCTGGATAAATGTGGACGTAGCTTCACTACAGTATTACTAAAATATTTAAACTTGCACAAAAATATTTAGCTTTTTAACAATCCACAAAATGATATCAGAAAAATGATGTTTCTATAACGATTGCAAACTTTACTGGAGTCCATAGGAACCCAGGCGTCCATTTTTTGTGGAGAGTGTGCAATGTCAAACGGACTTCAAACTACAGTGCCAAAACATGCCAAAGGTTGATATAAAAAACACAAATAAAAGAAGCCTAGAAAATGAATGACTAGAGATGAAGAATAAGAGCAGTGATGCAGTGAGCAGGGCCCTCAGGAAATGGACCGTCAGATGTATTCACCAGCCGAGAACAAAAATCAATACGACACAGAACGGGCGGGTCATACGAGCGCACATCGCTATGGCAATTCCTAGCGCTCTTCATTTGGAGGGAATAAAGACAGAGCAGGGACACATGCTGATTTATTAGGATATGAGCTCTTATCAGCTGCCTTCTGGGTACTGTGATTTGCAATTTGGACAATCTGAAGAGAAATGAACACAAGTCCTGAGGCAGACCACTCTGCCGGAGGGTTACAAATGTATAAAATTATTACACACATATAAAAAAAAAGAAAATCTTATACATAAATAATATCACCTTGAGTTTCTGGATCTTTCCAGCGAGGGAGGAGTGTGTTCCAACATGCTGGAAGAGAGACGGTTTAAAGCGGATGCGCAGGTTTGCCTTCTGCCTGTCGCAATGTTTCTGTGGGACACAAAGAACATTTATATACATTATATAACAACTACTGTACATACACTACTAGAAACTAATTATCCAATGATCGTTCTGGCCACTTACACAGTGCATTTAAAAAGAAATATCAGAAACCAGAGATGCATTAACGTCTGATCATGTTTATTATTAAACCACCTTTCAGGCACCACAGCGGAGAGAGACGGTTTCATCTCTGAATGAGTCGAGGAACAAACCTGTTTCTGTCATTTTCTAGCACCGCAGACGAGTGATCTCACTGCATTTAAAGGGGTACTTCACACAAAAATGAACATTCTGTCATCATTTACTCACCCTTATTTCATTCCAAACCCATAAGAGTTTCATTCATCTTCAATACACAAATGAAGACATTTTAATAGAATCCACGTTTTCTGTCCCTCTATTGCAAGTCCACTATACCAAAACTGCCAAGCTTCAAAAAGTTCATAAAGACATAAAATCTTAAGCATCAAGCAAGCACACTTAAACTTTTGATGTAGTTATTTGTGATGATCAGCGATGATTATAAAGCAACCGTCTCTTCATATTACAGTGTCTTTTTGTACGTTTTGGATTAATGGATGTTCAATCCATCCAAAAATCTCTCAGGTTTCATTAAAAATATCTTTATTTGTGTTTCAAAGATGAACAAAATCCTATGGGTTTGGAGTGACATGATGATAGATTTTTTGATGATAAAATGATGATAGATTTTTTTCTTTTTGGTGAGTTATTTATATAATAGTTGTTCCATTCTGTTTGGTTCACACTCTTTGAATTTCATGTGATTTTTTTAAAATTGTGAATTGGGTTCTTCCTTTTTGGAAGATTTCAACATTATATCAGAAAAAAGAAGTTCAGAACTTCAGAAAAGGTGTTGCTAACTTGCACCATGTATAAATGTGGGAAGGTATTAAAAGAAGGTAACTGTGTTGACAGTTTTAGTGTCCAGTCAAACACACTTGCCTCATCCCTCAAGGTCATGATACTACAAGGTGGTCATTAGAAAGATATTCCTATATGTTTACTACTGAAACATCACAGTAAAATGGTCAAAGGTTTCTAACAAACCTAATAAAATATGAGATAAATTGACAAAAAGAAGAGACATTACTTGTTCTTGTAGATTTCACTCCTGAAAGGACGATGATGCAATGCATTTATGAAGAGTTCATTTGCAAAAACTGCTAAACCCAGTTTTCAAACTGCAGTTGGGTTATTTTAATTAAGTAAAAAGAACTAGAAAAAAAAGGCTAACTAACACAATAAAAACATGGTAACATAATAAAAAACATTGATTGTGTGTAGAGATAGCTATGATGGTTGCAATAAAAATATGCATATTTGCTAATATCTCAAGGCGAAATGCCAATAGCAACACACAGCTATGACTTGGCTAATAATTTTAAAAAATCTTTACACATGTGTTAATGACAGACACAAAAATAATGATTCATATACTGAATGAGTGAAACAAGTGAGACTGGGGAAACAAATAATAATGATGATAATAATAATAATAATAATAAATTGTATCATTCTTACCGCATCTTTTTCTGGATTGCACACCTTTACCCACATGATGTGGTCCAACAGCCAGTCAATGGGCTTGTCTTTGTAGAACATTAGCATAAACTCCACGATCAGTGGCAAGTCTAATGACTTGAACATTTTACCTGAAACGAGCAAAGCAGAGTCATAACTATCAACCAAACGAGACTAATAACATCAGCTGAAACACATTCACCCCGGAGGGAGGTCTGTGGGCATGCTGGACTGGAGTGAAAAATCAAAACTCATACAGATTTACACTTCCAACAAGCATTTAAACAAGGAACTCAGGGGAGGAACGATGAAGGGCAAAAACATTTAATAAAATCAAAAGGAAATGGCGCTCTGAGAGTAATTACATTTTCATATTAACGATTCAAGGCTCTTCTACAAAGGTGGTGCAGCAAGTAACTTTAGATGTTCTATGTAAATTATAACATTTTTCTTAAAACATGAGATAAATTCAATTCATACAATGAAATTAGATCAGATTCAGGAGGATGGATGGTATTTTTCTCCATTGCAGCATTTTTATTGGCTTCTAATTAAGTTTTTCAAAACTGTTTAGGTCACAGTGGAACTGATGTGGCCATTTCTCCTGGCTTAGGGCGAACACTCAGCCAGAAAATCAGCTCGTTTTTGGTAATCTATAATAGAAGGGACATCTGTTTTTTATGCATTATGAATTACTGTCCAACATCAAGCACCCAGACAGTATCTCGCACAGAAACATCCTGCCTCTCCAGATGTCAAAACACATCAGCTCTGATCTGACGGCCTCCACCGATCCATTTCATCCCACAGATCAGTGTTCATGGCCATGAAAACAAGGTTCTGTTCCAAACAGCATACAGCCATACTACTGAGTCTGTGGTGTGCCAAAACCAGCAGTATACAGAGAACAGAAAGTGAAGTGTGTAAATTTTCTTTTAAATGTTAAAATACTTTCTCGAATTGCAGTCTATGCGGAGACAACTAAGTAAGCCATTCGTAGCCAGATGTCCCTGAAAAGTATACATATTGTGTTTCTGAGGTTACCAAAAATTTTCATGCAAGAACATTATTAAACAGTAGAGAGTTGCCGTGTATAGAAGAATAGGACAACATTAAATAAAGAAACATTAAATAACAATAAAATAAAAAAAATAAAAAAAGTAGATAGATCGATCGATCTAGCAAGTTTATATTCTTCTATTCATTTATAGAAATTCATGGCATTCTTTTTCATTAATTTCATTGACATCCGATTTCAGGAATTATTCTTATGCAAAAATAATTTTCCAAGCATCATAATAATATTAATTGCTAAATCATGCGTTTCATCTATCATGTATATATCAAACATCACATTTTCCTTTATTAATTCAGAAGAAAATCTCAAATTTAGAAAATAACCAGTAAAATAAAATGTAAATGTATGAGCAATTGTGAAAATCTAGATGCTGCCAAAACATTGCATGCTCGTTAAACCTGACAAGCCTAACACAGAAACACACTCCGCCAATAGCATGAGATTAGGGCGGGACTATTTGTTTTTCTAGCCTATGGAAGATGGGGAGAGTGTTCAGGGAAACCTTCATGAAAACTGTTATTTTTGCAGTTCTGTTCAGAATTTACAGACTTTAGCTTTAATGAAAAGCTGTTTACTTAGAAGATTCTTAATTGAAGTCACTGAATAAAGTATGAAAAATATGACCATGTCGCATTAAAAAGTTGGAATCATTTATAGCTGCAGGCTGTTTCATATATTATAGTATTTGTAAAACAGTAGCTAGTGCACAATATGCTATACATTATGCATGAAAAAAATTGATTCACACCAGTTCGATGTGAATGACCCCTGATCCTGGGACAGTGCAGCTACAGTGCCAATGTTTGACAGGGTTATTAAAAAGATCCAAGTCTATTTACAACTGAAATACAAAGCTGATTTTAATGGATGTTTCATAATTAACAAGCACCTATGTGCATGTTTAGGGGTTTCAGGGAAGGTAGAGAGGTTTGGTTGGGTTTAGTGAGAAGTTTAGTATCATCAGTAGGATCACTCATCAGTGCATGACCCACCCACAGGCTAACATTGACCATTAGCGCTGGAGTATTGATTTGAGTACACACACACACACACACACACACACACACACACACACACACACACACACAGAAACAAACACATATCCACACACACAATTAATGAACACTGAAAACACAAGTCAAATAGAATGCTATCCAGACACAATGATTTAAGATCAATAATTAATTATAATAAATATTTCAAGAAATTAATGTATACACTTCAATAAACTCTTTATAGATCTTTTATGGCATGGAGAGATTACACAGCCCTACAAGCATCTTTGCTTTTAGACATTATAATATCTTCAGCTTTCCATTTCTGAAAAACTTTGGCAGCTATTCAAGGCTGTGTGTGTGTAATAAATGTTCTCTGTATCGAGAGCATGTGCCGGTTCACCTTCACGTCGTCCCTGAGAAGTGTGGCGGCTGCTGACACACACACACACACACACACACACACAAAATCTACAGGGAAACAGCCTTATCTGAAACAGCCAAATCAGTATTCACCTCCACATTTATTCAGAGGCAGATTAAACATCCCTCAGTATATTTGTCTTTCTTTCTTTCTGAGTACATTATTACAGGTGTATGTATCTTTAACTTACTTAATGAACAGTTTCTTTACTTCTGATCTTACTGTAATTCTGTGTGTAATTCTTCTCTGACTGTCATTTTTAGTCAACATGGAGTCAAAACCGAACATATTTACTTAATGCATGTTATTGATCTTTTTGTGCACAATTACTCAAAATAAAGGTAACACTTTAGATTAGGGAACACTATTCACTAACTAGTTGTTTATTAGCATGCATATTACCAGCATATTGGTACTTATAAAGCACATATTAATGCCTTATTCTGCATGACCATATTTTAGATCCCTTAATCCAACCCCATACCTTAACATAACTACTACAACATCTAGTTAATTAAATAATAATAAACTAAATTAAATAATAAATTAATGTAATAAATTAAGTGATTTTGCTACATAGATGAAGTCACAAACCTGCATGCTTATTATGAATGTAAAATGGGATGTGAACAGCATTTCAGTTTGACTACAGCAGTGAAATGTGTGAAATGTGTGAAGGGGTTCAGGTTTAGCTGGTTTATGGTCTGGTTTGCCCCTGCTGGTAGCTAAATGAACTGTATCTTATGTGGACAAAAAGCATTTCCATTGATGTTCATTCAAAAGTAATCATGCTATTTTACTAAATAAAATTTACATTTGGCCTACCAATGGCTTAAAGCTGACTTTCACTCTACTACATATTTCTGTATCAGGAATATCTCTCTCCATCTGAAAAATGCAATGTAAGACATGGCTGAAGGTAATCTGAAATACATGCAAACAAGCTATATTGTTGATGTGTGTGTGTGTGTGTTTTTAAATTTTTTAAAGAAATCTCTTATGCTCACCAAAGCTGCATTTATTTAATCTATTATTATTATTACCGTTTTATTTATATAACATATATTTTTAATTTGAACATATTTTAAAATGTAATTTATTCCTGTTATGGTAAAGCTGAATTTTCAGCATCCACCATTTTAATATTCTGATTTACCGATTCTTATTATTATCAAAAGTTTGATGCTTAATATTACTACAGAAATTATGATACCTTTTTGTCCTCAAACTTTTGAATATTATGGTTTCCACAAAAATATGAACAAAAACTGCTTTCAATATTGATAATAAGAACCATTATATAATAATATATTAATATATAATCATTAATAACGGAGTAGCAAATCAACATATTAGAATGATGGATGCTGAAAATTCAGCTTTGCCATCACATTAATAAATTACATTGTATAATATATTCAAATGAAAAATGTAATGTAATTTTACTGTATTTTGATCAAATAAATGGAGCCTTGGCAAGCAATGGATATTTCTTTCAAAAGCATTAAAAATATCATAATTATTCCAAACTTTTAGCCGAATATAAATATTCATGATTAGTATATACTACATACATACATGCTCACACACACATACACACATATATACATAGATACACGTGTGTGTGTGTGTGTGTGTGTGTACAAAAACGCAATGTATAAACACAAAACAGTCCAATACTTTTAAATACCCAGCAGTAAAGTCCAATGCAGAGGCATACAGAGAATCTACACGTTTCTGCTCAGGAAAGGATGTGGATGTGGTGGATGTGTTATTAGCCGGCTGCTGGGGTAAATGCCACTTGCTTGCCACTCGTGTAATGTGCACTTCCTTTAAGTAGCACTGAATGTAACGCCAATGTAAAGAGTGTGTGGTTCGGTTCGGTTCGACTGCCTTCCTGCTTCCACTCCAATTAGCAGCTCGTGTGGACAGGCGGAGCAAGGCGTGATCCTGTCCGCTGCAGAAGAGAGCCGCAACACTGACTGACAGCAGGAAAAGAGAGATTCATCCAGATGGATTTGTCACGCTTGCAATCCCTGAACTAAAACAGGCCGACTCCACGCTGGAAAGATCTTCGCGTTCACACTGTGATAGCAGGGGAATCCATTAACATCTGAATTTGAGAGACGATACTGACAAAAACACATCTGATGTATGCGTTTATGTATTTAGGGTGGTTTGCTAAGGCAAACATTACTACTGTTGTTGCTTCATACTCATAATGCTCAGGGACTTTATAAAAACACTGAGGATATATATTAAACTTTGGTGCATTACTCATTCTGTAGGCCTAGTGTTTTTATTCAATTTATGAAGGTGCTGCAAGTTAAAGCGTTATATATTTTATTATAATTGTACAATGCTATCATCATATTTTGTACATGCAGCTTAGCTTTAACAAATTTACCATTAATAGTTTTTATCTCGCAATTGTGACTTTATAACTTGCAATTCTGAGAAAAAAAGTCAGAATTGTGAGATAAGTCACAATAACCTTTTTAAAAATTTTATTTATTTTTTTATTCAGTGGCAGAAACGGCCTTCCATAGGTTAGGCCTGTCATGGATTATTAAATATGACACTAAAACCACCAGTAGGTGGCGGCGAGTCCCTGTCTGACTGAGTGATTCATTGAATCGCTGGTTCAACTCATTCTATGAATGAATCAGCAGTGCTGCTCTGAGGTGCACAAATGCTCTGTTCTGGCTTTGTCTGGAACTATTTCGTTGGCTTATCAGAAAAAACAAAAAATAAACATTGTCTAAAATGTAACACATTCTGCTTGTTGAACTATTGTACAAAATTAACATCACGTTTAAAAATGACACTGTTGCTTGTGTGATATTACTTAAAGGGTTAGTTCACCCGCAAACTCACCCTCATGTCACTCCAAACCTGTAAGACCTTCGTTGGTTCACAATTCTTCTCCTTCGCGTCACCCTAATGCCATCACAGTGCATGACACTCTCCATAATGGCGCCAGGGTGATGCAAAGGAGAATAATGGTTGAATAAAGTCATTATTTTTGTTTTCTTTGCGCACAAAAGTACTCTCGCAGCTTCATAAAATTACAGTTGAACCACTGATGTCACATGGACTGTTTTAACGATGTCCTTACTACGTTTCTGTGCCTTGATGGTGTTAGTACCCTTGCTAACTAGGGTCAGAAAGCTCTCAGATTTAATCAGAAATATCTTAATTTGTGTTCCGAAGATGAACGAAGGTCTTACAGGTTTGGAGAGAGATGAGGGTGAGTAATTAATGACCGAATTTTCATTTTTGGGTGAACTATCCCTTTATTTATATCAAATCTTATAAATATAAAAAATAAAAACCCAAACAGGGATATTTTCCTTTCATAACTTGAATTATAGATGCATTCTTTTAGGGTTCATAACGCAGTGAATGCTTTTGAACTGCTTTTATCATTTTGCACATTATCAAGACGATAATCAGCCTATCACGCACCCCTACATGCTCTCACTGACATGCCATCAAATCAGAAACTCTGGGCTTAAAGAAGGTTTTCCACTTGTAATAATGACTTTGTGGTGGTGTTCATTGTAAATTAATTTTTCTGACATGACAAGCACATAGTAACAATCAACAATCAGAACCTTAGCATTGAAATAGCAATACATAAGCAACCAACCATAACACCTTAGCAAATACTCAAGAAATCCCCTACAGTAGGAACTACTACGGTTTCCAATATTACCCATAAACTCCTAACATCGTGGTGAGCTTAGTATGGGCAACAGCTCTTCACAATTACTTCAGAATCTGCAAAAATGGAGTTGTGTGTGTGATTGTGTGTGTGGGTGGCTGAAATGACAGTGCACTGAAAGTGTGTGTGTGTGTGTGTGTGAGAGAGTGTGATATGGGCAGAGAGCAACATCAATCACAGCTTCAGTGCTGCTTTGGGACCTATTAGTGTAAAAGAGCAGAGAAAGACTCTAGAGAAATATGTGTGTCTGTGTCTCTGTGTGTGTGAGACAGAAATGAGCTGACATGAGAAAGGTGTTAATACCCAGAACCGACTGGGTCATACGCTCTGGTGTTCAGTGCAAGAGTGTGAAATGCATCATGGGGATTTATCTTTGCTTTGGCACGTCAACTTGTTTCTTTCCTGCTCTTAGGGCATATTACTCTCAACCTCATCTGGCTTGGCAGCCTTCTTGCTTAGATTATTAAAAAAATAATCAGAACTCTTGGTCAGGGCAGGCAGGCCCGAGGCAGCAAAAACAGTTCACACCAGCCTAACATGGTTTAGATGCGTTGTTGCTGCTTCAAGATGCCCTACCAGCTCTAGACAGCTTCACCAACATGGTCTACAAGCAGGAAACCAGGTCCACTAGCAGACAGTACAAAGTGTCAACCATCTGGACCAGCTAGAAGCAAGCAGGGCAGGTTATTTTGACTTATTTGTTGGTCATCACATGAGCTGGTCATGAGGAGGAACATGACTAAAACACATGAGCTCAAACCCGATCAAAAGCAAATGGATTCCAACTGTAGCAGATCCCAGCTGAACCGAAACAAACAGACTTGTGTTTGTCTCTTGATCGTGAAGGCGAGTCTGATGTCAGAACGGTTTGTTTAAATTTAGTCAGCTAACAATGAACAGTTTGTTTGCAGTCAGACCTTGTGATGGAGTAAAAATACCCATTGAAAATGTATTTGAGAACTTGTCAAACCCACACAACATCAATCAACTGGGCAACACAGATAATTAGTTGCTTTAGGTATCATAGACATTTTACACCATTTATTGAAGTTTATTTATAAACAGACTTTTAGTCATTGCTAGTTAATGATGTATTAATTAAAATTAACATACACAGAAGAAATGGGAAAACAACGATTTATCCGATTTCCTCAACTGTATTATCTGTGATCTATACAACAAAATTGTTTTTCTTTTTAACTCAATTTCTTTACGTTCGATTAATGTAATTCTCTATGTGCAATCTTCTAGATTAAATTATATAGAGCGAATGTGAACCAATCTAGTACTAAAAAATAATTTTGATGTCGACATAACTGAAACTGTAACTGAAAGCATGCATGGGACTTAAAATACGATTAAAATGTTGAAATTAAGTTTTATTTGGAAAAAGATGGGAAAAGAGGGAGACTCGATAGTGCTTAATATTGCATTACGTTGGGATTTAGAAGAGTTTTTCACTGCAGTGAAGAGTGGAGCTTTTGCTTAGAGTGAGGACAGGTACATAATAGAGGATGATTTTGCTGTTTTACTCAAGGAGCATTGAATAATTATCACTTGGCATGCTAATATGTACTACTGCTAGCTAACAGTTCAAGGTCATGGGTTCAATTTCTTTGGATAAAAGCATATGCCAAATCCACAAAATGCAAATGCCTGTGAGGATCGGTTGCTAAGTCAAGTCAAGTCAAGTCACCTTTATTTATATAGCGCTTTTAACAATACAGATTGTGTCAAAGCACTTAACAGTATCAAATTGGAGGATAGAGTGTCAGTAATGTATAATAATAAGATTAAACACTCAATTTTCAGTTAAATGCATTTCATTATTGAATTCAGAGATGTCATTGTCTAGCTAAGTTTAGTTTAAATAGTATCTGTGCAATCAAATCGGCGATAATCGCTAGAAATTAAGTATCCCCAACTGAGCAAGCCAGAGGCGACAGCGGCAAGGAACCAAAACTCCCTCTGTGACAGAATGGAGAAAAAAACCTTGGGAGAAACCAGGCTCAGTCGGGGGGCCAGTTCTCCTCTAAGTGCTGGTGTTTTCCTACAAAAATTATACACCATTTTTTTTAAGGTAAGTGGTTGCAAATAATTTATTTTAGCTACATTTAAAAAAATGAATGTTGAAAGCTAGTCAACTAAATTTGTTTATTTAAATGTAGCTAAAATAAATTGATTGCAACCACTTACCTCAGTGTATGCGGTGCTGTAGACCTTTTTTAGATCTCTGAAGTCACGTCATCCTTGCATCACCTGATTTAAACAATCACTTCCTGTCTCAAAAAGGTGTTGTTCAGATATAATAGAACAGAGTTCATGCCATCCTCATTTTCTTTACTAACTTGCCGACTCATTGGCCCAGCAGTGAATAACCACTTCTCTAAAGTGAGAGCTCTCAAAATCAATCCTTTTCCCCATGCCATCCCCTGAGGCCCTCAGCCAGCTTGACACAGCACTGATCACCATCATCAAAATAATTAGCCTTCATATCAAACACAGCTCATAAGAGAGCAATTATTTTGGTTGCCATTTCAAAATGAGCTTCGCAGGTTTGATTTGGAGAGGGGAGAGTTTCAGACTCCAGTTTCTCTAATTGAACCCCAACTGACTGTCAAGAGTTACTGTACTCAGAGTTTAGATGCTGTTAGCCAAGTTAGGCTTATGGATGAAATGGATAAAGCATTGCAAAATGTATCAAAAGAACAGGGATGGGCAATTAAAGAAATATTGCCTCTAAAAAATTACAGTTTTGTATTTACTCCTGTCGTGCAAACCCTGTGTAACCTTCTTTCTTCTGCAGAACACAAAAGGAGGTACTCTGAAGAATGCACTACTCAATCTTTTGTGAGTGAATTATTCAGACCAGTTTTATAAACTGGATCAGCTGGTTGGATGAGCGACTTGGTTTTCAGTTTGTTTCTCACAGAACCGCAGCTGATTGTGTGGTCCTCCAGTCACATGTTCTCATTTATGATCACTGACATACTCTGCTGTGAAGATACGGTTGTCACAATATTGAACGAAGCACCCAAGAACGAAGGTTGGTTCCTGTACGTTATTGAAAGGCTCAAAAGGCCAACTTCAACAGTCTGCTGGTGACTGACCGTCTTGGCAGATGCAAAACTGATAAGAAAACACTCAGGAGTTACACTCAGGTCAGTAACCAAGCAGGAGTACAGGCCACAGGTGCTGGGCCAACAAGCAGCAAACAGCAGGGAAAATCGAGTGCAGTCACCAGCCAGCAAACTCAGAAACACCGGATGGGCGTCAGGGAGAGAGCAGGATAACTGGACAAAGAACAGGCAAGACGAACGCGACAGGACAAGACTAGACAAGGTCAGACTTTTACTAGACTTAGGGATAAACACTGGCAGGTAACGACCAACAATAATCTGGAGAAGAACTGAAAACCCCTGTGACCTAAATAGCAGAGAAATCAGAGCAAGGGAAAACAGGTGTACACCAATACACACCACGCTGATTGCAATCACAAACAGCAGAGCATGAGGAGAGAGAATGAAAATACGACTGAGAATAATAGGAGGGATCAAACCTGGCTCATGACAATAGTGTTCACACTCACACCATATAGCCAAAAAAACATGTTTAACTATAACATGCTGTGTAGTGCAATTTAGTGATGACATCATGCATGTACTTTCAATTGTTGTAAACTATACTTTGTTGTGTTTTCTTTGTTTTACGCAGTGCTTAAAGTTGACAGTGTGAAGCACAGTACAATCTTATGCTTTTATAGTGAAATTAGCTTTTTGTGTCAACTCATGTCCATTTTGACCATGAGGAGTGCACCGTCACTTTAATTCAGTGTGTGTAGCGCAAAAAAATAAAAAGACTGCCCCAAAATAATGACAACACTGCTGCTTCTGCTCTGCTACACAATCCTCAAATCTCCTAACATGGGCTACTTACACTTTGCTAAGGATTCTGGTGTGAAATGAGCGTAAGTCAAGCAAAACGCTAAATCCTTTTAAAGGGATATTCCAGGTTTATTACAAGTTGCGTTCAATTAACTACATTTGTGACATAATTAAAATGATTTCGACTCGTCTGTAGTTTTCCTAAAAATAAATAAATAAATAAAATTCACTGTTAAGATAAGGAACTAACAATGGATGTTTTCTGAAGATTTAACATATAATTTATAAATGCACTCACATGCATTACTCTGTTAAAACTTTTATTTGAGCTGTAAAGCCATAAAATTTGTAATTGTATTCCAACCGGAAATTTGTTGTTGTTTTTTTGAGTGTGAGAAAATGCCACACATAATATTGCTTACTTTTACTACATCTGAAAACACATACTATCGAAACAGTGAGAATTTTAATATTTACAGACGGCCCCATTCACTTACATTGAAAGCGCATCACTGTAACCCAGATTTTCAATGTTAAAGTTTGTTGTAATCAACATTTTGCCAAAAAAGCTGTCGATTGAACTGAACATGTATTGAATTCAGAAGATGCCGTAAACATGAATCAAAAACATGAATCCCGTTACATTATTTTGACAAAAACAAATTCTGCATCTGAATGTTTCTTTTAACATATACTATGAATCCACATTTCATCAACTATGTCCACAATTAAAGGTGTTGTATGTAATTTTTGACTGTACTAAAGCATATAAATACCATAGCATGTTTTCTAAACATCTGCAAACATTAAGTTCACTTGTTTCTCAGAAAAACAATGCTACAGCCAGTTATTCTACTTTGAAATGTGTGTTCAGTGTCGGAATGTCTGTTTTTGTTTTGGTCTGTGTGACTCCGCCCCTTGCAAATTTACCCAATAGTATTTCGACACACTGGGCACACAGTTGGCAGAAAACAAAGTGTATTGCAGCCATAGAAGCGAGCAAAAAAACTGGGTCAGAGATCGCAGATTCTACCCGACCTAAAAAGCCTCGGCATCCACCTAAAAAGCATCTATGACCAGAGGAATATTAAACGTGGATAAAACAACTTTACACTAACTATGTTTCCATCCAAAGATGCGAATTTAACTTATGCGCAAAACTGGAATATCGCATTAAACATTTGCGAATAAAGCACCGTTTCCATCGAACGAGTCAAAGAGAACAAAATCATCACTTCCTGATAAACTGGCACTAAATATCTCGAAGAAAAATAGGAGAAGTCACTGAATATAATAATTTTCATATAATAAATTACTTGCGCCTCAGAGCAAGCAGACGTAACACAATAAATGCAGTCATTGCTTTCGGAGGTGGATGCCTGCTGTTTAGGAACGCAGTCATGTAAGACAGTAATTATACAGAAATACTTTGATGACAGACTTTCCTTTTGCTTTTTTATGTGCATCTTGGCGTTTCCATCCAGCGTTTTTTATGCAATATTCTAAAATGCGCATAAAAATAGGTCGATGGAAACATAGCTACCGTCACCTTACACTGTAAGACTCGTTGACTAACACTGACTATGTTTACATGGCCATCAGTAATCTAATTATTTACCTTGTTCAAAATAAGACAATATTGTGATAAAGGTGTTTACATGAGTTGCTTTTAGAATATTCCTTTCATGTTCCTGTTTTACATGTTATAGTACATAGATCGATTAATATCACACGTCATTACGTCCCCACACAACACCATCCGATGTCCCCTCCAGAATTTCACGTGTAAACATATAGTTCGTCTTCATTATGGTGCCATATACAGTTTTAGGAGCTTCATTTTTAATTTACGAAAGCCTCAAGTGCAGTTAATTATTTGTCATGCTATACATGCAAACAGATGACAGCGGTGTTGAAGCCTTGCTCTTTCGTTTGCCGTCAAACAGTGGACCACTGCCGTGTGTGAATCCTGTCGCAAAATGCGGCGAAAAATCTTACACGATGGTAATAGTGTGATTAAGGTGTGTACATGCCTGTACTGCACCTCGATAATGTGACTAAAATAGGAATACTCCACATGTCTTAATTCGATTTCTGACTTCGAATATGACTTTAGCTGGATTAAGGTAATCAAAAATCTCTGTTTACATGGTAGATTTTTAATCAGAGTATTGTCTTAAAGGGTTACTCCACCCCAAAATGAAAATTTTGTCATTAATCACTTACCCCCATGTCATTCTAAACCCGTAAAAGCTTCGCTCGTCTTCGGAACACAATTTAAGAAATTTTGGATGAAAACCGGGAGGCTTGTGACTGTCCTGTCAAGTAAATAACACTGTCAAGGCCCAGAAAAGTATGAAAAGCATCGTCAGAATAGTCCATCTGCCATCAGTGTTTCAACCATAACGTTATGAAGCTACGAGAATACTTTTTGTATGGAAAGAAAACAAAAATAACAACTTTATTCAACATTTCGTATCCTCCGCGTCAGCGTAGCACCATTTTGGAGAGTATCAGCTGAGTATTAGCTTCATAACGTTAGTGTTGAACCACTGATGGCAGATGGACTATTCTGACGATGTCTGTCATACTTTTCTGGGCCTTGACGGTGTTATTTACTTGGCAGTCAATGTGACAGTCACAAGCCTCTCGGTTTTCATCCAAAATATCTTAAATTGTGTTCTGAAGACAAACGAAGCTTTTACGGGTTTGGAACGACATGGGGGTAAGTGATTAATGACAAAATTTTCATTTTGGGGTGGAGTAAACTTTTAATCGTGTTAAAATCGGATTATTGTTGTCCATATAAACGTACTCACTGTCAGTTGTGCTTGTTTCTTGTGCTTCTTCAACTCACATGAGCGTTGAGTCTGAGGAGGAGGGGGCGGGAGAAACAAAGCTTTCCAATATTTTGAATTTGGACTGCAGTACCTATTTCAACCACTAGTGTCAATATTACATCCTGTACCTTTAACAGCATTCATAAAACAGTAGATGAAAAGTACCCAGATGACCTACTACAGCCACTGAAGCACAGATTGACACTTTACTATCTTTTACTTTAGTATCTACTCAGACGGTATGCGATTTTGAATCCACCTAAAGTTCTGTTTTTGCATAAACTGACATAATGGCAATACGGTAAAAACAGTATCATTTAAAAACAAATGCTGCAATAAATTCATTATTTTCTCTGATATGTTTGTATAGTCTGTTTCTAGGACTGTCAGGTTTGGGTCTGGCTCTTGTGTCACCACGACTCTTGGAAATTGCTCTTGGTAGAAACTAATGTGAACTTTATGAGAGGTGGTGACAATTCAGTTTCACAGAGAGAAAAAATCACTTTCTTGTAATATACAAAGATGAAGCATTGAAAACATTTCTTTCATTAGTGACCTCAACAGTTCATCCACCTCTCGAGACAGAACCAGCTTTCTAAGTGGTTTATAAGGTTTGACGTCTATTATGACAGTTTTCTTCTGGTAACAGTGAGAAGGATCTTTCTGTTTGGAAGAATTCAGTGTGAGCTTGGCTGTGCTCTAAGGGGGAGGTTAACACACACCGACAGCAGTGTAAGACAGTCTGCAGTCTGAGATTGAGTAAGACTCACCGATGAAGCCCAGCTGGGAGAATTCAAGAATCATCCACTCCTCTGACGGCTGCTGCAGGGCGAAATTCTTCATCGTGGTGAAGTAATTTGGCCGTGCAACAATGTCATCCTCTAGCTGTGTGAGAGAGAGAGAGAGAGACAGACAATGCTGAAGGAAGACAAGCAGCTGTGAAGTGGATCTGAATCATTTGCATATAATCACCAACCACTTCAATTCTTTTTCTGGGTATCTAAGGCTAAATGATTTAAAGGTGTGTCATTTTCCAGAAGTTAATATACTTTCTTTGATCCCGTCTTAATGTAGAGACGACTATGAGTAAACTTCCTGAAGAGTGTAAAGGCCTGCTCACACAGACATGAATGTTTGTATGATAATTCGGTCTAATTTTAATGTGCATTTTCTGTTCAGCCTAATGTGAAAGCAGAAGAAACGAAATCAAACAGTTTCAAATATTAAGATTTTTTGTATTTACTAATACAACAATCTTGTTGGCTAAATCCAGGATCTCTTTCTGCTATTCACTACATAAATAGTCTGTTCTTGAGCTCCACCAAGTCAAAGTTTTATGTAACAGCATTTCTGGACGTGAAACAAAAAGTGCCACTTTTATTGGTTGGCCAATTTTTGTCCACAGTGCAATGGAAAAGAGGTTGGAATTGATTAAAATAAAATAAAATATAAAAAATTCAGCATTTCCTATTTAATAACACCTGTCTCATAAAATAGTGCTTGTCTAAATAGATGCATTAACAGCCATTCATTGAAATTAACATTTTATCGCACAGAATTTTTCCACCAAACAAGTCAAGTAAACTGTATTTATATCGTACTGTACACAGTACTTACTGGTGTCGTGAATCGTGCAGAAAGTAAACACTTTATGTTTAAATCTTACACACTGTTCTTTTGATGGCATCTTATGACTGTCACTTTTTTAAACGCTGGTGAAGTGCATTTTCTTTTCTTTAAGCACCCATGTTGAGTGACCTTAATGCATGTGATGGGAGTGCTAAGTAAAAAAAAAAAAACAACAACCTCAAAGTGGATTTGGCATTTTGCTTTTCTAAGAAAAGCAGCCGTCGCACACATCAGTGTCAAAGAACACACTCTAAAGTTTTTTTCTATGATTGGGAGAAAAAAAAAAGAAAGGACTTTTTCATGTGTTGGCTTTATCTAAATGCCCACAAGAAAACTGATCATAAAAGAACACGCTACAAAAGAAGTGCAAAAGTGGCCTCAAAGATCGGCTTGTCTTTATAAGAGCTTTCCATTTCCTCTGGAAGCCATTTCCCACAATTCTCATGAAAGAAATACAAGACAAGCGGTCAGGGTTTATTTCGACCAGCTTGACAGTACATTATCACTTATTTACTGCATCAATACATGCAACAAAAAAAACAAAAACAAACAAAAAAACATACAAAAAAAAGAAACATTGTGGAACCAGCTGAGTTGCTCGACCCATCCATTCAAACCCGTAATTACTGTATGTTCATGTTCTCTCCAAATATGACTATCTGTTCAGTTCTAATATGCATAATCTTAATCTTACCTGTACGTAATAAGTCCCTTTAGTCTGGGCATACATCATCAGGAAGCAGTAATCCAGGTTCTGCTTTGTTCGCCATCTGCAAAAAACAATCAGCATATGCTTTAAAAAGAATAATACACAGCCTCACGAACACAAACCAACAGGTCGAAGATAATAAAAAGTAACAGAGACCCGCTGTTTACTAATAAGAGGACAGTGAGTGATGGATTATTTCTGGCAGCTGCTGTTTGACGAGCTACTTGGATATTCTTTTAAAGTACTGAGCTCAAAAACTGACAACAAATGTTAAAAAACTCCTTCAATTTAAATATTGCACATGATGACATGTCACACCAGGTTTGAAGACAGTTATCTTTGTTTCTTGCATGTCTCATCACTGATGTCAAAGTGATGAGTTTTGATGTGTGACATGGGAGCTGAATGAACATTTGAGAGATACAATGCAAGGGAACATTCAAGCCATTGGTTGGGACAATGAAGAACAAAAAAGGCATCTGCTAATCAGTGGGCATTTTTAGACCACTTTACTTTACTTGTTAAAAAGGAGTTGGCAGTTCCCAAGTGCAAGACAGCCTATTATATGAGGTCACTAGTAGCTTAATGTGGAAGAATGCGACTTATGGTTTATGGAAATTGGCAGGATAATATCTATAACCAAGATGAGATAACTATAGAAGGGTTAGAAATTAACTGAGCTTGGGGCAAAAATACCTCCAAACATCGAGGTACGGGGTCAGAAAATGTGCCAGTATGAGTTTGTGTTTTTAATATTTATGACATAGCCTATGACAAGAGCAAGAGTGCTGTTTTTGACAATTAGCAGCATGACTGGAAATGTAATATTGATTTTATAAAACAGTTCAATAAATAAGAAGTCAATATCAAGTCACTTACATTTCAGGCACATGTTGTCAATATTGTCTGTTTTTGCTCTATTTTGCAAATGAAAATAGTTTTAAACAAATCCACAGTAAAGTTGAGCAACACTAAATTTTATTACACATAACTAAATTTCTGAAATTATTTGTTTTGTTTTCTTTGTATGTGTGGATTACTTGGGCTGTTACAGACATCTGGTGAAAATTTTAAGTCAACAGCACCTTTAGAAATCTATTTACTGTGAGAAATGGTGACGTGTTCAATACTTATTTCACCCGCTGTGTGTGTGTGTGTGTGTGTGTGTGTGTGTGTGTGTATGTGTATGTATGTATTGTGACGGATCGGTGGCCCTGCCCCTCATCATAATCACCACCCCGTCCCTTATTCGCCGCCCTTCACCAGGCTCCCGACTGGAGTGGGTGGATGAGAGGAGGGGCGTAGGATCAACGTGGCCTGGCGGCGTGTGATGAGGCACAGCTGAACTGAATGAAGCCTCATCACCGCCGCCGTTAAATGCCGAGCGCGCCTCTCCTCGGGAGACCGGTCTCTTCCCCCGTGCATGCACGCTTGTGTCCTCGTGGGTCCAGGAAGGGTGCGTTGAGAGACTCGCGCCACCCAAGATGTGAGCTGCCGAACATGTGAGCGCGCCACCCAAGATGTGAGCTGCTGAGCCCGTGAGCCGGATGAGAGCCGCACCCGTACGCGGTAGTCGGACCAGAGATGTCGGGCCGTATAAGTCCTGCCTAAGGCCGAGCAGGTGAAGAGGAAGAGCCGCCGCTCAAGAGAAGCCGCCGCCCCTCGTGTCCCGGCCAGAGCGGGAGCGCGTGCGGCCACCGGACTCCGCACCTTCCTTGGACCCCTTCCCTTCCGGAACACTGCCCTCCTGCACAATCCCCGGCGCACGACGAGGACACCAGATCCCCCTGTTTGGTTGGACACTTCTTCCCCCTGGACACTTTATTTTAGTATTTTTTTTTTGTTTAATAAAAGCCTCTCCGAGGCCTGACGCCACACCCACTGTGTCTGTCGTTGGCTCCTCCCGTCACAGTATGTGTGTGTGTGTATATGTATATATATGTATGTGTGTGTGTATGTGTATATATATATTTTGATCTTTTATTTAAAAACTTCACAAAAATCTAACCTTTCACTGGATAATAAGAATTTAAAATGGGGGGGAAATATCATTATAAAATAAATGTTTTTCTCAAATACACATTGGACACAATTATTGTCACCCCTAGAAATTCTTATAAGTAAAATATCTCTGAAGTATATTCCCATTCATATTCACAATTTTGAGCACTCCAGAGTGATTATGAACATGAAATTATCCAGCCATGGCTTCCTGTTTCACAGAAATATAAATGGGAGGGAAAACAAAGGTCAAATTCCCTTAATCATCCATCACAATGAGAAAAAACAAAGAATATAGTTCTGATGTGCAGCAAAAGATAATTGAGCTTCACAAATTAGTGAAGTGGCTTTAAGAAAAGAGCTAGAGCAGTGAAAATTCCCATTTCCACCATCAGGGCAATAATTAAGTATTTCCAATCAAAATAAAATGTTACGAAACTGCCTGGAAGAGGACGTGTGTCTATATCGTCCTAATGCACGGTGAGAAGGAGAGTTTGAGTGGCTGAAGACTCTTCAAGGACCACAGCTGGAGAATTGCATAAAATAGTTGAGTCTCGGGGTCAGAAAACCTTTAAAAAGAATTGTCAAACAGCACCTACATCAGCACATGTTGTTTGGGAGGGTTTCAAGAAAAATTCTCCTCGCTCATCCAAAAACAAACTCCAGTATATTCAGTTATCAGACACGACTGGAACTTCAAATGGGACTGGCTTCTATGGTCAGATCAAACTAAAAAATGAGCTTTTTAGCAGCAGACACTCAAGATGGGTTTGGCGAACACAGGGATAAAAAGTACCCCATGTGTACAATGAAATATACTGCTGTATTTTTGATGTTGTGGGCCTATATTTCTGCTGGAGGTCCTGGACATCTTGTTTAGACACATGGCATCATGGATTCTATCAAATACCAACAGATAAAAAAATCAATAAGTGACTGACTCTGTTAGAAATCTTATAATGGGCCATGTTTGGATCTTCCAACCGTACAATAATCCAAACACAAACCTCAAAACAACACAAAATGGGTCACTGAGCACAAAACCAAGCTTCTGCTGGCCATTCCAGTCCTCTGACCTGAACCCTGTAGAAAATGAGTGAACTGAAGAGAAGAAGCACCAACATGGAGCTGGGAATCTAAAGGGTCTGGAGTGATTCTGGATGAAGGAATGGTCTCTGATCTCTTGTCAGGTGTTCTCCAACCTCATCAGGCATTATAGGAGAACATTTAGAGCTGTTAAACTGGCAAATGGAGGTTTCAAAAAGTATTGAATTAAAGGGTGACGTTAATTGTGGCCAAGGTGTATTAGAGAAAACATTTATTTCATAATGATATTTCCCTCAATTTTAAATTCTTATAATCCAATGAAAGGTTAGATTTTTGTGAATTTTTTTAATAAAAGATCAAAAGGATCAACAATACAGATTAATTTTCACAGCCTTCTTTGATCATATTTACCAAGGGTCACGATATTTTTGGCAATGAGTGTATATATATACATACAGTATATATAATTAATTTCTCGCAATTCTGTGATTTTTCTCAAAATATTACGAATTTAACCACCTATTGCTACGACTTTTTTCTCAAAATATTATGAATTTAATTTCTTATTGCTACGACTTTTTTCTCAAAATATAAAAATTATTCTCCTATTACCACGAGTTTATTCTCGTAACGTTTCGACTTTACTCTCATAACATTTCGACTTTACTCTTGTAACATTTCGACTTTATCCTCATAATATTTCTACTTTTTTTTCGTAGTTTCGACTTTATTCTCGTAATATTAATTTAATTTTGTAATCTTTGAATTTTTTTATTTTTTAACATGGCACTAAAACGCCGTCATATTTTATATATAGAGAGAGAGAGAGAGAGAGAGAGAGAGATTGTCACTCAAGATGACTCAGGTCACATGAGATGATACATGACATTTTTTTCCTCTTATCCCAAGTGTTGCCACATGAAATTGTGTAAAAGAAGGATACACTCTAAAAAAATGCTGGGTTAAACACAACCCAGCACTGGGTAAAATATGGACAAACCCAGCAATTGGGTTGTTTTTGACCCAGCGGTTGGGTTACTGAAGGTTGGGTTAAACATTTAACCCAACTGTTGGTTGAAAACAACCCAATCGCTGGGTTTGTACATATTTTACCCAGTGCTGGGTTGTATTTAACCCAGCATTTTTTTGAGTGTATGTTTGATCTATTCTGTATAGTCTAGAGTCCATACTGTATTGTCTAGATGTTTTTCAGCCACTTTACTGACAGCAGCTAGGGTTACTGGCATCATCTGAAGTGCAAAAGAAATTACACAAAAGCTTTTTTGGGGGTTAAATTAATAAAATCTGTCAGATATTTTCCCTATTGTCTTCATAGGCATGAATGAGTAACTAGGGGACTTGATTAGATGGCCAAACATCACCCATACAGGTTTAAAAATGCACACTGGACTGGAAAACACCCATTTGGATGTGCATAGTTGGTCAGAAGTTCAAACAAACAGAGTAATGGCTTGAAAGTCCCACAGAGACGCACTGTAACACTTATCAGGGAATCAAACTATGAAAAGGAAAACTAGGATAGGAAAAAGTATTTGAATATCAAAAAATGACTCACTTGACATTTAAGAACTATATATAACTGTTTACAGCCTAGATGTTCTTAGTGAGAGTGTGTGTAGTGAAGTAACTGGATTTTAACAGCAGTGACCACACTGAATGTGCCGAGTGCCAAAAGATGGAGTCAAATGATAAACACGCAAGTCTCTCACGGTGTTTTACACAAACTTACACACACATACAAATGTGTGTTGGTCAGTGTTTTGGTAAGCTGCCCTACTTCCAGTGAAACCCTGCACGATGCAAATTATCTTAGATAAGTTAGAGACTTCATATGTGTACATTTACATACATTTACATCAGTTTTTCAACACATACACGTTTGTTTTTGTGGTTTTATACTGTACAAACTGTATGTGCTATTGACCTACACCAACCCTATACCTAAACCTACCCCTTACAGGAAACTTTCTGCTATTTCAGATTTTCAATACATTCCATTCTGTGTGATTTATAAGCGTTTTGAAAAGTGGGGACATGGGGTAATGTCCTGAAAAGTCACCTTCTCCTTGTTATACCTGTCATACCCTTGTCATTATACAAATTTATGTCCTCATTTGTCACAAAAACGCACGCACACACACACACACACACAAACACAATGGACAAAGATTGTGTCCTCAAGCATGTTGACGTTGTAGTACCCATGTCATTAAACACATGTGTTTTCAAACCATATACTGTACACCAGAACACACACACATCACACACACACAGAGCAATCTTGTGATGAGAACATCAACCCTCTGGCATCCTTTTGACAAAAACTCTGTGTCTCTGCACTTCTCCTGCATGGAAATATGCGGAAGGAAGTAACCATCAGGGTGTAAGAAAGACCAACATTCAGTTCCAGCTTTGATGCAGTTGAAAACAGAGCTCTTGTTTACTACAGGGATGCAAACTCAACAGGGGTGAAAAGTTTACAAAGATTTGGCATACCCCAGGAAGGAAATTAGCAAAATATCAGTTTTAAAATGAGGATATACAGTAGCATGATGATAAAGGGAAAAACTCACCACTATTATTGCTACATTTTCTTTATTTTATTGAATTGTAAAAAATAAACCAATAAAGAAATATATTACTACAGAAAAAAGATACAATTGCACAGTAAAATAAAAATGAATTTTTAATAATAATAATTTTATTTTACAGAACAAAATTACAATACAAATATTAATGTCTGTCTCAATTTCCTCATTTTCAAATGTTAAGAAAACTTAAAGCTACTCTTCTGCTGACAACCCTAGTATTATATTTAAAATACATTTATTTCATGCTTAGTTCAAATTTATTAACCTTATTAACTGACATATCACTCAAGACTTACTGATATACAAATTATAAATAAACTTTATTTGGAGAACTACTTGTGCACAATGCATATTTCTTAACATTAAGCCTAAACGTTTTAGTGATATGTTTTAATGTCACTATTGATGAGGATTGTATGATCTTTGAATGATTTGACTGATTTGATGATTTGAAAATGATTGATTTGATATTTTCTAACATTATTTGAAAAATCATTTTAAACAAATTGCACCAAAAAAGCACAACTTCTAACTTTAGACTTTTAAACTTCTAACTTTTACATTTTTCAGAGGTTAAACAATATATAGTGAGAGAGAGAGGCAGACAGACAGATGGATGGACGGAGCCATATTTTTAAATATGTAAGTAATTATAACACACCTAAACTTGTACAGTACTCAGGTGGCGTGCAGTGACCCTCTTTAGCTCCTGATTTCCTCTCTTCCTCCTGTGAAGACATGTACCGATGTACACTTGTTCCCTATGCTGCTTTCAGTGCCCTGTTGGCTAAACCTATATGCGGCCTATTTGGAAAAACCTGTGAAATCTGGTCAGCAGCACTATCCCTGACATACAGATGGCAGCTTTTCTCTTTTTCCCAGATGTGTGAGATGCCACCAATTCGCCCAGGGTCTCTCGAGGATACATCTGTCCAACTTTGTCAAATCACACGCCGCACACACACAAACTCAAGTGCAGTCACGCAATGTCAGATTAAAACACACTAAGACTTGTAAACTCATTTTGGTTGTTTACAGACCAGTCTAAATCTTTAACCACTAAAAGACTGGATTTCATTAAAAGTAATGAAAATTAAATGAGTTTGATTTAATGTGTGTAAAATAGAGAATTGCACTCATGCCACCAAACAATGAACCAAATGCTGAGGCATTTGAATAAACGCATGCAAGTTGTCCACATGTGGAACACTTGAGGAATTTATCTTCTAAATATAACCACCACCTGGCCAACAGTACATTTAAAAAAAAAAAAAAACATGAATATTTTCACTACTACACTGTAAACAATAAAATAAAATGTACAAAAAACGTGCTAGGCTACACGCTTGCAACACATTACTAGAAAGAAACAGATCTGGTTTAAAACGGATTTGTATTTTTCTTGGCTGATTGGTTATTGATTTGTGTGTCTGCTTGATAGGTGATGGATTCATTTGCCTGTCTGATCCAGCATTGGTCTGTTCATCAGAGTGCTCTGGGTTGAACTGGTTGGTCTGATGAGATCCGACAGGCTTTGAGCACAAACAGACGTTAATGAACATACTTACTTGCATCAATCTCCACTGTCCTGACTGTTTATTTCAGGAGAATGTGAAAAGAATGTGTCTGTCCAGAATGGAGCACTGCTGTTTTACCTTAGACAGAGATGTGACTGCAAAATTAGGTTGTGTGGAACATTTCAATTTGGGAATATGTTCTTGGTGTGAATTCTCAGAGTTCTGAGTTCTGGCTAAAATCATAGTTCTGTAATTACACTTTCATAGAAGTGAAATTCATCCTCCAATCATTTTCACACTGGGGTTTCTCTAATGTTTTTGTCAGCCAAACACCTTAGATGTAAAATATTTACTCAAAGCCCCCCTGAGATTTTAAGATAACATTTAAATAATTTAACAACATGTTCACGGATCTCCATTGTTGGGTAATGGTTACATGATATGCAAGTACACTGAATAAAATTATAAACGCAACACTTTTGTTTTTGCCCCCATTTTTCATGAGCTGAACTCAAAGATCTAAGACTTTTTCTATGTACACAAAAGGCCTATTTCTCTCAAATATTGTTCACAAATCTGTCTAAATCTGTGTTAGTGAGTACTTCTCCTTTGCCGAGATACTCCATCCACCTCACAGGTGTGGCATATCAAGATGCTGATTAGACAGCATGATTATTGCACAGGTGTGCCTTAGGCTGGCCACAATAAAAGGCCACTCTAAAATGTGCAGTTTTATCACACAGCACAATGCCACAGATGTCACAAGTTTTGAGGGAGTGTGCAGTTGGCATGGTGACTGCAGGAATGTCCACCAGAGCTGTTGCCTGTGAATTGAATGTTCATTTCTCTACCATAAGCCGTCTCCAAAGGAATTTAGAAGTACATCCAACCGGCCTCGCAACCGTAGACCACGTGTAACCACACCAGCCCACGACCTCCACATCCAGCATCTTCACCTCCAAGATCACCTGAGACCAGCCACCCAGACAGCTGCTGCAACAATCGGTTTGCATAACCAAAGAATTTCTGCACAAACTGTCAGAAACCGTCTCAGGGAAGCTCATCTGCATGCTCGGCGTCCTCATCGGGGTCTCGACCTGACTGCAGTTCGTAACCGACTTGAGTGGGCAAATGGACCTGGACCACAAACTGAACTGTGCAAGAACGTGGACACCGTCTACAGGAAGGGCCAGAGTCGCCTCTATTTTCTGAGGCAACTGAGGTCCTTCAACATCTGTAGGATGATGCTGAGGATGTTCTATGAGTCTGTGGTGGCCAGTGCCATCATGTATGCTGCTGTCTGTTGGGGCAGCAGTTTAAGGGTGAGGGACATTAACAGAATCATTAAGAAGGCAGGAACTGGACTATCTGATAGAGGTGTCTGAGAGGAGGATGTTGTCCAAAATAAAGACCATACGGGACTTTCCCTCTCACCCTCTCTACAATGTGCCGACCAGCTATAAGAGCTCGTTCAGTAACAGATTTCTACTCCCACGCTGCACTACTGAGAGACACAGGAAATCATTTCTGCCTGTCGCCATTAAACTATTGAACTCTGAACTGTAACAGTTACACAAACATTGTACATGGGTAATACATATTTGTTTTTGTATGGTCTTTTGTATACTATGCCCTTTACTATGTAAAGGTGTATACAGTGGTAAATATGTTTCTTTTGGAGGAACTTAGGGATGGTGTAGGTTTAGATATTTATTATATTTAATATATTTTTATATGATATCTTTCTCTTTTTGGTTGGGAATCGTGTATGGTGTAACAAAAAGGAATTTCCCCTTAGGGATAAATAAAGTAATTCTGATTCTGATTCTGATCTGAAAACACAGGAACATGAGCTGCTCATGTGTAAATGAACACAGTGCTGCGTTTCACTCTGAAACATGCAGTGCATCAGACTATACAGTTACTTCATTAAATCACAGCATTCGATTTGACAACTGCACTAAGCTACTGTATATATATCGGGATTATCATGCAGTCTCATTTATTTATTTAAATTTTGCATTCAGTATAATTACTTATTAGATTTTTATGACAGGAATGAAAATGAAACATGCCAATTCTTCACCCGATGAAACCTTTCCAAAAAAACTAAGTAGACAAATAATTACAAATTATGAAATTAATTGTCACATCTTTGAATTCAGCACACAGTGGCACTGTAAGAGTGTGTGAGAGACAACACTGATGTGACAGGCTGCAGATAAGCAGTGTGTGTGTGCGCAGTGGCATTCTTTGGTTTAGTTGTGCGTTTGTGTTAATTAAACTGAACTGACAGAACAGCGATGCTGGAAGTGTGTGTGCACTCATGAATAAGGCATAAAGAAGCCTGACCCCGGGGGAACACGCACACACACAAATAAAGCTCATTTAAGTTCAGGCAGAACTTTCTGCACAGCAGAGAGCGTTTTCATAAGACCTGAAACTCTAGTACATGAACACAGATGCCTCCAGCTAACTCAATTTCACACATTTAGCGTTGCAAAACGGATCCATACACGATTCATAAATGCAAGTTACTTTCAGAATCGAAAGCAGCTTTTCTGTACATGTGATCACTGTGTGTGCAAATAGATATGTTTTCCATACTGAGTCACTGTATGTGAGACACTAATGGCAGAGAGGGGCAGTTGTGGCTCAACATTCACACTGATGATTCATGGCTAATTACAACAAAACACAAGCATGCACACACACACACACACACACACACACGCACACACACTGATGGGATGAGAAGGGTTTGTCTACAGCAGTCATATTACCTGACCCGCTCTTTAGGGTCACCAAACGACTCTTTGAGGTGAGAGAAGTCTGGATAGAAATGGATGGAGGGAGAGATGATCTCCAAAAGCCCAGACTGAATTTCCCCCGGAAACCTGAAACACATGCAGAGAAAGGAAGGGCGGGTGAATGGGTAAGTATGTTAACACAACCCTGTCATCATTTACTGTTTGACTTTATTTCTTTTGTAAAACACAAAAAAAAAAAACCCGTTTGAAATAACAGGTTTGCACCAGATAACATTATAGTTTTAATTATTTAGAATCAGTTTTCATTTTTATATCTTCAATTTTTATTTTAATTAAAAATTTAATTAAAGTTTTAGTAATTTTGTTTTTCAGCAGTTTTTTTTAAACATGTCTACATAGTTTTTATTAATTTTATAGCAGTTATTTCAGAATATCAAGTTTATCAAGTATATCAACAAAATTAAAATTCTATTTCAGTTATTGTGTTTTTTTTCTCCCAAGTAACGGATATATTTTTTTCATGGTTTTAGTTTTAGTTCACTATAATAACACTATTGTGCACCCACATAACACACCCATCAGTAGACCGATATAGTAAAGGGAGAAATAAAATCCAACAAAAGCAAAGATCTAATCAAAACACACACACACACACACACACAGACACACACACAGTACTGTTCCAGTGTTGTAACTGTGCAAAAACAATCAGCATAAACACAAGCACATGACTAATGTGGGACAAGCAGAACGAAGCAGAGGAACTCTAACACCCAGAGGATGGACTTTCCCTTCTGTTTCATCTGCTATTGTCCTCAAAAAGCATGTGAGTAAAGGTCTGTAGTCACATGATCTCTCAAACACATAAACACATGTATCATTGAAACTCAAGCAGATTGTGGTCATAACATTAATGAAAATCAAGGGTACTCACAGGCGCTTAAGGTTGTCAGCAACACTATTTGCATATTGTTGATCCGTCTGCAAAACAAAGCAACAATCACTGGTTTAATAAATGTTCACCTTTGGGCTAGACAAGTGTTTGTAGCATTTTTTTTGGATGGATGTTTTAAGTACAATGTCGATTCTCATTTCCTGACTTTTCCTGCTAAAGAGATTATACAGACTCTGTAGTCAAGAGAGAAACTTTAACTGTCCAATAATGGAAGCAAATGGTGATGAGCTGCTAAAGCACTTTCCACTCTAAAACACCAGATGGATTTCACTGTTCAGATTCAATTTCATGGTTCATTCAAAAAGCAACTCAAGAATGCGCCGCATTCTGGGAGTTTCCACAAGGGGCGCTATAGCCATCATTAAAATGAACAGAATTACAGTTGGATCTGTAATTGAAGACCATTGTTTTTTTGGTTTTTTTTTTACTTTAGGTCTTGAAGCGGTTTATGCATTGCTTTATCATTTAAAACTTGCTATGCAAGGATTTGCTTTAAAAGTTTGTGCTGTATTTAAATAAAAGACTTAAATTCTGTTATCAATTGTCTTTATTATGAATGATTTATCCGTGCACATCTTTAAATTCATGAGTTCAGTCTCTATAATGGAGAGAAAAGACAAATCGCAATTTTCGTTTAATGTTGACTTTAAGTGTTCAAATACTCTAGGGCTGTTCTGAAGCACTATTAATGTACCCTATTGTGTCAAATGGAGCCAGAACAGTAAAACTCAAGGACAGCGTACGAGGGCATAATGTGAGGATACAGACACTGCGTCAGTGTCCATGACCTGCCGGACCCATCAAATCCCCATTACTTCAAAAGTCATTGTTTTTTAAACTATCAGAGCGACTCCTGAGACACAGGGAAGAGATGATGAGGAAACACCTGCAGCAACTTTGACCAAATCTTTCGATTCCAGAGAAATGGGAATTGCTGCTTTTTCAGACAAATAGGAAGCTTGAGGATTGTGACTTATCATGAGACGAAAAACTCTGACCCATTTAGTGTCACATCAGCTATACTCTTCATAACGGTTCAAAGACGGAACAAAACGACAACACTCCAAAAGCCTCTGTCATATAAAACAAATCCTTTTAAACTCTCTATTCAAAAATGGACAGAAAAATGTATCCATGAGATGTGAATATCATGTATCCTTGAGACAGTTCAATCTAATCAACAAGATTTTTACATTTCCTGATGAAAATGTGAGTGGTGCTTTTCGAGGGAAAAGAAATGTCCACAATGGCGCTGCTACGGGTGTTCTGAGTGGTTTTCAGTTTATTGCCATGTTTGCTAGAGTGTTCTGAATGGTTTTTAGCAAGCTGGTGTTCAGTAGCAGAGTGCTCTGAGTGTTTATTTTTTAGCATATTATTTTTTCAGTTGCTAAGGCGTTCAGAGTGTTTTTAGCATGTTGCTAGAGGGTTTGGAGTGTCTTTAGCGCTGCTGCTGATGCTATACATTATGTTCTAGGTGGATGCTTACCTCAAGTCAAAAGAGGCCATACCCACAATGCAACATTGCAGGATCTAATACTTAGAGTCAGGGTTATTTTGAGCAACAGTATCAACACTAGTGATTTTGTTTCACGCAATCAAATGAACAGTAAGGATTTCCTGCGAGACATCAACAAAGCACATCTTTCTCTGCAGTCTGACGTTGTCTCAACACATTTGCATCAACAGAAAGACGAACCATGCTGTATATCAATGAAACTGACTGGCATGCATCTAAATTGTGTATGCAAAGTACATGCAAATGGGTCTGCTTGAATCCAAATATGTTGCAGGTGTGTGGAAATGACAAACCCTCAGTGGAAAGCAAAGAAATGTGACAACGAGGAGTACTGCACATTTGTTTAATTCAAATGCAACCCGAATTCCACAAATGTTGGGATTTTTTACATTTGAATAAAATGAAAACTAAAAGAATTTCAAATCACATTAGCCAATAATTTATTCACAATAGAACATAGATAACATAAATGTTTAAACTGAGAAATTTTACAATTGTATGCATAAAATGAGCTCGTTTCAAATCTGATGCCTGCTACAGGTCTCAAAATAGTTGGGACGGGGGCATGTACACCATGGTGTAGCATCTCCTCTTCTTTTCAAAACAGTTTGAAAACGTCTGGGCATCGAGTTTATGATTTTCTGGAGTTTTGGTGTTGGAATTTACTCCCATTCTTGCCTGATATAGGTTTCCAGCTGCTGAAGAGTTTGCGGTCGTCTTTGACGTATTTTTCGTTTAATGATGCGCCAAATGTTCCCTATAGGTGAAAGATCTGGACTGCAGGCAGGCCAATTGAGCACCCGGACTCTTCTACTACAAAGCCATGCTGTTGTAATAGCTGCAGTATGTGGTTTTGCATTGTCCTGCTGAAATACACGTCATCTGGAGGGGAGCATATGTTGCTTTAAAACCTTTATATACCTTTCAGCATTCATAGTGCCTTCCAAAACATGCAAGCTGCCCATACCGTATGCACTTATGCACCCCCATACCATCAGAGATGCTGGCTTTTGAACTGAACACTGATAACACGCTGGAAGGTCTCCCTCCTCTTTAGCCTGGAGGACAAGGCGTCCATGTTTTCCAACAAGAATGTCAAATTTGGACTCGTCTGACCATTGAAAACTTTTCCACTTTGAAACAGTCCATTTTAAATGAGCCTTGGCCCACAGGACACGACTGTGCTTCTGGACCATGTTCACATATGGCTTCCTTTTTGCATGATAGAGCTTTAGTTGGCATCTGCAGATGGCACGGCGGATTGTGTTTACCGATGGTGGTTTCTGGAAGTATTCCTGGGCCCATTTAGTAATGTCAATAACAGAATCCTGCCGATGAGTGATGCAGTGTCGTCTGAGGGGGCGAAGACCACGGGCATCCAACAAAGGTCTTCGGGCTTGTCCCTTACGCACAGAGATTTCTCCAGTTTCTCTGAATCTTTTGATGATGTTATGCACTGTAGATGATGAGATTTGCAAAGCCTTTGCAATCTGATGTTGAGGAATGTTGTTTTTAAAGTATTCCACAGTCTTTTTGCGCACTCTTTCACAGATTGGAGAGCCTCTGCCCATTTTTACTTCTGAGAGACTCTGCCTCTCTTTAGCCCTATTCGGACGGTAATTGTTTCTCATGGGGACATAAGTGATTTTCACCATTTACAGGGGGTAGTCGATGATTTAATTGCTGTCCGAATCCAGAATGTCTGTGTTTATCTCTCACCACCCCCGTAAAAATCCCCGGCCGAATTACCTACTGTTTTTTGACAAACACCAAGGTTGTGTGGTAATTTAATTGATGTCCGAATCCACATCTCTGAGTTCACAAGAAGAAATCAATTAAACATTCAATGTTTAAACCCTTTTTGAGCATTCCCGAACACCATACAGTAGGCTAACTGTTGTACTTCGGTGTAATTTGCATACATATTTATCTCTGAAATGCTGGAAAGTATTTCAAAGAACAATAGGCTACTTCATAACTGCTCCACCACAGCGACTGGGACTGGGAGCAGAAAGAGAAGTAAAGCACGTAAGCATGCATAATGCAACACTATTTTAAAATGTGTAGGCTATTATAAACAGATATATACATAACTATATCACGTATAATTATATACAACTATAGTGTGTCTATTTTCCTATTTTTAAACAGTAGATTTAAATAATCAAATAATAAATAGGATTATATATTATAAAACATGCTTGGAATAATAAGAACACATTTTACATTATAATAAGTATTTTTAAAATACATTTTACACAATAATAAGAATACATTTGTAAATAAAATTCATTTTATTTACAGCAGACAATCATGTGACTGGTGACGTGAGCAGCGCAGAACTCGCTCCTCCACGGTGAATAAATCGCTGTCCGAATCCATGGGTTTTATCACTGAGGTGATATGTAAATTTATTTTTACAGACATCCATATGAGAAACAATTACAGTCCGAATCAGGCTTAAGACATCCCTTTTATAGGTAATCAGGTTACAGACCTGATGTCAATTAATTTAATTAGTTGCTAGATGTTCTCCCAGCTGAATCTTTTCAAAATTTCTTGCTTTATCAGCCCTTTGTTGCCCCCATGCTGACTTTTTTGAGACCTGTAGCAGGCATCAAATTTTAAATGAGCTCATTTAGTGTATAAAAGTGTACATTTTCTCTATGTTCTATTGTGAATATAATATTGGCTCATGTGATTTGAAAATCTTTTAGTTTTCTTTTTATTCAAATTTAAACATTTCCGGAATTCGGGTTGTAACTCACTCACAAAACATATACTTTATTAATGGTCAAAGAGTAAGTTTTTTATCAAAAGCCGCAAATTAATCAATATAATCTGTTTTTATTTTTTAATTTCACCCAGAAAATGAGCATTCCGTCATCATTTACTCGCCCTACTGTCATTCCCAACCCAAATGACAAATGACAATTAAAATGAATGATGAATATTCATTTTCAGTGAATAAATGTCAATGATATTCAGTAATTTCAGTGAATTTTTTTTCTCACACAAAACTACTGGACTATAGTGCATGAATCATATAAACCATTTTACAATAATTTCAGGATATGGTTAATCATTTTAAATCGTACAATATTTGATAAGCAGAAAACAGTTTTTTTTACATTTATGTTTCTTGAGCAGCAAACCAAAATGTAATAATATTTCACAATATTACCGTTTCTACTGTATTTTGATCAAATAAAAAAATTCAGCTTGCTGAGCATAAAATACTTCATAAAAAATTTAAAAATCGTAATGTTGCAAACTTTTGACAAGCACTGTAAATGTAAGAAAAACTTTTATATGATTAGTAATATTTCAAGATGAACACTGACTGGACTGAAGTAACTATGAAGTAACTAAGTAAAATGTGAGTATTAAATATGATTCATCAGGCTTTTGAGGAAATTTTATTACTAAGAACTTTAAAACTATAAAAATATAAAATATCTAAGACATAATATTAGGAGATACAAAGTAACAGCTGATATTTATATGCGTTTTATGTACTGTTATACTGTTGTACTGTTATAAAGATATCACTGATTTACATTACATCTATAAGAATTTCTGGCAACTGCACCAAATTGCATAAATTTTGTGCTCAGTTTGGGCCCAGTAATCTTCTTTTGTGTTCCACGGAAGTGAGTCAAACAGGTTTGGAATAACATGAGGGTGACTAAATGATCACAAAATAGTCATTTTTGGGCAAGTTTTCCCTTTAGCATGGCGAACAGCAAACCAGAAAAAAAAGATGAGGCAAGAAAACACAGAAGAGAGAGATAAGACTCCAGTCTGCTGGTGTGTATTACAATAAAATGATGTATAGCTTGTACTTCAATTATCTCAAAAGTAACACACACACACACACACAAAGTTTGAATTTCATTGCCGGCAGTTACTCATGAACTACAGTCAATGTTAATTAATGTGAAACGGCTCAAACACACTCAACAGTGTACAGTGTGTCTACGGCACAATGTCCTTGTGATACAATCATCTCTGTGTGGTCAAACACAGAATGATGCTTTACTGCAATTATCATAATACATCTGTTAAATATACTTTTATCTAAAACAAATCGAATTTTACTGCTCTCTCATAAAAACTTCATAGCAGTTATCAGGTCCATTTCATCCCCAAATCCAAAAATGATAGACAATACATTTTGCATAAAAAATAAATATAACTGCCCTCTCGTCACTATTATTTTTATAATTAATTATTTCAATAAGCCGTTTCTTTTAACAGTTTGCTGTGTTTTCATTACCAGCGGCGAAATATGCCCACTTGCTTACTATATAGCATCAGACTCTGATACTAAATGACAAAACAATCTTATAAAATTCATATATTAGACAGTAGCGAACATAGTGCATAGTATAAGTGCACAGTGTACAGTATGTCATTTGGGACACAACTTATGTTAATTGGGCTGTGTAGATACTAATGACTGAACAGAAGGGCAGTGATGTGTTATTACGGGTCAGTGCTGCTAGCAGCTACACGAGCCAGCATAATCAATTGAGAAATGGACTTTGAAACGGTACAGTAGCTTCTAAAAGTTACAGATTACTCATAACTTAAAGCAGATACAGTGAACTACAGTAAAGCTACCAGTTTAGAAAAGTATTTAGCTACATAAGCTATATAGTAACAAAAAAGTACCTAATTACACTAAAGCTATTTAAAGAACTAATACATTAGATGTTAACAATCAGATGACATGTTTTTATTTAGGCAATACCACAGAAACAAGAGTACTGTTACAGCATGGTAGTCATCGTTGTGCTGATATTTGGAAAACACCATAACTGCCAGTGTGACCTTGCTTTTATACAATATTCAATAAACAAGAAGTTAATATTGAGTAATTTAGACAATATTATGCCTAACCTCTGGTCAGCAACAGTTAAAGATGCTGTATGTAATTACAGCAAACAAGCCATTGCGTACGTAAGCTGATGTATATGTAAATGAACTCGATCATCATGCATTAAACAGCATATTTAAATCAAAACTGCCTAACGTTACAGAATAAAATGTCGATCCAGGAATAGGACCGTGCAAGCACTGGATGTGTTGATGGAAGCGATCTATTCCATCTATTGCAATCTGATCCAGACGTAGTCTTTTTTTTTTTTTTCAAAAAAAGCATTTTTTCAAAAGTTGCTTTTTTTAATGAAACTTACCCACGTTGATAATAAAGATTGCAAGAAGCTATAATAAAATGTTTTTTTTTTGTTCAAAAGCTGAGGCTCTGTTCTTTGTTTTGACATATAGCATGTTCAAATATTCATACAACAAAATATTCTGGGTGCCATTAAACTTTTGTGAAAATGATCAGAAAAGCTGCCTGGCAAGTTTTTCTAAAAAAATGCTGCCGTTAAAGTCAAAGCAGAATTGCACATCTCAGAGCAACAGAGCAGAGGCGTTTCGAACAAATTGGTTGGTAAATGATTCAATGACTCACTCTTAAAGATACTTTTTTTTATATATCAGCCTTTTGAATAAATTGCTGTGATTCAGTGACTCCTTAAAGTGTCATGAAACCCTAAAACACATTTATTGAGATGTTAACATATATGAACAGACTACGCGTTAATCTGGAGTGGCGATTGGCTGCTGTGGCTGGAGAGTACACATCTATGTCATCAGTTTTCTGAGCTTTTTTCAGTATTATTCATAAGAATGAACTCTTATGATCCAATCACTGCGCTGTATTATGCATGAGGTCGTCTTACATTAGAGAATTCAAATCTCATGAAAGAGCTTCGCGCTGTCAGTTCATTTCTGTAAACATGACCGTAACTAGAGGTCGACCGATTCATCGGTTTTGCCGATTAATCGGCACCGGTAGTTGATTGCCGCAACTATCGGTTATCGGCAAAAATCCATGCCGATAGTTTTCCGGTTTGCAACCGTTGCTGGAGTGGCTGAGAAGTTGTCCGCTGGCATTTATACAGTACGAGAGCGGCCTCTAGAGGAAAAGCAGAAAAGCCTGTCGCGGAACAGAGCGCCATTCACATAGTTTTCTATTAAATTACATTATATTTGTCCCAAATCGCTGTGAATGTACATAATGACTTCACCCTAGGCTATAAATTATGTATTGTACATTTTTCAGCAAAACATTTGTCTTTCTGTGGCTCTAATAAAGTCGGTATGCTTCATACAGAGAGCTGTAATAGATCGTGATTTCTCTTTCCGCTTACTCTGTTTTTTTAAACATCGAACTTCAAACTCATTTATGCCACACTGTTCATTTTTGAAGCAAACTTATGTCCATTTGGTGATTATATAAATTGTTTTAGACCGCCACTTGAATTGAACGCAAAGCGTCTGATGTGTGTGTGTGTGTGTGAGATATCCTAGACACAGCGCTGCGCTTTTGCCCGGTGTGTGGCTAACTTTTTTTTTTTTTTTGATTAGATAATTATCAAGTGTTAAAAAATAGAAACAAATAAAGTGTGTGAGTACACATACAATATCCATATGTATGTAATTTTAATGCTATGGACTTTAAAGATAGATATTTAAAGATCTTTAAGCATGACTGTTGAAATTAAATGGTAACACTTAACAATAAGAGTCCATTTGTAGCATTAATGAAAACTGCAGAAGTATTGTTCCTTGTTAGAGTGTGTTCATTTCAACATTCACTATTAGCTACTAATAGGCTACATTTTTAAATTTTAAAGTTTCTTCTTTTAACATTAGCAAACTATGAAATACCTTTAATGATCAATATAATAAATAATATTAATATTTTTTATTCATTTACAAAGTATGGTTCAGTACTGTTACTGCTTTTTTTTTTTTTTAATAGTAAAGCACTAGTTTTCTTTCAGTATCCATTTTGAAAACTATCGGTTGATTAATCGGTATTGGCCAGTGTGGTCCAACCTAGCTATCGGTATCGGTAAAATCCACTATCGGTCGACCTCTAACCGTAACCATATTTAATACGACAACGCGTGGAGCGCACATGTGAGAGCGGTTTCTGCACGAACGCCGCAATACTCGCTGCATGCATCATAGTTCATATCCAGACCGGAGCAAGCGTGTTTCAAGTTTATGGGAAAATAGTTCATATTCTCCCGTGCTCCAAACATGAAAAAGCACGCGCACATATCATATCTTCTTCAAATAAAAGATGCGCTAATAAGGGCATGTGCTGCTGCGGCTCGTCTGATCATGAACACGATGACATGACGGATTATTGTGATGCACAGCAAACGATACAGACCAAAAATTTAAAGAAGACTAGTAACAGAAAGTAACAGCCTTTAGTCTGTGTTTTATTGGTTGTTTTCTCCCCTCTTCCCCCCTATACACTCCCACTTTTCCACAGTTTTCCACGCCCATTTCTGGAGTCTTTTTCAGATCCAAGGTGTGAAAGACCAGTGCTGAAACAGGGGGGTTTCATGACACTTGAATTAAATCCTTCAAAAGTCACTTCTGGCTTCTTTTGGACTTATATTATATTATATATGCCGCAGTATATATATTTGCTGTATATATATGTAATAGAGAAAGCAGGTAAAGTCACAAGAAAACAAGATGTGATTAACCCACATACTGTATGATACATGATTACACACAACACACACAGATCACATTTCTGGGTCTCATAAAGAAAAATGCTACATCCTCATAAAAAATTAATCCATGCTGCATATTCTTACCTCCGCGATGAAGACGACAATCACGCAGTCCTCCTTCTCGGCCGGACTCAGCTCTGACATCAGTGAGCTCAGCGTGTCGGTCAGGTAGGAGTGCACCTCTCTCTTCACACTGGGCACCCCCATCACTATCGACACTGAGAGACAGAGAGGAAGTCACTAATCAGCACCGTGTGCATTAACTTTGACAGATCACCACTAAAGCTTACTGTACCATTCACACACAGAGTCCTGTCTGACTGTGCATTTGCATTTCTAAGAGCTCAGTCCTAATTAAAGCTGGATGGAGAGCAGCTCCCCGCTGAGCCTGCGGGACAGCGAGCGTCTCCTCCCTGCCGGGGGCTGAGGCTGTTGGACAGCAGCCCAGAGAAATGTCCACTCAGACAGGCCAGAGACCCGGACACAGCCAGGCAGAGTGCCAGGACAGGAGATGGAGAGCAGTATGAGAAAGGTACGACATCTTTTCATGAGTCAGACAGAGAGACGATGCATTTTAAGAGTGATGATATAATAAGTGTTTGGGCGGATGTGGGGTAAGAGGATCGCAAAGACCCAGACAATGAAATTAACTTTTTATTTTCAGCTGCATTTTTTACTTTTAGGAAGCCATATTTTTCAAACCGCTCTTCCTGGCCTGCTTAGATATCTCTAAAATCACACAAAAAGGTTATAAATGCACATCAGAGTATCATTAAAATTTGGTATTATAAAACGGATAGTTCCGGTCCTTGATTCTGATTGGTTGAGCCGCGTTCGACGCCGTTGTAGATTACACTACAAACATAAACCTTTATTTACTTTGTGTGTTGCTTGGCAACCACTTTGTTACAACCACAACCGTTTCTGAGGAACTTCATTGTTTGGCAGAAGAACATTGTTCCGTTTCGCGTCGTGCCTAACAACGCCCCTTAGCTGTTATAAATTCACTGTAAACCACGGCTTCTTGGGGCTTATTGCTTTATTACAGGATGATACACCATCATGCAAGGCAGATAATAGAGTGGGGGAACTATGATGTCACGTTGTAGGTGAAAACCTGGAAGCGAGTGCGTTTTAGCACTTCCGGTTCCATCGTCCCAGAGTCAATGGCTTTTTTTGAATGGGATTCTGGCTAAATCCCTTAAATAAGGTCCGTGGTTCACACAGGCTCAAGATACTTTCACGTTTTATTCTACGACATAAAACACACCAGTTACACCCCACTTGTGATTTTTTAAAACTGTTATGTTTCTTAAAAAAGACGGTTGCTAACAAGTTGCTAAATGGGACTACAGGCGCTGTCGGAGACATTCAACGTTTATCACGCCGAACAGTTCAACAGTTCCAATTGTAGTATAATTTGTAATACAATTAATTGTAGAATAACCAATGAATAGTTTCCTGCATTTTATATTTTTGTTCGACAAAGTTTTTTTTGCTTTGCCCCGAAATGCGACACATGTCTTCGGATGGAAGATGCTCGTTTTATCGCTTTCCTACTGATACAGAGTCTCTGGGTTCGGACCATAAGGTAAATTCATATTATGATTATTACATGTAAACACCACATTTACCGGCTTTACATGGTAAAAGTGAAACTTTAATGATGCATAGTGCTTAAAGCCACGTTAAAATTAAATGTTTGCGGCCACATGAAGCTGTTAGAAAGCATATAGATTGAGGATTTCCTAGAAGCAAGGATAAAATAAAATTTTGTGTACCCACCCTAACAAAATTATAGCTGAAAAATGTGGTACTTTATTCACAAAAATAAGTTTAATCTTACCATATCCCAAAACTCGCTAACTCGCTGTTATTTAATAGATGAAATGCACTAGAATTTTATTGAATAGTAAGTGGAGACACGTTTTTAATTAAAATATTCGGTAACACTTTATTTTAGGGTCTCTTAACTAGTTGCTTATTAGCATGCATATTACTAGAATATTAGCCATTTATTAGTACTAAGTAAGCACATATTAATGCCTTATTCGACATGACCTTATTCTACATCCCTAATCCTACCCAATACCTAAACTTAACAACTACCTTACTAACTATTAATAAGCAGCAAATTATGGATTTATTGAGGGAAAAGTTGTAGTTAATAGCAAATGTGTTCCCTATTCCAAAGTGTTACCAAATATTCATATTATTAAAGGATTTATTGATTTTTAATTCACCTTATTTCGGAATGTACAGAAATAACGTTACATGCTTTCAAATGCCCTTCAGTTATGATTATTTCATTTATTCACTATACTATTTATTACTAATGTCTCTTTTCAGTTTTAGTTTGGCTCTAGTTTTGTATTTATTCCAGTTTATATGAAAAGGTTTGTGTAGCGTGGATTAAAATTCATATATAGAGTAAATACTTTTCACTGAACACGTTAAAAATAAGTTTGAGAAAGTCGTCGGGAGCATGGTGGTGGTGACGCTGAAGGTTTGCTTATAGCCCAAGTTTAGCTTTTAAGTTCTGGTGCTTTTATTTAGGCTTCAAAATTCAAAGTTATATTATTTTGTGAAGATTATCTTGATGGACAAAACGTGTAAGTTTCATGAACTATGATTGAACACAGAGCTCTTATTTTTTGAGGTCTGAAAGAAGTATCTTATGCTCACCATGCTGCATTTAATTAATCAAAAATACAGTGAAATATTACTACAATAAAAAAAAAAAAAAAAAATCTTTTGAATTCATGTGACCTGTCTGCTGGTAAAGGGAGTTAAAATTAGCAAATTTGAAAAAATTAGTTATTTTGATTTTCGCAATTTCTATGATGTATGATTTGTTGGAATCAACCAAAAAAAATGTCTGAGTTATACACCTTTTTGAAGTTAACAGACAATTCAAAATTCAGCAAAGTTAATTTTGAGAAATATTGAGTTAAAGTTTTCTGAAGGTTCCAAAGCAAAATCACCTAGCAACGCTACATCTTTTCCTTCACTTATTTTCTTAATAATATTCACTATATAAATATTGCAATTTTTATTTTATCTTTGTTATTAAAAATTAGAACAAAGATGCAAATAAACAGCAGAACAAATATAAGAAATAAACCAATTAAATAGTGCCTTACTTTTTCCATCTTACATCTAAACAGAAGCATTAAAATAAAAAAAAACGAATAGTAAGTGGTCAGACTGTAGGTTAGATTACACATCTCTCCACCATCTCAGCAGATATTGATGTTATTGCTGTTTCAGCGTTTCCTTTGAGTTCAGCGTTAGTCATAAACCGCTTCACGTTAGTAGTGCATTCAACACCACTCGCCTCTGAGACGGTGAACACAGAGATTCAACAATATCGCATGATCTCATCTGACAGCTGCAGGTCACTAGAGGCACCAGACACATAGTTTACACAGAATCCGTATAACTAGACAGGCCTTCAGGAGAATGTAACAAAACATATCACACTTTACAGAGAGGAACTCATTTCCTCTGCTGCTCACACTGACCTCCGGTGCGACCCTGGCCGATGTGCACGGCCGGCTGGAGGCTGGTCTCTTTGGCCAGCAGGTGCGGCAGATGGTGGAAGATGCTGGGCAGCTGAAGAACATTCTTACTGCTGGTCACGTTCCACAGCTTCAGCTTGGTCTCATCTATAAGACATGATAATCATCTGTCTAAGTCAGCTGGTTTAAACTACAAGCACATGATTTGATATGAATTATTATTGTCTTTAAAGGGGTCATCGGATGCAAAATTCACTTTTACATGTTGTTTGAACATAAATGTGTGTTGGCAGTGTGTGTTCACAACCACCCTATAATGATAAAAATCCACCCAGTGCTTTTTATTTAATCCCTAAAAATAATAGGCCTATTCCCTTTTTCAAATCAAGCTGTTCTCACCCTCTTGTCCGTGTGACGTCACACAGACCAAGGCCCCTCCCACGATTAGATCCTTAGACCCGCCCTGAGTGAGCTTAACAGTCCGACCACCATTGTTTCCATGCTGGAGCAGGGACATCAAAGAATGTTTCTATAGCGATTGAGGTGTTTTGTTGATGAATGTAATAATGAACATCTGAGCCGCTCAAGACATAGTGAATTACTTTCGCTTTTGAAGGGAATGCACCTCCTGATCTGCCTAAATGCACCTATGTTCGCGCGAATCATTCGTGATCCAGCTTCACCTCCAGAAGAAGTGAGTATAAAGGTTTTTTTTATGAATCTTTGCAAATCACCTTTCCTAATAACGTGCTAGTTAGCAGGTTTCGCGGCTAAATGCGGCTAAAGTAAACAGGACGGCTGGTCACCCCACAGAAGAGAGGGGCGGGGTCAGCAGAGCTCATTAGCATTTAAAGGAACATGCAACAAAACAGGTTGCTCTGAAAAGAGTAAAAAGGGTGTTTTTTGCACTACAATTGAGAAATTTTAACCAAAGCATGTTATAGACTTTTCATTAAGACCTTAAAGAATCATATCAACTTGTGGAAAATGGGCAATCAATGACTCCTTTAAAATAATTCTGAGCATTAAAATTAATCAACAGGAAGCAAAGAAAGAGAAGAAAGCAGAAGACAAAGCAAGTTTATTAAATCTTCTAGTTTATTAAATCTTACTAGCTTATGTTTCAATGCTCACATTTATACTAAATTTAGCTAATAAAAGTGGCAGCTTAACGATATTCCTTATGAAAAGACATGTCATTAGACAAAAAAAAAAAAACTTTTTAAAAACACAGCTGACAGCTGTGCATGATGTGATCCTTAATGAATGAGCAGAAATCTTACCAAAAACAAGCCTAATGAAGACAGTGCCAAAATAAATGAAAGCAAGTTTTAGCATGGAAACCACAAAACGTACAAAATATATAAAAATCAATTAAATCCAGAGGATCCTATTAATTAAATCCTATCCTTCATAATGTGATGCTGCTTATGATAAGCATGAGCTCATGAAAGCACAAATGACAGTTGGCTGTAAGTTATAAAGACGTTTCAGATATGTGAAACCAGTCTTAAGTTAGCACAGGTATATTTGTAGCAATAGCCAAAAATACAGTATATGGGTCAAAATGATCGATTTTTCTTTTATGCCAAAAATCATTAGGATATTAAGTAAAGATCATGTTCCATGTTGTCTTTAAAATAATTCGTACTGAGAATTAAAATGAATTAAAAGGTAGCGAAGAAAGAGAAGAAAGCAGAAGACAAATCAAGTTAAACCTTACTTGCGTATGTTTCAATGCTTAGACTTTGTCTTTGATAGCTCATTTGCCCCATGTTTACATTTATACTAAATTTAGCTAACAGAAGTGGCAGCTTAATGATATTCCTTATGAAAAGACAAAAAAAGAAAACTTTTTAAAACACAGCTGACAGCTGTGCATGATGTGACCCTTAATGAATGAACAGAAATCTGACCAAAAACAAGCTGAATGAAGACAAAATAAATGAAAGCAAGTTTTAGCATGGAAACCACAAAATGTACAAAATATATCAAAATCAATAAAATCCAGAGGACCGTCACTTCATAATGTGATGCTGCTTATGATAAGCATGAGTTCAAGAAAGCACATATTTGTATAGTTAAAGAAGTTTCAGATATGTGACCCTGAACCACAAAACCAGTCTCAAGTTAGCTCGGGAATATTTGTAGCAATAGCCAAAAATACAGTGTAAGTAAAGATCATGTTCCATGAAGTTATTTTGTCAATTTCCTACTGTAAATATATCAAAACTTCATTTTTGATTAGTAATATGCATTGCTAAGGACTTCATTTAAACAACTTTAAAGGCGATTTTCTCAATATTTAGATTTTTTTTGCACCCTCAGATTCCAGATTTACAAATACTTGCATCTCAGCCAAATATTGTCCTATATACAAACCATACATCAATGGAAAGCCTATTTATTCTGCTTTCAGATGCTGTATAAATCTCAATTGGGAAAAATGTACCCTTATGACTGGTTTTGTGGTCCCAGGGTCACATATTAGTATTTTTCTCACATACCATCGTGTTCACTTTTGTAAAGCTATGCAATATCCACTTCAATTATATGACAGAGATGGATTAAAAAAAAAATTTGTGTTCATCTGAAGAAATAAAGTCATACTGTACCCTTTAAAGAGATCATTTACTTTTTAAAATATTTTTGTTGTTTTGGACCCTGAAGACTTTCATTTTTGGGGTAAAAACAGTTGAAACTTTCCTTAAAACACATTATTTTGCGTTCCACAGAAAAAAGCACATCAAACAGGTTTGGAATGACACAAGGATGAGTAAATGATGACTGAATTTTCATTGTTGGGTAAAGTATTCCTTTAATTCTACCCCTATAATCAGAGGGCAATGATTGGTTGACAAAGCTTCAGGATGTGGTGGTGGTGTTTAGTCTCGCAGTTCTGTGTCTGACCTGACAGGCTGCTCCAGGTGCGGTTGATGTCCCGCAGCGCTTGCTTCTCAGCGATGGCTCGCTTGATTTCGTCCAGCACCAGGTTGAGCTCTTTGGAGCGTTTGAGGTTCTCTTGCTCAGCGGAGTGCAGACGGTCTCTCAGCGCCAGAAATTCACGCTGGTAAATGTCTACGACATTACCTACAATCAGAACAGAGAGAACAACACTAATTGGTGGTTTAAAGTGCAACACTTTTAAAGAAAACCTGCAGCTTTTGCTTTTTCTCAACACACTTCATCAGCTTCTTGCTTTAGAATTTATTATAACAGCATTCAATTATCCAGTCAAAAGAACCGTTATGTTATGCATCAATAAATAAAGGCCAATAATTCAACACAGAACATGAGCATGTTTCTCAAAGGTCCAAATTTAACAGGGTTGTTTTTTCGGATGGTAATAAGGATGACAAGTGTAAAAAATGAGAGGATATTTTGAGTCTCTCCCTCTCTTCTTCTCTGTGCCCTTTAAAGGACTGAAACCGCACTCGTTTACATTTAAACACTCCAGTTTTCTTAGACAGGGAGAGAATAGAGCTGGTGTCGTGTAACCAGCCAGTCATTCATGACATTTAAACAAGTGTTTTAGTGAGGTTGCCTGTTTTCTCCATGTCTCAGGTCATAACCTTTCTTAACGGGCGATCAATGTTCCTGAGCCCAGAGGTCAACGCACAGTTAGAAATACAAATCTGCTCTTTCAACCCTCAAATACAGATCAAATGTCAAACTTCAAAGTGCAGTTAAATGCATTTAAAGAAATACTAATCTGTTTAGATGTCATGTTTACTCACTTTCAGATAATCAATCCATAAAAATGTAATGGCACTTAATAATAAGGTTCCATTTGTTAACATTATTTAACTACATTAGTTAACAAACTAACAATGAAAAATACTTCAATATTAATATTAGTTAATGTTGATTGCAACAATTACGAATACATTATTAAAATGAAATGTAGCATCTATAAATGTTAGTTAATACACCTGAGCTGACAATTAACAGCTGTATTTTTATTAACTAACATGAACAAAGATGAATAAATACTGTAACAAATGAATTGCTCATTGTTTGTTAGTTAATGTTAATTTATGCATTAAATATATTTAACAAATGCAACCTTATTGTTAAGTGTTACCAATGTAATGCTTAGTATTTTTATGTGAAATTGACAGCACAAGATCAAACGGTCTCAATCCTGGCTGTTATTTTTGCATTATAATAATAATATTAATAATAATAATAATAATCATTTTAAAGCATCATTTAAAGAATGTATTCAATTAAGAAATGAATACATTTACATTACATTTAATATTCATTTTTAACAAACAAAAACAAATGCATGCATGCATAAGTGTGTGTGTAACATTACCACATAAAATACATAAATAAATACTATTTTTAATCTGCCTGCCAATGCCCAGACAAACAAATATTCACGCCTTCAAACTCCTGCTATTGGACAGGATGATCCGAAAGCTCCACAGAGTTAACAGTGTTTATATTGTTTATACCGCTGAAAACCGGCCTATGAATATCTTACTCAGTATTGTCTCTGGGTATTTAGCTGAGACAGAAGAAAGAATTTTAACATAAAAAAAAAAAAAATGACACTTTCACCTGTGTAGTGACACCACTGCTGGTATATGAGATTTCTAATTTTCTCATCTGACTGAGCTCATTTCTGTTCTTCCTTAGCTCTCAACACACTCTAGAAACGAAAGAATCATGAGGATTTATGCTTTGCGGGATAATCCTGAGCAGGCAGGCTTTTTCTGGGAGAAATGCCCACTCTCAGCGCACAACCCACATGCACACACACACACACACACACACACACACCCGTAATGCCATCGGAGTCCAAAGCCCTTGTGTAATCTGAAATTACACCGCTCCACACAAGTGCAATCCAATCCACACTTCAGACTGGGGAGGAGAGGTACATATAATACCTTGCAGAGTGAGATAATCTACTGATGTACTGATGACACCTTCACTGTGATCCCTACACTCGATTACTGCTGAGTGCTGGTGTCCTCTCATAAAAACGGAGAGTCAGAGGCACACCCTTATAAAGAGCGTGTGCAGATATACACTAAAACACATGTATTACAGCATATTTATTATAATAAACAAAAGGAGATGGATTCAGACGGATTGGAATAGACAGAGTACAAGATCAAATATATCGCATAGAGAAAATGAAGCCTTTAGTAAGACTGATGGTAAAAGATTAACCATAAAAGAACAGTTACACAAAACAAAACTAAAACTAAAAAACAAACAAAATAAAACCCATCAAAAAAATGCACAAAACAACAACAAACATTAAAAAACAAAAGACTTTAAAACAGGCTAAACTCTCTTTATGCTAAATATAATTTATTATTATTCCTTTTATTTTTTCATAGGTTTCATGAGATTGGGCCTTCTCATTTAAGTTGAGAATCTGTACTTGTCTGGAAATAGCTGCATTAGCGTGTCATGAAGATGGCCGCCAAGTGTACTGGCGTGCTTAAAAAGGACTTTGATCAAGCTCAGCATGTCTCTGTGTAAATTGGACACACAACAGTGTGTGTTTGTCCCTGCTGCACTGCATGTGGCTGTGTTCATCTTATTAAAAGAGAAGTCTTAAGACAGCCGTGACATCTCGCCAAGCTTTGCTGTCACACTGACGCTGAAACGAGCGAACAAATACAGACGAGAATTGTGAAAATGTGAGGGTGCTTAGCCTGGTTTAGTCGTCAAAATGATTTAACAGCATAGTCATGGCCATTATGACACCTAGCGGTGCGAGACAACCTGCTGATTTAGACTGTGTGTGCGTGTGTGTGTGTGTGTGTGAGTTGAAGAGGTGAGAGAGGACCAGACGAACAGAGGTCAAAACTCACACTTCCATCAGCCTCTAATAGAGGTGCCCTTGATTCACATCATTTTGTTTACTTTCTTCTTTCATGGAAATGTGCTGGTTTATCGCAGAAGAGAAGAAAAGAAAGGGGCTTGACATGAAAGCATGAAAGAGTTGCCTGTAATTTACTAAAGCTCACAAAGTGTCTTAATGAATTACTTCACAGATTTCAACGCTCTCTTCAGCTTGCATCTTTAGCAGGTCAAAAATAATTCATCCTGAAATTCATTACTGAAAAACAGAAATCCCTGAGCAATGATGCCAGAACGTTTGTGAAAGGCTTTACAAAAATACTCCAATTGTGATAATTCCACTGCTCCGAAATGTCTTCTAATTAAAACTGCATTCATTGGGCGGTCTCCAAGATTAATCTCCCACATGCTTAATTATCTCATTTAGATCATTATAATTATCTTAATATCTTGAGCTCATTTAATTGTGTTGGCTTGAACATTTCTGAAATGATTTGAGACAAATCTAAAAGATACCACTATGCAACAGTGAAAAAGAAACTACATTTACACATCTGAAGAAGATGTGAGCGGTACTTGCACAGATACTTGACACAATACACAATATTGACAATAATAATCCATGTTTCTTGAGCGGCAAATCAGAGTGATTTCTGAAGGGTCACGTGAGTAGTGATGATTCAGCTTTTGAATTTTAACAGTATAATAAAAAGAGAAAACATTTATTTTTAATTGCAATGATATTTCACAATATTATGGTTTTAACTGTATTTTTGATCAAGTAAATGTATCCTTGGTGGTCCAAGACCTTTTTTTTTTTAGAAACATTTGAATTATAGTGTACATGTTATTATTATTTTTATTATTCATGAGAAATAATAGCAATTAGAGATAATCTTAGAAAGTGTGCGTCTGTGTGTGTGTGTGTGTGTGTGTGTGTGTGTGTGTGTACCTAATTAACCATATTTTGGGGACACATTTGTACCCAGACATGAGCTAAATCAGACAAAATCTTCTCTTAGAGATGTCCTCATTTATAAAAAACAACCTTGTTTGTTTTAATGCTAATATTCATAAGGTTTTTTGTTAGGATTAGGGTTAGGTTACTGTATGTATAACTAGCTATAAGAAAAAACAATAAAAATCTAAAAATGCAGAATGTTGCATTTAGATTTAGTCAAATAAATCAGTTGTGTGTAAATGTAGTCTAGACTAGACAGTATTGTGTTGAGCGGTATCTCTGAGGCTGTCAGAAATCCCCTTGAGTCTCTCAATTTCCATCTTATTGAGTATATTTTTGTCTTTCATTTGGCTTGTTCTCTTTGCTTTCATTTTGTAAAGTGACTTGGATTCCTGCCTGGCTTTTTCATAATGGGCAAAATCCATACAGATCCTGAAACCAGATCATTCCATCCGTTTGAGGGGAACAATGACGTATTAAATACAATCCCTCTTGTACTGGCACTCTAGTCCTATAAATGATCTATCTTTATGCAGAAAATACGGAAATTCTGACTCTGTGTGTGAATGACCAACATCTTTAACAGGTCCATAAAGAGAATAAAGGAGTAAATGGTGAAAACAGAAAGTCCTTGGCTTGTTGAATCACTGCTGCAGCGGTTGAGTGTCAGTGGAGAGGTCACACACAGAAAGCATTTGAAAGGCCAGGCACAACAGGTCAGCTCAGATCCAGCACACAGAAACAGACCCAGTGACATTTTCCCAGGGCAGAGCAGCAAATAATAAAAACAACAATTCAGTTCAGGTTCATCCACAAGAAAGGCTAGGGTTATGAAAAAACAGCTTTAATCTTGTCCAAGCGCTCAACAGGAGAAATGCATTATATCTTTGAATAATGTTTGACTAGGGCTGCAATAGCTAATCGATAAAATGGAAATAACTCTACAACAAATTTGATTAGTAATCGATCACGTAGGCCTGCACGATTAATCGTTTGTAAACCGAAATCGCGATTTGAAAGTGTGCGATTTTCAAATCGCAAAAGCTGCGATTATTTCTATGAAGAACTATCAAATATGGTAACGAACATCTACGTAGTTTTTGACAGTTTGCTTCATGCGCATTTTACGTTTGATGCAGAGTTTAACCAATAGGGGGCATTTTAACACTGGACGTGCTGACTGAACGTCAAATAACGCCATTTGGAAAAGATGAGCGAGAGCAGTGGTTCAACTTCCCAACAAAGTGTGTCTGCAGAAGAGCAAAGTCCTGCAGACGACTTGGTAAAAAGCACCGCATATGTTTGGAATGATTTTGGATTTCGATGTTCTGATGTACTTTGTAACCCCTGTTTCACACATGCTCCGTTTGCAGTGCGTATGCGGTGCAGAAGCAGCAGGACTCATTGTTTTGCACGGGACGCGTTTGCAGTCCGCTCCTGATCCGCGGCTGTTTACCACAAACACAACATTTATCCATTATTTTGATTTCAAATCCAAACGTTGTTAGCCTATACTGAAAGTGTTTTTTACAGCATTGTGATCCTCTTTTAATCACAGTACAGTTACACAATATTTCATAGACATATTCACGTTTAAACTCAATTAATATAAACAACGTATTCAATGAATTTGGCTTCTAGATTTGTATATTAAGTTGCTCAAGTGGAAACATTTAAACAGCATATAGCCTATATTTTAAATTAAAACTTACCACTGACAGAAACAGTCGGCTCTCGTGCCTTTTACATTTAAATCTTTATTACAAACAGTCCCGCGGGTCTTAAAGAACTTTGTTTTTCTACCTCCACAGGACAAGTGCATATGTTGCCTTGTTTATCTAAAAGTGCACTTTTATTTGTTTTAAACCTAGCCAAAAAGCCTGTGAAACATAGTAGACTTTAATTATATCGATTTATTGGGAAATTACTACATTTCCATGTCAATCCATGTTCATTTTTACCGTGAACAAAGCGCTGTCACTTTAATTCAGCACGTGCTGCAGACGCACCGCTCCAGGAAAGCACTGCCGGACCGCAACCGCATGCAGTGAGAACGCTTTAATCCGTTAACATGGGTGCGGAAAAAAATACGCACTGCAAACGGAGCATGTGTGAAACGGGCGTAAAACCTGCCGAAAGTACAGTGTGTTTTGGTTCTTAAAAGTTTAAGATTTTATATATTTATTAAGATTGTTAATTTAACTTTAATTAAGATACTGTAGTTCTTAATGTCATGACAGATGTTTGCATTCTGACAACTTTATATAAAAAAAAAATGGACACAATGTTTAAGAGGTTTTAAATAAACAGTAGCACAGTGTAGCATAGTTTGTGTTGTGGTCTTTCTTTGGTGCTGTTAAAACCACCACAACAAACCTGTAGCTCTTTTATGAAATAGTAATAAATCGCATTTTAAATTGAAAATCACAATTTTGATCAGAAAAATCGCAATTCGATTTTTTCTCCAAATCGTGCAGCCCTACGATCACGTCTGTGCATCGAAAACAAGTCCAAAGTCCAAAAGTTACTTTACAGTAATGAATAACATATTTCTATGGACAAAACACATCTGGAAAACAGCCCAAACAGACCCAAGTTATCCATAAAATGAAAATGCTTAATTTTATGTGCTTCAAACAAACTCAAAAGCATATAGTGGCTTGTCAGGTGTTCTGGCAATCCACATGTTGTTTTTGATGCATGTTTTCCCTGTGCAAAATTTACATTTTACGGTTATATCCTGATAACAAAGGAAAGAAATTCACAGGTATTTCCACTTTGCATAAAGGTTTCCTGACATCAAGCGAGTCTCTGTTAAATGTCACAGACAAGCATGTACACTGTAAAAAGTGATAAGTTGACTTAACTTAAAAAAATTGAGGAAACCTGTTGCCTTAAAATTTTTAAGTAAATGCTAATTAAAAATAATAAGTTAAGTGAATTGTCAAGTTCACTTAACTTTTTATTATTATTATTATTATTATTTACTTAATATTTTTAAGGCAACGGGTTTCCTCAATTTTTTTAAGTTAAGTCAACTTATCACTTTTTACAGTGTACGCATCAAACAGACGGACTACTGTAATGACTGTCAAGTTTATAGTCTGTTGGTTTAGTTTTTCCGTGTTTACTCTATTCCCGTCTTTCCTCATCTGTTAATTAGTCCCACACACCTGTTTCTGTTTTCCCCGATTACTTTCCCTGTATATTTATGCCCTGAGTTTCCTTTGTTCCATTGTCTGGTCTCATTTATGGATGCATTTACACACACATTCATATGGATGTGTATTGACTTGTGTTATTTTCTCATGGATTATTAATGTATTTTCTAACGCTATTCCTTTACGGTATTCATTACAATGAGGTATAAATGTAATTGAATTACTTGTATTTAATTTGCCTTTCTTAACAGATTAATCGAGAAAATAATTGACTCAAAATAATCATACAATAAATCAATATGCACACAGATGTTTTATCATCTCGTTCTCAATGATTATCATTAGATCTCATTTATATTATATCAACATTAGTTATAACTGCATTACATTACAAAAACAGTCATGATGTACAAATAGAAAAACTTGAATTTATTATATATATATATATATATATATATATATATATATATATATATATATATATATATATATACACTCATAAGGGGTGATGCGGTACACAGATGTCAGGGTTCAATCACGTACCTCGGTTCTGGGGTCACAGTTCGATACGATTTCGGTACAACGGGGGTGGGGGATCTACTATGCTCAGTTTCTTTTCATTTATTTTGAACAGACAGTAGTAAAAAAAATAATACAATTTTTTCCATTTAGATGTGAAAATACTAAATATTATTACATGTTATATATATAAAATCTGTTTTGTTTTCATTGTGAGTGTACACAAATAAAAGCATACCTTTATACAGTGATTATTAATAAGACAATATGTGTTTAAAGTTGATTCTGCTGGTATAAGGAAACAGTTGAAGTGATCGCGCCAGAGCGCACACACACACAAAACACATCAGTTCCAGCATTGCTAACTTGACAGCGCAGTTGGTACTTTATCAAAATAAAATACAGTGAGCCAAACATCAGCGCACCCGCCTCTGTGTCACCGTTGGAACGCGACTGAAGTACAAAGCCTATCATTTACATAAATAATAGTTTAGCATTCAGATACGTTACATCGCAAATATGGAAATATTATGGAATATTTGGATTTATGCCGAATGAGAGAGGTGGGATACTCGAGCACAAAGCTCCATTTCGCAAACAGTTGAGTGCGCAAGCCTTTAAAAAGTATACTCCTTTGTCAGTCTGTGTGACAGACGCGTTTAGAATCAGCACATGGTCACTGTCTAGGGGGCTTTGTTTTCAAGTGCGCAACTCATGGCATTCGCTGTTCTTCTGCTGGCGGTTATCAAACAGCGCCGCAGGCACCCCCTTCTGGATTGGGGGTGAATTGCCTGTATTCGTCGTAAGGCCTTATGCACCGAACCGAGACGCCCGTGCCGTGACGGTTCAGTACGAATACATGTACATGCCACCCTAATATTATATATATATATATATATATATATATATATATATATATATATATTAGTGCTGTCAATCGATTAAAACATTTAATTGCGTTAATCACAGTCATGGATTGTGATTAATCATGATTAATCGCAAATTTTAAATACTAGGATTTACCTGTAAATGTGTTGAAAAAGAAATGCATGACAAACTAGTTTAAGGAAACAGAACCTTTCACACTTCCGCCAGGTGTGAGACATAATCCTTATTATTCTATTATCATTATTCTTTTGTTTTTATTCAGCCATAATCAACCTTTAAACTGGCAATAAAACGTTTACTAAGCCACATCGCTTCAATCCCAGTATACATTTACCCAACTATTATCAAAAGTATTTCTAAATAAATACAACAAAACATTTCTTGCGACCGTACATGAAGTATTATGACAAAATGCATTATGAAGAAGAATTGGACCTGTTCTGCAGCTACATTAGAGCTAACATTAGCAACATGCTACATAAGACAATTTATGAGATTAATAGTACACTTTTACTCAGAACTCACTTAAATCCACCATTGAGTGTTTGTAATAACTTCCTTT